>NW_028239080.1:0-729599 GCF_036417535.1 Chlamydotis macqueenii | reverse complement strand
TCTAACCCTAACCCTAACCCTAACCCTAACCCTAACCCTAACCCTAACCCTAACCCTAACCCTAACCCTAACCCTAACCCTAACCCTAACCCTAACCCTAACCCTAACCCTAACCCTAACCCTAACCCTAACCCTAACCCTAACCCTAACCCTAACCTAACCCTAACCCTAACCCTAACCCTAACCCTAACCCTAACCCTAACCCTAACCCTAACCCTAACCCTAACCCTAACCCTAACCCTAACCTAACCCTAACCCTAACCCTAACCCTAACCCTAACCCTAACCCTAACCCTAACCCTAACCCTAACCCTAACCCTAACCCTAACCCTAACCCTAACCCTAACCCTAACCCTAACCCTAACCCTAACCCTAACCCTAACCCTAACCCTAACCCTAACCCTAACCCTAACCCTAACCCTAACCCTAACCCTAACCCTAACCCTAACCCTAACCCTAACCCTAACCCTAACCCTAACCCTAACCCTAACCCTAACCCTAACCCTAACCCTAACCCTAACCCTAACCCTAACCCTAACCCTAACCCTAACCCTAACCCTAACCCTAACCCTAACCCTAACCCTAACCCTAACCCTAACCCTAACCCTAACCCTAACCCTAACCCTAACCCTAACCCTAACCCTAACCCTAACCCTAACCCTAACCCTAACCCTAACCCTAACCCTAACCCTAACCCTAACCCTAACCCTAACCCTAACCCTAACCCTAACCCTAACCCTAACCCTAACCCTAACCCTAACCCTAACCCTAACCCTAACCCTAACCCTAACCCTAACCCTAACCCTAACCCTAACCCTAACCCTAACCCTAACCCTAACCCTAACCCTAACCCTAACCCTAACCCTAACCCTAACCCTAACCCTAACCCTAACCCTAACCCTAACCCTAACCCTAACCCTAACCCTAACCCTAACTAACCCTAACCCTAACCCTAACCCTAACCCTAACCCTAACCCTAACCCTAACCCTAACCCTAACCCTAACCCTAACCCTAACCCTAACCCTAACCCTAACCCTAACCCTAACCCTAACCCTAACCCTAACCCTAACCCTAACCCTAACCCTAACCCTAACCCTAACCCTAACCCTAACCCTAACCCTAACCCTAACCCTAACCCTAACCCTAACCCTAACCCTAACCCTAACCCTAACCCTAACCCTAACCCTAACCCTAACCCTAACCCTAACCCTAACCCTAACCCTAACCCTAACCCTAACCCTAACCCTAACCCTAACCCTAACCCTAACCCTAACCCTAACCCTAACCCTAACCCTAACCCTAACCCTAACCCTAACCCTAACCCTAACCCTAACCCTAACCCTAACCCTAACCCTAACCCTAACCCTAACCCTAACCCTAACCCTAACCCTAACCCTAACCCTAACCCTAACCCTAACCCTAACCCTAACCCTAACCCTAACCCTAACCCTAACCCTAACCCTAACCCTAACCCTAACCCTAACCCTAACCCTAACCCTAACCCTAACCCTAACCCTAACCCTAACCCTAACCCTAACCCTAACCCTAACCCTAACCCTAACCCTAACCCTAACCCTAACCCTAACCCTAACCCTAACCCTAACCCTAACCCTAACCCTAACCCTAACCCTAACCCTAACCCTAACCCTAACCCTAACCCTAACCCTAACCCTAACCCTAACCCTAACCCTAACCCTAACCCTAACCCTAACCCTAACCCTAACCCTAACCCTAACCCTAACCCTAACCCTAACCCTAACCCTAACCCTAACCCTAACCCTAACCCTAACCCTAACCCTAACCCTAACCCTAACCCTAACCCTAACCCTAACCCTAACCCTAACCCTAACCCTAACCCTAACCCTAACCCTAACCCTAACCCTAACCCTAACCCTAACCCTAACCCTAACCCTAACCCTAACCCTAACCCTAACCCTAACCCTAACCCTAACCCTAACCCTAACCCTAACCCTAACCCTAACCCTAACCCTAACCCTAACCCTAACCCTAACCCTAACCCTAACCCTAACCCTAACCCTAACCCTAACCCTAACCCTAACCCTAACCCTAACCCTAACCCTAACCCTAACCCTAACCCTAACCCTAACCCTAACCCTAACCCTAACCCTAACCCTAACCCTAACCCTAACCCTAACCCTAACCCTAACCCTAACCCTAACCCTAACCCTAACCCTAACCCTAACCCTAACCCTAACCCTAACCCTAACCCTAACCCTAACCCTAACCCTAACCCTAACCCTAACCCTAACCCTAACCCTAACCCTAACCCTAACCCTAACCCTAACCCTAACCCTAACCCTAACCCTAACCCTAACCCTAACCCTAACCCTAACCCTAACCCTAACCCTAACCCTAACCCTAACCCTAACCCTAACCCTAACCCTAACCCTAACCCTAACCCTAACCCTAACCCTAACCCTAACCCTAACCCTAACCCTAACCCTAACCCTAACCCTAACCCTAACCCTAACCCTAACCCTAACCCTAACCCTAACCCTAACCCTAACCCTAACCCTAACCCTAACCCTAACCCTAACCCTAACCCTAACCCTAACCCTAACCCTAACCCTAACCCTAACCCTAACCCTAACCCTAACCCTAACCCTAACCCTAACCCTAACCCTAACCCTAACCCTAACCCTAACCCTAACCCTAACCCTAACCCTAACCCTAACCCTAACCCTAACCCTAACCCTAACCCTAACCCTAACCCTAACCCTAACCCTAACCCTAACCCTAACCCTAACCCTAACCCTAACCCTAACCCTAACCCTAACCCTAACCCTAACCCTAACCCTAACCCTAACCCTAACCCTAACCCTAACCCTAACCCTAACCCTAACCCTAACCCTAACCCTAACCCTAACCCTAACCCTAACCCTAACCCTAACCCTAACCCTAACCCTAACCCTAACCCTAACCCTAACCCTAACCCTAACCCTAACCCTAACCCTAACCCTAACCCTAACCCTAACCCTAACCCTAACCCTAACCCTAACCCTAACCCTAACCCTAACCCTAACCCTAACCCTAACCCTAACCCTAACCCTAACCCTAACCCTAACCCTAACCCTAACCCTAACCCTAACCCTAACCCTAACCCTAACCCTAACCCTAACCCTAACCCTAACCCTAACCCTAACCCTAACCCTAACCCTAACCCTAACCCTAACCCTAACCCTAACCCTAACCCTAACCCTAACCCTAACCCTAACCCTAACCCTAACCCTAACCCTAACCCTAACCCTAACCCTAACCCTAACCCTAACCCTAACCCTAACCCTAACCCTAACCCTAACCCTAACCCTAACCCTAACCCTAACCCTAACCCTAACCCTAACCCTAACCCTAACCCTAACCCTAACCCTAACCCTAACCCTAACCCTAACCCTAACCCTAACCCTAACCCTAACCCTAACCCTAACCCTAACCCTAACCCTAACCCTAACCCTAACCCTAACCCTAACCCTAACCCTAACCCTAACCCTAACCCTAACCCTAACCCTAACCCTAACCCTAACCCTAACCCTAACCCTAACCCTAACCCTAACCCTAACCCTAACCCTAACCCTAACCCTAACCCTAACCCTAACCCTAACCCTAACCCTAACCCTAACCCTAACCCTAACCCTAACCCTAACCCTAACCCTAACCCTAACCCTAACCCTAACCCTAACCCTAACCCTAACCCTAACCCTAACCCTAACCCTAACCCTAACCCTAACCCTAACCCTAACCCTAACCCTAACCCTAACCCTAACCCTAACCCTAACCCTAACCCTAACCCTAACCCTAACCCTAACCCTAACCCTAACCCTAACCCTAACCCTAACCCTAACCCTAACCCTAACCCTAACCCTAACCCTAACCCTAACCCTAACCCTAACCCTAACCCTAACCCTAACCCTAACCCTAACCCTAACCCTAACCCTAACCCTAACCCTAACCCTAACCCTAACCCTAACCCTAACCCTAACCCTAACCCTAACCCTAACCCTAACCCTAACCCTAACCCTAACCCTAACCCTAACCCTAACCCTAACCCTAACCCTAACCCTAACCCTAACCCTAACCCTAACCCTAACCCTAACCCTAACCCTAACCCTAACCCTAACCCTAACCCTAACCCTAACCCTAACCCTAACCCTAACCCTAACCCTAACCCTAACCCTAACCCTAACCCTAACCCTAACCCTAACCCTAACCCTAACCCTAACCCTAACCCTAACCCTAACCCTAACCCTAACCCTAACCCTAACCCTAACCCTAACCCTAACCCTAACCCTAACCCTAACCCTAACCCTAACCCTAACCCTAACCCTAACCCTAACCCTAACCCTAACCCTAACCCTAACCCTAACCCTAACCCTAACCCTAACCCTAACCCTAACCCTAACCCTAACCCTAACCCTAACCCTAACCCTAACCCTAACCCTAACCCTAACCCTAACCCTAACCCTAACCCTAACCCTAACCCTAACCCTAACCCTAACCCTAACCCTAACCCTAACCCTAACCCTAACCCTAACCCTAACCCTAACCCTAACCCTAACCCTAACCCTAACCCTAACCCTAACCCTAACCCTAACCCTAACCCTAACCCTAACCCTAACCCTAACCCTAACCCTAACCCTAACCCTAACCCTAACCCTAACCCTAACCCTAACCCTAACCCTAACCCTAACCCTAACCCTAACCCTAACCCTAACCCTAACCCTAACCCTAACCCTAACCCTAACCCTAACCCTAACCCTAACCCTAACCCTAACCCTAACCCTAACCCTAACCCTAACCCTAACCCTAACCCTAACCCTAACCCTAACCCTAACCCTAACCCTAACCCTAACCCTAACCCTAACCCTAACCCTAACCCTAACCCTAACCCTAACCCTAACCCTAACCCTAACCCTAACCCTAACCCTAACCCTAACCCTAACCCTAACCCTAACCCTAACCCTAACCCTAACCCTAACCCTAACCCTAACCCTAACCCTAACCCTAACCCTAACCCTAACCCTAACCCTAACCCTAACCCTAACCCTAACCCTAACCCTAACCCTAACCCTAACCCTAACCCTAACCCTAACCCTAACCCTAACCCTAACCCTAACCCTAACCCTAACCCTAACCCTAACCCTAACCCTAACCCTAACCCTAACCCTAACCCTAACCCTAACCCTAACCCTAACCCTAACCCTAACCCTAACCCTAACCCTAACCCTAACCCTAACCCTAACCCTAACCCTAACCCTAACCCTAACCCTAACCCTAACCCTAACCCTAACCCTAACCCTAACCCTAACCCTAACCCTAACCCTAACCCTAACCCTAACCCTAACCCTAACCCTAACCCTAACCCTAACCCTAACCCTAACCCTAACCCTAACCCTAACCCTAACCCTAACCCTAACCCTAACCCTAACCCTAACCCTAACCCTAACCCTAACCCTAACCCTAACCCTAACCCTAACCCTAACCCTAACCCTAACCCTAACCCTAACCCTAACCCTAACCCTAACCCTAACCCTAACCCTAACCCTAACCCTAACCCTAACCCTAACCCTAACCCTAACCCTAACCCTAACCCTAACCCTAACCCTAACCCTAACCCTAACCCTAACCCTAACCCTAACCCTAACCCTAACCCTAACCCTAACCCTAACCCTAACCCTAACCCTAACCCTAACCCTAACCCTAACCCTAACCCTAACCCTAACCCTAACCCTAACCCTAACCCTAACCCTAACCCTAACCCTAACCCTAACCCTAACCCTAACCCTAACCCTAACCCTAACCCTAACCCTAACCCTAACCCTAACCCTAACCCTAACCCTAACCCTAACCCTAACCCTAACCCTAACCCTAACCCTAACCCTAACCCTAACCCTAACCCTAACCCTAACCCTAACCCTAACCCTAACCCTAACCCTAACCCTAACCCTAACCCTAACCCTAACCCTAACCCTAACCCTAACCCTAACCCTAACCCTAACCCTAACCCTAACCCTAACCCTAACCCTAACCCTAACCCTAACCCTAACCCTAACCCTAACCCTAACCCTAACCCTAACCCTAACCCTAACCCTAACCCTAACCCTAACCCTAACCCTAACCCTAACCCTAACCCTAACCCTAACCCTAACCCTAACCCTAACCCTAACCCTAACCCTAACCCTAACCCTAACCCTAACCCTAACCCTAACCCTAACCCTAACCCTAACCCTAACCCTAACCCTAACCCTAACCCTAACCCTAACCCTAACCCTAACCCTAACCCTAACCCTAACCCTAACCCTAACCCTAACCCTAACCCTAACCCTAACCCTAACCCTAACCCTAACCCTAACCCTAACCCTAACCCTAACCCTAACCCTAACCCTAACCCTAACCCTAACCCTAACCCTAACCCTAACCCTAACCCTAACCCTAACCCTAACCCTAACCCTAACCCTAACCCTAACCCTAACCCTAACCCTAACCCTAACCCTAACCCTAACCCTAACCCTAACCCTAACCCTAACCCTAACCCTAACCCTAACCCTAACCCTAACCCTAACCCTAACCCTAACCCTAACCCTAACCCTAACCCTAACCCTAACCCTAACCCTAACCCTAACCCTAACCCTAACCCTAACCCTAACCCTAACCCTAACCCTAACCCTAACCCTAACCCTAACCCTAACCCTAACCCTAACCCTAACCCTAACCCTAACCCTAACCCTAACCCTAACCCTAACCCTAACCCTAACCCTAACCCTAACCCTAACCCTAACCCTAACCCTAACCCTAACCCTAACCCTAACCCTAACCCTAACCCTAACCCTAACCCTAACCCTAACCCTAACCCTAACCCTAACCCTAACCCTAACCCTAACCCTAACCCTAACCCTAACCCTAACCCTAACCCTAACCCTAACCCTAACCCTAACCCTAACCCTAACCCTAACCCTAACCCTAACCCTAACCCTAACCCTAACCCTAACCCTAACCCTAACCCTAACCCTAACCCTAACCCTAACCCTAACCCTAACCCTAACCCTAACCCTAACCCTAACCCTAACCCTAACCCTAACCCTAACCCTAACCCTAACCCTAACCCTAACCCTAACCCTAACCCTAACCCTAACCCTAACCCTAACCCTAACCCTAACCCTAACCCTAACCCTAACCCTAACCCTAACCCTAACCCTAACCCTAACCCTAACCCTAACCCTAACCCTAACCCTAACCCTAACCCTAACCCTAACCCTAACCCTAACCCTAACCCTAACCCTAACCCTAACCCTAACCCTAACCCTAACCCTAACCCTAACCCTAACCCTAACCCTAACCCTAACCCTAACCCTAACCCTAACCCTAACCCTAACCCTAACCCTAACCCTAACCCTAACCCTAACCCTAACCCTAACCCTAACCCTAACCCTAACCCTAACCCTAACCCTAACCCTAACCCTAACCCTAACCCTAACCCTAACCCTAACCCTAACCCTAACCCTAACCCTAACCCTAACCCTAACCCTAACCCTAACCCTAACCCTAACCCTAACCCTAACCCTAACCCTAACCCTAACCCTAACCCTAACCCTAACCCTAACCCTAACCCTAACCCTAACCCTAACCCTAACCCTAACCCTAACCCTAACCCTAACCCTAACCCTAACCCTAACCCTAACCCTAACCCTAACCCTAACCCTAACCCTAACCCTAACCCTAACCCTAACCCTAACCCTAACCCTAACCCTAACCCCTAACCCCTAACCCTAACCCTAACCCTAACCCTAACCCTAACCCTAACCCTAACCCTAACCCCTAACCCTAACCCCTAACCCTAACCCTAACCCTAACCCTAACCCTAACCCTAACCCTAACCCTAACCCTAACCCCTAACCCTAACCCTAACCCTAACCCTAACCCTAACCCTAACCCTAACCCTAACCCTAACCCCCTAACCCTAACCCCTAACCCTAACCCTAACCCCCTAACCCTAACCCTAACCCTAACCCTAACCCTAACCCTAACCCCCCAAATTCCCCCATTTTTACCCCCAAAACCCTAACCCTAACCTAACCCTAACCCTAACCGTAACCCTAACCCCAAAATCCCGCGATTTCCCCCCAAATTCCCCCATTTTGCCCCGCAAATCCCACATTTTTGACCTGAATTCCCACATTTTACACCAAAATCTCATATTTTGCCCCCAAAATCCCACATTTTTGCCCCCAAATCCCCCATTTTGCCCTCAAAATCCCACATTTTTGCCCCAAATTCCTGCATTTTACACCAAAATCCCACATTTTTGCCCCAAATTCCAACATTTTACCCCAAAATCCCCCATTTCGACCCCAAATCCCGCATTTTTGACCCAAATCCCCACATTTCGCAGCAAAATCCCCCATTTTGCCCCAAAATCCCGCGACTTCCCCCAAAATCCAACATTTTTGCCCCCAATTCCCACATTTTGCCCCCAAATCCCCCATTTTTGCCCTGAATTCCTGCATTTTACACCAAATTCCCCCATTTCGCCCCCAAAATCCCACCATTTCCCCCCAAATTCCCCCATTTTTCCCCAAAAACTCTAACCCTAACCGTAACCCCAACCCTAACCCTAACCCCTAACCCTAACCATAACCCTAACCCATTTTGACCCAAAATCCCACGATTTCCCCCCAAATTCCCCCATTTTTACCCTAAAACCCCATATTTTTACCCCAAATTACCACATTTCACACCAATATCCCACATTTAGCCTTCTAAAATCCCACGATTTCCCCCCCAAAATCCCCCATTTTGCCCACAAATCCTGCATTTTTGCCCCAAATTCCCACATTTTACACCAAAATCCCATTTTCCCCCAAAATCCCACATTTTTGCCCCAAATCCCACATTTTTGCCCCAAATCCCGCATTTTTGCCCCAAATTCCCACATTTTACACCAAAATCCCACATTTTGCTCCCAAAATCCCACATTTTTGACCCAAATTCCCCCATTTTGCACCCAAATCCCGCATTTTTGACCCAAATCCCCACATTTCGCACCAAGATCCAACATTTTGCCCCCAAAATCCCACCATTTCCCCCCAAATTCCCCCATTTTTTTCCCCAAAAACACTAACCCTAACCCTAACTGTAACCCTAACTCTAACCCTAACCCTAACCCTAACCCCTAACCCTAACCCTAACCCTAACCCCCTAACCCTAACCCTAACCCAAAAACTCTAAACCTAAGCCTAACTGTAACCCTAACCCTAACCCCTAACCCTAACCATAACTCTAACCCATTTTGACCCAAAATCCTGCGATTTCCCCCCAAATTCCCCCATTTTGCCCCCAAATCCCACATTTTTGCCCCCCAAATCCCACATTTCACACCAAATTCCAACATTTTGCCCCCAAAATCCCGTGATTTCCCCCCAAATTCCCCCATTTTTTCCCCCCAAAACCCTAACCCTAACCGTAACCCTAACCTAACCCTAACCGTAACCCTAACCCTAACCCCAAAATCCCGCGATTTCCCCCCAAATTCCCACATTTTGCCCTACAAATCCCACATTTTTGACCTGAATTCCCACATTTTACACCAAAATCTCACATTTTGCCCCCAAAATCCCACATTTTTGCCCCCAAATCCGCCATTTTGCCCCCCAAATCCCACATTTTTGCCCCAAATTCCTGCATTTTACACCAAAATCCCCCATTTCGCCCCCAAAATCCCAATTTTTGACACAAATTCCCGCATTTTGCGCCAAAATCACACATTTTTGCCCCAAAATCCTGTGATTTCCCCCCAAATTCCCCCGTTTCACCCCCCAAATCCCGCATTTTTGCCCCCAATTCCCACATTTCGCCACCAAAATCCCACATTTTGCCCCACAAATCCCACATTTTTGCCCCAAATTCCCACATTTTGCCCCCAAAATCCCGCGATTTCCCCCAAATTTCCCCATTTTTGCCCCAAATTACCCCATTTCGCAACAAATTCCCGCATTTTTGCCCCAAAGTCCCCCATTTTGCCCCCATATCCAAAATTTTTGACACAAATTCCCACATTTCGCCCCCCCAAATCCCACATTTTTGGCCCAAAATCCCGCGATTTCCCCCCAAATTCCCCCATTTTGCCCCCTGAATTCCCACATTTTACACCAAAATCCCACATTTTGCCCACAAAATCCCACATTTTTGACCCAAATTCCCCCATTTTGCACCCAAATCCCGCATTTTTGACCCAAATCCCCGCATTTCGCACCAAGATCCAACATTTTGCCCCCAAAATCCCACGATTTCCCCCCAAATTCCCCTATTTTTTCCCCCCAAAACCCTAACCCTAACCGTAACCCTAACCCTAACCGTAACCTAACCCTAACCCTAACCCTAACCTAACCTAACCCTAACCCTAATCCTAACCCCAAAATCCCACGATTTCCCCCCAAATTCCCACATTTTGCCCTGCAAATCCCACATTTTTGACCTGAATTCCCACATTTTACACCAAAATCTCACATTTTGCCCCCAAAATCCCTCATTTTTGCCCCCAAATCCCCCATTTTGCCCTCAAAATCCCCCATTTTTGCCCCAAATTCCTGCATTTTACACCAAAATCCCACATTTTTGCCACAAATTCCAACATTTTACACCAAAATCCCCCATTTCGCCCCCAAACTCCCACATTTTTGACCCAAATCCCGCATTTTTGACGCAAATCCCCGCATTTCGCACCAAAACCCCCCATTTTGCCCCCAAAATACCACGATTTCCCCCCAAATTCCCACATTTTGCCCCCGAATTCCCACATTTTACACCAAAATCCCGCGATTTCCCCCCAAATTCCCCTATTTTTTCCCCCCAAAACCCTAACCCTAACCGTAACCTAACCCTAACCGTAACCTAACCCTAACCTAACCTAACCCTAACCCTAATCCTAACCCCAAAATCCTGCGATTTCCCCCCAAATTCCCACATTTTGCCCTGCAAATCCCACATTTTTGACCTGAATTCCCACATTTTACACCAAAATCTCACATTTTGCCCCCAAAATCCCACATTTTTGCCCCCAAATCCCCCATTTTGCCCTCAAAATCCCCCATTTTTGCCCCCCATATCCAAAATTTTTGACACAAATTCCAACATTTCGCCCCCTAAATCCCCCATTTTTGCCCCAAAATCCCACGATTTCCCCCCAAATTCCCCCATTTTGCCCCCCGAATTCCCACATTTTACACCAAAATCCCGCGATTTCCCCCCAAATTCCCCCATTTTGTCCCCCAAATCCCACATTTTTGCCCCCCAAATCCCACATTTCACACCAAATTCCAACATTTTGCCCCCAAAATCCCGCGATTTCCCCCCAAATTCCCCCATTTTTTCCCCCCAAAACCCTAACCCTAACCGTAACCCTAACCTAACCCTAACCGTAACCCTAACCCTAACCCCAAAATCCCGCGATTTCCCCCCAAATTCCCACATTTTGCCCTGCAAATCCCACATTTTTGACCTGAATTCCCACATTTTACACCAAATTCCCACATTTTGCCCCCAAAATCCCACGATTTCCCCCAAATTCCCCCATTTTTGCCCCAAATTACCCCATTTCGCAACAAATTCCCGCATTTTTGCCCCAAAGTCCCCCATTTTGCCCCCATATCCAAAATTTTTGACACAAATTCCCACATTTCGCCCCCCCAAATCCCCCATTTTTGCCCCCAAATCCCGCGATTTCCCCCCAAATTCCCCCATTTTGCCCCCTGAATTCCCACATTTTACACCAAAATCCCGCGATTTCCCCCCAAATTCCCCCATTTTGCCCCCCAAATCCCACATTATTGCCCTGAATTCCCACATTTTACACCAAAATCCCACATTTTGCCCCCAAAATCCCACATTTTTCCCCCAAATTCCCACATTTCACACCAATATCCCACCTTTTGCCCCCAAAATCCCGCGACTTCCCCCAAAATCCCCCATTTTTGCCCCAAATTCCTGCATTTTGCACCAAAATCCCACATTTTGACCCCAAAATCCTGCAATTTCACCCCAAAATCCCTCATTTTTCCCCCGAATTCCGACATTTTGTCCCCAAATCCCCCATTTTTGCCCCAAATTCCCACATTTCGCCCCCAAAATCCCACATTTTTGACCCAAATCCCCGCATTTCGCACCAAACCCCCCCATTTTGCCCCCAAAATACCGCGATTTCCCCCCAAATTCCCCCATTTTGCCCCCCGAATTCCCACATTTTACACCAAAATCCCGCGATTCCCCCCAAATTCCCCCATTTTGCCCCCCAAATCCCACATGTTTGCCCCAAATCCTGCATTTTTGCCCCAAATTCCCACATTTTACACCAAAATCCCACACTTTGCCCCCAAAATCCCATATTTTTTCCCCAAATTCCCTGTCGTAGTTCAGCCCCAACGGGGACCAGACTACGCAGTCTCTCTCTCACTCCCCCCCCACTCTCCGAGAGAACAGGAGGAGATTTGACAAACAAAAGAAAACCAGGAAAAAAAAAAACCAAACACGCGGGTTGAGATTGAACAAAAAGTAAATTTAACAGTAATGACAGAAGAAAACAAGACAGTGATGGAACACAAATACAGTATAATAGCTCACAACAGATCTCCACATCCAGTCTCTTCCAACTAGGAGGGCCTCCCTTCAGCACCCTCCTCACTTATATACTGAGCATGATGTCAGATGGGATGGAATAGCCCTTTGGCTAATTTGGGTAAATTAACCCCAGCTGTTAGCTAATTAGTTAACTATCCCAGCCATAGGGGCTACCAGCTTCAGTTCTCCACACAGCTCAGGTAAATATTAACTCTATCCTGGCCAGAACCAGGACATTCCCCCATTTTGCCACCAAATCCCGCATTTTTGACACAAATCCCCGCATTTTACACCAAAATCCCCCATTTTGCCCCCAAAATCCCACATTTTTTCCCCACATTCCTCCATTTTGCCTCCAAATCCCGCATTTTTGACCCAAATTCCCACATTTCGCCACCAAAATCCCACATTTTGCCCCCCAAATCCCACATTTTTGCCCCAAATTCCCACATTTTGCCCCCAAAATCCCGCGATTTCCCCCAAACTCCCCCATTTTTGCCCCAAATTACCCCATTTCGCAACAAATTCCCGCATTTTTGCCCCAAATTCCCCCATTTTGCCCCCATATCCAAAATTTTTGACACAAATTCCCACATTTCGCCCCCCAAATCCCCCATTTTTGCCCCAAAATCCCACATTTCGCCCCCAAAATCCCACATTTTTGCCCCAAATTCCCACATTTCGCCCCCCAAATCCCGCATTTTTGACCCGAATCCCCGCATTTCGCAGCAAAATCCCCCATTTTGCCCCCAAATCCCGCGACTTCCCCCAAAATCCAACATTTTTGCCCCCAATTCCCACATTTTGCCCCCAAATCCCCCATTTTTGCCCTGAATTCCTGCATTTTACACCAAATTCCCCCATTTCGCCCCCAAAATCCCACCATTTCCCCCAAATTCCCCCATTTTTCCCCAAAAACACTAACCCTAACCCTAACTGTAACCCTAACCCTAACCCCTAACCCTAACCATAACCCTAACCCATTTTGACCCAAAATCCCACGATTTCCCCCCAAATTCCCCCATTTTGCCCCCCAAATCCCACATTTTTGCCCCCAATTCCCACATTTCACACCAAATTCCAACATTTTGCCCCCAAAATCCTGCAATTTCCCCCCAAATCCCCCATTTTTACCCTAAAACCCCATATTTTTACCCCAAATTCCCCCATTTCACACCAATATCCCACATTTAGCCTTCCAAAATCCCACGATTTCCCCCCCAAAATCCCCCATTTTGCCCCCAAAATCCCACATTTTTGCCCCAAATCCCGCATTTTTGCCCCAAATTCCAACATTTTACACCAAAATCCCACATTTTGCCCCCAAAATCCCACATTTTTGACCCAAATTCCCCCATTTTGCACCCAAATCCCGCATTTTTGACCCAAATCCCCGCATTTCGCACCAAGATCCAACATTTTGCCCCCAAAATCCCACGATTTCCCCCCAAATTCCCCTATTTTTTCCCCCCAAAACCCTAACCCTAACCGTAACCCTAACCCTAACCGTAACCTAACCCTAACCCTAACCTAACCTAACCCTAACCCTAATCCTAACCCCAAAATCCCGCGATTTCCCCCCAAATTCCCACATTTTGCCCTGCAAATCCCACATTTTTGACCTGAATTCCCACATTTTACACCAAAATCTCACATTTTGCCCCCAAAATCCCTCATTTTTGCCCCCAAATCCCCCATTTTGCCCTCAAAATCCCCCATTTTTGCCCCAAATTCCTGCATTTTACACCAAAATCCCACATTTTTGCCCCAAATTCCAACATTTTACACCAAAATCCCCCATTTCGCCCCCAAACTCCCACATTTTTGACCCAAATCCCGCATTTTTGACGCAAATCCCCGCATTTCGCACCAAAACCCCCCATTTTGCCCCCAAAATACCGCGATTTCCCCCCAAATTCCCCCATTTTACCCCCCGAATTCCCACATTTTACACCAAAATCCCGCGATTCCCCCCAAATTCCCACATTTTGCCCCCCAAATCCCACATTTTTGCCCCAAATCCTGCATTTTTGCCCCAAAATTCCCACATTTTACACCAAAATCCCCCATTTCGCCCCCAAAATCCCACATTTTTGACCCAAATCCCGCATTTTGGACCCAAATCCCCGCATTTCGCACCAAAACTCCCCATTTTGCCCCCAAAATACCACGATTTCCCCCCAAATTCCCCCATTTTGCCCCCCGAATTCCCACATTTTACACCAAAATCCCGCGATTCCCCCCAAATTCCCCCATTTTGCCCCCCAAAGCCCACATTTTGCCCCCCAAATCCCACATTTTTGACCCAAATTCCTCCATTTTGCCCCCAAATCCCACATTTTTGCCCCCAATTCCCACATTTCACACCAAATTCCAACATTTTGCCCCCAAAATGCTGCAATTTCCCCCCAAGTCCCCCATTTTTACCCTAAAACCCCATATTTTTACCCAAAATCCCCCCATTTCACACCAATATCCCACATTTAGCCTTCCAAAATCCCACGATTTCCCCCCCAAAATCCCCCATTTTGCCCCCAAAATCCCACATTTTTGCCCCAAAATCCCGCATTTTTGCCCCAAATTCCAACATTTTACACCAAAATCCCACATTTTGCCCCCAAAATCCCACATTTTTGACCCAAATTCCCCCATTTTGCACCCAAATCCCGCATTTTTGACCCAAGTCCCCGCATTTCGCACCGAGATCCAACATTTTGCCCCCAAAATCCCGCGATTTCCCCCAAATTCCCCCATTTTGCCCCCCGAATTCCCACATTTTACACCAAAATCCCACGAATTCCCCCCAAATTCCCCCATTTTGTCCCCCAAATCCCACATTTTTCCCCCAAATTCCCACATTTTACACCAAAATCCCCCATTTCGCCCCCAAAATCCCACATTTTTGACCCAAATCCCGCATTTTGGACCCAAATCCACCCATTTCGCACCAAAACCCCCCATTTTGCCCCCAAAATACAGCGATTTCCCCCCAAATTCCCCCATTTTACCCCCCGAATTCCCACATTTTACACCAAAATCCCGCGATTCCCCCCAAATTCCCACATTTTGCCCCCCAAATCCCACATTATTGCCCCAAATCCCCCATTTTTGCCCCAAATTCCCACATTTTACACCAAAATCCCCCATTTCGCCCCCAAAATCCCACATTTTTGACCCAAATCCCGCATTTTTGCCCCAAATCCTGCATTTTTGCCCCAAATCCTGCATTTTTGCCCCAAATCCTGCATTTTTGCCCACAAAATCCCACATTTTTGACCCAAATTCCCCCATTTTGCACCCAAATCCCGCATTTTTGACCCAAATCCCCGCATTTCGCACCAAGATCCAACATTTTGCCCCCAAAATCCCGCGATTTCGCCCCAAATTCCCCCATTTTCCCCCCAAAACCCTAACCCTAACCCCAAAATCCTGCGATTTCCCCCCAAATTCCCACATTTTGCCCCGCAAATTTCACATTTTTGACCTGAATTCCCACATTTTACACCAAAATCTCACATTTCCCCCCAAAATCCCACATTTTTGCCCCCAAATCCCCCATTTTGCCCCCCAAATCCTCCATTTTTGCCCCAAATTCCTGCATTTTACACCAAAATCCCCCATTTCGCCCCCAGAATCCCAATTTTTGACCCAAATTCCCGCATTTCGCACCAAAATCACACATTTTTGCCCCAAAATCCTGTGATTTCCCCCCAAATTCCCCCGTTTCACCCCCCAAATCCCGCATTTTTGCCCCAAATTCCCACATTTTACACCAAAATCCCACATTTTGCCCCCAAAATCCCATATGTTTTCCCCAAATTCCCTGTCGTAGTTCAGCCCCAACGGGGACCAGACTACACAGTCTCTCTCTCACTCCCCCCCCACTCTCCGAGAGAACAGGAGGAGATTTGACAAACAAAAGAAAACCAGGAAAAAAAAAAACCAAACACGCGGGTTGAGATTGAACAAAAAGTAAATTTAACAGTAATGACAGAAGAAAACAAGACAGTGATGGAACACAAATACAGTATAATAGCTCACAACAGATCTCCACATCCAGTCTCTTCCAACTAGGAGGGCCTCCCTTCAGCACCCTCCTCACTTATATACTGAGCATGATGTCAGATGGGATGGAATAGCCCTTTGGCTAATTTGGGTAAATTAACCCCAGCTGTTAGCTAATTAGTTAACTATCCCAGCCATAGGGGCTACCAGCTTCAGTTCTCCACCCAGCTCAGGTAAATATTAACTCTATCCTGGCCAGAACCAGGACATTCCCCCATTTTGCCACCAAATCCCGCATTTTTGACACAAATCCCCGCATTTTACACCAAAATCCCCCATTTTGCCCCCAAAATCCCACATTTTTTCCCCACATTCCTCCATTTTGCCTCCAAATCCCGCATTTTTGACCCAAATTCCCACATTTCGCCACCAAAATCCCACATTTTGCCCCCCAAATCCCACATTTTTGCCCCAAATTCCCACATTTTGCCCCCAAAATCCCACATTTTTGCCCCAAATCCTGCATTTTTGCCCCAAAATTCCCACATTTTACACCAAAATCCCCCATTTCGCCCCCAAAATCCCACATTTTTGACCCAAATCCCGCATTTTGGACCCAAATCCCCGCATTTCGCACCAAAACTCCCCATTTTGCCCCCAAAATACCACGATTTCCCCCCAAATTCCCCCATTTTGCCCCCCGAATTCCCACATTTTACACCAAAATCCCGCGATTCCCCCCAAATTCCCCCATTTTGCCCCCCAAAGCCCACATTTTGCCCCCCAAATCCCACATTTTTGACCCAAATTCCTCCATTTTGCCCCCAAATCCCACATTTTTGCCCCCAATTCCCACATTTCACACCAAATTCCAACATTTTGCCCCCAAAATGCTGCAATTTCCCCCCAAGTCCCCCATTTTTACCCTAAAACCCCATATTTTTACCCCAAATTCCCCCATTTCACACCAATATCCCACATTTAGCCTTCCAAAATCCCACGATTTCCCCCCCAAAATCCCCCATTTTGCCCCCAAAATCCCACATTTTTGCCCCAAAATCCCGCATTTTTGCCCCAAATTCCAACATTTTACACCAAAATCCCACATTTTGCCCCCCAAATCCCACATTTTTGACCCAAATTCCCCCATTTTGCACCCAAATCCCGCATTTTTGACCCAAATCCCCGCATTTCGCACCAAGATCCAACATTTTGCCCCCAAAATCCCGCGATTTCCCCCAAATTCCCCCATTTTGCCCCCCGAATTCCCACATTTTACACCAAAATCCCGCGAATTCCCCCCAAATTCCCCCATTTTGTCCCCCAAATCCCACATTTTTCCCCCAAATTCCCACATTTTACACCAAAATCCCCCATTTCGCCCCCAAACTCCCACATTTTTGACCCAAATCCCGCATTGTGGACCCAAATCCACCCATTTCGCACCAAAACCCCCCATTTTGCCCCCAAAATACAGCGATTTCCCCCCAAATTCCCCCATTTTACCCCCCGAATTCCCACATTTTACACCAAAATCCCGCGATTCCCCCCAAATTCCCCCATTTTGCCCCCCAAATCCCACATTATTGCCCCAAATCCCCCATTTTTGCCCCAAATTCCCACATTTTACACCAAAATCCCACACTTTGCCCCCAAAATCCCATATTTTTTCCCCAAATTCCCTGTCGTAGTTCAGCCCCAACGGGGACCAGACTACGCAGTCTCTCTCTCACTCCCCCCCCACTCTCCGAGAGAACAGGAGGAGATTTGACAAACAAAAGAAAACCAGGAAAAAAAAAAACCAAACACGCGGGTTGAGATTGAACAAAAAGTAAATTTAACAGTAATGACAGAAGAAAACAAGACAGTGATGGAACACAAATACAGTATAATAGCTCACAACAGATCTCCACATCCAGTCTCTTCCAACTAGGAGGGCCTCCCTTCAGCACCCTCCTCACTTATATACTGAGCATGATGTCAGATGGGATGGAATAGCCCTTTGGCTAATTTGGGTAAATTAACCCCAGCTGTTAGCTAATTAGTTAACTATCCCAGCCATAGGGGCTACCAGCTTCAGTTCTCCACCCAGCTCAGGTAAATATTAACTCTATCCTGGCCAGAACCAGGACATTCCCCCATTTTGCCACCAAATCCCGCATTTTTGACACAAATCCCCGCATTTTACACCAAAATCCCCCATTTTGCCCCCAAAATCCCACATTTTTTCCCCACATTCCTCCATTTTGCCTCCAAATCCCGCATTTTTGACCCAAATTCCCACATTTCGCCACCAAAATCCCACATTTTGCCCCCCAAATCCCACATTTTTGCCCCAAATTCCCACATTTTGCCCCCAAAATCCCGCGATTTCCCCCAAACTCCCCCATTTTTGCCCCAAATTACCCCATTTCGCAACAAATTCCCGCATTTTTGCCCCAAATTCCCCCATTTTGCCCCCATATCCAAAATTTTTGACACAAATTCCCACATTTCGCCCCCCAAATCCCCCATTTTTGCCCCAAAATCCCACATTTCGCCCCCAAAATCCCACATTTTTGCCCCAAATTCCCACATTTCGCCCCCCAAATCCCGCATTTTTGACCCGAATCCCCGCATTTCGCAGCAAAATCCCCCATTTTGCCCCCAAATCCCGCGACTTCCCCCAAAATCCAACATTTTTGCCCCCAATTCCCACATTTTGCCCCCAAATCCCCCATTTTTGCCCTGAATTCCTGCATTTTACACCAAATTCCCCCATTTCGCCCCCAAAATCCCACCATTTCCCCCCAAATTCCCCCATTTTTCCCCAAAAACACTAACCCTAACCCTAACTGTAACCCTAACCCTAACCCCTAACCCTAACCATAACCCTAACCCATTTTGACCCAAAATCCCACGATTTCCCCCCAAATTCCCCCATTTTGCCCCCCAAATCCCACATTTTTGCCCCCAATTCCCACATTTCACACCAAATTCCAACATTTTGCCCCCAAAATCCTGCAATTTCCCCCCAAATCCCCCATTTTTACCCTAAAACCCCATATTTTTACCCCAAATTCCCCCATTTCACACCAATATCCCACATTTAGCCTTCCAAAATCCCACGATTTCCCCCCCAAAATCCCCCATTCTGCCCCCAAAATCCCACATTTTTGCCCCAAATCCCGCATTTTTGCCCCAAATTCCAACATTTTACACCAAAATCCCACATTTTGCCCCCAAAATCCCACATTTTTGACCCAAATTCCCCCATTTTGCACCCAAATCCCGCATTTTTGACCCAAATCCCCGCATTTCGCACCAAGATCCAACATTTTGCCCCCAAAATCCCACGATTTCCCCCCAAATTCCCCTATTTTTTCCCCCCAAAACCCTAACCCTAACCGTAACCCTAACCCTAACCGTAACCTAACCCTAACCCTAACCTAACCTAACCCTAACCCTAATCCTAACCCCAAAATCCCGCGATTTCCCCCCAAATTCCCACATTTTGCCCTGCAAATCCCACATTTTTGACCTGAATTCCCACATTTTACACCAAAATCTCACATTTTGCCCCCAAAATCCCTCATTTTTGCCCCCAAATCCCCCATTTTGCCCTCAAAATCCCCCATTTTTGCCCCAAATTCCTGCATTTTACACCAAAATCCCACATTTTTGCCCCAAATTCCAACATTTTACACCAAAATCCCCCATTTCGCCCCCAAACTCCCACATTTTTGACCCAAATCCCGCATTTTTGACGCAAATCCCCGCATTTCGCACCAAAACCCCCCATTTTGCCCCCAAAATACCGCGATTTCCCCCCAAATTCCCCCATTTTACCCCCCGAATTCCCACATTTTACACCAAAATCCCGCGATTCCCCCCAAATTCCCACATTTTGCCCCCCAAATCCCACATTTTTGCCCCAAATCCTGCATTTTTGCCCCAAAATTCCCACATTTTACACCAAAATCCCCCATTTCGCCCCCAAAATCCCACATTTTTGACCCAAATCCCGCATTTTGGACCCAAATCCCCGCATTTCGCACCAAAACTCCCCATTTTGCCCCCAAAATACCACGATTTCCCCCAAATTCCCCCATTTTGCCCCCCGAATTCCCACATTTTACACCAAAATCCCGCGATTCCCCCCAAATTCCCCCATTTTGCCCCCCAAAGCCCACATTTTGCCCCCCAAATCCCACATTTTTGACCCAAATTCCTCCATTTTGCCCCCAAATCCCACATTTTTGCCCCCAATTCCCACATTTCACACCAAATTCCAACATTTTGCCCCCAAAATGCTGCAATTTCCCCCCAAGTCCCCCATTTTTACCCTAAAACCCCATATTTTTACCCAAAATCCCCCCATTTCACACCAATATCCCACATTTAGCCTTCCAAAATCCCACGATTTCCCCCCCAAAATCCCCCATTTTGCCCCCAAAATCCCACATTTTTGCCCCAAAATCCCGCATTTTTGCCCCAAATTCCAACATTTTACACCAAAATCCCACATTTTGCCCCCAAAATCCCACATTTTTGACCCAAATTCCCCCATTTTGCACCCAAATCCCGCATTTTTGACCCAAATCCCCGCATTTCGCACCAAGATCCAACATTTTGCCCCCAAAATCCCGCGATTTCCCCCAAATTCCCCCATTTTGCCCCCCGAATTCCCACATTTTACACCAAAATCCCGCGAATTCCCCCCAAATTCCCCCATTTTGTCCCCCAAATCCCACATTTTTCCCCCAAATTCCCACATTTTACACCAAAATCCCCCATTTCGCCCCCAAAATCCCACATTTTTGACCCAAATCCCGCATTTTGGACCCAAATCCACCCATTTCGCACCAAAACCCCCCATTTTGCCCCCAAAATACAGCGATTTCCCCCCAAATTCCCCCATTTTACCCCCCGAATTCCCACATTTTACACCAAAATCCCGCGATTCCCCCCAAATTCCCACATTTTGCCCCCCAAATCCCACATTATTGCCCCAAATCCCCCATTTTTGCCCCAAATTCCCACATTTTACACCAAAATCCCCCATTTCGCCCCCAAAATCCCACATTTTTGACCCAAATCCCGCATTTTTGCCCCAAATCCTGCATTTTTGCCCCAAATCCTGCATTTTTGCCCCAAATCCTGCATTTTTGCCCACAAAATCCCACATTTTTGACCCAAATTCCCCCATTTTGCACCCAAATCCCGCATTTTTGACCCAAATCCCCGCATTTCGCACCAAGATCCAACATTTTGCCCCCAAAATCCCGCGATTTCGCCCCAAATTCCCCCATTTTCCCCCCAAAACCCTAACCCTAACCCCAAAATCCCGCGATTTCCCCCCAAATTCCCACATTTTGCCCCGCAAATTTCACATTTTTGACCTGAATTCCCACATTTTACACCAAAATCTCACATTTCCCCCCAAAATCCCACATTTTTGCCCCCAAATCCCCCATTTTGCCCCCCAAATCCTCCATTTTTGCCCCAAATTCCTGCATTTTACACCAAAATCCCCCATTTCGCCCCCAGAATCCCAATTTTTGACCCAAATTCCCGCATTTCGCACCAAAATCACACATTTTTGCCCCAAAATCCTGTGATTTCCCCCCAAATTCCCCCGTTTCACCCCCCAAATCCCGCATTTTTGCCCCAAATTCCCACATTTTACACCAAAATCCCACATTTTGCCCCCAAAATCCCATATGTTTTCCCCAAATTCCCTGTCGTAGTTCAGCCCCAACGGGGACCAGACTACACAGTCTCTCTCTCACTCCCCCCCCACTCTCCGAGAGAACAGGAGGAGATTTGACAAACAAAAGAAAACCAGGAAAAAAAAAAACCAAACACGCGGGTTGAGATTGAACAAAAAGTAAATTTAACAGTAATGACAGAAGAAAACAAGACAGTGATGGAACACAAATACAGTATAATAGCTCACAACAGATCTCCACATCCAGTCTCTTCCAACTAGGAGGGCCTCCCTTCAGCACCCTCCTCACTTATATACTGAGCATGATGTCAGATGGGATGGAATAGCCCTTTGGCTAATTTGGGTAAATTAACCCCAGCTGTTAGCTAATTAGTTAACTATCCCAGCCATAGGGGCTACCAGCTTCAGTTCTCCACACAGCTCAGGTAAATATTAACTCTATCCTGGCCAGAACCAGGACATTCCCCCATTTTGCCACCAAATCCCGCATTTTTGACACAAATCCCCGCATTTTACACCAAAATCCCCCATTTTGCCCCCAAAATCCCACATTTTTTCCCCACATTCCTCCATTTTGCCTCCAAATCCCGCATTTTTGACCCAAATTCCCACATTTCGCCACCAAAATCCCACATTTTGCCCCCCAAATCCCACATTTTTGCCCCAAATTCCCACATTTTGCCCCCAAAATCCCGCGATTTCCCCCAAATTCCCCCATTTTTGCCCCAAATTACCCCATTTCGCAACAAATTCCCGCATTTTTGCCCCAAATTCCCCCATTTTGCCCCCATATCCAAAATTTTTGACACAAATTCCCACATTTCGCCCCCCAAATCCCCCATTTTTGCCCCAAAATCCCACATTTCGCCCCCAAAATCCCACATTTTTGCCCCAAATTCCCACATTTCGCACCCAAATCCCGCATTTTTGACCCGAATCCCCGCATTTCGCAGCAAAATCCCCCATTTTGCCCCCAAATCCCGCGACTTCCCCCAAAATCCAACATTTTTGCCCCCAATTCCCACATTTTGCCCCCAAATCCCCCATTTTTGCCCTGAATTCCTGCATTTTACACCAAATTCCCCCATTTCGCCCCCAAAATCCCACCATTTCCCCCCAAATTCCCCCATTTTTCCCCAAAAACACTAACCCTAACCGTAACCCTAACCCTAACCCCTAACCCTAACCATAACCCTAACCCATTTTGACCCAAAATCCCACGATTTCCCCCCAAATTCCCCCATTTTGCCCCCAAAATCCCACATTTTTGACCCAAATCCCATATTTCACACCAAATTCCAACATTTAGCCCCCAAAATCCTGCAATTTCCCCCCAAATCCCCCATTTTTACCCTAAAACCCCATATTTTTACCCCAAATTCCCCCATTTCACACCAATATCCCACATTTAGCCTTCCAAAATCCCACGATTTCCCCCCCAAAATCCCCCATTTTGCCCCCAAAATCCCACATTTTTGCCCCAAATCCCGCATTTTTGCCCCAAATTCCAACATTTTACACCAATATCCCACATTTCGCCCCCAAAATCCCACATTTTTGACCCAAATCCCCGCATTTCGTACCAAAACCCCCCATTTTGCCCCCAAAATACCGCGATTTCCCCCCAAATTCCCCCATTTTGCCCCCCGAATTCCCACATTTTACACCAAAATCCCGTGATTCCCCCCAAATTCCCCCATTTTGCCCCCCAAAGCCCACAATTTTGACCCAAATCCTGCATTTTTGCCCCAAATTCCCACATTTCGCCCCCAAAATCCCACATTTTTGCCCCAAATTCCCACATTTCGCCCCCGAAATCCCGCATTTTTGACCCGAATCCCCGCATTTCGCAGCAAAATCCCCCATTTTGCCCCCAAATCCCGCGACTTCCCCCAAAATCCAACATTTTTGCCCCCAATTCCCACATTTTGCCCCCAAATCCCCCATTTTTGCCCTGAATTCCTGCATTTTACACCAAATTCCCCCATTTCGCCCCCAAAATCCCACCATTTCCCCTGAAATTCCCCCATTTTTCCCCAAAAACACTAACCTTAACCCTAACTGTAACCCTAACCCTAACCCCTAACCATAACCCTAACCCATTTTGACCCAAAATCCCACGATTTCCCCCCAAATTCCCCCATTTTGCCCCCCAAATCCCATATTTTTGCCCCAAATCCCACATTTCACACCAAATTCCAACATTTTGCCCCCAAAATCCTGCAATTTCCCCCAAAATCCCCCATTTTTACCCTACAACCCCAGATTTTTACCCCAAATTCCCACATTTCACACCGATATCCCACATTTAGGCTTCCAAAATCCCACGATTTCCCCCCCAAAATCCCCCATTTTGCCCCCAAAATCCCACATTTTTGTCCCATATACCGCATTTTTGCCCCAAATTCCAACATTTTACACCAAAATCCCCCATTTCGCCCCCAAAATCCCACATTTTTGACCCAAATCCCGCATTGTGGACCCAAATCCCCGTATTTCGCACCAAAACCCCCCATTTTGCCCCGAAAATACCACGATTTCCCCCAAAATTCCCCCATTTTGCCCCCCGAATTCCCACATTTTACACCAAAATCCCGCGATTCCCCCCAAATTCCCCCATTTTGCCCCCAAAATCCCACATTTTTGCCCCAAATCCCGCATTTTTGCCCCAAATTCCAACATTTTACACCAAAATCCCACATTTTGCCCCCAAAATCCCACATTTTTGACCCAAATTCCCCCATTTTGCACCCAAATCCCGCATTTTTGACCCAAATCCCCGCATTTCGCACCAAGATCCAACATTTTGCCCCCAAAATCCCGCGATTTCCCCCCAAATTCCCCCATTTTCCCCCCAAAACCCTAACCCTAACCTAACCCTAACCCTAACCGTAACCCTAACCCCAAAATCCCGCGATTTCCCCCCAAATTCCCCCATTTTGCCCTGCAAATCCCACATTTTTGACCTGAATTCCCACATTTTACACCAAAATCTCACATTTTGCCCCCAAAATCCCTCATTTTTGCCCCCAAATCCCCCATTTTGCCCTCAAAATCCCCCATTTTTGCCCCAAATTCCTGCATTTTACACCAAAATCCCACATTTTTGCCCCAAATTCCAACATTTTACACCAAAATCCCCCATTTCGCCCCCAAACTCCCACATTTTTGACCCAAATCCCGCATTTTTGACGCAAATCCCCGCATTTCGCACCAAAACCCCCCATTTTGCCCCCAAAATACCGCGATTTCCCCCCAAATTCCCCCATTTTACCCCCCGAATTCCCACATTTTACACCAAAATCCCGCGATTCCCCCCAAATTCCCACATTTTGCCCCCCAAATCCCACATTTTTGCCCCAAATCCTGCATTTTTGCCCCAAAATTCCCACATTTTACACCAAAATCCCCCATTTCGCCCCCAAAATCCCACATTTTTGACCCAAATCCCGCATTTTGGACCCAAATCCCCGCATTTCGCACCAAAACTCCCCATTTTGCCCCCAAAATACCACGATTTCCCCCCAAATTCCCCCATTTTGCCCCCCGAATTCCCACATTTTACACCAAAATCCCGCGATTCCCCCCAAATTCCCCCATTTTGCCCCCCAAAGCCCACATTTTGCCCCCCAAATCCCACATTTTTGACCCAAATTCCTCCATTTTGCCCCCAAATCCCACATTTTTGCCCCCAATTCCCACATTTCACACCAAATTCCAACATTTTGCCCCCAAAATGCTGCAATTTCCCCCCAAGTCCCCCATTTTTACCCTAAAACCCCATATTTTTACCCAAAATCCCCCCATTTCACACCAATATCCCACATTTAGCCTTCCAAAATCCCACGATTTCCCCCCCAAAATCCCCCATTTTGCCCCCAAAATCCCACATTTTTGCCCCAAAATCCCGCATTTTTGCCCCAAATTCCAACATTTTACACCAAAATCCCACATTTTGCCCCCAAAATCCCACATTTTTGACCCAAATTCCCCCATTTTGCACCCAAATCCCGCATTTTTGACCCAAATCCCCGCATTTCGCACCAAGATCCAACATTTTGCCCCCAAAATCCCGCGATTTCCCCCAAATTCCCCCATTTTGCCCCCCGAATTCCCACATTTTACACCAAAATCCCGCGAATTCCCCCCAAATTCCCCCATTTTGTCCCCCAAATCCCACATTTTTCCCCCAAATTCCCACATTTTACACCAAAATCCCCCATTTCGCCCCCAAAATCCCACATTTTTGACCCAAATCCCGCATTTTGGACCCAAATCCACCCATTTCGCACCAAAACCCCCCATTTTGCCCCCAAAATACAGCGATTTCCCCCCAAATTCCCCCATTTTACCCCCCGAATTCCCACATTTTACACCAAAATCCCGCGATTCCCCCCAAATTCCCACATTTTGCCCCCCAAATCCCACATTATTGCCCCAAATCCCCCATTTTTGCCCCAAATTCCCACATTTTACACCAAAATCCCCCATTTCGCCCCCAAAATCCCACATTTTTGACCCAAATCCCGCATTTTTGCCCCAAATCCTGCATTTTTGCCCCAAATCCTGCATTTTTGCCCCAAATCCTGCATTTTTGCCCACAAAATCCCACATTTTTGACCCAAATTCCCCCATTTTGCACCCAAATCCCGCATTTTTGACCCAAATCCCCGCATTTCGCACCAAGATCCAACATTTTGCCCCCAAAATCCCGCGATTTCGCCCCAAATTCCCCCATTTTCCCCCCAAAACCCTAACCCTAACCCCAAAATCCCGCGATTTCCCCCCAAATTCCCACATTTTGCCCCGCAAATTTCACATTTTTGACCTGAATTCCCACATTTTACACCAAAATCTCACATTTCCCCCCAAAATCCCACATTTTTGCCCCCAAATCCCCCATTTTGCCCCCCAAATCCTCCATTTTTGCCCCAAATTCCTGCATTTTACACCAAAATCCCCCATTTCGCCCCCAGAATCCCAATTTTTGACCCAAATTCCCGCATTTCGCACCAAAATCACACATTTTTGCCCCAAAATCCTGTGATTTCCCCCCAAATTCCCCCGTTTCACCCCCCAAATCCCGCATTTTTGCCCCAAATTCCCACATTTTACACCAAAATCCCCCATTTTGCCCCCAAAATCCCACATTTTTTCCCCACATTCCTCCATTTTGCCTCCAAATCCCGCATTTTTGACCCAAATTCCCACATTTCGCCACCAAAATCCCACATTTTGCCCCCCAAATCCCACATTTTTGCCCCAAATTCCCACATTTTGCCCCCAAAATCCCGCGATTTCCCCCAAATTCCCCCATTTTTGCCCCAAATTACCCCATTTCGCAACAAATTCCCGCATTTTTGCCCCAAATTCCCCCATTTTGCCCCCATATCCAAAATTTTTGACACAAATTCCCACATTTCGCCCCCCAAATCCCCCATTTTTGCCCCAAAATCCCACATTTCGCCCCCAAAATCCCACATTTTTGCCCCAAATTCCCACATTTCGCACCCAAATCCCGCATTTTTGACCCGAATCCCCGCATTTCGCAGCAAAATCCCCCATTTTGCCCCCAAATCCCGCGACTTCCCCCAAAATCCAACATTTTTGCCCCCAATTCCCACATTTTGCCCCCAAATCCCCCATTTTTGCCCTGAATTCCTGCATTTTACACCAAATTCCCCCATTTCGCCCCCAAAATCCCACCATTTCCCCCCAAATTCCCCCATTTTTCCCCAAAAACACTAACCCTAACCGTAACCCTAACCCTAACCCCTAACCCTAACCATAACCCTAACCCATTTTGACCCAAAATCCCACGATTTCCCCCCAAATTCCCCCATTTTGCCCCCAAAATCCCACATTTTTGACCCAAATCCCATATTTCACACCAAATTCCAACATTTAGCCCCCAAAATCCTGCAATTTCCCCCCAAATCCCCCATTTTTACCCTAAAACCCCATATTTTTACCCCAAATTCCCCCATTTCACACCAATATCCCACATTTAGCCTTCCAAAATCCCACGATTTCCCCCCCAAAATCCCCCATTCTGCCCCCAAAATCCCACATTTTTGCCCCAAATCCCGCATTTTTGCCCCAAATTCCAACATTTTACACCAATATCCCACATTTCGCCCCCAAAATCCCACATTTTTGACCCAAATCCCCGCATTTCGTACCAAAACCCCCCATTTTGCCCCCAAAATACCGCGATTTCCCCCCAAATTCCCCCATTTTGCCCCCCGAATTCCCACATTTTACACCAAAATCCCGTGATTCCCCCCAAATTCCCCCATTTTGCCCCCCAAAGCCCACAATTTTGACCCAAATCCTGCATTTTTGCCCCAAATTCCCACATTTCGCCCCCAAAATCCCACATTTTTGCCCCAAATTCCCACATTTCGCCCCCGAAATCCCGCATTTTTGACCCGAATCCCCGCATTTCGCAGCAAAATCCCCCATTTTGCCCCCAAATCCCGCGACTTCCCCCAAAATCCAACATTTTTGCCCCCAATTCCCACATTTTGCCCCCAAATCCCCCATTTTTGCCCTGAATTCCTGCATTTTACACCAAATTCCCCCATTTCGCCCCCAAAATCCCACCATTTCCCCTGAAATTCCCCCATTTTTCCCCAAAAACACTAACCTTAACCCTAACTGTAACCCTAACCCTAACCCCTAACCATAACCCTAACCCATTTTGACCCAAAATCCCACGATTTCCCCACAAATTCCCCCATTTTGCCCCCCAAATCCCATATTTTTGCCCCAAATCCCACATTTCACACCAAATTCCAACATTTTGCCCCCAAAATCCTGCAATTTCCCCCAAAATCCCCCATTTTTACCCTAAAACCCCAGATTTTTACCCCAAATTCCCACATTTCACACCGATATCCCACATTTAGGCTTCCAAAATCCCACGATTTCCCCCCCAAAATCCCCCATTTTGCCCCCAAAATCCCACATTTTTGTCCCATATACCGCATTTTTGCCCCAAATTCCAACATTTTACACCAAAATCCCCCATTTCGCCCCCAAAATCCCACATTTTTGACCCAAATCCCGCATTGTGGACCCAAATCCCCGTATTTCGCACCAAAACCCCCCATTTTGCCCCGAAAATACCACGATTTCCCCCAAAATTCCCCCATTTTGCCCCCCGAATTCCCACATTTTACACCAAAATCCCGCGATTCCCCCCAAATTCCCCCATTTTGCCCCCAAAATCCCACATTTTTGCCCCAAATCCCGCATTTTTGCCCCAAATTCCAACATTTTACACCAAAATCCCCCATTTTGCCCCCAAAATCCCACATTTTTGACCCAAATTCCTGCATGTTGCACCCAAATCCCGCATTTTTGACCCAAATCCCCGCATTTCGCACCAAGATCCAACATTTTGCCCCCAAAATCCCGCGATTTCCCCCCAAATTCCCCCATTTTCCCCCCAAAACCCTAACCCTAACCTAACCCTAACCCTAACCGTAACCCTAACCCCAAAATCCCGCGATTTCCCCCCAAATTCCCCCATTTTGCCCCGCAAATCCCACATTTTTGACCTGAATTCCCACATTTTACACCAAAATCTCATATTTTGCCCCCAAAATCCCACATTTTTGCCCCCAAATCCCCCATTTTGCCCTCAAAATCCCCCATTTTTGCCCCAAATTCCTGCATTTTACACCAAAATCCCACATTTTTGCCCCAAATTCCAACATTTTACACCAAAATCCCCCATTTCGAGCCCAAATCCCGCATTTTTGACCCAAATCCCCACATTTCGCAGCAAAATCCCCCATTTTGCCCCCAAATCCCGCGACTTCCCCCAAAATCCAACATTTTTGCCCCCAATTCCCACATTTTGCCCCCAAATCCCCCATTTTTGCCCCAAATTCCTGCATTTTACACCAAAATCCCATATTTTTGCCCCAAATTCCCACATTTCACACCAAAATCCCATATTTTTGCCTTGAATTCCCACATTTAACACCAAATTCCCACATTTTGCCCCCAAAATCCCGTATTTTTGCCCCAAATTCCCACATTTCGCCCCCCAAATCCCCCATTTTTGCCCTGAATTCCCACATTTCACACCAAATTCCACATATTGCCACCCAAAACCCCACGATTTCCCCCAAAATCCCCCATTTTTACCCTAAAACCCCACATTTTGCCCACAAATCCTGCAATTTCGCCCCAAATCCTACATTTTTTACCCAAATTCCCACATTGCGCCACCCAAATCCCGCATTTTTCTTCCAAAGTCCCGCAATTTCCCCCCAAATCCTGCAATTTTGCCCCCCAAATCCCACATTTTTGCCCTGAATTCCCAACTTTAACACCAAATTCCCACGTTTCGCCCCCCAAATACCACATTTTTGCCCCAAATCCCCCAATTTCAACCCCCAAAGCCCACAATTTTGACCCAAATTCCCACATTTCGCCCCCCAAATCCCGCATTTTTGCCCCAAATTCCCACATTTCGCCCCCCAAATCCCACATTTTTGACCCAAATTCCCGCATTTCGCCCCCAAAATCCCGCTATTTCCCCCGAAATCCCACATTTTTGCCCCAAATTCCCACGTTTTACACCAAAATCCCACATTTGGCCCCCAAATCCCACGATTTCCCCCCAATCCCCCATTTTGCCCCCCAAATCCCCCATTTTTGCCCCAAATTCCCACATTTCACACTAATATCCCACATTTTGCCCCCAAAATCCCGCGATTTCCCCCCAAATCCCCCATTTTTACCCTAAAACCGCACGTTTTGCCCCCAAAATCCTGCAATTTCCCCCAAAAATCCCCGATTTTTGCCCCAAATTCCTGCATTTTGCACCAAAATCCCACATTTTGCCCCCAAAATCCCACGATTTCCCCCCAAATTCCCCCATTTTTGCCCCAAATTCACCCATTTCGCTCGACAAATCTCGCATTTTTGCACCAAAATCCCACGATTTCCCCCCAAATCCCCCCGTTTCGCCCCCCAAAATCCCACATTTTTGACCCAAATCCCCACATTTTACAGCAAAATCCCACATTTTGCCCCCCAAATCACACATTTTTCACCAAATTCCCCCATTTTTCCCCAAATCACGCATTTTTGACCCCAAACCCCGCATTTCGCAACAAATTCCCCAATTTTGACCCGAAAATCCCGCGATTTCCCCCAAATTCCCCCGTTTAGCCCCCCAAATCCCACATTTTTGCCCCAAAATCCCGCAATTTCCCCCCAAATTCCCAAATTTCGCCTCCCAAATCCCACATTTTTGACCCAAATTCCCACATTTCGCCCCCCAAATCCCACATTTTTGCCCCAAAATCCCGCAATTTCCCCCCAAAATCCCACATTTCGCGCCCCAAATCCCGCATTTTTGCCCCAAATTCCACATTTCGCACCAAAATCCCACATTTCGCCCCCTGAAGCCCACATTTTTGCCCCAACATCCTGCAATTTCCCCCAAATTCCCACATTTCGCCTTCCAAATCCCACATTTTTGACCCAAATTCCCACATTTCGCCCCCCAAATCCCACATTTTTCTTCCAAAGTCCCGCGATTTCCCCCCAAATTCCCCCATTTCGCCCCCCAAAGCCCACAATTTTGACCCAAATACGCACATTTCACACCAAATTCCCACATTTTGCCCCCAAAATCCCGCGATTTCCCCCCAAATCCCCCATTTTTACCCTAAAACCGCACATTTTGCCCCCCAAATCCTGCAATTTCCCCCCAAAATCCCCCATTTTGGTTCCCAAATCCCACAGTTTTGCCCTGCATTCCCACATTTTACACCAAAATCCTGCAATTTCTCCCCAAATCCCACATTTTCCCCCCAAATTTCCGCATTTCACACCAATATCCCACATTTTGCCCCCCAAATCCCGCATTTTTGCCCCAAATTCTGCAATTTCGCCCCCAAATCCCCCATTTTTGCCCCAAATTCCCACATTTTACACCAAATTCCCACATTTTGCCCCCCAAATCCCACATTTTTGACCCAAATTCCCCCATTTTGCCCCCAAATCCCACATTTTTGACCCAAATCCCCGCATTTCGCACCAAAATCCAACATTTTGCCCCCAAAATCCCACGATTTCCCCAGAAATCCCCCATTTTTGCCCCAAATTCCTGCATTTTGCACCAAAATCCCATAATTTACCCCTAAAACCCCACATTTTGCCCCCAAATCCTGCAATTTTGCCCCAAATTCCCACATTTCGCCCCCCAAATCCCACATTTTTGACCCAAATTCCCCCATTTTGCCCCCCAAATCCCACATTTTTGCCCTGAATTCCCAACTTTAACACCAAATTCCCACATTTCGCCCCCCAAATCCCACATTTTTGCCCCAAATTCCCCAATTTCGCCCACCAAATCCCACATTTTTGACCCAAATTCCCACATTTCGCCCCCCAAATCCCACATTTTTCTTCCAAAGTCCCGCGATTTCCTCCAAATTCCCCCATTTCGCCCCCCAAAGCCCACAATTTTGACCCAAATTCGCACATTTCACACCAAATTCCCACATTTTGCCCCCGAAAACCCACGATTTCCCCCCAAATCCCCCATTTTTACCCTAAAACCGCACATTTTGCCCCCCAAATCCTGCAATTTCCCCCCAAAATCCCCCATTTTGCTTCCCAAATCCCACATTTTTGCCCTGCATTCCCACATTTTACACCAAAATCCTGCAATTTACCCCCAAATCCCACATTTTTCCCCCAAATTTCCGCATTTCACACCAATATCCCACATTTTGCCCCCCAAATCCCGCATTTTTGCCCCAAATTCCCCAATTTCGCCCCCCAAAGCCCACAATTTTGCCCCAAATTCCCACATTTTACACCAAATTCCCACATTTTGCCCCCCAAATCCCACATTTTTGACCCAAATTCCCCCATTTTGCCCCCAAATCCCACATTTTTGACCCAAAACCCCGCATTTCGCACCAAAATCCAACATTTTGCCCCCAAAATCACACGATTTCCCCACAAATACCCCATTTTTGCCCCAAATTCCTGCATTTTGCACCAAAATCCCACAATTTACCCCCAAAATCCCACATTTTTGCCCCCAAATCCCGCATTTTTGCCCTGAATTCCCACATTTCACACCAAATTCCCACATTTTGCCCCCAAAATCCTGTATTTTTGCCCCAAATTCCCACATTTCGCCCCCCAAATCCCACATTTTTGCCCCAAATTCCCACATTTCACACCAAATTCCCACATTTTGCCACCGCAAACCCCACGATTTCCCACAAAATCCCCCATTTTTACCCTAAAACCCCACATTTTGCCCCCAAATCCTGCAATTTCGCCCCAAATTCCCACATTTCGCCCCCCAAATCCCACATTTTTGACCCAAATTCCCACATTTCGCCACCCAAATCCCGCATTTTTCTTCCAAAGTCCCGCGATTTCCCCCCAAATTCCCCCATTTTGCCCCCCAAATCCCACATTTTTGCCCTGAATTCCCAACTTTAACACCAAATTCCCACATTTCGCCCCCCAAATCCCACATTTTTGCCCCAAATTCCCCAATTTCGCTCCCCAAAGCCCACAATTTTGACCCAAATTCCCACATTTCGTCCCCCAAATCCCGCATTTTTGCCCCAAATTCCCACATTTCGCCCCCCGAATCCCCCATTTTTGCCCAAATTCCCCAATTTCACACGAATATCCCACATTTTGCCTCCCAAATCCCACGATTTCCCCCCAAATCCCCCATTTTGCCCCCCAAAATCCCCCATTTTTGCCCCAAATTCTCACATTTCACACCAATATCCCACATTTTGCCGCCAAAATCCCGCGATTTCTCTCCAAATCCCCCATTTTTACCCTAAAACCGAACATTTTGCCCCCAAAATCCTGCAATATCCCCCCAAAATCCCACATTTTTGACCCAAATCCCCACATTTTACACCAAAATCCCACATTTTGCCCCCCAAATCCCACATTTTTCCCCAAATTCCTCAGTTTTTGCCCCCAAATCACGCATTTTTGACCCCAAACCCCGCATTTCGCACCAAATTCCCCCATTTTGCCCCCAATATCCCGAGATTTCCCCCAAATTCCCCCGTTTAGCCCCCCAAATCCCACATTTTTGCCCCAAAATCCCGCAATTTCCCCCCAAATTCCCCCGTTTCGTGCCCCAAATCCCGCATTTTTGCCCCAAATTCCACATTTCGCACCAAAATCCCACATTTTGCCCCCCAAATCCCACATTTTTGCCCCAACATCCCGCAATTTCCCCCAAATTCCCACATTTCGCCCCCCAAATCCCACATTTTTGACCCAAATTCCCACATTTCGCCCCCCAAATCCCACATTTTTGACCCAAATTCCCCCATTTTGCCCCCCAAATCCCACATTTTTGCCCTGAATTCCCAACTTTAACACCAAATTCCCACATTTCGCCCCCCAAATCCCACATTTTTGCCCCAAATTCCCCAATTTCGCCCACCAAATCCCACATTTTTACCCAAATTCCCACATTTCGCCCCCCAAATCCCACATTTTTCTTCCAAAGTCCCGCGATTTCCCCCAAATTCCCCCATTTCGCCCCCCAAAGCCCACAATTTTGACCCAAATTCGCACATTTCACACGCAATTCCCACATTTTGCCCCCAAAAACCCACGATTTCCCCCCAAATCCCCCATTTTTACCCTAAAACCGCACATTTTGCCCCCCAAATCCTGCAATTTCCCCCCAAAATCCCCCATTTTGCTTCCCAAATCCCACATTTTTGCCCTGCATTCCCACATTTTACACCAAAATCCTGCAATTTACCCCCAAATCCCACATTTTTTCCCCAAATTTCCGCATTTCACACCAATATCCCACATTTTGCCCCCCAAATCCTGCATTTTTGCCCCAAATTCCCCAATTTCGCCCCCCAAAGCCCACAATTTTGCCCCAAATTCCCACATTTTACACCAAATTCCCACATTTTGCCCCCCAAATCCCACATTTTTGACCCAAATTCCCCCATTTTGCCCCCAAATCCCACATTTTTGACCCAAATCCCCGCATTTTGCACCAAAATCCAACATTTTGCCCCCAAAATCCCACGATTTCCCCACAAATCCCCCATTTTTGCCCCAAATTCCTGCATTTTGCACCAAAATCCCACAATTTACCCCCAAAATCCCACATTTTTGCCCCCAAATCCCGCATTTTTGCCCTGAATTCCCACATTTCACACCAAATTCCCACATTTTACCACCCAAAACCCCACGATTTCCCCCAAAATCCCCCATTTTTACCCTAAAACCCCACATTTTGCCCCCAAATCCTGCAATTTCGCCCCAAATTCCCACATTTCGCCCCCCAAATCCCACATTTTTGCCCCAAATTCCCACCTTTTAAACCAAATTTCCACATTTCGCCCCCCAAATCCCGCATTTTTGACCCAAATTCCCCAATTTCGCCCCCCAAAGCCCACAATTTTGACCCAAATTCCCACATTTCGCCCCCAAAATCCCGCTATTTCCCCCGAAATCCCACATTTTTGCCCCAAATTCCCACGTTTTACACCAAAATCCCACATTTTGCCTCCCAAATCCCACGATTTCCCCCCAAATCCCCCATTTTGCCTCCCAAATCCCCCATTTTTGCCCCAAATTCCCACATTTCACACCAATATCCCACATTTTGCCCCCAAAATCCCGCGATTTCCCCCCAAATCCCCCATTTTTACCCTAAAACCGCACGTTTTGCCCCCAAAATCCCGCGATTTCCCCAAATTCCCCCGTTTAGCCCCCCAAATCCCACATTTTTGCCCCCAAATCCTGCAATTTCCCCCCAAATTCCCACATTTCGCGCCCCAAATCCCGCATTTTTGCCCCAAATTCCACATTTCGCACCAAAATCCCACATTTCGCCCCCTGAAGCCCACATTTTTGCCCCAACATCCTGCAATTTCCCCCAAATTCCCACATTTCGCCCCCCAAATCCCACATTTTTGACCCAAATTCCCACATTTCGCCCCCCAAATCCCACATTTTCCTTCCAAAGTCACGCGATTTCCCCCCAAATTCCCCATTTTTACCCTAAAACCGCACATTTTGCCCCCCAAATCCTGCAATTTCCCCCCAAAATCCCCCATTTTGCTTCCCAAATCCCACATTTTTGCCCTGAATTCCCACATTTTACACCAAAATCCTGCAATTTACCCCCAAATCCCACATTTTTCCCCCAAATTTCCGCATTTCACACCAATATCCCACATTTTGCCCCCCAAATCCCGCATTTTTGCCCCAAATTCCCCAATTTCGCCCCCCAAATCCCCCATTTTTGCAACAAATTCCCACATTTTACACCAAATTCCCACATTTTGCCCCCAAATCCCACATTTTTGACCCAAATTCCCCCATTTTGCCCCCAAATCCCACATTTTTGACCCAAATCCCCGCATTTTGCACCAAAATCCAACATTTTGCCCCCTAAATCCCACGATTTCCCCACAAATCCCCCATTTTTGCCCCCAAATTCCTGCATTTTGCACCAAAATCCCACAATTTACTCCCAAAATCCCACATTTTGCCCCCAAATCCTGCATTTTTGCCCTGAATTCCCACATTTCACACCAAATTCCCACATTTTGCCCCCAAAATCCCGTATTTTTGCCCCAAATTCCCACATTTTGCCCCCCAAATCCCACATTTTTGCCCCAAATTCCCACATTTCACACCAAATACCCACATTTTGCCACCCAAAACCCCACGATTTCCCCACAAATCCCCCATTTTTGACCTAAAACCCCACATTTTGCACCCAAATCCTGCAATTTTCCCCTCAAAATCCCGCAATTTTTCCCCAAAATCCCACATTTTGCCCCAAATTCCCGCATTTCACACCAAATTCCCACATTTTGCCACCCAAAACCCCACGATTTCCCCCAAAATCCCCCATTTTTACCCTAAAACCCCACATTTTGCCCCCAAATCCTGCAATTTCGCCCCAAATTCCCACATTTCGCCCCCCAAATCCCACATTTTTGACCCAAATTCCCACATTTCGCCACCCAAATCCCGCATTTTTCTTCCAAAGTCCCACGATTTCCCCCCAAATTCCCCCATTTTGCCCCCCAAATCCCACATTTTTGCCCTGAATTCCCAACTTTAACACCAAATTCCCACATTTCGCCCCCCAAATCCCACATTTTTGCCCCAAATTCCCCAATTTCGCTCCCCAAAGCCCACAATTTTGACCCAAATTCCCACATTTCGTCCCCCAAATCCCGCATTTTTGCCCCAAATTCCCACATTTCGCCCCCCGAATCCCCCATTTTTGCCCCAAATTCCCACATTTCACACCAATATCCCACATTTTGCCGCCAAAATCCCGCGATTTCTCTCCAAATCCCCCATTTTTACTCTAAAACCGAACATTTTGCCCCCCAAAATCCTGCAATTTTGCCCCAAAATCCCACATTTTTGACCCAAATCCCCACATTTTACACCAAAATCCCACATTTTGCCCCACAAATCCCACATTTTTCCCCAAATTCCTCAATTTTTGCCCCCAAATCACGCATTTTTGACCCCAAACCCCGCATTTCGCACCAAATTCCCCCATTTTGCCCCCAAAATCCCGCGATTTCCCCCAAATTCCCCCGTTTAGCCCCCCAAATCCCACATTTTTGCCCCAAAATCCTGCAATTTCCCCCCAAATTCCCCCGTTTCGTGCCCCAAATCCCGCATTTTTGCCCCAAATTCCACATTTCGCACCAAAATCCCACATTTTGCCCCCCAAATCCCACATTTTTGCCCCAACATCCTGCAATTTCCCCCAAATTCCCACATTTCGCCCCCCAAATCCCACATTTTTGACCCAAATTCCCACATTTTGCCCCCCAAATCCCGCATTTTTCTTCCAAAGTCCCGCGATTTCCCCCCAAATTCCCCCATTTCGCCCCCAAAGCCCACAATTTTGACCCAAATTCCCACGTTTTACACCAAAATCCCACATTTGGCACCCAAATCCCACGATTTCCCCCCAAATCCCCCATTTTGCCCCCCAAATCCCCCATTTTTGCCCCAAATTCCCACATTTCACACCAATATCCCACATTTTGCCCCCAAAATCCTGCGATTTCCCCCCAAATCCCCCATTTTTACCCTAAAATCGCACGTTTTGCCCCCAAAATCCTGCAATTTCCCCCAAAAATCCCACATTTTTGCCCCAAATTCCTGCATTTTGCACCAAAATCCCACATTTTGCCCCCAAAATCCCACGATTTCCCCCCAAATTCCCCCATTTTTGCCCCAAATTCACCCATTTCGCTCGACAAATCTCGCATTTTTGCCCCAAAATCCCACGATTTCCCCCCAAATCCCCCCGTTTCGCCCCCCAAAATCCCACATTTTTGAGCCAAATCCCCACATTTTACACCAAAATCCCACATTTTGCCCCCCAAATCCCACATTTTTCCCCAAATTCCCCCATTTTGCCCCCAAATCACGCATTTTTGACCTCAAACCCCGCATTTCGCACCAAATTCCCCCATTTTGCCCCCAAAATCCCGCGATTTCCCCCAAATTCCCCCGTTTAGCCCCCCAAATCCCACATTTTTGCCCCAAAATCCTGCAATTTCCCCCCAAATTCCCACATTTCGCCCCCCAAATCCCACATTTTTGACCCAAATTCCCACATTTCGCCCCCCAAATCCCACATTTTTGCCCCAAAATCCCGCAATTTCCCCCCAAATTCCCACATTTCGCGCCACAAATCCCGCATTTTTGCCCCAAATTCCACATTTCGCACCAAAATCCCACATTTTCGCCCCCTGAAGCCCACATTTTTGCCCCAACATCCTGCAATTTCCCCCAAATTCCCACATTTCGCCCCCCAAATCCCACATTTTTGACCCAAATTCCCACATTTCGCCCCCCAAATCCCACATTTTTCTTCCAAAGTCCCGCGATATCCCCCCAAATTCCCCCATTTCGCCCCCCAAAGCCCACAATTTTGACCCAAATTCGCACATTTCACACCAAATTCCCACATTTTGCCCCCAAAATCCCGCGATTTCCCCCCAAATCCCCCATTTTTACCCTAAAACCGCACATTTTGCCCCCCAAATCCTGCAATTTCCCCCCAAAATCCCCCATTTTGCTTCCCAAATCCCACATTTTTGCCCTGCATTCCCACATTTTACACCAAAATCCTGCAATTTACCCCCAAATCCCACATTTTTCCCCCAAATTTCCGCATTTCACACCAATATCCCACATTTTGCCCCCCAAATCCCGCATTTTTGCCCCAAATTCCCCAATTTCGCCCCCCAAATCCCCCATTTTTGCCCCAAATTCCCACATTTTACACCAAATTCCCACATTTTGCCCCCCAAATCCCACATTTTTGACCCAAATTCCCCCATTTTGCCCCCAAATCCCACATTTTTGACCCAAATTCCCACATTTTGCACCAAAATCCAACATTTTGCCCCCAAAATCCCACGATTTCCCCACAAATCCCCCATTTTTGCCCCAAATTCCTGCATTTTGCACCAAAATCCCACAATTTACCCCCAAAATCCCACATTTTGCCCCCAAATCCTGCATTTTTGCCCTGAATTCCCACATTTAACACCAAATTCCCACATTTTGCCCCCAAAATCCCGTATTTTTGCCCCAAATTCCCACATTTTGCCCCCCAAATCCCACATTTTTGCCTCAAATTCCCACATTTCACACCAAATACCCACATTTTGCCACCCAAAACCCCACGATTTCCCCCAAAATCCCCCATTTTTGACCTAAAACCCCACATTTTGCACCCAAATCCTGCAATTTTCCCCTCAAAATCCCGCAATTTTTCCCCAAAATCCCACATCTTTGCACCAAATTCCCGCATTTCGCAACAGAATCCCACATTTTGCCCCAAATTCCGGCATTTCACACCAAATTCCCACATTTTTGCCCCCAAATCCCGTGATTTCCCCCCAAATCCCCCGTTTTGCCCCCCAAATCCCGCATTTTTGACACAAATCCCCACATTTTACACCAAAATCCCACATTTCGCCCCCAAAATCCCACGATTTCCCCCCAAATCCCCCATTTTTGACCCAAATCCCCATATTTTACACCAATATCTCACATTTTGCCCCAAAATCCAGCGATTTCCCCCCAAATTCCCCCATCTCGCCCCCCAAATCCCGCATTTTTGCCCCAAATTCCCACATTTTACACCAAATTCCAACATTTTGCCCCCAAAATCCCACATTTTTGACCCAAATTCCCCCATTTTGCCCCCAAATCCCACATTTTTGACCCAAATCCCCGCATTTTGCACCAAAATCCAACATTTTGCCCCCAAAATCCCACGATTTCCCCACAAATCCCCAATTTTTGCCACAAATTCCTGCATTTTGCACCAAAATCCCACAATTTACCCCAAAATCCCACATTTTGCCCCCAAATCCCGCATTTTTGCCCCCCAAATCCCACATTTCACACCAAATTCCCACATTTTGCCACCCAAAATTCCACGATTTCCCCCAAAATCCCCCATTTTTACCCTAAAACCCCACATTTTGCCCCCAAATCCTGCAATTTCGCCCCAAATTCCCGCATTTCGCCCCCCAAATCCCACATTTTTGACCCAAATTCCCACATTCCGCCACCCAAATTCCGCATTTTTCTTCCAAAGTCCCGCGATTTCCCCCCAAATTCCCCCATTTTGCCCCCCAAATCCCACATTTTTGCCCTGAATTCCCAACTTTAACACCAAATTCCCCCATTTCGCCCCCCAAATCCCACATTTTTGACCCAAATTCCCACATTTCGCCCCCCAAAGCCCACAATTTTGACCCAAATTCCCACATTTCGCCCCCCAAATCCTGCATTTTTGCCCCAAATTCCCCCATTTCGCCCCCAAAGCCCACAATTTTGACCCAAATTCGCACATTTCACACCAAATTCCCACATTTTGCCCCCAAAATCCCGCGATTTCCCCCCAAATCCCCCATTTTTACCCTAAAACCGCACATTTTGCCCCCCAAATCCTGCAATTTCCCCCCAAAATCCCCCATTTTGCTTCCCAAATCCCACATTTTTGCCCTGCATTCCCACATTTTACACCAAAATCCTGCCATTTCCCCCCAAATCCCACATTTTCCCCCCAAATTTCCGCATTTCACACCAATATCCCACATTTTGCCCCCCAAATCCCACATTTTTGCCCCAAATTCCCCAATTTCGCCCCCCAAAGCCCACAATTTTGCCCCAAATTCCCACATTTTACACCAAATTCCCACATTTTGCCCCCCAAATCCCACATTTTTGACCCAAATTCCCACATTTCGCCACCCAAATCCCGCATTTTTGAAACAAATTCCCCAATTTCGCCCCCCAAAGCCCACAATTTTGACCCAAATTCCCACATTTCGCCCCCAAAATCCCGCTATTTCCCCCCAAATCCCACATTTTTGCCCCAAATTCCCACGTTTTACACCAAAATCCCACATTTGGCCCCCAAATCCCACGATTTCCCCCCAAATCCCCCATTTTGCCCCCCAAATCCCCCATTTTTGCCCCAAATTCCCACATTTCACACCAATATCCCACATTTTGCCCCCAAAATCCCACGATTTCCCCCAAAATCCCCCATTTTTACCCTAAGACCCCACATTTTGCCCCCAAATCCTGCAATTTCGCCACAAATCCCACATTTTTTACCCAAATTCCCACATTGCGCCACCCAAATCCTGCATTTTTCTTCCGAAGTCCCGCAATTTCCCCCCAAATCCTGCAATTTTGCCCCCCAAATCCCACATTTTTGCCCTGAATTCCCAACTTTAATACCAAATTCCCACATTTCGCCCCCCAAATCCCCCATTTTTGCCCCAAATTCCCACATTTCACACCAATATCCCACATTTTGCCCCCAAAATCCCGCGATTTCCCCCCAAATCCCCCATTTTTACCCTAAAACCGCACGTTTTGCCCCCAAAATCCTGCAATTTCCCCCAAAAATCCCCGATTTTTGCCCCAAATTCCTGCATTTTGCACCAAAATCCCACATTTTGCCCCCAAAATCCCACGATTTCCCCCCAAATTCCCCCATTTTTGCCCCAAATTCACCCATTTCGCTCGACAAATCTCGCATTTTTGCCCCAAAATCCCACGATTTCCCCCCAAATCCCCCCGTTTCGCCCCCCAAAATCCCACATTTTTGACCCAAATTCCCACATTTTACACCAAAATCCCACATTTTGCCCCCCAAATCCCACATTTTTCCCCAAATTCCCCCATTTTGCCCCCAAATCACGCATTTTTGACCCCAAACCCCGCATTTCGCACCAAATTCCCCCATTTTGCCCCCAAAATCCCGCGATTTCCCCCAAATTCCCCCGTTTAGCCCCCCAAATCCCACATTTTTGCCCCAAAATCCTGCAATTTCCCCCCAAATTCCCACATTTCGCGCCCCAAATCCCGCATTTTTGCCCCAAATTCCACATTTCGCACCAAAATCCCACATTTCGCCCCCTGAAGCCCACATTTTTGCCCCAACATCCTGCAATTTACCCCAAATTCCCACATTTCGCCCCCCAAATCCCACATTTTTGACCCAAATTCCCACATTTCGCCCCCCAAATCCCACATTTTTCTTCCAAAGTCCCGCGATTTCCCCCCAAATTCCCCCATTTCGCCCCCCAAAGCCCACAATTTTGACCCAAATTCGCACATTTCACACCAAATTCCCACATTTTGCCCCCAAAATCCCGCGATTTCCCCCCAAATCCCCCATTTTTACCCTAAAACCGCACATTTTGCCCCCCAAATCCTGCAATTTCCCCCCAAAATCCCCCATTTTGCTTCCCAAATCCCACATTTTTGCCCTGAATTCCCACATTTTACACCAAAATCCTGCAATTTACCCCCAAATCCCACATTTTTCCCCCAAATTTCCGCATTTCACACCAATATCCCACATTTTGCCCCCCAAATCCCGCATTTTTGCCCCAAATTCCCCAATTTCGCCCCCCAAATCCCCCATTTTTGCCCCAAATTCCCACATTTTACACCAAATTCCCACATTTTGCCCCCAAATCCCACATTTTTGACCCAAATTCCCCCATTTTGCCCCCAAATCCCACATTTTTGACCCAAATCCCCGCATTTTGCACCAAAATCCAACATTTTGCCCCCAAAATCCCACGATTTCCCCACAAATCCCCCATTTTTGCCACAAATTCCTGCATTTTGCAACAAAATCCCACAATTTACCCCCAAAATCCCACATTTTGCCCCCAAATCCTGCATTTTTGCCCTGAATTCCCACATTTCACACCAAATTCCCACATTTTGCCCCCAAAATCCCGTATTTTTGACCCAAATTCCCACATTTTGCCCCCCAAATCCCACATTTTTGCCCCAAATTCCCACATTTCACACCAAATACCCACATTTTGCCACCCAAAACCCCACGATTTCCCCCAAAATCCCCCATTTTTGACCTAAAACCCCACATTTTGCCCCCAAATCCTGCAATTTTCCCCTCAAAATCCCGCAATTTTTCCCCAAAATCCCACATTTTGCCCCAAATTCCCGCATTTCACACCAAATTCCCACATTTTGCCACCCAAAACCCCACGATTTCCCCCAAAATCCCCCATTTTTACCCTAAAACCCCACATTTTGCCCCCAAATCCTGCAATTTCGCCCCAAATTCCCACATTTCGCCCCCCAAATCCCACATTTTTGACCCAAATTCCCACATTTCGCCACCCAAATCCCGCATTTTTCTTCCAAAGTCCCACGATTTCCCCCCAAATTCCCCCATTTTGCCCCCCAAATCCCACATTTTTGCCCCAAATTCCCAACTTTAACACCAAATTCCCACATTTCGCCCCCCAAATCCCACATTTTTGCCCCAAATTCCCCAATTTCGCTCCCCAAAGCCCACAATTTTGACCCAAATTCCCACATTTCGTCCCCCAAATCCCGCATTTTTGCCCCAAATTCCCACATTTCGCCCCCCGAATCCCCCATTTTTGCCCCAAATTCCCACATTTCACACCAATATCCCACATTTTGCCGCCAAAATCCCGCGATTTCTCTCCAAATCCCCCATTTTTACCCTAAAACCGAACATTTTGCCCCCAAAATCCTGCAATTTCCCCCCAAAATCCCACATTTTTGACCCAAATCCCCACATTTTACACCAAAATCCCACATTTTGCCCCACAAATCCCACATTTTTCCCCAAATTCCCCCATTTTGCCCCCAAATCACGCATTTTTGACCCCAAACCCCGCATTTCGCACCAAATTCCCCCATTTTGCCCCAAATATCCCGAGATTTCCCCCAAATTCCCCCGTTTAGCCCACCAAATCCCACATTTTTGCCCCAAAATCCTGCAATTTCCCCCCAAATTCCCCCGTTTCGTGCCCCAAATCCCGCATTTTTGCCCCAAATTCCACATTTCGCACCAAAATCCCACATTTTGCCCCCCAAATCCCACATTTTTGCCCCAACATCCCGCAATTTCCCCCAAATTCCCACATTTCGCCCCCCAAATCCCACATTTTTGACCAATATTCCCACATTTCGCCCCCCAAATCCCACATTTTTGACCCAAATTCCCACATTTCGCCACCCAAATCCCGCATTTTTCTTCCAAAGTCCCACGATTTCCCCCCAAATTCCCCCATTTTGCCCCCCAAATCCCACATTTTTGCCCCAAATTCCCAACTTTAACACCAAATTCCCACATTTCGCCCCCCAAATCCCACATTTTTGCCCCAAATTCCCCAATTTCGCTCCCCAAAGCCCACAATTTTGACCCAAATTCCCACATTTCGTCCCCCAAATCCCGCATTTTTGCCCCAAATTCCCACATTTCGCCCCCCGAATCCCCCATTTTTGCCCCAAATTCCCACATTTCACACCAATATCCCACATTTTGCCGCCAAAATCCCGCGATTTCTCTCCAAATCCCCCATTTTTACCCTAAAACCGAACATTTTGCCCCCAAAATCCTGCAATTTCCCCCCAAAATCCCACATTTTTGACCCAAATCCCCACATTTTACACCAAAATCCCACATTTTGCCCCACAAATCCCACATTTTTCCCCAAATTCCCCCATTTTGCCCCCAAATCACGCATTTTTGACCCCAAACCCCGCATTTCGCACCAAATTCCCCCATTTTGCCCCAAATATCCCGAGATTTCCCCCAAATTCCCCCGTTTAGCCCACCAAATCCCACATTTTTGCCCCAAAATCCTGCAATTTCCCCCCAAATTCCCCCGTTTCGTGCCCCAAATCCCGCATTTTTGCCCCAAATTCCACATTTCGCACCAAAATCCCACATTTTGCCCCCCAAATCCCACATTTTTGCCCCAACATCCCGCAATTTCCCCCAAATTCCCACATTTCGCCCCCCAAATCCCACATTTTTGACCCAAATTCCCACATTTTGCCCCCCAAATCCCGCATTTATCTTCCAAAGTCCCGCGATTTCCCCCCAAATTCCCCCATTTCGCCCCCAAAGCCCACAATTTTGACCCAAATTCCCACGTTTTACACCAAAATCCCACATTTGGCACCCAAATCCCACGATTTCCCCCCAAATCCCCCATTTTGCCCCCCAAATCCCCCATTTTTGCCCCAAATTCCCACATTTCACACCAATATCCCACATTTTGCCCCCAAAATCCTGCGATTTCCCCCCAAATCCCCCATTTTTACCCTAAAACCGCACGTTTTGCCCCCAAAATCCTGCAATTTCCCCCAAAAATCCCCGATTTTTGCCCCAAATTCCTGCATTTTGCACCAAAATCCCACATTTTGCCCCCAAAATCCCACGATTTCCCCCCAAATTCCCCCATTTTTGCCCCAAATTCACCCATTTCGCTCGACAAATCTCGCATTTTTGCCCCAAAATCCCACGATTTACCCCCAAATCCCCCCGTTTCGCCCTCCAAAATCCCACATTTTTGATCCAAATCCCCACATTTTACACCAAAATCCCACATTTTGCCCCCCAAATCCCACATTTTTCCCCAAATTCCCCCATTTTGCCCCCAAATCACGCATTTTTGACCCCAAACCCCGCATTTCGCACCAAATTCCCCCATTTTGCCCCCAAAATCCCGCGATTTCCCCCAAATTCCCCCGTTTAGCCCCCCAAATCCCACATTTTTGCCCCAAAATCCCGCAATTTCCCCCCAAATTCCCACATTTCGCCCCCCAAATCCCACATTTTTGACCCAAATTCCCACATTTTCGCCCCCTGAAGCCCACATTTTTGCCCCAACATCCTGCAATTTCCCCCAAATTCCCACATTTCGCCCCCCAAATCCCACATTTTTGACCCAAATTCCCACATTTCGCCCCCCAAATCCCACATTTTTCTTCCAAAGTCCCGCGATATCCCCCCAAATTCCCCCATTTCGCCCCCCAAAGCCCACAATTTTGACCCAAATTCGCACATTTCACACCAAATTCCCACATTTTGCCCCCAAAATCCCGCGATTTCCCCCCAAATCCCCCATTTTTACCCTAAAACCGCACATTTTGCCCCCCAAATCCTGCAATTTCCCCCCAAAATCCCCCATTTTGCTTCCCAAATCCCACAGTTTTGCCCTGCATTCCCACATTTTACACCAAAATCCTGCAATTTACCCCCAAATCCCACATTTTCCCCCCAAATTTCCGCATTTCACACCAATATCCCACATTTTGCCCCCCAAATCCCGCATTTTTGCCCCAAATTTCCCAATTTCGCCCCCAAAATCCCCCATTTTTGCCCCAAATTCCCACATTTTACACCAAATTCCCACATTTTGCCCCCCAAATCCCACATTTTTGACCCAAATTCCCCCATTTTGCCCCCAAATCCCACATTTTTGACCCAAATCCCCGCATTTCGCACCAAAATCCAACATTTTGCCCCCTAAATCCCACGATTTCCCCACAAATCCCCCATTTTTGCCCCAAATTCCTGCATTTTGCACCAAAATCCCACAATTTACCCCCAAAATCCCACATTTTGCCCCCAAATCCTGCATTTTTGCCCTGAATTCCCACATTTAACACCAAATTCCCATATTTTGCCCCCAAAATCCCGTATTTTTGCCCCAAATTCCCCCATTTTGCCCCCCAAATCCCACATTTTTGCCCCAAATTCCCAAATTTCACACCAAATACCCACATTTTGCCACACAAAACCCCACGATTTCCCCCCAAATCCCCCATTTTTACCCTAAAACCGCACGTTTTGCCCCCAAAATCCTGCAATTTCCCCCAAAAATCCCCGATTTTTGCCCCAAATTCCTGCATTTTGCACCAAAATCCCACATTTTGCCCCCAAAATCCCACGATTTCCCCCCAAATTCCCCCATTTTTGCCCCAAATTCACCCATTTCGCTCGACAAATCTCGCATTTTTGCCCCAAAATCCCACGATTTCCCCCCAAATCCCCCCGTTTCGCCCCCCAAAATCCCACATTTTTGACCCAAATCCCCACATTTTACACCAAATTCCCCCATTTTGCCCCCAAATCACGCATTTTTGACCCCAAACCCCGCATTTCGCACCAAATTCCCCCATTTTGCCCCCAAAATCCCGCGATTTCCCCCAAATTCCCCCGTTTAGCCCCCCAAATCCCGCATTTTTGCCCCAAAATCCTGCAATTTCCCCCCAAATTCCCACATTTCGCCCCCCAAATCCCACATTTTTGACCCAAATTCCCACATTTCGCCCCCCAAATCCCACATTTTTCTTCCAAAGTCCCGCGATTTCCCCCCAAATTCCCCCATTTCGCCCCCCAAAGCCCACAATTTTGACCCAAATTCGCACATTTCACACCAAATTCCCACATTTTGCCCCCAAAATCCCGCGATTTCCCCCCAAATCCCCCATTTTTACCCTAAAACCGCACATTTTGCCCCCCAAATCCTGCAATTTCCCCCCAAAATCCCCCATTTTGCTTCCCAAATCCCACATTTTTGCCCTGAATTCCCACATTTTACACCAAAATCCTGCAATTTACCCCCAAATCCCACATTTTTCCCCCAAATTTCCGCATTTCACACCAATATCCCACATTTTGCCCCCCAAATCCCGCATTTTTGCCCCAAATTCCCCAATTTCGCCCCCCAAATCCCCCATTTTTGCCCCAAATTCCCACATTTTACACCAAATTCCCACATTTTGCCCCCAAATCCCACATTTTTGACCCAAATTCCCCCATTTTGCCCCCAAATCCCACATTTTTGACCCAAATCCCCGCATTTTGCACCAAAATCCAACATTTTGCCCCCAAAATCCCACGATTTCCCCACAAATCCCCCATTTTTGCCACAAATTCCTGCATTTTGCAACAAAATCCCACAATTTACCCCCAAAATCCCACATTTTGCCCCCAAATCCTGCATTTTTGCCCTGAATTCCCACATTTCACACCAAATTCCCACATTTTGCCCCCAAAATCCCGTATTTTTGACCCAAATTCCCACATTTTGCCCCCCAAATCCCACATTTTTGCCCCAAATTCCCACATTTCACACCAAATACCCACATTTTGCCACCCAAAACCCCACGATTTCCCCCAAAATCCCCCATTTTTGACCTAAAACCCCACATTTTGCCCCCAAATCCTGCAATTTTCCCCTCAAAATCCCGCAATTTTTCCCCAAAATCCCACATTTTGCCCCAAATTCCCGCATTTCACACCAAATTCCCACATTTTGCCACCCAAAACCCCACGATTTCCCCCAAAATCCCCCATTTTTACCCTAAAACCCCACATTTTGCCCCCAAATCCTGCAATTTCGCCCCAAATTCCCACATTTCGCCCCCCAAATCCCACATTTTTGACCCAAATTCCCACATTTCGCCACCCAAATCCCGCATTTTTCTTCCAAAGTCCCACGATTTCCCCCCAAATTCCCCCATTTTGCCCCCCAAATCCCACATTTTTGCCCCAAATTCCCAACTTTAACACCAAATTCCCACATTTCGCCCCCCAAATCCCACATTTTTGCCCCAAATTCCCCAATTTCGCTCCCCAAAGCCCACAATTTTGACCCAAATTCCCACATTTCGTCCCCCAAATCCCGCATTTTTGCCCCAAATTCCCACATTTCGCCCCCCGAATCCCCCATTTTTGCCCCAAATTCCCACATTTCACACCAATATCCCACATTTTGCCGCCAAAATCCCGCGATTTCTCTCCAAATCCCCCATTTTTACCCTAAAACCGAACATTTTGCCCCCAAAATCCTGCAATTTCCCCCCAAAATCCCACATTTTTGACCCAAATCCCCACATTTTACACCAAAATCCCACATTTTGCCCCACAAATCCCACATTTTTCCCCAAATTCCCCCATTTTGCCCCCAAATCACGCATTTTTGACCCCAAACCCCGCATTTCGCACCAAATTCCCCCATTTTGCCCCAAATATCCCGAGATTTCCCCCAAATTCCCCCGTTTAGCCCACCAAATCCCACATTTTTGCCCCAAAATCCTGCAATTTCCCCCCAAATTCCCCCGTTTCGTGCCCGAAAATCCCACAATTTTGACCCAAATTCCCACGTTTTACACCAAAATCCCACATTTGGCACCCAAATCCCACGATTTCCCCCCAAATCCCCCATTTTGCCCCCCAAATCCCCCATTTTTGCCCCAAATTCCCACATTTCACACCAATATCCCACATTTTGCCCCCAAAATCCCGCGATTTCCCCCCAAATCCCCCATTTTTACCCTAAAACCGCACGTTTTGCCCCCAAAATCCTGCAATTTCCCCCAAAAATCCCCGATTTTTGCCCCAAATTCCTGCATTTTGCACCAAAATCCCACATTTTGCCCCCAAAATCCCACGATTTCCCCCCAAATTCCCCCATTTTTGCCCCAAATTCACCCATTTCGCTCGACAAATCTCGCATTTTTGCCCCAAAATCCCACGATTTACCCCCAAATCCCCCCGTTTCGCCCCCCAAAATCCCACATTTTTGATCCAAATCCCCACATTTTACACCAAAATCCCACATTTTGCCCCCCAAATCCCACATTTTTCCCCAAATTCCCCCATTTTGCCCCCAAATCACGCATTTTTGACCCCAAACCCCGCATTTCGCACCAAATTCCCCCATTTTGCCCCCAAAATCCCGCGATTTCCCCCAAATTCCCCCGTTTAGCCCCCCAAATCCCACATTTTTGCCCCAAAATCCCGCAATTTCCCCCCAAATTCCCACATTTCGCCCCCCAAATCCCACATTTTTGACCCAAATTCCCACATTTTCGCCCCCTGAAGCCCACATTTTTGCCCCAACATCCTGCAATTTCCCCCAAATTCCCACATTTCGCCCCCCAAATCCCACATTTTTGACCCAAATTCCCACATTTCGCCCCCCAAATCCCACATTTTTCTTCCAAAGTCCCGCGATATCCCCCCAAATTCCCCCATTTCGCCCCCCAAAGCCCACAATTTTGACCCAAATTCGCACATTTCACACCAAATTCCCACATTTTGCCCCCAAAATCCCGCGATTTCCCCCCAAATCCCCCATTTTTACCCTAAAACCGCACATTTTGCCCCCCAAATCCTGCAATTTCCCCCCAAAATCCCCCATTTTGCTTCCCAAATCCCACATTTTTGCCCTGCATTCCCACATTTTACACCAAAATCCTGCAATTTACCCCCAAATCCCACATTTTCCCCCCAAATTTCCGCATTTCACACCAATATCCCACATTTTGCCCCCCAAATCCCGCATTTTTGCCCCAAATTTCCCAATTTCGCCCCCAAAATCCCCCATTTTTGCCCCAAATTCCCACATTTTACACCAAATTCCCACATTTTGCCCCCCAAATCCCACATTTTTGACCCAAATTCCCCCATTTTGCCCCCAAATCCCACATTTTTGACCCAAATCCCCGCATTTCGCACCAAAATCCAACATTTTGCCCCCTAAATCCCACGATTTCCCCACAAATCCCCCATTTTTGCCCCAAATTCCTGCATTTTGCACCAAAATCCCACAATTTACCCCCAAAATCCCACATTTTGCCCCCAAATCCTGCATTTTTGCCCTGAATTCCCACATTTAACACCAAATTCCCACATTTTGCCCCCAAAATCCCGTATTTTTGCCCCAAATTCCCAAATTTCACACCAAATACCCACATTTTGCCACACAAAACCCCACGATTTCCCCCCAAATCCCCCATTTTTACCCTAAAACCGCACGTTTTGCCCCCAAAATCCTGCAATTTCCCCCAAAAATCCCCGATTTTTGCCCCAAATTCCTGCATTTTGCACCAAAATCCCACATTTTGCCCCCAAAATCCCACGATTTCCCCCCAAATTCCCCCATTTTTGCCCCAAATTCACCCATTTCGCTCGACAAATCTCGCATTTTTGCCCCAAAATCCCACGATTTCCCCCCAAATCCCCCCGTTTCGCCCCCCAAAATCCCACATTTTTGACCCAAATCCCCACATTTTACACCAAATTCCCCCATTTTGCCCCCAAATCACGCATTTTTGACCCCAAACCCCGCATTTCGCACCAAATTCCCCCATTTTGCCCCCAAAATCCCGCGATTTCCCCCAAATTCCCCCGTTTAGCCCCCCAAATCCCACATTTTTGCCCCAAAATCCTGCAATTTCCCCCCAAATTCCCACATTTCGCCCCCCAAATCCCACATTTTTGACCCAAATTCCCACATTTCGCCCCCCAAATCCCACATTTTTCTTCCAAAGTCCCGCGATTTCCCCCCAAATTCCCCCATTTCGCCCCCCAAAGCCCACAATTTTGACCCAAATTCGCACATTTCACACCAAATTCCCACATTTTGCCCCCAAAATCCCGCGATTTCCCCCCAAATCCCCCATTTTTACCCTAAAACCGCACATTTTGCCCCCCAAATCCTGCAATTTCCCCCCAAAATCCCCCATTTTGCTTCCCAAATCCCACATTTTTGCCCTGCATTCCCACATTTTACACCAAAATCCTGCCATTTCCCCCCAAATCCCACATTTTCCCCCCAAATTTCCGCATTTCACACCAATATCCCACATTTTGCCCCCCAAATCCCGCATTTTTGCCCCAAATTCCCCAATTTCGCCCCCCAAATCCCCCATTTTTGCCCCAAATTCCCACATTTTACACCAAATTCCCACATTTTGCCCCCAAATCCCACATTTTTGACCCAAATTCCCCCATTTTGCCCCCAAATCCCACATTTTTGACCCAAATCCCAGCATTTTGCACCAAAATCCAACATTTTGCCCCCAAAATCCCACGATTTCCCCACAAATCCCCCATTTTTGCCCCAAATTCCTGCATTTTGCACCAAAATCCCACAATTTACCCCCAAAATCCCACATTTTGCCCCCAAATCCTGCATTTTTGCCCTGAATTCCCACATTTCACACCAAATTCCCACATTTTGCCCCCAAAATCCCGTATTTTTGCCCCAAATTCCCACATTTTGCCCCCCAAATCCCACATTTTTGCCCCAAATTCCCACATTTCACACCAAATACCCACATTTTGCCACCCAAAACCCCACGATTTCCCCCAAAATCCCCCATTTTTGACCTAAAACCCCACATTTTGCACCCAAATCCTGCAATTTTCCCCTCAAAATCCCGCAATTTTTCCCCAAAATCCCACATTTTGCCCCAAATTCCCGCATTTCACACCAAATTCCCACATTTTGCCACCCAAAACCCCACGATTTCCCCCAAAATCCTCCATTTTTACCCTAAAACCCCACATTTTGCCCCCAAATCCTGCAATTTCGCCCCAAATTCCCACATTTCGCCCCCCAAATCCCACATTTTTGACCCAAATTCCCACATTTCGCCACCCAAATCCCACATTTTTCTTCCAAAGTCCCACGATTTCCCCCCAAATTCCCCCATTTTGCCCCCCAAATCCCACATTTTTGCCCTGAATTCCCAACTTTAACACCAAATTCCCACATTTCGCCCCCCAAATCCCACATTTTTGCCCCAAATTCCCCAATTTCGCTCCCCAAAGCCCACAATTTTGACCCAAATTCCCACATTTCGTCCCCCAAATCCCGCATTTTTGCCCCAAATTCCCACATTTCGCCCCCCGAATCCCCCATTTTTGCCCCAAATTCCCACATTTCACACCAATATCCCACATTTTGCCGCCAAAATCCCACGATTTCTCTCCAAATCCCCCATTTTTACCCTAAAACCGAACATTTTGCCCCCAAAATCCTGCAATTTCCCCCCAAAATCCCACATTTTTGACCCAAATCCCCACATTTTACACCAAAATCCCACATTTTGCCCCCCAAATCCCACATTTTTCCCCAAATTCCCCCATTTTGTCCCCAAATCACGCATTTTTGACCCCAAACCCCGCATTTCGCACCAAATTCCCCCATTTTGCCCCAAATATCCCGAGATTTCCCCCAAATTCCCCCGTTTAGCCCACCAAATCCCACATTTTTGCCCCAAAATCCTGCAATTTCCCACCAAATTCCCCCGTTTCGTGCCCCAAATCCCGCATTTTTGCCCCAAATTCCACATTTCGCACCAAAATCCCACATTTTGCCCCCCAAATCCCACATTTTTGCCCCAACATCCCGCAATTTCCCCCAAATTCCCACATTTCGCCCCCCAAATCCCACATTTTTGACCCAAATTCCCACATTTTGCCCCCCAAATCCCGCATTTTTCTTCCAAAGTCCCGCGATTTCCCCCCAAATTCCCCCATTTCGCCCCCAAAGCCCACAATTTTGACCCAAATTCCCACGTTTTACACCAAAATCCCACATTTGGCACCCAAATCCCACGATTTACCCCCAAATCCCCCATTTTGCCCCCCAAATCCCCCATTTTTGCCCCAAATTCGCACATTTCACACCAATATCCCACATTTTGCCCCCAAAATCCTGCGATTTCCCCCCAAATCCCCCATTTTTACCCTAAAATCGCACGTTTTGCCCCCAAAATCCTGCAATTTCCCCCAAAAATCCCCGATTTTTGCCCCAAATTCCTGCATTTTGCACCAAAATCCCACATTTTGCCCCCAAAATCCCACGATTTCCCCCCAAATTCCCCCATTTTTGCCCCAAATTCACCCATTTCGCTCGACAAATCTCGAATTTTTGCACCAAAATCCCATGATTTCCCCCCAAATCCCCCCGTTTCGCCCCCCAAAATCCCACATTTTTGACCCAAATCCCCACATTTTACACCAAAATCCCACATTTTGCCCCCCAAATCCCACATTTTTCCCCAAATTCCCCCATTTTGCCCCCAAATCACGCATTTTTGACCCCAAACCCCGCATTTCGCACCAAATTCCCCCATTTTGCCCCCAAAATCCCGCGATTTCCCCCAAATTCCCCCGTTTAGCCCCCCAAATCCCACATTTTTGCCCCAAAATCCCGCAATTTCCCCCCAAATTCCCACATTTCGCCCCCCAAAATCCCACATTTTTGACCCAAATTCCCACATTTTCGCCCCCTGAAGCCCACATTTTTGCCCCAACATCCTGCAATTTCCCCCAAATTCCCACATTTCGCCCCCCAAATCCCACATTTTTGACCCAAATTCCCACATTTCGCCCCCCAAATCCCACATTTTTCTTCCAAAGTCCCGCGATATCCCCCCAAATTCCCCCATTTCGCCCCCCAAAGCCCACAATTTTGACCCAAATTCGCACATTTCACACCAAATTCCCACATTTTGCCCCCAAAATCCCCCGATTTCCCTCCAAATCCCCCATTTTTACCCTAAAACCGCACATTTTGCCCCCCAAATCCTGCAATTTCCCCCCAAAATCCCCCATTTTGCTTCCCAAATCCCACATTTTTGCCCTGCATTCCCACATTTTACACCAAAATCCTGCAATTTACCCCCAAATCCCACATTTTTCCCCCAAATTTCCGCATTTCACACCAATATCCCACATTTTGCCCCCCAAATCCCGCATTTTTGCCCCAAATTCCCCAATTTCGCCCCCAAAATCCCCCATTTTTGCCCCAAATTCCCACATTTTACACCAAATTCCCACATTTTGCCCCCCAAATCCCACATTTTTGGCCCAAAATCCCGCGATTTCCCCCCAAATTCCCCCATTTTGCCCCCTGAATTCCCACATTTTACACCAAAATCCCACATTTTGCCCACAAAATCCCACATTTTTGACCCAAATTCCCCCATTTTGCACCCAAATCCCGCATTTTTGACCCAAATCCCCGCATTTCGCACCAAGATCCAACATTTTGCCCCCAAAATCCCACGATTTCCCCCCAAATTCCCCTATTTTTTCCCCCCAAAACCCTAACCCTAACCGTAACCCTAACCCTAACCGTAACCTAACCCTAACCCTAACCCTAACCTAACCTAACCCTAACCCTAATCCTAACCCCAAAATCCCACGATTTCCCCCCAAATTCCCACATTTTGCCCTGCAAATCCCACATTTTTGACCTGAATTCCCACATTTTACACCAAAATCTCACATTTTGCCCCCAAAATCCCTCATTTTTGCCCCCAAATCCCCCATTTTGCCCTCAAAATCCCCCATTTTTGCCCCAAATTCCTGCATTTTACACCAAAATCCCACATTTTTGCCCCAAATTCCAACATTTTACACCAAAATCCCCCATTTCGCCCCCAAACTCCCACATTTTTGACCCAAATCCCGCATTTTTGACGCAAATCCCCGCATTTCGCACCAAAACCCCCCATTTTGCCCCCAAAATACCACGATTTCCCCCCAAATTCCCACATTTTGCCCCCGAATTCCCACATTTTACACCAAAATCCCGCGATTTCCCCCCAAATTCCCCTATTTTTTCCCCCCAAAACCCTAACCCTAACCGTAACCTAACCCTAACCGTAACCTAACCCTAACCTAACCTAACCCTAACCCTAATCCTAACCCCAAAATCCTGCGATTTCCCCCCAAATTCCCACATTTTGCCCTGCAAATCCCACATTTTTGACCTGAATTCCCACATTTTACACCAAAATCTCACATTTTGCCCCCAAAATCCCACATTTTTGCCCCCAAATCCCCCATTTTGCCCTCAAAATCCCCCATTTTTGCCCCCCATATCCAAAATTTTTGACACAAATTCCAACATTTCGCCCCCTAAATCCCCCATTTTTGCCCCAAAATCCCACGATTTCCCCCCAAATTCCCCCATTTTGCCCCCCGAATTCCCACATTTTACACCAAAATCCCGCGATTTCCCCCCAAATTCCCCCATTTTGTCCCCCAAATCCCACATTTTTGCCCCCCAAATCCCACATTTCACACCAAATTCCAACATTTTGCCCCCAAAATCCCGCGATTTCCCCCCAAATTCCCCCATTTTTTCCCCCCAAAACCCTAACCCTAACCGTAACCCTAACCTAACCCTAACCGTAACCCTAACCCTAACCCCAAAATCCCGCGATTTCCCCCCAAATTCCCACATTTTGCCCTGCAAATCCCACATTTTTGACCTGAATTCCCACATTTTACACCAAATTCCCACATTTTGCCCCCAAAATCCCACGATTTCCCCCAAATTCCCCCATTTTTGCCCCAAATTACCCCATTTCGCAACAAATTCCCGCATTTTTGCCCCAAAGTCCCCCATTTTGCCCCCATATCCAAAATTTTTGACACAAATTCCCACATTTCGCCCCCCCAAATCCCCCATTTTTGCCCCCAAATCCCGCGATTTCCCCCCAAATTCCCCCATTTTGCCCCCTGAATTCCCACATTTTACACCAAAATCCCGCGATTTCCCCCCAAATTCCCCCATTTTGCCCCCCAAATCCCACATTATTGCCCTGAATTCCCACATTTTACACCAAAATCCCACATTTTGCCCCCAAAATCCCACATTTTTCCCCCAAATTCCCACATTTCACACCAATATCCCACCTTTTGCCCCCAAAATCCCGCGACTTCCCCCAAAATCCCCCATTTTTGCCCCAAATTCCTGCATTTTGCACCAAAATCCCACATTTTGACCCCAAAATCCTGCAATTTCACCCCAAAATCCCTCATTTTTCCCCCGAATTCCGACATTTTGTCCCCAAATCCCCCATTTTTGCCCCAAATTCCCACATTTCGCCCCCAAAATCCCACATTTTTGACCCAAATCCCCGCATTTCGCACCAAACCCCCCCATTTTGCCCCCAAAATACCGCGATTTCCCCCCAAATTCCCCCATTTTGCCCCCCGAATTCCCACATTTTACACCAAAATCCCGCGATTCCCCCCAAATTCCCCCATTTTGCCCCCCAAATCCCACATGTTTGCCCCAAATCCTGCATTTTTGCCCCAAATTCCCACATTTTACACCAAAATCCCACACTTTGCCCCCAAAATCCCATATTTTTTCCCCAAATTCCCTGTCGTAGTTCAGCCCCAACGGGGACCAGACTACGCAGTCTCTCTCTCACTCCCCCCCCACTCTCCGAGAGAACAGGAGGAGATTTGACAAACAAAAGAAAACCAGGAAAAAAAAAAACCAAACACGCGGGTTGAGATTGAACAAAAAGTAAATTTAACAGTAATGACAGAAGAAAACAAGACAGTGATGGAACACAAATACAGTATAATAGCTCACAACAGATCTCCACATCCAGTCTCTTCCAACTAGGAGGGCCTCCCTTCAGCACCCTCCTCACTTATATACTGAGCATGATGTCAGATGGGATGGAATAGCCCTTTGGCTAATTTGGGTAAATTAACCCCAGCTGTTAGCTAATTAGTTAACTATCCCAGCCATAGGGGCTACCAGCTTCAGTTCTCCACCCAGCTCAGGTAAATATTAACTCTATCCTGGCCAGAACCAGGACATTCCCCCATTTTGCCACCAAATCCCGCATTTTTGACACAAATCCCCGCATTTTACACCAAAATCCCCCATTTTGCCCCCAAAATCCCACATTTTTTCCCCACATTCCTCCATTTTGCCTCCAAATCCCGCATTTTTGACCCAAATTCCCACATTTCGCCACCAAAATCCCACATTTTGCCCCCCAAATCCCACATTTTTGCCCCAAATTCCCACATTTTGCCCCCAAAATCCCGCGATTTCCCCCAAACTCCCCCATTTTTGCCCCAAATTACCCCATTTCGCAACAAATTCCCGCATTTTTGCCCCAAATTCCCCCATTTTGCCCCCATATCCAAAATTTTTGACACAAATTCCCACATTTCGCCCCCCAAATCCCCCATTTTTGCCCCAAAATCCCACATTTCGCCCCCAAAATCCCACATTTTTGCCCCAAATTCCCACATTTCGCCCCCCAAATCCCGCATTTTTGACCCGAATCCCCGCATTTCGCAGCAAAATCCCCCATTTTGCCCCCAAATCCCGCGACTTCCCCCAAAATCCAACATTTTTGCCCCCAATTCCCACATTTTGCCCCCAAATCCCCCATTTTTGCCCTGAATTCCTGCATTTTACACCAAATTCCCCCATTTCGCCCCCAAAATCCCACCATTTCCCCCCAAATTCCCCCATTTTTCCCCAAAAACACTAACCCTAACCCTAACTGTAACCCTAACCCTAACCCCTAACCCTAACCATAACCCTAACCCATTTTGACCCAAAATCCCACGATTTCCCCCCAAATTCCCCCATTTTGCCCCCCAAATCCCACATTTTTGCCCCCAATTCCCACATTTCACACCAAATTCCAACATTTTGCCCCCAAAATCCTGCAATTTCCCCCCAAATCCCCCATTTTTACCCTAAAACCCCATATTTTTACCCCAAATTCCCCCATTTCACACCAATATCCCACATTTAGCCTTCCAAAATCCCACGATTTCCCCCCCAAAATCCCCCATTTTGCCCCCAAAATCCCACATTTTTGCCCCAAATCCCGCATTTTTGCCCCAAATTCCAACATTTTACACCAAAATCCCACATTTTGCCCCCAAAATCCCACATTTTTGACCCAAATTCCCCCATTTTGCACCCAAATCCCGCATTTTTGACCCAAATCCCCGCATTTCGCACCAAGATCCAACATTTTGCCCCCAAAATCCCACGATTTCCCCCCAAATTCCCCTATTTTTTCCCCCCAAAACCCTAACCCTAACCGTAACCCTAACCCTAACCGTAACCTAACCCTAACCCTAACCTAACCTAACCCTAACCCTAATCCTAACCCCAAAATCCCGCGATTTCCCCCCAAATTCCCACATTTTGCCCTGCAAATCCCACATTTTTGACCTGAATTCCCACATTTTACACCAAAATCTCACATTTTGCCCCCAAAATCCCTCATTTTTGCCCCCAAATCCCCCATTTTGCCCTCAAAATCCCCCATTTTTGCCCCAAATTCCTGCATTTTACACCAAAATCCCACATTTTTGCCCCAAATTCCAACATTTTACACCAAAATCCCCCATTTCGCCCCCAAACTCCCACATTTTTGACCCAAATCCCGCATTTTTGACGCAAATCCCCGCATTTCGCACCAAAACCCCCCATTTTGCCCCCAAAATACCGCGATTTCCCCCCAAATTCCCCCATTTTACCCCCCGAATTCCCACATTTTACACCAAAATCCCGCGATTCCCCCCAAATTCCCACATTTTGCCCCCCAAATCCCACATTTTTGCCCCAAATCCTGCATTTTTGCCCCAAAATTCCCACATTTTACACCAAAATCCCCCATTTCGCCCCCAAAATCCCACATTTTTGACCCAAATCCCGCATTTTGGACCCAAATCCCCGCATTTCGCACCAAAACTCCCCATTTTGCCCCCAAAATACCACGATTTCCCCCCAAATTCCCCCATTTTGCCCCCCGAATTCCCACATTTTACACCAAAATCCCGCGATTCCCCCCAAATTCCCCCATTTTGCCCCCCAAAGCCCACATTTTGCCCCCCAAATCCCACATTTTTGACCCAAATTCCTCCATTTTGCCCCCAAATCCCACATTTTTGCCCCCAATTCCCACATTTCACACCAAATTCCAACATTTTGCCCCCAAAATGCTGCAATTTCCCCCCAAGTCCCCCATTTTTACCCTAAAACCCCATATTTTTACCCAAAATCCCCCCATTTCACACCAATATCCCACATTTAGCCTTCCAAAATCCCACGATTTCCCCCCCAAAATCCCCCATTTTGCCCCCAAAATCCCACATTTTTGCCCCAAAATCCCGCATTTTTGCCCCAAATTCCAACATTTTACACCAAAATCCCACATTTTGCCCCCAAAATCCCACATTTTTGACCCAAATTCCCCCATTTTGCACCCAAATCCCGCATTTTTGACCCAAGTCCCCGCATTTCGCACCGAGATCCAACATTTTGCCCCCAAAATCCCGCGATTTCCCCCAAATTCCCCCATTTTGCCCCCCGAATTCCCACATTTTACACCAAAATCCCACGAATTCCCCCCAAATTCCCCCATTTTGTCCCCCAAATCCCACATTTTTCCCCCAAATTCCCACATTTTACACCAAAATCCCCCATTTCGCCCCCAAAATCCCACATTTTTGACCCAAATCCCGCATTTTGGACCCAAATCCACCCATTTCGCACCAAAACCCCCCATTTTGCCCCCAAAATACAGCGATTTCCCCCCAAATTCCCCCATTTTACCCCCCGAATTCCCACATTTTACACCAAAATCCCGCGATTCCCCCCAAATTCCCACATTTTGCCCCCCAAATCCCACATTATTGCCCCAAATCCCCCATTTTTGCCCCAAATTCCCACATTTTACACCAAAATCCCCCATTTCGCCCCCAAAATCCCACATTTTTGACCCAAATCCCGCATTTTTGCCCCAAATCCTGCATTTTTGCCCCAAATCCTGCATTTTTGCCCCAAATCCTGCATTTTTGCCCACAAAATCCCACATTTTTGACCCAAATTCCCCCATTTTGCACCCAAATCCCGCATTTTTGACCCAAATCCCCGCATTTCGCACCAAGATCCAACATTTTGCCCCCAAAATCCCGCGATTTCGCCCCAAATTCCCCCATTTTCCCCCCAAAACCCTAACCCTAACCCCAAAATCCTGCGATTTCCCCCCAAATTCCCACATTTTGCCCCGCAAATTTCACATTTTTGACCTGAATTCCCACATTTTACACCAAAATCTCACATTTCCCCCCAAAATCCCACATTTTTGCCCCCAAATCCCCCATTTTGCCCCCCAAATCCTCCATTTTTGCCCCAAATTCCTGCATTTTACACCAAAATCCCCCATTTCGCCCCCAGAATCCCAATTTTTGACCCAAATTCCCGCATTTCGCACCAAAATCACACATTTTTGCCCCAAAATCCTGTGATTTCCCCCCAAATTCCCCCGTTTCACCCCCCAAATCCCGCATTTTTGCCCCAAATTCCCACATTTTACACCAAAATCCCACATTTTGCCCCCAAAATCCCATATGTTTTCCCCAAATTCCCTGTCGTAGTTCAGCCCCAACGGGGACCAGACTACACAGTCTCTCTCTCACTCCCCCCCCACTCTCCGAGAGAACAGGAGGAGATTTGACAAACAAAAGAAAACCAGGAAAAAAAAAAACCAAACACGCGGGTTGAGATTGAACAAAAAGTAAATTTAACAGTAATGACAGAAGAAAACAAGACAGTGATGGAACACAAATACAGTATAATAGCTCACAACAGATCTCCACATCCAGTCTCTTCCAACTAGGAGGGCCTCCCTTCAGCACCCTCCTCACTTATATACTGAGCATGATGTCAGATGGGATGGAATAGCCCTTTGGCTAATTTGGGTAAATTAACCCCAGCTGTTAGCTAATTAGTTAACTATCCCAGCCATAGGGGCTACCAGCTTCAGTTCTCCACCCAGCTCAGGTAAATATTAACTCTATCCTGGCCAGAACCAGGACATTCCCCCATTTTGCCACCAAATCCCGCATTTTTGACACAAATCCCCGCATTTTACACCAAAATCCCCCATTTTGCCCCCAAAATCCCACATTTTTTCCCCACATTCCTCCATTTTGCCTCCAAATCCCGCATTTTTGACCCAAATTCCCACATTTCGCCACCAAAATCCCACATTTTGCCCCCCAAATCCCACATTTTTGCCCCAAATTCCCACATTTTGCCCCCAAAATCCCACATTTTTGCCCCAAATCCTGCATTTTTGCCCCAAAATTCCCACATTTTACACCAAAATCCCCCATTTCGCCCCCAAAATCCCACATTTTTGACCCAAATCCCGCATTTTGGACCCAAATCCCCGCATTTCGCACCAAAACTCCCCATTTTGCCCCCAAAATACCACGATTTCCCCCCAAATTCCCCCATTTTGCCCCCCGAATTCCCACATTTTACACCAAAATCCCGCGATTCCCCCCAAATTCCCCCATTTTGCCCCCCAAAGCCCACATTTTGCCCCCCAAATCCCACATTTTTGACCCAAATTCCTCCATTTTGCCCCCAAATCCCACATTTTTGCCCCCAATTCCCACATTTCACACCAAATTCCAACATTTTGCCCCCAAAATGCTGCAATTTCCCCCCAAGTCCCCCATTTTTACCCTAAAACCCCATATTTTTACCCCAAATTCCCCCATTTCACACCAATATCCCACATTTAGCCTTCCAAAATCCCACGATTTCCCCCCCAAAATCCCCCATTTTGCCCCCAAAATCCCACATTTTTGCCCCAAAATCCCGCATTTTTGCCCCAAATTCCAACATTTTACACCAAAATCCCACATTTTGCCCCCCAAATCCCACATTTTTGACCCAAATTCCCCCATTTTGCACCCAAATCCCGCATTTTTGACCCAAATCCCCGCATTTCGCACCAAGATCCAACATTTTGCCCCCAAAATCCCGCGATTTCCCCCAAATTCCCCCATTTTGCCCCCCGAATTCCCACATTTTACACCAAAATCCCGCGAATTCCCCCCAAATTCCCCCATTTTGTCCCCCAAATCCCACATTTTTCCCCCAAATTCCCACATTTTACACCAAAATCCCCCATTTCGCCCCCAAAATCCCACATTTTTGACCCAAATCCCGCATTTTGGACCCAAATCCACCCATTTCGCACCAAAACCCCCCATTTTGCCCCCAAAATACAGCGATTTCCCCCCAAATTCCCCCATTTTACCCCCCGAATTCCCACATTTTACACCAAAATCCCGCGATTCCCCCCAAATTCCCCCATTTTGCCCCCCAAATCCCACATGTTTGCCCCAAATCCCCCATTTTTGCCCCAAATTCCCACATTTTACACCAAAATCCCACACTTTGCCCCCAAAATCCCATATTTTTTCCCCAAATTCCCTGTCGTAGTTCAGCCCCAACGGGGACCAGACTACGCAGTCTCTCTCTCACTCCCCCCCCACTCTCCGAGAGAACAGGAGGAGATTTGACAAACAAAAGAAAACCAGGAAAAAAAAAAACCAAACACGCGGGTTGAGATTGAACAAAAAGTAAATTTAACAGTAATGACAGAAGAAAACAAGACAGTGATGGAACACAAATACAGTATAATAGCTCACAACAGATCTCCACATCCAGTCTCTTCCAACTAGGAGGGCCTCCCTTCAGCACCCTCCTCACTTATATACTGAGCATGATGTCAGATGGGATGGAATAGCCCTTTGGCTAATTTGGGTAAATTAACCCCAGCTGTTAGCTAATTAGTTAACTATCCCAGCCATAGGGGCTACCAGCTTCAGTTCTCCACCCAGCTCAGGTAAATATTAACTCTATCCTGGCCAGAACCAGGACATTCCCCCATTTTGCCACCAAATCCCGCATTTTTGACACAAATCCCCGCATTTTACACCAAAATCCCCCATTTTGCCCCCAAAATCCCACATTTTTTCCCCACATTCCTCCATTTTGCCTCCAAATCCCGCATTTTTGACCCAAATTCCCACATTTCGCCACCAAAATCCCACATTTTGCCCCCCAAATCCCACATTTTTGCCCCAAATTCCCACATTTTGCCCCCAAAATCCCGCGATTTCCCCCAAACTCCCCCATTTTTGCCCCAAATTACCCCATTTCGCAACAAATTCCCGCATTTTTGCCCCAAATTCCCCCATTTTGCCCCCATATCCAAAATTTTTGACACAAATTCCCACATTTCGCCCCCCAAATCCCCCATTTTTGCCCCAAAATCCCACATTTCGCCCCCAAAATCCCACATTTTTGCCCCAAATTCCCACATTTCGCCCCCCAAATCCCGCATTTTTGACCCGAATCCCCGCATTTCGCAGCAAAATCCCCCATTTTGCCCCCAAATCCCGCGACTTCCCCCAAAATCCAACATTTTTGCCCCCAATTCCCACATTTTGCCCCCAAATCCCCCATTTTTGCCCTGAATTCCTGCATTTTACACCAAATTCCCCCATTTCGCCCCCAAAATCCCACCATTTCCCCCCAAATTCCCCCATTTTTCCCCAAAAACACTAACCCTAACCCTAACTGTAACCCTAACCCTAACCCCTAACCCTAACCATAACCCTAACCCATTTTGACCCAAAATCCCACGATTTCCCCCCAAATTCCCCCATTTTGCCCCCCAAATCCCACATTTTTGCCCCCAATTCCCACATTTCACACCAAATTCCAACATTTTGCCCCCAAAATCCTGCAATTTCCCCCCAAATCCCCCATTTTTACCCTAAAACCCCATATTTTTACCCCAAATTCCCCCATTTCACACCAATATCCCACATTTAGCCTTCCAAAATCCCACGATTTCCCCCCCAAAATCCCCCATTCTGCCCCCAAAATCCCACATTTTTGCCCCAAATCCCGCATTTTTGCCCCAAATTCCAACATTTTACACCAAAATCCCACATTTTGCCCCCAAAATCCCACATTTTTGACCCAAATTCCCCCATTTTGCACCCAAATCCCGCATTTTTGACCCAAATCCCCGCATTTCGCACCAAGATCCAACATTTTGCCCCCAAAATCCCACGATTTCCCCCCAAATTCCCCTATTTTTTCCCCCCAAAACCCTAACCCTAACCGTAACCCTAACCCTAACCGTAACCTAACCCTAACCCTAACCTAACCTAACCCTAACCCTAATCCTAACCCCAAAATCCCGCGATTTCCCCCCAAATTCCCACATTTTGCCCTGCAAATCCCACATTTTTGACCTGAATTCCCACATTTTACACCAAAATCTCACATTTTGCCCCCAAAATCCCTCATTTTTGCCCCCAAATCCCCCATTTTGCCCTCAAAATCCCCCATTTTTGCCCCAAATTCCTGCATTTTACACCAAAATCCCACATTTTTGCCCCAAATTCCAACATTTTACACCAAAATCCCCCATTTCGCCCCCAAACTCCCACATTTTTGACCCAAATCCCGCATTTTTGACGCAAATCCCCGCATTTCGCACCAAAACACCCCATTTTGCCCCCAAAATACCGCGATTTCCCCCCAAATTCCCCCATTTTACCCCCCGAATTCCCACATTTTACACCAAAATCCCGCGATTCCCCCCAAATTCCCACATTTTGCCCCCCAAATCCCACATTTTTGCCCCAAATCCTGCATTTTTGCCCCAAAATTCCCACATTTTACACCAAAACCCCCCATTTCGCCCCCAAAATCCCACATTTTTGACCCAAATCCCGCATTTTGGACCCAAATCCCCGCATTTCGCACCAAAACTCCCCATTTTGCCCCCAAAATACCACGATTTCCCCCCAAATTCCCCCATTTTGCCCCCCGAATTCCCACATTTTACACCAAAATCCCGCGATTCCCCCCAAATTCCCCCATTTTGCCCCCCAAAGCCCACATTTTGCCCCCCAAATCCCACATTTTTGACCCAAATTCCTCCATTTTGCCCCCAAATCCCACATTTTTGCCCCCAATTCCCACATTTCACACCAAATTCCAACATTTTGCCCCCAAAATGCTGCAATTTCCCCCCAAGTCCCCCATTTTTACCCTAAAACCCCATATTTTTACCCAAAATCCCCCCATTTCACACCAATATCCCACATTTAGCCTTCCAAAATCCCACGATTTCCCCCCCAAAATCCCCCATTTTGCCCCCAAAATCCCACATTTTTGCCCCAAAATCCCGCATTTTTGCCCCAAATTCCAACATTTTACACCAAAATCCCACATTTTGCCCCCAAAATCCCACATTTTTGACCCAAATTCCCCCATTTTGCACCCAAATCCCGCATTTTTGACCCAAATCCCCGCATTTCGCACCAAGATCCAACATTTTGCCCCCAAAATCCCGCGATTTCCCCCAAATTCCCCCATTTTGCCCCCCGAATTCCCACATTTTACACCAAAATCCCGCGAATTCCCCCCAAATTCCCCCATTTTGTCCCCCAAATCCCACATTTTTCCCCCAAATTCCCACATTTTACACCAAAATCCCCCATTTCGCCCCCAAAATCCCACATTTTTGACCCAAATCCCGCATTTTGGACCCAAATCCACCCATTTCGCACCAAAACCCCCCATTTTGCCCCCAAAATACAGCGATTTCCCCCCAAATTCCCCCATTTTACCCCCCGAATTCCCACATTTTACACCAAAATCCCGCGATTCCCCCCAAATTCCCACATTTTGCCCCCCAAATCCCACATTATTGCCCCAAATCCCCCATTTTTGCCCCAAATTCCCACATTTTACACCAAAATCCCCCATTTCGCCCCCAAAATCCCACATTTTTGACCCAAATCCCGCATTTTTGCCCCAAATCCTGCATTTTTGCCCCAAATCCTGCATTTTTGCCCCAAATCCTGCATTTTTGCCCACAAAATCCCACATTTTTGACCCAAATTCCCCCATTTTGCACCCAAATCCCGCATTTTTGACCCAAATCCCCGCATTTCGCACCAAGATCCAACATTTTGCCCCCAAAATCCCGCGATTTCGCCCCAAATTCCCCCATTTTCCCCCCAAAACCCTAACCCTAACCCCAAAATCCCGCGATTTCCCCCCAAATTCCCACATTTTGCCCCGCAAATTTCACATTTTTGACCTGAATTCCCACATTTTACACCAAAATCTCACATTTCCCCCCAAAATCCCACATTTTTGCCCCCAAATCCCCCATTTTGCCCCCCAAATCCTCCATTTTTGCCCCAAATTCCTGCATTTTACACCAAAATCCCCCATTTCGCCCCCAGAATCCCAATTTTTGACCCAAATTCCCGCATTTCGCACCAAAATCACACATTTTTGCCCCAAAATCCTGTGATTTCCCCCCAAATTCCCCCGTTTCACCCCCCAAATCCCGCATTTTTGCCCCAAATTCCCACATTTTACACCAAAATCCCACATTTTGCCCCCAAAATCCCATATGTTTTCCCCAAATTCCCTGTCGTAGTTCAGCCCCAACGGGGACCAGACTACACAGTCTCTCTCTCACTCCCCCCCCACTCTCCGAGAGAACAGGAGGAGATTTGACAAACAAAAGAAAACCAGGAAAAAAAAAAACCAAACACGCGGGTTGAGATTGAACAAAAAGTAAATTTAACAGTAATGACAGAAGAAAACAAGACAGTGATGGAACACAAATACAGTATAATAGCTCACAACAGATCTCCACATCCAGTCTCTTCCAACTAGGAGGGCCTCCCTTCAGCACCCTCCTCACTTATATACTGAGCATGATGTCAGATGGGATGGAATAGCCCTTTGGCTAATTTGGGTAAATTAACCCCAGCTGTTAGCTAATTAGTTAACTATCCCAGCCATAGGGGCTACCAGCTTCAGTTCTCCACACAGCTCAGGTAAATATTAACTCTATCCTGGCCAGAACCAGGACATTCCCCCATTTTGCCACCAAATCCCGCATTTTTGACACAAATCCCCGCATTTTACACCAAAATCCCCCATTTTGCCCCCAAAATCCCACATTTTTTCCCCACATTCCTCCATTTTGCCTCCAAATCCCGCATTTTTGACCCAAATTCCCACATTTCGCCACCAAAATCCCACATTTTGCCCCCCAAATCCCACATTTTTGCCCCAAATTCCCACATTTTGCCCCCAAAATCCCGCGATTTCCCCCAAATTCCCCCATTTTTGCCCCAAATTACCCCATTTCGCAACAAATTCCCGCATTTTTGCCCCAAATTCCCCCATTTTGCCCCCATATCCAAAATTTTTGACACAAATTCCCACATTTCGCCCCCCAAATCCCCCATTTTTGCCCCAAAATCCCACATTTCGCCCCCAAAATCCCACATTTTTGCCCCAAATTCCCACATTTCGCACCCAAATCCCGCATTTTTGACCCGAATCCCCGCATTTCGCAGCAAAATCCCCCATTTTGCCCCCAAATCCCGCGACTTCCCCCAAAATCCAACATTTTTGCCCCCAATTCCCACATTTTGCCCCCAAATCCCCCATTTTTGCCCTGAATTCCTGCATTTTACACCAAATTCCCCCATTTCGCCCCCAAAATCCCACCATTTCCCCCCAAATTCCCCCATTTTTCCCCAAAAACACTAACCCTAACCGTAACCCTAACCCTAACCCCTAACCCTAACCATAACCCTAACCCATTTTGACCCAAAATCCCACGATTTCCCCCCAAATTCCCCCATTTTGCCCCCAAAATCCCACATTTTTGACCCAAATCCCATATTTCACACCAAATTCCAACATTTAGCCCCCAAAATCCTGCAATTTCCCCCCAAATCCCCCATTTTTACCCTAAAACCCCATATTTTTACCCCAAATTCCCCCATTTCACACCAATATCCCACATTTAGCCTTCCAAAATCCCACGATTTCCCCCCCAAAATCCCCCATTTTGCCCCCAAAATCCCACATTTTTGCCCCAAATCCCGCATTTTTGCCCCAAATTCCAACATTTTACACCAATATCCCACATTTCGCCCCCAAAATCCCACATTTTTGACCCAAATCCCCGCATTTCGTACCAAAACCCCCCATTTTGCCCCCAAAATACCGCGATTTCCCCCCAAATTCCCCCATTTTGCCCCCCGAATTCCCACATTTTACACCAAAATCCCGTGATTCCCCCCAAATTCCCCCATTTTGCCCCCCAAAGCCCACAATTTTGACCCAAATCCTGCATTTTTGCCCCAAATTCCCACATTTCGCCCCCGAAATCCCGCATTTTTGACCCGAATCCCCGCATTTCGCAGCAAAATCCCCCATTTTGCCCCCAAATCCCGCGACTTCCCCCAAAATCCAACATTTTTGCCCCCAATTCCCACATTTTGCCCCCAAATCCCCCATTTTTGCCCTGAATTCCTGCATTTTACACCAAATTCCCCCATTTCGCCCCCAAAATCCCACCATTTCCCCTGAAATTCCCCCATTTTTCCCCAAAAACACTAACCTTAACCCTAACTGTAACCCTAACCCTAACCCCTAACCATAACCCTAACCCATTTTGACCCAAAATCCCACGATTTCCCCACAAATTCCCCCATTTTGCCCCCCAAATCCCATATTTTTGCCCCAAATCCCACATTTCACACCAAATTCCAACATTTTGCCCCCAAAATCCTGCAATTTCCCCCAAAATCCCCCATTTTTACCCTAAAACCCCAGATTTTTACCCCAAATTCCCACATTTCACACCGATATCCCACATTTAGGCTTCCAAAATCCCACGATTTCCCCCCCAAAATCCCCCATTTTGCCCCCAAAATCCCACATTTTTGTCCCATATACCGCATTTTTGCCCCAAATTCCAACATTTTACACCAAAATCCCCCATTTCGCCCCCAAAATCCCACATTTTTGACCCAAATCCCGCATTGTGGACCCAAATCCCCGTATTTCGCACCAAAACCCCCCATTTTGCCCCGAAAATACCACGATTTCCCCCAAAATTCCCCCATTTTGCCCCCCGAATTCCCACATTTTACACCAAAATCCCGCGATTCCCCCCAAATTCCCCCATTTTGCCCCCAAAATCCCACATTTTTGCCCCAAATCCCGCATTTTTGCCCCAAATTCCAACATTTTACACCAAAATCCCCCATTTTGCCCCCAAAATCCCACATTTTTGACCCAAATTCCTGCATGTTGCACCCAAATCCCGCATTTTTGACCCAAATCCCCGCATTTCGCACCAAGATCCAACATTTTGCCCCCAAAATCCCGCGATTTCCCCCCAAATTCCCCCATTTTCCCCCCAAAACCCTAACCCTAACCTAACCCTAACCCTAACCGTAACCCTAACCCCAAAATCCCGCGATTTCCCCCCAAATTCCCCCATTTTGCCCTGCAAATCCCACATTTTTGACCTGAATTCCCACATTTTACACCAAAATCTCACATTTTGCCCCCAAAATCCCTCATTTTTGCCCCCAAATCCCCCATTTTGCCCTCAAAATCCCCCATTTTTGCCCCAAATTCCTGCATTTTACACCAAAATCCCACATTTTTGCCCCAAATTCCAACATTTTACACCAAAATCCCCCATTTCGCCCCCAAACTCCCACATTTTTGACCCAAATCCCGCATTTTTGACGCAAATCCCCGCATTTCGCACCAAAACCCCCCATTTTGCCCCCAAAATACCGCGATTTCCCCCCAAATTCCCCCATTTTACCCCCCGAATTCCCACATTTTACACCAAAATCCCGCGATTCCCCCCAAATTCCCACATTTTGCCCCCCAAATCCCACATTTTTGCCCCAAATCCTGCATTTTTGCCCCAAAATTCCCACATTTTACACCAAAATCCCCCATTTCGCCCCCAAAATCCCACATTTTTGACCCAAATCCCGCATTTTGGACCCAAATCCCCGCATTTCGCACCAAAACTCCCCATTTTGCCCCCAAAATACCACGATTTCCCCCCAAATTCCCCCATTTTGCCCCCCGAATTCCCACATTTTACACCAAAATCCCGCGATTCCCCCCAAATTCCCCCATTTTGCCCCCCAAAGCCCACATTTTGCCCCCCAAATCCCACATTTTTGACCCAAATTCCTCCATTTTGCCCCCAAATCCCACATTTTTGCCCCCAATTCCCACATTTCACACCAAATTCCAACATTTTGCCCCCAAAATGCTGCAATTTCCCCCCAAGTCCCCCATTTTTACCCTAAAACCCCATATTTTTACCCAAAATCCCCCCATTTCACACCAATATCCCACATTTAGCCTTCCAAAATCCCACGATTTCCCCCCCAAAATCCCCCATTTTGCCCCCAAAATCCCACATTTTTGCCCCAAAATCCCGCATTTTTGCCCCAAATTCCAACATTTTACACCAAAATCCCACATTTTGCCCCCAAAATCCCACATTTTTGACCCAAATTCCCCCATTTTGCACCCAAATCCCGCATTTTTGACCCAAATCCCCGCATTTCGCACCAAGATCCAACATTTTGCCCCCAAAATCCCGCGATTTCCCCCAAATTCCCCCATTTTGCCCCCCGAATTCCCACATTTTACACCAAAATCCCGCGAATTCCCCCCAAATTCCCCCATTTTGTCCCCCAAATCCCACATTTTTCCCCCAAATTCCCACATTTTACACCAAAATCCCCCATTTCGCCCCCAAAATCCCACATTTTTGACCCAAATCCCGCATTTTGGACCCAAATCCACCCATTTCGCACCAAAACCCCCCATTTTGCCCCCAAAATACAGCGATTTCCCCCCAAATTCCCCCATTTTACCCCCCGAATTCCCACATTTTACACCAAAATCCCGCGATTCCCCCCAAATTCCCACATTTTGCCCCCCAAATCCCACATTATTGCCCCAAATCCCCCATTTTTGCCCCAAATTCCCACATTTTACACCAAAATCCCCCATTTCGCCCCCAAAATCCCACATTTTTGACCCAAATCCCGCATTTTTGCCCCAAATCCTGCATTTTTGCCCCAAATCCTGCATTTTTGCCCCAAATCCTGCATTTTTGCCCACAAAATCCCACATTTTTGACCCAAATTCCCCCATTTTGCACCCAAATCCCGCATTTTTGACCCAAATCCCCGCATTTCGCACCAAGATCCAACATTTTGCCCCCAAAATCCCGCGATTTCGCCCCAAATTCCCCCATTTTCCCCCCAAAACCCTAACCCTAACCCCAAAATCCCGCGATTTCCCCCCAAATTCCCACATTTTGCCCCGCAAATTTCACATTTTTGACCTGAATTCCCACATTTTACACCAAAATCTCACATTTCCCCCCAAAATCCCACATTTTTGCCCCCAAATCCCCCATTTTGCCCCCCAAATCCTCCATTTTTGCCCCAAATTCCTGCATTTTACACCAAAATCCCCCATTTCGCCCCCAGAATCCCAATTTTTGACCCAAATTCCCGCATTTCGCACCAAAATCACACATTTTTGCCCCAAAATCCTGTGATTTCCCCCCAAATTCCCCCGTTTCACCCCCCAAATCCCGCATTTTTGCCCCAAATTCCCACATTTTACACCAAAATCCCCCATTTTGCCCCCAAAATCCCACATTTTTTCCCCACATTCCTCCATTTTGCCTCCAAATCCCGCATTTTTGACCCAAATTCCCACATTTCGCCACCAAAATCCCACATTTTGCCCCCCAAATCCCACATTTTTGCCCCAAATTCCCACATTTTGCCCCCAAAATCCCGCGATTTCCCCCAAATTCCCCCATTTTTGCCCCAAATTACCCCATTTCGCAACAAATTCCCGCATTTTTGCCCCAAATTCCCCCATTTTGCCCCCATATCCAAAATTTTTGACACAAATTCCCACATTTCGCCCCCCAAATCCCCCATTTTTGCCCCAAAATCCCACATTTCGCCCCCAAAATCCCACATTTTTGCCCCAAATTCCCACATTTCGCACCCAAATCCCGCATTTTTGACCCGAATCCCCGCATTTCGCAGCAAAATCCCCCATTTTGCCCCCAAATCCCGCGACTTCCCCCAAAATCCAACATTTTTGCCCCCAATTCCCACATTTTGCCCCCAAATCCCCCATTTTTGCCCTGAATTCCTGCATTTTACACCAAATTCCCCCATTTCGCCCCCAAAATCCCACCATTTCCCCCAAATTCCCCCATTTTTCCCCAAAAACACTAACCCTAACCGTAACCCTAACCCTAACCCCTAACCCTAACCATAACCCTAACCCATTTTGACCCAAAATCCCACGATTTCCCCCCAAATTCCCCCATTTTGCCCCCAAAATCCCACATTTTTGACCCAAATCCCATATTTCACACCAAATTCCAACATTTAGCCCCCAAAATCCTGCAATTTCCCCCCAAATCCCCCATTTTTACCCTAAAACCCCATATTTTTACCCCAAATTCCCCCATTTCACACCAATATCCCACATTTAGCCTTCCAAAATCCCACGATTTCCCCCCCAAAATCCCCCATTTTGCCCCCAAAATCCCACATTTTTGCCCCAAATCCCGCATTTTTGCCCCAAATTCCAACATTTTACACCAATATCCCACATTTCGCCCCCAAAATCCCACATTTTTGACCCAAATCCCCGCATTTCGTACCAAAACCCCCCATTTTGCCCCCAAAATACCGCGATTTCCCCCCAAATTCCCCCATTTTGCCCCCCGAATTCCCACATTTTACACCAAAATCCCGTGATTCCCCCCAAATTCCCCCATTTTGCCCCCCAAAGCCCACAATTTTGACCCAAATCCTGCATTTTTGCCCCAAATTCCCACATTTCGCCCCCAAAATCCCACATTTTTGCCCCAAATTCCCACATTTCGCCCCCGAAATCCCGCATTTTTGACCCGAATCCCCGCATTTCGCAGCAAAATCCCCCATTTTGCCCCCAAATCCCGCGACTTCCCCCAAAATCCAACATTTTTGCCCCCAATTCCCACATTTTGCCCCCAAATCCCCCATTTTTGCCCTGAATTCCTGCATTTTACACCAAATTCCCCCATTTCGCCCCCAAAATCCCACCATTTCCCCTGAAATTCCCCCATTTTTCCCCAAAAACACTAACCTTAACCCTAACTGTAACCCTAACCCTAACCCCTAACCATAACCCTAACCCATTTTGACCCAAAATCCCACGATTTCCCCACAAATTCCCCCATTTTGCCCCCCAAATCCCATATTTTTGCCCCAAATCCCACATTTCACACCAAATTCCAACATTTTGCCCCCAAAATCCTGCAATTTCCCCCAAAATCCCCCATTTTTACCCTAAAACCCCAGATTTTTACCCCAAATTCCCACATTTCACACCGATATCCCACATTTAGGCTTCCAAAATCCCACGATTTCCCCCCCAAAATCCCCCATTTTGCCCCCAAAATCCCACATTTTTGTCCCATATACCGCATTTTTGCCCCAAATTCCAACATTTTACACCAAAATCCCCCATTTCGCCCCCAAAATCCCACATTTTTGACCCAAATCCCGCATTGTGGACCCAAATCCCCGTATTTCGCACCAAAACCCCCCATTTTGCCCCGAAAATACCACGATTTCCCCCAAAATTCCCCCATTTTGCCCCCCGAATTCCCACATTTTACACCAAAATCCCGCGATTCCCCCCAAATTCCCCCATTTTGCCCCCAAAATCCCACATTTTTGCCCCAAATCCCGCATTTTTGCCCCAAATTCCAACATTTTACACCAAAATCCCCCATTTTGCCCCCAAAATCCCACATTTTTGACCCAAATTCCTGCATGTTGCACCCAAATCCCGCATTTTTGACCCAAATCCCCGCATTTCGCACCAAGATCCAACATTTTGCCCCCAAAATCCCGCGATTTCCCCCCAAATTCCCCCATTTTCCCCCCAAAACCCTAACCCTAACCTAACCCTAACCCTAACCGTAACCCTAACCCCAAAATCCCGCGATTTCCCCCCAAATTCCCCCATTTTGCCCCGCAAATCCCACATTTTTGACCTGAATTCCCACATTTTACACCAAAATCTCATATTTTGCCCCCAAAATCCCACATTTTTGCCCCCAAATCCCCCATTTTGCCCTCAAAATCCCCCATTTTTGCCCCAAATTCCTGCATTTTACACCAAAATCCCACATTTTTGCCCCAAATTCCAACATTTTACACCAAAATCCCCCATTTCGAGCCCAAATCCCGCATTTTTGACCCAAATCCCCACATTTCGCAGCAAAATCCCCCATTTTGCCCCCAAATCCCGCGACTTCCCCCAAAATCCAACATTTTTGCCCCCAATTCCCACATTTTGCCCCCAAATCCCCCATTTTTGCCCCAAATTCCTGCATTTTACACCAAAATCCCATATTTTTGCCCCAAATTCCCACATTTCACACCAAAATCCCATATTTTTGCCTTGAATTCCCACATTTAACACCAAATTCCCACATTTTGCCCCCAAAATCCCGTATTTTTGCCCCAAATTCCCACATTTCGCCCCCCAAATCCCCCATTTTTGCCCTGAATTCCCACATTTCACACCAAATTCCACATATTGCCACCCAAAACCCCACGATTTCCCCCAAAATCCCCCATTTTTACCCTAAAACCCCACATTTTGCCCACAAATCCTGCAATTTCGCCCCAAATCCTACATTTTTTACCCAAATTCCCACATTGCGCCACCCAAATCCCGCATTTTTCTTCCAAAGTCCCGCAATTTCCCCCCAAATCCTGCAATTTTGCCCCCCAAATCCCACATTTTTGCCCTGAATTCCCAACTTTAACACCAAATTCCCACGTTTCGCCCCCCAAATACCACATTTTTGCCCCAAATCCCCCAATTTCAACCCCCAAAGCCCACAATTTTGACCCAAATTCCCACATTTCGCCCCCCAAATCCCGCATTTTTGCCCCAAATTCCCACATTTCGCCCCCCAAATCCCACATTTTTGACCCAAATTCCCGCATTTCGCCCCCAAAATCCCGCTATTTCCCCCGAAATCCCACATTTTTGCCCCAAATTCCCACGTTTTACACCAAAATCCCACATTTGGCCCCCAAATCCCACGATTTCCCCCCAATCCCCCATTTTGCCCCCCAAATCCCCCATTTTTGCCCCAAATTCCCACATTTCACACTAATATCCCACATTTTGCCCCCAAAATCCCGCGATTTCCCCCCAAATCCCCCATTTTTACCCTAAAACCGCACGTTTTGCCCCCAAAATCCTGCAATTTCCCCCAAAAATCCCCGATTTTTGCCCCAAATTCCTGCATTTTGCACCAAAATCCCACATTTTGCCCCCAAAATCCCACGATTTCCCCCCAAATTCCCCCATTTTTGCCCCAAATTCACCCATTTCGCTCGACAAATCTCGCATTTTTGCACCAAAATCCCACGATTTCCCCCCAAATCCCCCCGTTTCGCCCCCCAAAATCCCACATTTTTGACCCAAATCCCCACATTTTACAGCAAAATCCCACATTTTGCCCCCCAAATCACACATTTTTCACCAAATTCCCCCATTTTTCCCCAAATCACGCATTTTTGACCCCAAACCCCGCATTTCGCAACAAATTCCCCAATTTTGACCCGAAAATCCCGCGATTTCCCCCAAATTCCCCCGTTTAGCCCCCCAAATCCCACATTTTTGCCCCAAAATCCCGCAATTTCCCCCCAAATTCCCAAATTTCGCCTCCCAAATCCCACATTTTTGACCCAAATTCCCACATTTCGCCCCCCAAATCCCACATTTTTGCCCCAAAATCCCGCAATTTCCCCCCAAAATCCCACATTTCGCGCCCCAAATCCCGCATTTTTGCCCCAAATTCCACATTTCGCACCAAAATCCCACATTTCGCCCCCTGAAGCCCACATTTTTGCCCCAACATCCTGCAATTTCCCCCAAATTCCCACATTTCGCCTTCCAAATCCCACATTTTTGACCCAAATTCCCACATTTCGCCCCCCAAATCCCACATTTTTCTTCCAAAGTCCCGCGATTTCCCCCCAAATTCCCCCATTTCGCCCCCCAAAGCCCACAATTTTGACCCAAATACGCACATTTCACACCAAATTCCCACATTTTGCCCCCAAAATCCCGCGATTTCCCCCCAAATCCCCCATTTTTACCCTAAAACCGCACATTTTGCCCCCCAAATCCTGCAATTTCCCCCCAAAATCCCCCATTTTGGTTCCCAAATCCCACAGTTTTGCCCTGCATTCCCACATTTTACACCAAAATCCTGCAATTTCTCCCCAAATCCCACATTTTCCCCCCAAATTTCCGCATTTCACACCAATATCCCACATTTTGCCCCCCAAATCCCGCATTTTTGCCCCAAATTCTGCAATTTCGCCCCCAAATCCCCCATTTTTGCCCCAAATTCCCACATTTTACACCAAATTCCCACATTTTGCCCCCCAAATCCCACATTTTTGACCCAAATTCCCCCATTTTGCCCCCAAATCCCACATTTTTGACCCAAATCCCCGCATTTCGCACCAAAATCCAACATTTTGCCCCCAAAATCCCACGATTTCCCCAGAAATCCCCCATTTTTGCCCCAAATTCCTGCATTTTGCACCAAAATCCCATAATTTACCCCTAAAACCCCACATTTTGCCCCCAAATCCTGCAATTTTGCCCCAAATTCCCACATTTCGCCCCCCAAATCCCACATTTTTGACCCAAATTCCCCCATTTTGCCCCCCAAATCCCACATTTTTGCCCTGAATTCCCAACTTTAACACCAAATTCCCACATTTCGCCCCCCAAATCCCACATTTTTGCCCCAAATTCCCCAATTTCGCCCACCAAATCCCACATTTTTGACCCAAATTCCCACATTTCGCCCCCCAAATCCCACATTTTTCTTCCAAAGTCCCGCGATTTCCTCCAAATTCCCCCATTTCGCCCCCCAAAGCCCACAATTTTGACCCAAATTCGCACATTTCACACCAAATTCCCACATTTTGCCCCCGAAAACCCACGATTTCCCCCCAAATCCCCCATTTTTACCCTAAAACCGCACATTTTGCCCCCCAAATCCTGCAATTTCCCCCCAAAATCCCCCATTTTGCTTCCCAAATCCCACATTTTTGCCCTGCATTCCCACATTTTACACCAAAATCCTGCAATTTACCCCCAAATCCCACATTTTTCCCCCAAATTTCCGCATTTCACACCAATATCCCACATTTTGCCCCCCAAATCCCGCATTTTTGCCCCAAATTCCCCAATTTCGCCCCCCAAAGCCCACAATTTTGCCCCAAATTCCCACATTTTACACCAAATTCCCACATTTTGCCCCCCAAATCCCACATTTTTGACCCAAATTCCCCCATTTTGCCCCCAAATCCCACATTTTTGACCCAAAACCCCGCATTTCGCACCAAAATCCAACATTTTGCCCCCAAAATCACACGATTTCCCCACAAATACCCCATTTTTGCCCCAAATTCCTGCATTTTGCACCAAAATCCCACAATTTACCCCCAAAATCCCACATTTTTGCCCCCAAATCCCGCATTTTTGCCCTGAATTCCCACATTTCACACCAAATTCCCACATTTTGCCCCCAAAATCCTGTATTTTTGCCCCAAATTCCCACATTTCGCCCCCCAAATCCCACATTTTTGCCCCAAATTCCCACATTTCACACCAAATTCCCACATTTTGCCACCGCAAACCCCACGATTTCCCACAAAATCCCCCATTTTTACCCTAAAACCCCACATTTTGCCCCCAAATCCTGCAATTTCGCCCCAAATTCCCACATTTCGCCCCCCAAATCCCACATTTTTGACCCAAATTCCCACATTTCGCCACCCAAATCCCGCATTTTTCTTCCAAAGTCCCGCGATTTCCCCCCAAATTCCCCCATTTTGCCCCCCAAATCCCACATTTTTGCCCTGAATTCCCAACTTTAACACCAAATTCCCACATTTCGCCCCCCAAATCCCACATTTTTGCCCCAAATTCCCCAATTTCGCTCCCCAAAGCCCACAATTTTGACCCAAATTCCCACATTTCGTCCCCCAAATCCCGCATTTTTGCCCCAAATTCCCACATTTCGCCCCCCGAATCCCCCATTTTTGCCCAAATTCCCCAATTTCACACGAATATCCCACATTTTGCCTCCCAAATCCCACGATTTCCCCCCAAATCCCCCATTTTGCCCCCCAAAATCCCCCATTTTTGCCCCAAATTCTCACATTTCACACCAATATCCCACATTTTGCCGCCAAAATCCCGCGATTTCTCTCCAAATCCCCCATTTTTACCCTAAAACCGAACATTTTGCCCCCAAAATCCTGCAATATCCCCCCAAAATCCCACATTTTTGACCCAAATCCCCACATTTTACACCAAAATCCCACATTTTGCCCCCCAAATCCCACATTTTTCCCCAAATTCCTCAGTTTTTGCCCCCAAATCACGCATTTTTGACCCCAAACCCCGCATTTCGCACCAAATTCCCCCATTTTGCCCCCAATATCCCGAGATTTCCCCCAAATTCCCCCGTTTAGCCCCCCAAATCCCACATTTTTGCCCCAAAATCCCGCAATTTCCCCCCAAATTCCCCCGTTTCGTGCCCCAAATCCCGCATTTTTGCCCCAAATTCCACATTTCGCACCAAAATCCCACATTTTGCCCCCCAAATCCCACATTTTTGCCCCAACATCCCGCAATTTCCCCCAAATTCCCACATTTCGCCCCCCAAATCCCACATTTTTGACCCAAATTCCCACATTTCGCCCCCCAAATCCCACATTTTTGACCCAAATTCCCCCATTTTGCCCCCCAAATCCCACATTTTTGCCCTGAATTCCCAACTTTAACACCAAATTCCCACATTTCGCCCCCCAAATCCCACATTTTTGCCCCAAATTCCCCAATTTCGCCCACCAAATCCCACATTTTTACCCAAATTCCCACATTTCGCCCCCCAAATCCCACATTTTTCTTCCAAAGTCCCGCGATTTCCCCCAAATTCCCCCATTTCGCCCCCCAAAGCCCACAATTTTGACCCAAATTCGCACATTTCACACGCAATTCCCACATTTTGCCCCCAAAAACCCACGATTTCCCCCCAAATCCCCCATTTTTACCCTAAAACCGCACATTTTGCCCCCCAAATCCTGCAATTTCCCCCCAAAATCCCCCATTTTGCTTCCCAAATCCCACATTTTTGCCCTGCATTCCCACATTTTACACCAAAATCCTGCAATTTACCCCCAAATCCCACATTTTTTCCCCAAATTTCCGCATTTCACACCAATATCCCACATTTTGCCCCCCAAATCCTGCATTTTTGCCCCAAATTCCCCAATTTCGCCCCCCAAAGCCCACAATTTTGCCCCAAATTCCCACATTTTACACCAAATTCCCACATTTTGCCCCCCAAATCCCACATTTTTGACCCAAATTCCCCCATTTTGCCCCCAAATCCCACATTTTTGACCCAAATCCCCGCATTTTGCACCAAAATCCAACATTTTGCCCCCAAAATCCCACGATTTCCCCACAAATCCCCCATTTTTGCCCCAAATTCCTGCATTTTGCACCAAAATCCCACAATTTACCCCCAAAATCCCACATTTTTGCCCCCAAATCCCGCATTTTTGCCCTGAATTCCCACATTTCACACCAAATTCCCACATTTTACCACCCAAAACCCCACGATTTCCCCCAAAATCCCCCATTTTTACCCTAAAACCCCACATTTTGCCCCCAAATCCTGCAATTTCGCCCCAAATTCCCACATTTCGCCCCCCAAATCCCACATTTTTGCCCCAAATTCCCACCTTTTAAACCAAATTTCCACATTTCGCCCCCCAAATCCCGCATTTTTGACCCAAATTCCCCAATTTCGCCCCCCAAAGCCCACAATTTTGACCCAAATTCCCACATTTCGCCCCCAAAATCCCGCTATTTCCCCCGAAATCCCACATTTTTGCCCCAAATTCCCACGTTTTACACCAAAATCCCACATTTTGCCTCCCAAATCCCACGATTTCCCCCCAAATCCCCCATTTTGCCTCCCAAATCCCCCATTTTTGCCCCAAATTCCCACATTTCACACCAATATCCCACATTTTGCCCCCAAAATCCCGCGATTTCCCCCCAAATCCCCCATTTTTACCCTAAAACCGCACGTTTTGCCCCCAAAATCCCGCGATTTCCCCCAAATTCCCCCGTTTAGCCCCCCAAATCCCACATTTTTGCCCCCAAATCCTGCAATTTCCCCCCAAATTCCCACATTTCGCGCCCCAAATCCCGCATTTTTGCCCCAAATTCCACATTTCGCACCAAAATCCCACATTTCGCCCCCTGAAGCCCACATTTTTGCCCCAACATCCTGCAATTTCCCCCAAATTCCCACATTTCGCCCCCCAAATCCCACATTTTTGACCCAAATTCCCACATTTCGCCCCCCAAATCCCACATTTTCCTTCCAAAGTCACGCGATTTCCCCCCAAATTCCCCATTTTTACCCTAAAACCGCACATTTTGCCCCCCAAATCCTGCAATTTCCCCCCAAAATCCCCCATTTTGCTTCCCAAATCCCACATTTTTGCCCTGAATTCCCACATTTTACACCAAAATCCTGCAATTTACCCCCAAATCCCACATTTTTCCCCCAAATTTCCGCATTTCACACCAATATCCCACATTTTGCCCCCCAAATCCCGCATTTTTGCCCCAAATTCCCCAATTTCGCCCCCCAAATCCCCCATTTTTGCAACAAATTCCCACATTTTACACCAAATTCCCACATTTTGCCCCCAAATCCCACATTTTTGACCCAAATTCCCCCATTTTGCCCCCAAATCCCACATTTTTGACCCAAATCCCCGCATTTTGCACCAAAATCCAACATTTTGCCCCCTAAATCCCACGATTTCCCCACAAATCCCCCATTTTTGCCCCCAAATTCCTGCATTTTGCACCAAAATCCCACAATTTACTCCCAAAATCCCACATTTTGCCCCCAAATCCTGCATTTTTGCCCTGAATTCCCACATTTCACACCAAATTCCCACATTTTGCCCCCAAAATCCCGTATTTTTGCCCCAAATTCCCACATTTTGCCCCCCAAATCCCACATTTTTGCCCCAAATTCCCACATTTCACACCAAATACCCACATTTTGCCACCCAAAACCCCACGATTTCCCCACAAATCCCCCATTTTTGACCTAAAACCCCACATTTTGCACCCAAATCCTGCAATTTTCCCCTCAAAATCCCGCAATTTTTCCCCAAAATCCCACATTTTGCCCCAAATTCCCGCATTTCACACCAAATTCCCACATTTTGCCACCCAAAACCCCACGATTTCCCCCAAAATCCCCCATTTTTACCCTAAAACCCCACATTTTGCCCCCAAATCCTGCAATTTCGCCCCAAATTCCCACATTTCGCCCCCCAAATCCCACATTTTTGACCCAAATTCCCACATTTCGCCACCCAAATCCCGCATTTTTCTTCCAAAGTCCCACGATTTCCCCCCAAATTCCCCCATTTTGCCCCCCAAATCCCACATTTTTGCCCTGAATTCCCAACTTTAACACCAAATTCCCACATTTCGCCCCCCAAATCCCACATTTTTGCCCCAAATTCCCCAATTTCGCTCCCCAAAGCCCACAATTTTGACCCAAATTCCCACATTTCGTCCCCCAAATCCCGCATTTTTGCCCCAAATTCCCACATTTCGCCCCCCGAATCCCCCATTTTTGCCCCAAATTCCCACATTTCACACCAATATCCCACATTTTGCCGCCAAAATCCCGCGATTTCTCTCCAAATCCCCCATTTTTACTCTAAAACCGAACATTTTGCCCCCCAAAATCCTGCAATTTTGCCCCAAAATCCCACATTTTTGACCCAAATCCCCACATTTTACACCAAAATCCCACATTTTGCCCCCCAAATCCCACATTTTTCCCCAAATTCCTCAATTTTTGCCCCCAAATCACGCATTTTTGACCCCAAACCCCGCATTTCGCACCAAATTCCCCCATTTTGCCCCCAAAATCCCGCGATTTCCCCCAAATTCCCCCGTTTAGCCCCCCAAATCCCACATTTTTGCCCCAAAATCCTGCAATTTCCCCCCAAATTCCCCCGTTTCGTGCCCCAAATCCCGCATTTTTGCCCCAAATTCCACATTTCGCACCAAAATCCCACATTTTGCCCCCCAAATCCCACATTTTTGCCCCAACATCCTGCAATTTCCCCCAAATTCCCACATTTCGCCCCCCAAATCCCACATTTTTGACCCAAATTCCCACATTTTGCCCCCCAAATCCCGCATTTTTCTTCCAAAGTCCCGCGATTTCCCCCCAAATTCCCCCATTTCGCCCCCAAAGCCCACAATTTTGACCCAAATTCCCACGTTTTACACCAAAATCCCACATTTGGCACCCAAATCCCACGATTTCCCCCCAAATCCCCCATTTTGCCCCCCAAATCCCCCATTTTTGCCCCAAATTCCCACATTTCACACCAATATCCCACATTTTGCCCCCAAAATCCTGCGATTTCCCCCCAAATCCCCCATTTTTACCCTAAAATCGCACGTTTTGCCCCCAAAATCCTGCAATTTCCCCCAAAAATCCCACATTTTTGCCCCAAATTCCTGCATTTTGCACCAAAATCCCACATTTTGCCCCCAAAATCCCACGATTTCCCCCCAAATTCCCCCATTTTTGCCCCAAATTCACCCATTTCGCTCGACAAATCTCGCATTTTTGCCCCAAAATCCCACGATTTCCCCCCAAATCCCCCCGTTTCGCCCCCCAAAATCCCACATTTTTGAGCCAAATCCCCACATTTTACACCAAAATCCCACATTTTGCCCCCCAAATCCCACATTTTTCCCCAAATTCCCCCATTTTGCCCCCAAATCACGCATTTTTGACCTCAAACCCCGCATTTCGCACCAAATTCCCCCATTTTGCCCCCAAAATCCCGCGATTTCCCCCAAATTCCCCCGTTTAGCCCCCCAAATCCCACATTTTTGCCCCAAAATCCTGCAATTTCCCCCCAAATTCCCACATTTCGCCCCCCAAATCCCACATTTTTGACCCAAATTCCCACATTTCGCCCCCCAAATCCCACATTTTTGCCCCAAAATCCCGCAATTTCCCCCCAAATTCCCACATTTCGCGCCACAAATCCCGCATTTTTGCCCCAAATTCCACATTTCGCACCAAAATCCCACATTTTCGCCCCCTGAAGCCCACATTTTTGCCCCAACATCCTGCAATTTCCCCCAAATTCCCACATTTCGCCCCCCAAATCCCACATTTTTGACCCAAATTCCCACATTTCGCCCCCCAAATCCCACATTTTTCTTCCAAAGTCCCGCGATATCCCCCCAAATTCCCCCATTTCGCCCCCCAAAGCCCACAATTTTGACCCAAATTCGCACATTTCACACCAAATTCCCACATTTTGCCCCCAAAATCCCGCGATTTCCCCCCAAATCCCCCATTTTTACCCTAAAACCGCACATTTTGCCCCCCAAATCCTGCAATTTCCCCCCAAAATCCCCCATTTTGCTTCCCAAATCCCACATTTTTGCCCTGCATTCCCACATTTTACACCAAAATCCTGCAATTTACCCCCAAATCCCACATTTTTCCCCCAAATTTCCGCATTTCACACCAATATCCCACATTTTGCCCCCCAAATCCCGCATTTTTGCCCCAAATTCCCCAATTTCGCCCCCCAAATCCCCCATTTTTGCCCCAAATTCCCACATTTTACACCAAATTCCCACATTTTGCCCCCCAAATCCCACATTTTTGACCCAAATTCCCCCATTTTGCCCCCAAATCCCACATTTTTGACCCAAATTCCCACATTTTGCACCAAAATCCAACATTTTGCCCCCAAAATCCCACGATTTCCCCACAAATCCCCCATTTTTGCCCCAAATTCCTGCATTTTGCACCAAAATCCCACAATTTACCCCCAAAATCCCACATTTTGCCCCCAAATCCTGCATTTTTGCCCTGAATTCCCACATTTAACACCAAATTCCCACATTTTGCCCCCAAAATCCCGTATTTTTGCCCCAAATTCCCACATTTTGCCCCCCAAATCCCACATTTTTGCCTCAAATTCCCACATTTCACACCAAATACCCACATTTTGCCACCCAAAACCCCACGATTTCCCCCAAAATCCCCCATTTTTGACCTAAAACCCCACATTTTGCACCCAAATCCTGCAATTTTCCCCTCAAAATCCCGCAATTTTTCCCCAAAATCCCACATCTTTGCACCAAATTCCCGCATTTCGCAACAGAATCCCACATTTTGCCCCAAATTCCGGCATTTCACACCAAATTCCCACATTTTTGCCCCCAAATCCCGTGATTTCCCCCCAAATCCCCCGTTTTGCCCCCCAAATCCCGCATTTTTGACACAAATCCCCACATTTTACACCAAAATCCCACATTTCGCCCCCAAAATCCCACGATTTCCCCCCAAATCCCCCATTTTTGACCCAAATCCCCATATTTTACACCAATATCTCACATTTTGCCCCAAAATCCAGCGATTTCCCCCCAAATTCCCCCATCTCGCCCCCCAAATCCCGCATTTTTGCCCCAAATTCCCACATTTTACACCAAATTCCAACATTTTGCCCCCAAAATCCCACATTTTTGACCCAAATTCCCCCATTTTGCCCCCAAATCCCACATTTTTGACCCAAATCCCCGCATTTTGCACCAAAATCCAACATTTTGCCCCCAAAATCCCACGATTTCCCCACAAATCCCCAATTTTTGCCACAAATTCCTGCATTTTGCACCAAAATCCCACAATTTACCCCAAAATCCCACATTTTGCCCCCAAATCCCGCATTTTTGCCCCCCAAATCCCACATTTCACACCAAATTCCCACATTTTGCCACCCAAAATTCCACGATTTCCCCCAAAATCCCCCATTTTTACCCTAAAACCCCACATTTTGCCCCCAAATCCTGCAATTTCGCCCCAAATTCCCGCATTTCGCCCCCCAAATCCCACATTTTTGACCCAAATTCCCACATTCCGCCACCCAAATTCCGCATTTTTCTTCCAAAGTCCCGCGATTTCCCCCCAAATTCCCCCATTTTGCCCCCCAAATCCCACATTTTTGCCCTGAATTCCCAACTTTAACACCAAATTCCCCCATTTCGCCCCCCAAATCCCACATTTTTGACCCAAATTCCCACATTTCGCCCCCCAAAGCCCACAATTTTGACCCAAATTCCCACATTTCGCCCCCCAAATCCTGCATTTTTGCCCCAAATTCCCCCATTTCGCCCCCAAAGCCCACAATTTTGACCCAAATTCGCACATTTCACACCAAATTCCCACATTTTGCCCCCAAAATCCCGCGATTTCCCCCCAAATCCCCCATTTTTACCCTAAAACCGCACATTTTGCCCCCCAAATCCTGCAATTTCCCCCCAAAATCCCCCATTTTGCTTCCCAAATCCCACATTTTTGCCCTGCATTCCCACATTTTACACCAAAATCCTGCCATTTCCCCCCAAATCCCACATTTTCCCCCCAAATTTCCGCATTTCACACCAATATCCCACATTTTGCCCCCCAAATCCCACATTTTTGCCCCAAATTCCCCAATTTCGCCCCCCAAAGCCCACAATTTTGCCCCAAATTCCCACATTTTACACCAAATTCCCACATTTTGCCCCCCAAATCCCACATTTTTGACCCAAATTCCCACATTTCGCCACCCAAATCCCGCATTTTTGAAACAAATTCCCCAATTTCGCCCCCCAAAGCCCACAATTTTGACCCAAATTCCCACATTTCGCCCCCAAAATCCCGCTATTTCCCCCCAAATCCCACATTTTTGCCCCAAATTCCCACGTTTTACACCAAAATCCCACATTTGGCCCCCAAATCCCACGATTTCCCCCCAAATCCCCCATTTTGCCCCCCAAATCCCCCATTTTTGCCCCAAATTCCCACATTTCACACCAATATCCCACATTTTGCCCCCAAAATCCCACGATTTCCCCCAAAATCCCCCATTTTTACCCTAAGACCCCACATTTTGCCCCCAAATCCTGCAATTTCGCCACAAATCCCACATTTTTTACCCAAATTCCCACATTGCGCCACCCAAATCCTGCATTTTTCTTCCGAAGTCCCGCAATTTCCCCCCAAATCCTGCAATTTTGCCCCCCAAATCCCACATTTTTGCCCTGAATTCCCAACTTTAATACCAAATTCCCACATTTCGCCCCCCAAATCCCCCATTTTTGCCCCAAATTCCCACATTTCACACCAATATCCCACATTTTGCCCCCAAAATCCCGCGATTTCCCCCCAAATCCCCCATTTTTACCCTAAAACCGCACGTTTTGCCCCCAAAATCCTGCAATTTCCCCCAAAAATCCCCGATTTTTGCCCCAAATTCCTGCATTTTGCACCAAAATCCCACATTTTGCCCCCAAAATCCCACGATTTCCCCCCAAATTCCCCCATTTTTGCCCCAAATTCACCCATTTCGCTCGACAAATCTCGCATTTTTGCCCCAAAATCCCACGATTTCCCCCCAAATCCCCCCGTTTCGCCCCCCAAAATCCCACATTTTTGACCCAAATTCCCACATTTTACACCAAAATCCCACATTTTGCCCCCCAAATCCCACATTTTTCCCCAAATTCCCCCATTTTGCCCCCAAATCACGCATTTTTGACCCCAAACCCCGCATTTCGCACCAAATTCCCCCATTTTGCCCCCAAAATCCCGCGATTTCCCCCAAATTCCCCCGTTTAGCCCCCCAAATCCCACATTTTTGCCCCAAAATCCTGCAATTTCCCCCCAAATTCCCACATTTCGCGCCCCAAATCCCGCATTTTTGCCCCAAATTCCACATTTCGCACCAAAATCCCACATTTCGCCCCCTGAAGCCCACATTTTTGCCCCAACATCCTGCAATTTACCCCAAATTCCCACATTTCGCCCCCCAAATCCCACATTTTTGACCCAAATTCCCACATTTCGCCCCCCAAATCCCACATTTTTCTTCCAAAGTCCCGCGATTTCCCCCCAAATTCCCCCATTTCGCCCCCCAAAGCCCACAATTTTGACCCAAATTCGCACATTTCACACCAAATTCCCACATTTTGCCCCCAAAATCCCGCGATTTCCCCCCAAATCCCCCATTTTTACCCTAAAACCGCACATTTTGCCCCCCAAATCCTGCAATTTCCCCCCAAAATCCCCCATTTTGCTTCCCAAATCCCACATTTTTGCCCTGAATTCCCACATTTTACACCAAAATCCTGCAATTTACCCCCAAATCCCACATTTTTCCCCCAAATTTCCGCATTTCACACCAATATCCCACATTTTGCCCCCCAAATCCCGCATTTTTGCCCCAAATTCCCCAATTTCGCCCCCCAAATCCCCCATTTTTGCCCCAAATTCCCACATTTTACACCAAATTCCCACATTTTGCCCCCAAATCCCACATTTTTGACCCAAATTCCCCCATTTTGCCCCCAAATCCCACATTTTTGACCCAAATCCCCGCATTTTGCACCAAAATCCAACATTTTGCCCCCAAAATCCCACGATTTCCCCACAAATCCCCCATTTTTGCCACAAATTCCTGCATTTTGCAACAAAATCCCACAATTTACCCCCAAAATCCCACATTTTGCCCCCAAATCCTGCATTTTTGCCCTGAATTCCCACATTTCACACCAAATTCCCACATTTTGCCCCCAAAATCCCGTATTTTTGACCCAAATTCCCACATTTTGCCCCCCAAATCCCACATTTTTGCCCCAAATTCCCACATTTCACACCAAATACCCACATTTTGCCACCCAAAACCCCACGATTTCCCCCAAAATCCCCCATTTTTGACCTAAAACCCCACATTTTGCCCCCAAATCCTGCAATTTTCCCCTCAAAATCCCGCAATTTTTCCCCAAAATCCCACATTTTGCCCCAAATTCCCGCATTTCACACCAAATTCCCACATTTTGCCACCCAAAACCCCACGATTTCCCCCAAAATCCCCCATTTTTACCCTAAAACCCCACATTTTGCCCCCAAATCCTGCAATTTCGCCCCAAATTCCCACATTTCGCCCCCCAAATCCCACATTTTTGACCCAAATTCCCACATTTCGCCACCCAAATCCCGCATTTTTCTTCCAAAGTCCCACGATTTCCCCCCAAATTCCCCCATTTTGCCCCCCAAATCCCACATTTTTGCCCCAAATTCCCAACTTTAACACCAAATTCCCACATTTCGCCCCCCAAATCCCACATTTTTGCCCCAAATTCCCCAATTTCGCTCCCCAAAGCCCACAATTTTGACCCAAATTCCCACATTTCGTCCCCCAAATCCCGCATTTTTGCCCCAAATTCCCACATTTCGCCCCCCGAATCCCCCATTTTTGCCCCAAATTCCCACATTTCACACCAATATCCCACATTTTGCCGCCAAAATCCCGCGATTTCTCTCCAAATCCCCCATTTTTACCCTAAAACCGAACATTTTGCCCCCAAAATCCTGCAATTTCCCCCCAAAATCCCACATTTTTGACCCAAATCCCCACATTTTACACCAAAATCCCACATTTTGCCCCACAAATCCCACATTTTTCCCCAAATTCCCCCATTTTGCCCCCAAATCACGCATTTTTGACCCCAAACCCCGCATTTCGCACCAAATTCCCCCATTTTGCCCCAAATATCCCGAGATTTCCCCCAAATTCCCCCGTTTAGCCCACCAAATCCCACATTTTTGCCCCAAAATCCTGCAATTTCCCCCCAAATTCCCCCGTTTCGTGCCCCAAATCCCGCATTTTTGCCCCAAATTCCACATTTCGCACCAAAATCCCACATTTTGCCCCCCAAATCCCACATTTTTGCCCCAACATCCCGCAATTTCCCCCAAATTCCCACATTTCGCCCCCCAAATCCCACATTTTTGACCAATATTCCCACATTTCGCCCCCCAAATCCCACATTTTTGACCCAAATTCCCACATTTCGCCACCCAAATCCCGCATTTTTCTTCCAAAGTCCCACGATTTCCCCCCAAATTCCCCCATTTTGCCCCCCAAATCCCACATTTTTGCCCCAAATTCCCAACTTTAACACCAAATTCCCACATTTCGCCCCCCAAATCCCACATTTTTGCCCCAAATTCCCCAATTTCGCTCCCCAAAGCCCACAATTTTGACCCAAATTCCCACATTTCGTCCCCCAAATCCCGCATTTTTGCCCCAAATTCCCACATTTCGCCCCCCGAATCCCCCATTTTTGCCCCAAATTCCCACATTTCACACCAATATCCCACATTTTGCCGCCAAAATCCCGCGATTTCTCTCCAAATCCCCCATTTTTACCCTAAAACCGAACATTTTGCCCCCAAAATCCTGCAATTTCCCCCCAAAATCCCACATTTTTGACCCAAATCCCCACATTTTACACCAAAATCCCACATTTTGCCCCACAAATCCCACATTTTTCCCCAAATTCCCCCATTTTGCCCCCAAATCACGCATTTTTGACCCCAAACCCCGCATTTCGCACCAAATTCCCCCATTTTGCCCCAAATATCCCGAGATTTCCCCCAAATTCCCCCGTTTAGCCCACCAAATCCCACATTTTTGCCCCAAAATCCTGCAATTTCCCCCCAAATTCCCCCGTTTCGTGCCCCAAATCCCGCATTTTTGCCCCAAATTCCACATTTCGCACCAAAATCCCACATTTTGCCCCCCAAATCCCACATTTTTGCCCCAACATCCCGCAATTTCCCCCAAATTCCCACATTTCGCCCCCCAAATCCCACATTTTTGACCCAAATTCCCACATTTTGCCCCCCAAATCCCGCATTTATCTTCCAAAGTCCCGCGATTTCCCCCCAAATTCCCCCATTTCGCCCCCAAAGCCCACAATTTTGACCCAAATTCCCACGTTTTACACCAAAATCCCACATTTGGCACCCAAATCCCACGATTTCCCCCCAAATCCCCCATTTTGCCCCCCAAATCCCCCATTTTTGCCCCAAATTCCCACATTTCACACCAATATCCCACATTTTGCCCCCAAAATCCTGCGATTTCCCCCCAAATCCCCCATTTTTACCCTAAAACCGCACGTTTTGCCCCCAAAATCCTGCAATTTCCCCCAAAAATCCCCGAATTTTGCCCCAAATTCCTGCATTTTGCACCAAAATCCCACATTTTGCCCCCAAAATCCCACGATTTCCCCCCAAATTCCCCCATTTTTGCCCCAAATTCACCCATTTCGCTCGACAAATCTCGCATTTTTGCCCCAAAATCCCACGATTTACCCCCAAATCCCCCCGTTTCGCCCTCCAAAATCCCACATTTTTGATCCAAATCCCCACATTTTACACCAAAATCCCACATTTTGCCCCCCAAATCCCACATTTTTCCCCAAATTCCCCCATTTTGCCCCCAAATCACGCATTTTTGACCCCAAACCCCGCATTTCGCACCAAATTCCCCCATTTTGCCCCCAAAATCCCGCGATTTCCCCCAAATTCCCCCGTTTAGCCCCCCAAATCCCACATTTTTGCCCCAAAATCCCGCAATTTCCCCCCAAATTCCCACATTTCGCCCCCCAAATCCCACATTTTTGACCCAAATTCCCACATTTTCGCCCCCTGAAGCCCACATTTTTGCCCCAACATCCTGCAATTTCCCCCAAATTCCCACATTTCGCCCCCCAAATCCCACATTTTTGACCCAAATTCCCACATTTCGCCCCCCAAATCCCACATTTTTCTTCCAAAGTCCCGCGATATCCCCCCAAATTCCCCCATTTCGCCCCCCAAAGCCCACAATTTTGACCCAAATTCGCACATTTCACACCAAATTCCCACATTTTGCCCCCAAAATCCCGCGATTTCCCCCCAAATCCCCCATTTTTACCCTAAAACCGCACATTTTGCCCCCCAAATCCTGCAATTTCCCCCCAAAATCCCCCATTTTGCTTCCCAAATCCCACAGTTTTGCCCTGCATTCCCACATTTTACACCAAAATCCTGCAATTTACCCCCAAATCCCACATTTTCCCCCCAAATTTCCGCATTTCACACCAATATCCCACATTTTGCCCCCCAAATCCCGCATTTTTGCCCCAAATTTCCCAATTTCGCCCCCAAAATCCCCCATTTTTGCCCCAAATTCCCACATTTTACACCAAATTCCCACATTTTGCCCCCCAAATCCCACATTTTTGACCCAAATTCCCCCATTTTGCCCCCAAATCCCACATTTTTGACCCAAATCCCCGCATTTCGCACCAAAATCCAACATTTTGCCCCCTAAATCCCACGATTTCCCCACAAATCCCCCATTTTTGCCCCAAATTCCTGCATTTTGCACCAAAATCCCACAATTTACCCCCAAAATCCCACATTTTGCCCCCAAATCCTGCATTTTTGCCCTGAATTCCCACATTTAACACCAAATTCCCATATTTTGCCCCCAAAATCCCGTATTTTTGCCCCAAATTCCCCCATTTTGCCCCCCAAATCCCACATTTTTGCCCCAAATTCCCAAATTTCACACCAAATACCCACATTTTGCCACACAAAACCCCACGATTTCCCCCCAAATCCCCCATTTTTACCCTAAAACCGCACGTTTTGCCCCCAAAATCCTGCAATTTCCCCCAAAAATCCCCGATTTTTGCCCCAAATTCCTGCATTTTGCACCAAAATCCCACATTTTGCCCCCAAAATCCCACGATTTCCCCCCAAATTCCCCCATTTTTGCCCCAAATTCACCCATTTCGCTCGACAAATCTCGCATTTTTGCCCCAAAATCCCACGATTTCCCCCCAAATCCCCCCGTTTCGCCCCCCAAAATCCCACATTTTTGACCCAAATCCCCACATTTTACACCAAATTCCCCCATTTTGCCCCCAAATCACGCATTTTTGACCCCAAACCCCGCATTTCGCACCAAATTCCCCCATTTTGCCCCCAAAATCCCGCGATTTCCCCCAAATTCCCCCGTTTAGCCCCCCAAATCCCGCATTTTTGCCCCAAAATCCTGCAATTTCCCCCCAAATTCCCACATTTCGCCCCCCAAATCCCACATTTTTGACCCAAATTCCCACATTTCGCCCCCCAAATCCCACATTTTTCTTCCAAAGTCCCGCGATTTCCCCCAAATTCCCCCATTTCGCCCCCCAAAGCCCACAATTTTGACCCAAATTCGCACATTTCACACCAAATTCCCACATTTTGCCCCCAAAATCCCGCGATTTCCCCCCAAATCCCCCATTTTTACCCTAAAACCGCACATTTTGCCCCCCAAATCCTGCAATTTCCCCCCAAAATCCCCCATTTTGCTTCCCAAATCCCACATTTTTGCCCTGAATTCCCACATTTTACACCAAAATCCTGCAATTTACCCCCAAATCCCACATTTTTCCCCCAAATTTCCGCATTTCACACCAATATCCCACATTTTGCCCCCCAAATCCCGCATTTTTGCCCCAAATTCCCCAATTTCGCCCCCCAAATCCCCCATTTTTGCCCCAAATTCCCACATTTTACACCAAATTCCCACATTTTGCCCCCAAATCCCACATTTTTGACCCAAATTCCCCCATTTTGCCCCCAAATCCCACATTTTTGACCCAAATCCCCGCATTTTGCACCAAAATCCAACATTTTGCCCCCAAAATCCCACGATTTCCCCACAAATCCCCCATTTTTGCCACAAATTCCTGCATTTTGCAACAAAATCCCACAATTTACCCCCAAAATCCCACATTTTGCCCCCAAATCCTGCATTTTTGCCCTGAATTCCCACATTTCACACCAAATTCCCACATTTTGCCCCCAAAATCCCGTATTTTTGACCCAAATTCCCACATTTTGCCCCCCAAATCCCACATTTTTGCCCCAAATTCCCACATTTCACACCAAATACCCACATTTTGCCACCCAAAACCCCACGATTTCCCCCAAAATCCCCCATTTTTGACCTAAAACCCCACATTTTGCCCCCAAATCCTGCAATTTTCCCCTCAAAATCCCGCAATTTTTCCCCAAAATCCCACATTTTGCCCCAAATTCCCGCATTTCACACCAAATTCCCACATTTTGCCACCCAAAACCCCACGATTTCCCCCAAAATCCCCCATTTTTACCCTAAAACCCCACATTTTGCCCCCAAATCCTGCAATTTCGCCCCAAATTCCCACATTTCGCCCCCCAAATCCCACATTTTTGACCCAAATTCCCACATTTCGCCACCCAAATCCCGCATTTTTCTTCCAAAGTCCCACGATTTCCCCCCAAATTCCCCCATTTTGCCCCCCAAATCCCACATTTTTGCCCCAAATTCCCAACTTTAACACCAAATTCCCACATTTCGCCCCCCAAATCCCACATTTTTGCCCCAAATTCCCCAATTTCGCTCCCCAAAGCCCACAATTTTGACCCAAATTCCCACATTTCGTCCCCCAAATCCCGCATTTTTGCCCCAAATTCCCACATTTCGCCCCCCGAATCCCCCATTTTTGCCCCAAATTCCCACATTTCACACCAATATCCCACATTTTGCCGCCAAAATCCCGCGATTTCTCTCCAAATCCCCCATTTTTACCCTAAAACCGAACATTTTGCCCCCAAAATCCTGCAATTTCCCCCCAAAATCCCACATTTTTGACCCAAATCCCCACATTTTACACCAAAATCCCACATTTTGCCCCACAAATCCCACATTTTTCCCCAAATTCCCCCATTTTGCCCCCAAATCACGCATTTTTGACCCCAAACCCCGCATTTCGCACCAAATTCCCCCATTTTGCCCCAAATATCCCGAGATTTCCCCCAAATTCCCCCGTTTAGCCCACCAAATCCCACATTTTTGCCCCAAAATCCTGCAATTTCCCCCCAAATTCCCCCGTTTCGTGCCCGAAAATCCCACAATTTTGACCCAAATTCCCACGTTTTACACCAAAATCCCACATTTGGCACCCAAATCCCACGATTTCCCCCCAAATCCCCCATTTTGCCCCCCAAATCCCCCATTTTTGCCCCAAATTCCCACATTTCACACCAATATCCCACATTTTGCCCCCAAAATCCCGCGATTTCCCCCCAAATCCCCCATTTTTACCCTAAAACCGCACGTTTTGCCCCCAAAATCCTGCAATTTCCCCCAAAAATCCCCGATTTTTGCCCCAAATTCCTGCATTTTGCACCAAAATCCCACATTTTGCCCCCAAAATCCCACGATTTCCCCCCAAATTCCCCCATTTTTGCCCCAAATTCACCCATTTCGCTCGACAAATCTCGCATTTTTGCCCCAAAATCCCACGATTTACCCCCAAATCCCCCCGTTTCGCCCCCCAAAATCCCACATTTTTGATCCAAATCCCCACATTTTACACCAAAATCCCACATTTTGCCCCCCAAATCCCACATTTTTCCCCAAATTCCCCCATTTTGCCCCCAAATCACGCATTTTTGACCCCAAACCCCGCATTTCGCACCAAATTCCCCCATTTTGCCCCCAAAATCCCGCGATTTCCCCCAAATTCCCCCGTTTAGCCCCCCAAATCCCACATTTTTGCCCCAAAATCCCGCAATTTCCCCCCAAATTCCCACATTTCGCCCCCCAAATCCCACATTTTTGACCCAAATTCCCACATTTTCGCCCCCTGAAGCCCACATTTTTGCCCCAACATCCTGCAATTTCCCCCAAATTCCCACATTTCGCCCCCCAAATCCCACATTTTTGACCCAAATTCCCACATTTCGCCCCCCAAATCCCACATTTTTCTTCCAAAGTCCCGCGATATCCCCCCAAATTCCCCCATTTCGCCCCCCAAAGCCCACAATTTTGACCCAAATTCGCACATTTCACACCAAATTCCCACATTTTGCCCCCAAAATCCCACGATTTCCCCCCAAATCCCCCATTTTTACCCTAAAACCGCACATTTTGCCCCCCAAATCCTGCAATTTCCCCCCAAAATCCCCCATTTTGCTTCCCAAATCCCACATTTTTGCCCTGCATTCCCACATTTTACACCAAAATCCTGCAATTTACCCCCAAATCCCACATTTTCCCCCCAAATTTCCGCATTTCACACCAATATCCCACATTTTGCCCCCCAAATCCCGCATTTTTGCCCCAAATTTCCCAATTTCGCCCCCAAAATCCCCCATTTTTGCCCCAAATTCCCACATTTTACACCAAATTCCCACATTTTGCCCCCCAAATCCCACATTTTTGACCCAAATTCCCCCATTTTGCCCCCAAATCCCACATTTTTGACCCAAATCCCCGCATTTCGCACCAAAATCCAACATTTTGCCCCCTAAATCCCACGATTTCCCCACAAATCCCCCATTTTTGCCCCAAATTCCTGCATTTTGCACCAAAATCCCACAATTTACCCCCAAAATCCCACATTTTGCCCCCAAATCCTGCATTTTTGCCCTGAATTCCCACATTTAACACCAAATTCCCACATTTTGCCCCCAAAATCCCGTATTTTTGCCCCAAATTCCCAAATTTCACACCAAATACCCACATTTTGCCACACAAAACCCCACGATTTCCCCCCAAATCCCCCATTTTTACCCTAAAACCGCACGTTTTGCCCCCAAAATCCTGCAATTTCCCCCAAAAATCCCCGATTTTTGCCCCAAATTCCTGCATTTTGCACCAAAATCCCACATTTTGCCCCCAAAATCCCACGATTTCCCCCCAAATTCCCCCATTTTTGCCCCAAATTCACCCATTTCGCTCGACAAATCTCGCATTTTTGCCCCAAAATCCCACGATTTCCCCCCAAATCCCCCCGTTTCGCCCCCCAAAATCCCACATTTTTGACCCAAATCCCCACATTTTACACCAAATTCCCCCATTTTGCCCCCAAATCACGCATTTTTGACCCCAAACCCCGCATTTCGCACCAAATTCCCCCATTTTGCCCCCAAAATCCCGCGATTTCCCCCAAATTCCCCCGTTTAGCCCCCCAAATCCCACATTTTTGCCCCAAAATCCTGCAATTTCCCCCCAAATTCCCACATTTCGCCCCCCAAATCCCACATTTTTGACCCAAATTCCCACATTTCGCCCCCCAAATCCCACATTTTTCTTCCAAAGTCCCGCGATTTCCCCCCAAATTCCCCCATTTCGCCCCCCAAAGCCCACAATTTTGACCCAAATTCGCACATTTCACACCAAATTCCCACATTTTGCCCCCAAAATCCCGCGATTTCCCCCCAAATCCCCCATTTTTACCCTAAAACCGCACATTTTGCCCCCCAAATCCTGCAATTTCCCCCCAAAATCCCCCATTTTGCTTCCCAAATCCCACATTTTTGCCCTGCATTCCCACATTTTACACCAAAATCCTGCCATTTCCCCCCAAATCCCACATTTTCCCCCCAAATTTCCGCATTTCACACCAATATCCCACATTTTGCCCCCCAAATCCCGCATTTTTGCCCCAAATTCCCCAATTTCGCCCCCCAAATCCCCCATTTTTGCCCCAAATTCCCACATTTTACACCAAATTCCCACATTTTGCCCCCAAATCCCACATTTTTGACCCAAATTCCCCCATTTTGCCCCCAAATCCCACATTTTTGACCCAAATCCCAGCATTTTGCACCAAAATCCAACATTTTGCCCCCAAAATCCCACATTTTGCCCCCAAATCCTGCATTTTTGCCCTGAATTCCCACATTTCACACCAAATTCCCACATTTTGCCCCCAAAATCCCGTATTTTTTCCCCAAATTCCCACATTTTGCCCCCCAAATCCCACATTTTTGCCCCAAATTCCCACATTTCACACCAAATACCCACATTTTGCCACCCAAAACCCCACGATTTCCCCCAAAATCCCCCATTTTTGACCTAAAACCCCACATTTTGCACCCAAATCCTGCAATTTTCCCCTCAAAATCCCGCAATTTTTCCCCAAAATCCCACATTTTGCCCCAAATTCCCGCATTTCACACCAAATTCCCACATTTTGCCACCCAAAACCCCACGATTTCCCCCAAAATCCTCCATTTTTACCCTAAAACCCCACATTTTGCCCCCAAATCCTGCAATTTCGCCCCAAATTCCCACATTTCGCCCCCCAAATCCCACATTTTTGACCCAAATTCCCACATTTCGCCACCCAAATCCCACATTTTTCTTCCAAAGTCCCACGATTTCCCCCCAAATTCCCCCATTTTGCCCCCCAAATCCCACATTTTTGCCCTGAATTCCCAACTTTAACACCAAATTCCCACATTTCGCCCCCCAAATCCCACATTTTTGCCCCAAATTCCCCAATTTCGCTCCCCAAAGCCCACAATTTTGACCCAAATTCCCACATTTCGTCCCCCAAATCCCGCATTTTTGCCCCAAATTCCCACATTTCGCCCCCCGAATCCCCCATTTTTGCCCCAAATTCCCACATTTCACACCAATATCCCACATTTTGCCGCCAAAATCCCGCGATTTCTCTCCAAATCCCCCATTTTTACCCTAAAACCGAACATTTTGCCCCCAAAATCCTGCAATTTCCCCCCAAAATCCCACATTTTTGACCCAAATCCCCACATTTTACACCAAAATCCCACATTTTGCCCCCCAAATCCCACATTTTTCCCCAAATTCCCCCATTTTGTCCCCAAATCACGCATTTTTGACCCCAAACCCCGCATTTCGCACCAAATTCCCCCATTTTGCCCCAAATATCCCGAGATTTCCCCCAAATTCCCCCGTTTAGCCCACCAAATCCCACATTTTTGCCCCAAAATCCTGCAATTTCCCCCCAAATTCCCCCGTTTCGTGCCCCAAATCCCGCATTTTTGCCCCAAATTCCACATTTCGCACCAAAATCCCACATTTTGCCCCCCAAATCCCACATTTTTGCCCCAACATCCCGCAATTTCCCCCAAATTCCCACATTTCGCCCCCCAAATCCCACATTTTTGACCCAAATTCCCACATTTTGCCCCCCAAATCCCGCATTTTTCTTCCAAAGTCCCGCGATTTCCCCCCAAATTCCCCCATTTCGCCCCCAAAGCCCACAATTTTGACCCAAATTCCCACGTTTTACACCAAAATCCCACATTTGGCACCCAAATCCCACGATTTACCCCCAAATCCCCCATTTTGCCCCCCAAATCCCCCATTTTTGCCCCAAATTCGCACATTTCACACCAATATCCCACATTTTGCCCCCAAAATCCTGCGATTTCCCCCCAAATCCCCCATTTTTACCCTAAAATCGCACGTTTTGCCCCCAAAATCCTGCAATTTCCCCCAAAAATCCCCGATTTTTGCCCCAAATTCCTGCATTTTGCACCAAAATCCCACATTTTGCCCCCAAAATCCCACGATTTCCCCCCAAATTCCCCCATTTTTGCCCCAAATTCACCCATTTCGCTCGACAAATCTCGAATTTTTGCACCAAAATCCCATGATTTCCCCCCAAATCCCCCCGTTTCGCCCCCCAAAATCCCACATTTTTGACCCAAATCCCCACATTTTACACCAAAATCCCACATTTTGCCCCCCAAATCCCACATTTTTCCCCAAATTCCCCCATTTTGCCCCCAAATCACGCATTTTTGACCCCAAACCCCGCATTTCGCACCAAATTCCCCCATTTTGCCCCCAAAATCCCGCGATTTCCCCCAAATTCCCCCGTTTAGCCCCCCAAATCCCACATTTTTGCCCCAAAATCCCGCAATTTCCCCCCAAATTCCCACATTTCGCCCCCCAAAATCCCACATTTTTGACCCAAATTCCCACATTTTCGCCCCCTGAAGCCCACATTTTTGCCCCAACATCCTGCAATTTCCCCCAAATTCCCACATTTCGCCCCCCAAATCCCACATTTTTGACCCAAATTCCCACATTTCGCCCCCCAAATCCCACATTTTTCTTCCAAAGTCCCGCGATATCCCCCCAAATTCCCCCATTTCGCCCCCCAAAGCCCACAATTTTGACCCAAATTCGCACATTTCACACCAAATTCCCACATTTTGCCCCCAAAATCCCCCGATTTCCCTCCAAATCCCCCATTTTTACCCTAAAACCGCACATTTTGCCCCCCAAATCCTGCAATTTCCCCCCAAAATCCCCCATTTTGCTTCCCAAATCCCACATTTTTGCCCTGCATTCCCACATTTTACACAAAAATCCTGCAATTTACCCCCAAATCCCACATTTTTCCCCCAAATTTCCGCATTTCACACCAATATCCCACATTTTGCCCCCCAAATCCCGCATTTTTGCCCCAAATTCCCCAATTTCGCCCCCAAAATCCCCCATTTTTGCCCCAAATTCCCACATTTTACACCAAATTCCCACATTTTGCCCCCCAAATCCCACATTTTTGACCCAAATTCCCCCATTTTGCCCCCAAATCCCACATTTTTGACCCAAATTCCCACATTTCGCACCAAAATCCAACATTTTGCCCCCTAAATCCCACGATTTCCCCACAAATCCCCCATTTTTGCCCCAAATTCCTGCATTTTGCACCAAAATCCCACAATTTACCCCCAAAATCCCACATTTTGCCCCCAAATCCTGCATTTTTGCCCTGAATTCCCACATTTAACACCAAATTCCCACATTTTGCCCCCAAAATCCCGTATTTTTGCCCCAAATTCCCACATTTTGCCCCCCAAATCCCACATTTTTGACCCAAATTCGCACATTTCACACCAAATTCCCACATTTTGCCCCCAAAATCCCGCGATTTCCCCCCAAATCCCCCATTTTTACCCTAAAACCGCACATTTTGCCCCCCAAATCCTGCAATTTCCCCCCAAAATCCCCCATTTTGCTTCCCAAATCCCACATTTTTGCCCTGCATTCCCACATTTTACACCAAAATCCTGCCATTTCCCCCCAAATCCCACATTTTCCCCCCAAATTTCCGCATTTCACACCAATATCCCACATTTTGCCCCCCAAATCCCGCATTTTTGCCCCAAATTCCCCAATTTCGCCCCCCAAATCCCCCATTTTTGCCCCAAATTCCCACATTTTACACCAAATTCCCACATTTTGCCCCCAAATCCCACATTTTTGACCCAAATTCCCCCATTTTGCCCCCAAATCCCACATTTTTGACCCAAATCCCAGCATTTTGCACCAAAATCCAACATTTTGCCCCCAAAATCCCACATTTTGCCCCCAAATCCTGCATTTTTGCCCTGAATTCCCACATTTCACACCAAATTCCCACATTTTGCCCCCAAAATCCCGTATTTTTGCCCCAAATTCCCACATTTTGCCCCCCAAATCCCACATTTTTGCCCCAAATTCCCACATTTCACACCAAATACCCACATTTTGCCACCCAAAACCCCACGATTTCCCCCAAAATCCCCCATTTTTGACCTAAAACCCCACATTTTGCACCCAAATCCTGCAATTTTCCCCTCAAAATCCCGCAATTTTTCCCCAAAATCCCACATTTTGCCCCAAATTCCCGCATTTCACACCAAATTCCCACATTTTGCCACCCAAAACCCCACGATTTCCCCCAAAATCCTCCATTTTTACCCTAAAACCCCACATTTTGCCCCCAAATCCTGCAATTTCGCCCCAAATTCCCACATTTCGCCCCCCAAATCCCACATTTTTGACCCAAATTCCCACATTTCGCCACCCAAATCCCACATTTTTCTTCCAAAGTCCCACGATTTCCCCCCAAATTCCCCCATTTTGCCCCCCAAATCCCACATTTTTGCCCTGAATTCCCAACTTTAACACCAAATTCCCACATTTCGCCCCCCAAATCCCACATTTTTGCCCCAAATTCCCCAATTTCGCTCCCCAAAGCCCACAATTTTGACCCAAATTCCCACATTTCGTCCCCCAAATCCCGCATTTTTGCCCCAAATTCCCACATTTCGCCCCCCGAATCCCCCATTTTTGCCCCAAATTCCCACATTTCACACCAATATCCCACATTTTGCCGCCAAAATCCCGCGATTTCTCTCCAAATCCCCCATTTTTACCCTAAAACCGAACATTTTGCCCCCAAAATCCTGCAATTTCCCCCCAAAATCCCACATTTTTGACCCAAATCCCCACATTTTACACCAAAATCCCACATTTTGCCCCCCAAATCCCACATTTTTCCCCAAATTCCCCCATTTTGTCCCCAAATCACGCATTTTTGACCCCAAACCCCGCATTTCGCACCAAATTCCCCCATTTTGCCCCAAATATCCCGAGATTTCCCCCAAATTCCCCCGTTTAGCCCACCAAATCCCACATTTTTGCCCCAAAATCCTGCAATTTCCCCCCAAATTCCCCCGTTTCGTGCCCCAAATCCCGCATTTTTGCCCCAAATTCCACATTTCGCACCAAAATCCCACATTTTGCCCCCCAAATCCCACATTTTTGCCCCAACATCCCGCAATTTCCCCCAAATTCCCACATTTCGCCCCCCAAATCCCACATTTTTGACCCAAATTCCCACATTTTGCCCCCCAAATCCCGCATTTTTCTTCCAAAGTCCCGCGATTTCCCCCCAAATTCCCCCATTTCGCCCCCAAAGCCCACAATTTTGACCCAAATTCCCACGTTTTACACCAAAATCCCACATTTGGCACCCAAATCCCACGATTTACCCCCAAATCCCCCATTTTGCCCCCCAAATCCCCCATTTTTGCCCCAAATTCGCACATTTCACACCAATATCCCACATTTTGCCCCCAAAATCCTGCGATTTCCCCCCAAATCCCCCATTTTTACCCTAAAATCGCACGTTTTGCCCCCAAAATCCTGCAATTTCCCCCAAAAATCCCCGATTTTTGCCCCAAATTCCTGCATTTTGCACCAAAATCCCACATTTTGCCCCCAAAATCCCACGATTTCCCCCCAAATTCCCCCATTTTTGCCCCAAATTCACCCATTTCGCTCGACAAATCTCGAATTTTTGCACCAAAATCCCATGATTTCCCCCCAAATCCCCCCGTTTCGCCCCCCAAAATCCCACATTTTTGACCCAAATCCCCACATTTTACACCAAAATCCCACATTTTGCCCCCCAAATCCCACATTTTTCCCCAAATTCCCCCATTTTGCCCCCAAATCACGCATTTTTGACCCCAAACCCCGCATTTCGCACCAAATTCCCCCATTTTGCCCCCAAAATCCCGCGATTTCCCCCAAATTCCCCCGTTTAGCCCCCCAAATCCCACATTTTTGCCCCAAAATCCCGCAATTTCCCCCCAAATTCCCACATTTCGCCCCCCAAAATCCCACATTTTTGACCCAAATTCCCACATTTTCGCCCCCTGAAGCCCACATTTTTGCCCCAACATCCTGCAATTTCCCCCAAATTCCCACATTTCGCCCCCCAAATCCCACATTTTTGACCCAAATTCCCACATTTCGCCCCCCAAATCCCACATTTTTCTTCCAAAGTCCCGCGATATCCCCCCAAATTCCCCCATTTCGCCCCCCAAAGCCCACAATTTTGACCCAAATTCGCACATTTCACACCAAATTCCCACATTTTGCCCCCAAAATCCCCCGATTTCCCTCCAAATCCCCCATTTTTACCCTAAAACCGCACATTTTGCCCCCCAAATCCTGCAATTTCCCCCCAAAATCCCCCATTTTGCTTCCCAAATCCCACATTTTTGCCCTGCATTCCCACATTTTACACAAAAATCCTGCAATTTACCCCCAAATCCCACATTTTTCCCCCAAATTTCCGCATTTCACACCAATATCCCACATTTTGCCCCCCAAATCCCGCATTTTTGCCCCAAATTCCCCAATTTCGCCCCCAAAATCCCCCATTTTTGCCCCAAATTCCCACATTTTACACCAAATTCCCACATTTTGCCCCCCAAATCCCACATTTTTGACCCAAATTCCCCCATTTTGCCCCCAAATCCCACATTTTTGACCCAAATTCCCACATTTCGCACCAAAATCCAACATTTTGCCCCCTAAATCCCACGATTTCCCCACAAATCCCCCATTTTTGCCCCAAATTCCTGCATTTTGCACCAAAATCCCACAATTTACCCCCAAAATCCCACATTTTGCCCCCAAATCCTGCATTTTTGCCCTGAATTCCCACATTTAACACCAAATTCCCACATTTTGCCCCCAAAATCCCGTATTTTTGCCCCAAATTCCCACATTTTGCCCCCCAAATCCCACATTTTTGACCCAAATTCCCACATTTCACACCAAATACCCACATTTTGCCACCCAAAACCCCACGATTTCCCCCAAAATCCCCCATTTTTACCCTAAAACCGCACGTTTTGCCCCCAAAATCCTGCAATTTCCCCCAAAAATCCCCGATTTTTGCCCCAAATTCCTGCATTTTGCACCAAAATCCCACATTTTGCCCCCAAAATCCCACGATTTCCCCCCAAATTCCCCCATTTTTGCCCCAAATTCACCCATTTCGCTCGACAAATCTCGCATTTTTGCCTCAAAATCCCACGATTTCCCCCCAAATCCCCCCGTTTCGCCCCCCAAAATCCCACATTTTTGACCCAAATCCCCACATTTTACACCAAAATCCCACATTTTGCCCCCCAAATCCCACATTTTTCCCCAAATTCCCCCATTTTGCCCCCAAATCACGCATTTTTGACCCCAAACCCCGCATTTCGCACCAAATTCCCCCATTTTGCCCCCAAAATCCCGCGATTTCCCCCAAATTCCCCCGTTTAGCCCCCCAAATCCCACATTTTTGCCCCAAAATCCTGCAATTTCCCCCCAAATTCCCACATTTCGCGCCCCAAATCCCGCATTTTTGCCCCAAATTCCACATTTCGCACCAAAATCCCACATTTCGCCCCCTGAAGCCCACATTTTTGCCCCAACATCCTGCAATTTACCCCAAATTCCCACATTTCGCCCCCCAAATCCCACATTTTTGACCCAAATTCCCACATTTCGCTCCCCAAATCCCACATTTTTCTTCCAAAGTCCCGCGATTTCCCCCCAAATTCCCACATTTCGCCCCCCAAAGCCCACAATTTTGACCCAAATTCGCACATTTCACACCAAATTCCCACATTTTGCCCCCAAAATCCCGCGATTTCCCCCCAAATCCCCCATTTTTACCCTAAAACCGCACATTTTGCCCCCCAAATCCTGCAATTTCCCCCCAAAATCCCCCATTTTGCTTCCCAAATCCCACATTTTTGCCCTGCATTCCCACATTTTACACCAAAATCCTGCAATTTACCCCCAAATCCCACATTTTTCCCCCAAATTTCCGCATTTCACACCAATATCCCACATTTTGCCCCCCAAATCCCGCATTTTTGCCCCAAATTCCCCAATTTCGCCCCCCAAATCCCCCATTTTTGCCCCAAATTCCCACATTTTACACCAAATTCCCACATTTTGCCCCCAAATCCCACATTTTTGACCCAAATTCCCCCATTTTGCCCCCAAATCCCACATTTTTGACCCAAATCCCCGCATTTTGCACCAAAATCCAACATTTTGCCCCCGAAATCCCACGATTTCCCCACAAATCCCCCATTTTTGCCCCCAAATTCCTGCATTTTGCACCAAAATCCCACAATTTACCCCCAAAATCCCACATTTTGCCCCCAAATCCTGCATTTTTGCCCTGAATTCCCACATTTAACACCAAATTCCCACATTTTGCCCCCAAAATCCCGTATTTTTGCCCCAAATTCCCACATTTTGCCCCACAAATCCCACATTTTTGCCCCAAATTCCCACATTTCACACCAAATACCCACATTTTGCCACCCAAAACCCCACGATTTCCCCCAAAATCCCCCATTTTTGACCTAAAACCCCACATTTTGCCCCCAAATCCTGCAATTTTCCCCTCAAAATCCCGCAATTTTTCCCCAAAATCCCACATTTTGCCCCAAATTCCCGCATTTCACACCAAATTCCCACATTTTGCCACCCAAAACCCCACGATTTCCCCCAAAATCCCCCATTTTTACCCTAAAACCCCACATTTTGCCCCCAAATCCTGCAATTTCGCCCCAAATTCCCACATTTCGCCCCCCAAATCCCACATTTTTGACCCAAATTCCCACATTTCGCCACCCAAATCCCGCATTTTTCTTCCAAAGTCCCACGATTTCCCCCCAAATTCCACATTTTGCCCCCCAAATCCCACATTTTTGCCCTGAATTCCCAACTTTAACACCAAATTCCCACATTTCGCCCCCCAAATCCCACATTTTTGCCCCAAATTCCCCAATTTCGCTCCCCAAAGCCCACAATTTTGACCCAAATTCCCACATTTCGTCCCCCAAATCCCGCATTTTTGCCCCAAATTCCCACATTTCGCCCCCCGAATCCCCCATTTTTGCCCCAAATTCCCACATTTCACACCAATATCCCACATTTTGCCGCCAAAATCCCGCGATTTCTCTCCAAATCCCCCATTTTTACCCTAAAACCGAACATTTTTCCCCCCAAAATCCTGCAATTTCCCCCCAAAATCCCACATTTTTGACCCAAATCCCCACATTTTACACCAAAATCCCACATTTTGCCCCACAAATCCCACATTTTTCCCCAAATTCCTCAATTTTTGCCCCCAAATCACGCATTTTTGACCCCAAACCCCGCATTTCGCACCAAATTCCCCCATTTTGCCCCCAATATCCCGAGATTTCCCCCAAATTCCCCCGTTTAGCCCACCAAATCCCGCATTTTTGCCCCAAAATCCTGCAATTTCCCCCCAAATTCCCCCGTTTCGTGCCCCAAATCCCGCATTTTTGCCCCAAATTCCACATTTCGCACCAAAATCCCACATTTTGCCCCCCAAATCCCACATTTTTGCCCCAACATCCCGCAATTTCCCCCAAATTCCCACATTTCGCCCCCCAAATCCCACATTTTTGACCCAAATTCCCACATTTTGCCCCCCAAATCCCGCATTTTTCTTCCAAAGTCCCGCGATTTCCCCCCAAATTCCCCCATTTCGCCCCCAAAGCCCACAATTTTGACCCAAATTCCCACGTTTTACACCAAAATCCCACATTTGGCACCCAAATCCCACGATTTCCCCCCAAATCCCCCATTTTGCCCCCCAAATCCCCCATTTTTGCCCCAAATTCCCACATTTCACACCAATATCCCACATTTTGCCCCCAAAATCCTGCGATTTCCCCCCAAAACCCCCATTTTTACCCTAAAATCGCACGTTTTGCCCCCAAAATCCTGCAATTTCCCCCAAAAATCCCCGATTTTTGCCCCAAATTCCTGCATTTTGCACCAAAATCCCACATTTTGCCCCCAAAATCCCACGATTTCCCCCCAAATTCCCCCATTTTTGCCCCAAATTCACCCATTTCGCTCGACAAATCTCGCATTTTTGCCCCAAAATCCCACGATTTCCCCCCAAATCCCCCCGTTTCGCCCCCCAAAATCCCACATTTTTGACCCAAATCCCCACATTTTACACCAAAATCCCACATTTTGCCCCCCAAATCCCACATTTTTCCCCAAATTCCCCCATTTTGCCCCCAAATCACGCATTTTTGACCCCAAACCCCGCATTTCGCACCAAATTCCCCCATTTTGCCCCCAAAATCCCGCGATTTCCCCCAAATTCCCCCGTTTAGCCCCCCAAATCCCACATTTTTGCCCCAAAATCCCGCAATTTCCCCCCAAATTCCCACATTTCACCCCCCAAATCCCACATTTTTGACCCAAATTCCCACATTTCGCCCCCCAAATCCCACATTTTTGCCCCAAAATCCCGCAATTTCCCCCCAAATTCCCACATTTCGCGCCACAAATCCCGCATTTTTGCCCCAAATTCCACATTTCGCACCAAAATCCCACATTTTCGCCCCCTGAAGCCCACATTTTTGCCCCAACATCCTGCAATTTCCCCCAAATTCCCACATTTCGCCCCCCCAAATCCCACATTTTTGACCCAAATTCCCACATTTCGCCCCCCAAATCCCACATTTTTCTTCCAAAGTCCCGCGATATCCCCCCAAATTCCCCCATTTCGCCCCCCAAAGCCCACAATTTTGACCCAAATTCGCACATTTCACACCAAATTCCCACATTTTGCCACCCAAAATCCCGCGATTTCCCCCCAAATCCCCCATTTTTGACCTAAAACCCCACATTTTGCACCCAAATCCTGCAATTTCCCCCTCAAAGTCCCGCAATTTTTCCCCAAAATCCCACATCTTTGCACCAAATTCCCGCATTTCGCAACAAAATCCCACATTTTGCCCCAAATTCCCGCATTTCACACCAAATTCCCACATTTTTGCCCCCAAATCCCGTGATTTCCCCCCAAATTCCCCCGTTTTGCCCCCCAAATCCCGCATTTTTGACACAAATCCCCACATTTTACACCAAAATCCCACATTTCGCCCCCCAAATCCCACGATTTCCCCCCAAATCCCCCATTTTTGATCTAAAACCCCACATTTTGCACCCAAAATCCTGCAATTTCCCCCCAAAATCCCACATTTTTGACCCAAATCCCCACATTTTACACCAATATCTCACATTTTGCCCCCCAAATCCAGCGATTTCCCCCCAAATTCCCCCATCTCGCCCCCCCAATCCCGCATTTTTGCCCCAAATTCCCACATTTTACACCAAATTCCCACATTTTGCCCCCCAAATCCCACATTTTTGACCCAAATTCCCCCATTTTGCCCCCAAATCCCACATTTTTGACCCAAATACCCGCATTTTGCACCAAAATCCAACATTTTGCCCCCAAAATCCCACGATTTCCCCACAAATCCCCCATTTTTGCCCCAAATTCCTGCATTTTGCACCAAAATCCCACAATTTACCCCCAAAATCCCACATTTTGCCCCCAAATCCCGCATTTTTGCCCTGAATTCCCACATTTCACACCAAATTCCCACATTTTGCCACCCAAAATTCCACGATTTCCCCCAAAATCCCCCATTTTTACCCTAAGACTCCACATTTTGCCCCCAAATCCTGCAATTTCGCCACAAATCCCACATTTTTTACCCAAATTCCCACATTGCGCCACCCAAATCCTGCATTTTTCTTCCGAAGTCCCGCAATTTCCCCCCAAATCCTGCAATTTTGCCCCCCAAATCCCACATTTTTGCCCTGAATTCCCAACTTTAATACCAAATTCCCATATTTCGCCCCCCAAATCCCACATTTTTGCCCCAAATCCCCCAATTTCGACCCCCAAAGCCCACAATTTTGACGGAAATTCCCGCATTTCGCCCCCCAAATCCCGCATTTTTGCCCCAAATTCCCACATTTCGCCCCCCAAATCCCACATTTTTGACCCAAATTCCCGCATTTTTCTTCCAAAGTTTCGCGATTTCCCCCCAAATTCCCCCATTTTGCCCCCCAAATCCCACATTTTTGCCCCAAATTCCCACCTTTTACACCAAATTTCCACATTTCGCCCCCCAAATCCCGCATTTTTGACCCAAATTCCCCAATTTCGCCCCCCAAAGCCCACAATTTTGACACCAAATTCCCACATTTCGCCCCCAAAATCCCGCTATTTCCCCCGAAATCCCACATTTTTGCCCCAAATTCCCACGTTTTACACCAAAATCCCACATTTGGCCCCCAAATCCCACGATTTCCCCCCAAATCCCCCATTTTGCCCCCCAAATCCCACATTTTTGCCCCAAATTCCCACATTTCACACCAATATCCCACATTTTGCCCCCAAAATCCCGCGATTTCCCCCCAAATCCCCCATTTTTACCCTAAAACCGCACGTTTTGCCCCCAAAATCCTGCAATTTCCCCCAAAAATCCCCGATTTTTGCCCCAAATTCCTGCATTTTGCACCAAAATCCCACATTTTGCCCCCAAAATCCCACGATTTCCCCCCAAATTCCCCCATTTTTGCCCCAAATTCACCCATTTCGCTCGACAAATCTCGCATTTTTGCCCCAAAATCCCACGATTTCCCCCCAAATCCCCCCGTTTCGCCCCCCAAAATCCCACATTTTTGACCCAAATCCCCACATTTTACACCAAAATCCCACATTTTGCCCCCCAAATCCCACATTTTTCCCCAAATTCCCCCATTTTGCCCCCAAATCACGCATTTTTGACCCCAAACCCCGCATTTCGCACCAAATTCCCCCATTTTGCCCCCAAAATCCCGCGATTTCCCCCAAATTCCCCCGTTTAGCCCCCCAAATCCCACATTTTTGCCCCAAAATCCTGCAATTTCCCCCCAAATTCCCACATTTCGCGCCCCAAATCCTGCATTTTTGCCCCAAATTCCACATTTCGCACCAAAATCCCACATTTCGCCCCCTGAAGCCCACATTTTTGCCCCAACATCCTGCAATTTACCCCAAATTCACACATTTCGCCCCCCAAATCCCACATTTTTGACCCAAATTCCCACATTTCGCCCCCCAAATCCCACATTTTTCTTCCAAAGTCCCGCGATTTCCCCCCAAATTCCCCCATTTCGCCCCCCAAAGCCCACAATTTTGACCCAAATTCGCACATTTCACACCAAATTCCCACATTTTGCCCCCAAAATCCCGCGATTTCCCCCCAAATCCCCCATTTTTACCCTAAAACCGCACATTTTGCCCCCCAAATCCTGCAATTTCCCCCCAAAATCCCCCATTTTGCTTCCCAAATCCCACAGTTTTGCCCTGCATTCCCACATTTTACACCAAAATCCTGCAATTTACCCCCAAATCCCACATTTTTCCCCCAAATTTCCGCATTTCACACCAATATCCCACATTTTGCCCCCCAAATCCCGCATTTTTGCCCCAAATTCCCCAATTTCGCCCCCCAAATCCCCCATTTTTGCCCCAAATTCCCACATTTTACACCAAATTCCCACATTTTGCCCCCAAATCCCACATTTTTGACCCAAATTCCCCCATTTTGCCCCCAAATCCCACATTTTTGACCCAAATCCCCACATTTTGCACCAAAATCCAACATTTTGCCCCCAAAATCCCACGATTTCCCCACAAATCCCCCATTTTTGCCACAAATTCCTGCATTTTGCAACAAAATCCCACAATTTACCCCCAAAATCCCACATTTTGCCCCCAAATCCTGCATTTTTGCCCTGAATTCCCACATTTCACACCAAATTCCCACATTTTGCCCCCAAAATCCCGTATTTTTGACCCAAATTCCCACATTTTGCCCCCCAAATCCCACATTTTTGCCCCAAATTCCCACATTTCACACCAAATACCCACATTTTGCCACCCAAAACCCCACGATTTCCCCCAAAATCCCCCATTTTTGACCTAAAACCCCACATTTTGCCCCCAAATCCTGCAATTTTCCCCTCAAAATCCCGCAATTTTTCCCCAAAATCCCACATTTTGCCCTTAATTCCCGCATTTCACACCAAATTCCCACATTTTGCCACCCAAAACCCCACGATTTCCCCCAAAATCCCCCATTTTTACCCTAAAACCCCACATTTTGCCACCAAATCCTGCAATTTCGCCCCAAATTCCCACATTTCGCCCCCCAAATCCCACATTTTTGACCCAAATTCCCACATTTCGCCACCCAAATCCCGCATTTTTCTTCCAAAGTCCCACGATTTCCCCCCAAATTCCCCCATTTTGCCCCCCAAATCCCACATTTTTGCCCTGAATTCCCAACTTTAACACCAAATTCCCACATTTCGCCCCCCAAATCCCACATTTTTGCCCCAAATTCCCCAATTTCGCTCCCCAAAGCCCACAATTTTGACCCAAATTCCCACATTTCGTCCCCCAAATCCCGCATTTTTGCCCCAAATTCCCACATTTCGCCCCCCGAATCCCCCATTTTTGCCCCAAATTCCCACATTTCACACCAATATCCCACATTTTGCCGCCAAAATCCCGCGATTTCTCTTCAAATCCCCCATTTTTACCCTAAAACCGAACATTTTGCCCCCAAAATCCTGCAATTTCCCCCCAAAATCCCACATTTTTGACCCAAATCCCCACATTTTACACCAAAATCCCACATTTTGCCCCACAAATCCCACATTTTTCCCCAAATTCCTCAATTTTTGCCCCCAAATCACGCATTTTTGACCCCAAACCCCGCATTTCGCACCAAATTCCCCCATTTTGCCCCCAATATCCCGAGATTTCCCCCAAATTCCCCCGTTTAGCCCACCAAATCCCACATTTTTGCCCCAAAATCCTGCAATTTCCCCCCAAATTCCCCCGTTTCGTGCCCCAAATCCCGCATTTTTGCCCCAAATTCCACATTTCGCACCAAAATCCCACATTTTGCCCCCCAAATCCCACATTTTTGCCCCAACATCCCGCAATTTCCCCCAAATTCCCACATTTCGCCCCCCAAATCCCACATTTTTGACCCAAATTCCCACATTTTGCCCCCCAAATCCCGCATTTTTCTTCCAAAGTCCCGCGATTTCCCCCCAAATTCCCCCATTTCGCCCCCAAAGCCCACAATTTTGACCCAAATTCCCACGTTTTACACCAAAATCCCACATTTGGCACCCAAATCCCACGATTTCCCCCCAAATCCCCCATTTCGCCCCCCAAATCCCACATTTTTGACCCAAATCCCGGCATTTCGCACCAAAATCCGACAATTTACCCCCAAAATCCCACATTTTACCCCCAAATCCTGCATTTTTGCCCTGAATTCCCACATTTAACACCAAATTCCCACATTTTGCCCCCAAAATCCCGTATTTTTGCCCCAAATTCCCACATTTTGCCCCCCAAATCCCACATTTTTGCCCCAAATTCCTACATTTCACACCAAATACCCACATTTTGCCACCCAAAACCCCACGATTTCCCCCAAAATCCCCCATTTTTGACCTAAAACCCCACATTTTGCATCCAAAATCCTGCAATTTCCCCCTCAAAATCCCGCAATTTTTCCCCAAAATCCCACATCTTTGCACCAAATTCCCGCATTTCGCAACAAAATCCCACATTTTGCCCCAAATTCCCGCATTTCACACCAAATTCCCACATTTTTGCCCCCAAATCCCGTGATTTCCCCCCAAATTCCCCCGTTTTGCCCCGCAAATCCCGCATTTTTGACACAAATCCCCACATTTTACACCAAAATCCCACATTTCGCCCCCAAAATCCCACGATTTCCCCCAAAACCCCCCATTCTTGACCTAAAACCCCACATTTTGCACCCAAAATCCTGCAATTTCCCCCTCAAAATCCCGCATTTTTCACCCAAATTCCCACATTCCACACCAATATCTCACATTTTGCCCCAAAATCCCGTGATTTCACCCCAAATTCCCCCATCTCGCCCCCCAAATCCTGCATTTTTGCCCCAAATTCCTGCATTTCGCACCAAATTCCCACATTTTGCCACCAAAATCCCGCAATTTACCCCCAAAATCCCCCATTTTTGCCCCAAATTCCTGCATTTTGCACCAAAATCCCACATTTTGCCCCCCAAATTCCACGATTTCCCGCCAAATTCCCACATTTTGCCCGTCAAATCCCACATTTTGCCCCTCAAAATCCCGCAATTTTTCCCCAAAATCCCACATCTTTGCACCAAATTCCCGCATTTTGCACCAAAATCCCACATTTTTGCCCCAAAATCCCGTGATTTCCCCCCAAATTCCCCCGTTTTGCCCCCCAAATCCCGCATTTTTGACACAAATCCCCTCATTTTACACCCAAATCCCACATTTCGCCCCCAAAATCCCGCGATTTCCCCCAAAACCCCCCATTTTTGACCTAAAACCCTACATTTTGCCCCCAAAATCCTGCAATTTCCCCCCAAAATCCCACATTTTTGACCCAAATCCCCACATTTTACACCAAAATCCCACATTTTGCCACCCAAATCCCACATTTTTTCCCCAAATTCCTCAATTTTGCCCCCAAATCACGCATTTTTGACCCCAAACCCCGCATTTCGCACCAAATTCCCCCATTTCGCCCCCAAAGCCCACAATTTTGACCCAAATTCCCACGTTTTACACCAAAATCCCACATTTGGCACCCAAATCCCACGATTTCCCCCGAAATCCCCCATTTTGCCCCCCAAATGCCCCATTTTTGCCCCAAATTCCCACATTTCACACCAATATCCCACATTTTGCCCCCCAAATCCCGCATTTTTGCCCCAAATTCTGCAATTTCGCCCCCCAAATCCCCCATTTTTCCCCCAAATTCCCACATTCCACACCAATATCTCACATTTTGCCCCAAAATCCCGTGATTTCACCCCAAATTCCCCCATCTCGCCCCCCAAATCCCCCATTTTTGCCCCAAATTCCCACATTTTACACCAAATTCCCACATTTTGCCCCCAAAATCCCACATTTTTGACCCAAATTCCTCCATTTTGCCCCCAAATCCCGCATTTTAACCCAAATTCCTGCATTTCGCACCAAAATCCCACATTTTGCCACCAAAATCCCGCAATTTCGCCCCAAAATCCCCCATGTTTGCCCCAAATTCCTGCATTTCGCACCAAATTCCCACATTTTGCCACCAAAATCCCGCAATTTACCCCCAAAATCCCCCATGTTTGCCCCAAATTCCTGCATTTTGCACCAAAATCCCACATTTTGCCCCCCAAATTCCACGATTTCCCGCCAAATTCCCACATTTTGCCCGTCAAATCCCACATTTTGCCCCTCAAAATCCCGCAATTTTTCCCCAAAATCCCACATCTTTGCACCAAATTCCCGCATTTTGCACCAAAATCCCACATTTTTGCCCCAAAATCCCGTGATTTCCCCCCAAATTCCCCCGTTTTGCCCCCCAAATCCCGCATTTTTGACACAAATCCCCTCATTTTACACCCAAATCCCACATTTCGCCCCCAAAATCCCGCGATTTCCCCCAAAACCCCCCATTTTTGACCTAAAACCCTACATTTTGCCCCCAAAATCCTGCAATTTCCCCCCAAAATCCCACATTTTTGACCCAAATCCCCACATTTTACACCAAAATCCCACATTTTGCCCCCCAAATCCCACATTTTTTCCCCAAATTCCTCAATTTTGCCCCCAAATCACGCATTTTTGACCCCAAACCCCGCATTTCGCACCAAATTCCCCCATTTTGCCCCCAAAATCCCGCGATTTCCCCCAAATTCCCCCGTTTAGCCCCCCAAATCCCGCATTTTTGCCCCAAAATCACGCAATTTCCCCCCAAATTCCCCCGTTTCGTGCCCCAAATCCCGCATTTTTGCCCCAAATTCCACATTTCGCACCAAAATCCCACATTTTGCCCCCAAAATCCCACATTTTTGCCCCAAAATCCCGCAATTTCCCCCCAAATTCCCCCGTTTCGTGCCCCAGATCCCACATTTTTGCCCCAAATTCCACATTTCGCACCAAAATCCCACATTTTGCCCCCCAAATCCCACATTTTTGCCCCAACATCCCGCAATTTCCCCCAAATTCCCACATTTCGCCCCCCAAATCCCACATTTTTGACCCAAATTCCCACATTTCGCCCCCCAAATCCCGCATTTTTCTTCCAAAGTCCCGCGATTTCCCCCCAAATACCCCCATTTCGCCCCCAAAGCCCACAATTTTGACCCAAATTCCCACATTTCGCCCCCAAAATCCTGCTGTTTCCCCCCAAAATCCCACATTTTTGCCCCAGATTCCCACATTTTACACCAAAATCCCACATTTTGCCCCCCAAATCCCACATTTTTGACCCAAATTCCCCCATTTTGCCCCCAAATCCCACATTTTTGACCCAAATCCCGGCATTTCGCACCAAAATCCGACAATTTACCCCCAAAATCCCACATTTTACCCCCAAATCCTGCATTTTTGCCCTGAATTCTCACATTTAACACCAAATTCCCACATTTTGCCCCCAAAATCCCGTATTTTTGCCCCAAATTCCCACATTTTGCCCCCCAAATCCCACATTTTTGCCCCAAATTCCCACATTTCACACCAAATACCCACATTTTGCCACCCAAAACCCCACGATTTCCCCCAAAATCCCCCATCTTTGACCTAAAACCCCACATTTTGCACCCAAAATCCTGCAATTTCCCCCTCAAAATCCTGCAATTTTTCACCAAAATCCCACATCTTTGCACCAAATTCCCGCATTTCGCAACAAAATCCCACATTTTGCCCCAAATTCCCGCATTTCACACCAAATTCCCACATTTTTGCCCCCAAATCCCGTGATTTCCCCCCAAATTCCCCCGTTTTGCCCCGCAAATCCCGCATTTTTGACACAAATCCCCACATTTTACACCAAAATCCCACATTTCGCCCCCAAAATCCCACGATTTCCCCCAAAACCCCCCATTTTTGACCTAAAACCCCACATTTTGCACCCAAAATCCTGCAATTTCCCCCTCAAAATCCCGCATTTTTCACCCAAATTCCCACATTCCACACCAATATCTCACATTTTGCCCCCAAAATCCCGTGATTTCACCCCAAATTCCCCCATCTCGCCCCCCAAATCCTGCATTTTTGCCCCAAATTCCCACATTTTACACCAAATTCCCACATTTTGCCCCCCAAATCCCACATTTTTGCCCCAACATCCCGCAATTTCCCCCAAATTCCCACATTTCGCCCCCCAAATCCCACATTTTTGACCCAAATTCCCACATTTCGCCCCCCAAATCCCGCATTTTTCTTCCAAAGTCCCGCGATTTCCCCCCAAATACCCCCATTTCGCCCCCAAAGCCCACAATTTTGACCCAAATTCCCACATTTCGCCCCCAAAATCCTGCTGTTTCCCCCCAAAATCCCACATTTTTGCCCCAGATTCCCACATTTTACACCAAAATCCCACATTTTGCCCCCCAAATCCCACATTTTTGACCCAAATTCCCCCATTTTGCCCCCAAATCCCACATTTTTGACCCAAATCCCGGCATTTCGCACCAAAATCCGACAATTTACCCCCAAAATCCCACATTTTACCCCCAAATCCTGCATTTTTGCCCTGAATTCCCACATTTAACACCAAATTCCCACATTTTGCCCCCAAAATCCCGTATTTTTGCCCCAAATTCCCACATTTTGCCCCACAAATCCCACATTTTTGCCCCAAATTCCCACATTTCACACCAAATACCCACATTTTGCCACCCAAAACCCCACGATTTCCCCCAAAATCCCCCATTTTTGACCTAAAACCCCACATTTTGCACCCAAAATCCTGCAATTTCCCCCTCAAAATCCCGCAATTTTTCCCCAAAATCCCACATCTTTGCACCAAATTCCCGCATTTCGCAACAAAATCCCACATTTTGCCCCAAATTCCCGCATTTCACACCAAATTCCCACATTTTTGCCCCCAAATCCCGTGATTTCCCCCCAAATTCCCCCGTTTTGCCCCGCAAATCCCGCATTTTTGACACAAATCCCCACATTTTACACCAAAATCCCACATTTCGCCCCCAAAATCCCACGATTTCCCCCAAAACCCCCCATTCTTGACCTAAAACCCCACATTTTGCACCCAAAATCCTGCAATTTCCCCCTCAAAATCCCGCATTTTTCACCCAAATTCCCACATTCCACACCAATATCTCACATTTTGCCCCAAAATCCCGTGATTTCACCCCAAATTCCCCCATCTCGCCCCCCAAATCCTGCATTTTTGCCCCAAATTCCTGCATTTCGCACCAAATTCCCACATTTTGCCACCAAAATCCCGCAATTTACCCCCAAAATCCCCCATTTTTGCCCCAAATTCCTGCATTTTGCACCAAAATCCCACATTTTGCCCCCCAAATTCCACGATTTCCCGCCAAATTCCCACATTTTGCCCGTCAAATCCCACATTTTGCCCCTCAAAATCCCGCAATTTTTCCCCAAAATCCCACATCTTTGCACCAAATTCCCGCATTTTGCACCAAAATCCCACATTTTTGCCCCAAAATCCCGTGATTTCCCCCCAAATTCCCCCGTTTTGCCCCCCAAATCCCGCATTTTTGACACAAATCCCCTCATTTTACACCCAAATCCCACATTTCGCCCCCAAAATCCCGCGATTTCCCCCAAAACCCCCCATTTTTGACCTAAAACCCTACATTTTGCCCCCAAAATCCTGCAATTTCCCCCCAAAATCCCACATTTTTGACCCAAATCCCCACATTTTACACCAAAATCCCACATTTTGCCACCCAAATCCCACATTTTTTCCCCAAATTCCTCAATTTTGCCCCCAAATCACGCATTTTTGACCCCAAACCCCGCATTTCGCACCAAATTCCCCCATTTTGCCCCCAAAGCCCACAATTTTGACCCAAATTCCCACGTTTTACACCAAAATCCCACATTTGGCACCCAAATCCCACGATTTCCCCCCAAATCCCCCATTTTGCCCCCCAAATGCCCCATTTTTGCCCCAAATTCCCACATTTCACACCAATATCCCACATTTTGCCCCCCAAATCCCGCATTTTTGCCCCAAATTCTGCAATTTCGCCCCCCAAATCCCCCATTTTTCCCCCAAATTCCCACATTCCACACTAATATCTCACATTTTGCCCCAAAATCCCTTGATTTCACCCCAAATTCCCCCATCTCGCCCCCAAATCCCGCATTTTTGCTCCAAATTCCCACATTTTACACCAAATTCCCACATTTTGCCCCCAAAATCCCACATTTTTGACCCAAATTCCTCCATTTTGCCCCCAAATCCCGCATTTTAACCCAAATTCCTGCATTTCGCACCAAAATCCCACATTTTGCCACCAAAATCCCGCAATTTCGCCCCAAAATCCCCCATGTTTGCCCCAAATTCCTGCATTTCGCACCAAATTCCCACATTTTGCCACCAAAATCCCGCAATTTACCCCCAAAATCCCCCATTTTTGCCCCAAATTCCTGCATTTTGCACCAAAATCCCACATTTTGCCCCCCAAATTCCACGATTTCCCGCCAAATTCTCACATTTTGCCCGTCAAATCCCACATTTTGCCCCTCAAAATCCCGCAATTTTTCCCCAAAATCCCACATCTTTGCACCAAATTCCCGCATTTTGCACCAAAATCCCACATTTTTGCCCCAAAATCCCGTGATTTCCCCCCAAATTCCCCCGTTTTGCCCCCCAAATCCCGCATTTTTGACACAAATCCCCTCATTTTACACCCAAATCCCACATTTCGCCCCCAAAATCCCGCGATTTCCCCCAAAACCCCCCATTTTTGACCTAAAACCCTACATTTTGCCCCCAAAATCCTGCAATTTCCCCCCAAAATCCCACATTTTTGACCCAAATCCCCACATTTTACACCAAAATCCCACATTTTGCCCCCCAAATCCCACATTTTTTCCCCAAATTCCTCAATTTTGCCCCCAAATCACGCATTTTTGACCCCAAACCCCGCATTTCGCACCAAATTCCCCCATTTTGCCCCCAAAATCCCGCGATTTCCCCCAAATTCCCCCGTTTAGCCCCCCAAATCCCGCATTTTTGCCCCAAAATCACGCAATTTCCCCCCAAATTCCCCCGTTTCGTGCCCCAAATCCCGCATTTTTGCCCCAAATTCCACATTTCGCACCAAGATCCCACATTTTGCCCCCCAAATCCCACATTTTTGACCCAAAATCCCGCAATTTCCCCCCAAATTCCCCCGTTTCGTGCCCCAAATCCCACATTTTTGCCCCAAATTCCACATTTCGCACCAAAATCCCACATTTTGCCCCCCAAATCCCACATTTTTGCCCCAACATCCCGCAATTTCCCCCAAATTCCCACATTTCGCCCCCCAAATCCCACATTTTTGACCCAAATTCCCACATTTCGCCCCCCAAATCCCGCATTTTTCTTCCAAAGTCCCGCGATTTCCCCCCAAATACCCCCATTTCGCCCCCAAAGCCCACAATTTTGACCCAAATTCCCACATTTCGCCCCCAAAATCCTGCTGTTTCCCCCCAAAATCCCACATTTTTGCCCCAGATTCCCACATTTTACACCAAAATCCCACATTTTGCCCCCCAAATCCCATATTTTTGACCCAAATTCGCCCATTTTGCCCCCAAATCCCACATTTTTGACCCAAATCCCGGCATTTCGCACCAAAATCCGACAATTTACCCCCAAAATCCCACATTTTACCCCCAAATCCTGCATTTTTGCCCTGAATTCTCACATTTAACACCAAATTCCCACATTTTGCCCCCAAAATCCCGTATTTTTGCCCCAAATTCCCACATTTTGCCCCCCAAATCCCACATTTTTGCCCCAAATTCCCACATTTCACACCAAATACCCACATTTTGCCACCCAAAACCCCACGATTTCCCCCAAAATCCCCCATTTTTGACCTAAAACCCCACATTTTGCACCCAAAATCCTGCAATTTCCCCCTCAAAATCCCGCAATTTTTCCCCAAAATCCCACATCTTTGCACCAAATTCCCGCATTTCGCAACAAAATCCCACATTTTGCCCCAAATTCCCGCATTTCACACCAAATTCCCACATTTTTGCCCCCAAATCCCGTGATTTCCCCCCAAATTCCCCCGTTTTGCCCCGCAAATCCCGCATTTTTGACACAAATCCCCACATTTTACACCAAAATCCCACATTTTGCCCCCCAAATCCCACATTTTTGACCCAAATTCCCCCATTTTGCCCCCAAATCCCACATTTTTGACCCAAATCCCGGCATTTCGCACCAAAATCCGACAATTTACCCCCAAAATCCCACATTTTACCCCCAAATCCTGCATTTTTGCCCTGAATTCCCACATTTAACACCAAATTCCCACATTTTGCCCCCAAAATCCCGTATTTTTGCCCCAAATTCCCACATTTTGCCCCCCAAATCCCACATTTTTGCCCCAAAATCCTGCAATTTCCCCCCAAATTCCCACATTTCGCCCCCCAAATCCCACATTTTTGCCCCAAAATCACGCAATTTCCCCCCAAATTCCCACATTTCGCCCCCGAAATCCCACATTTTTGACCCAAATTCCCACATTTCGCCCCCCAAATCCCACATTTTTGCCCCAAAATCACGCAATTTCCCCCCAAATTCCCACATTTCGCGCCCCAAATGCCGCATTTTTGCCCCAAATTCCACATTTTGCACCAAAATCCCACATTTCGCCCCCTGAAGCCCACATTTTTGACCCAACATCCTGCAATTTCCCCCAAATTCCCCCATTTCGCCCCCCAAAGCCCACAATTTTGACCCAAATTCCCACATTTCACACCAAATTCCCACATTTTGCCCCCAAAATCCCGCGATTTCCCCCCAAATCCCCCATTTTTACCCTAAAACCGCACATTTTGCCCCCCAAATCCTGCAATTTCCCCCCAAAATCCCCCATTTTGCTTCCCAAATCCCACATTTTTGCCCTGCATTCCCACATTTTACACCAAAATCCTGCAATTTACCCCCAAATCCCACATTTTTCCCCCAAATTTCCGCATTTCACACCAATATCCCACATTTTGCCCCCCAAATCCCGCATTTTTGCCCCAAATTCTGCAATTTCGCCCCCCAAATCCCCCATTTTTCCCCCAAATTCCCACATTCCACACCAATATCTCACATTTTGCCCCAAAATCCCGTGATTTCACCCCAAATTCCCCCATCTCGCCCCCAAATCCCGCATTTTTGCTCCAAATTCCCACATTTTACACCAAATTCCCACATTTTGCCCCCAAAATCCCACATTTTTGACCCAAATTCCTCCATTTTGCCCCCAAATCCCGCATTTTAACCCAAATTCCTGCATTTCGCACCAAAATCCCACATTTTGCCACCAAAATCCCGCAATTTCGCCCCAAAATCCCCCATGTTTGCCCCAAATTCCTGCATTTCGCACCAAAATCCCACATTTTGCCACCAAAATCCCGCAATTTACCCCCAAAATCCCCCATTTTTGCCCCAAATTCCTGCATTTTGCACCAAAATCCCACATTTTGCCCCCCAAATTCCACGATTTCCCGCCAAATTCCCACATTTTGCCCGTCAAATCCCACATTTTGCCCCTCAAAATCCCGCAATTTTTCCCCAAAATCCCACATCTTTGCACCAAATTCCCGCATTTTGCACCAAAATCCCACATTTTTGCCCCAAAATCCCGTGATTTCCCCCCAAATTCCCCCGTTTTGCCCCCCAAATCCCGCATTTTTGACACAAATCCCCTCATTTTACACCCAAATCCCACATTTCGCCCCCAAAATCCCGCGATTTCCCCCAAAACCCCCCATTTTTGACCTAAAACCCTACATTTTGCACCCAAAATCCTGCAATTTCCCCCCAAAATCCCCCATTTTGCTTCCCAAATCCCACAGTTTTGCCCTGAATTCACACATTTTACACCAAAATCCTGCAATTTCCCCCCAAAATCCCACATTTTTGACCCAAATCCCCACATTTTACACCCAAATCCCACATTTTTTCCCCAAATTCCTCAATTTTGCCCCCAAATCACGCATTTTTGACCCCAAACCCCGCATTTCGCACCAAATTCCCCCATTTTGCCCCCAAAATCCCGCGATTTCCCCCAAATTCCCCCGTTTAGCCCCCCAAATCCCGCATTTTTGCCCCAAAATCACGCAATTTCCCCCCAAATTCCCCTGTTTCGTGCCCCAAATCCCGCATTTTTGCCCCAAATTCCACATTTCGCACCAAGATCCCACATTTTGCCCCCAAAATCCCACATTTTTGCCCCAAAATCCCGCAATTTCCCCCCAAATTCCCCCGTTTCGTGCCCCAAATCCCACATTTTTGCCCCAAATTCCTCCATTTCGCACCAAAATCCCACATTTTGCCCCCCAAATCCCACATTTTTGCCCCAACATCCTGCAATTTCCCCCAAATTCCCACATTTCGCCCCCCAAATCCCACATTTTTGACCCAAATTCCCACATTTCGCCCCCCAAATCCCGCATTTTTCTTCCAAAGTCCCGCGATTTCCCCCCAAATACCCCCATTTCGCCCCCAAAGCCCACAATTTTGACCCAAATTCCCACATTTCGCCCCCAAAATCCTGCTGTTTCCCCCCAAAATCCCACATTTTTGCCCCAGATTCCCACATTTTACACCAAAATCCCACATTTTGCCCCCCAAATCCCATATTTTTGACCCAAATTCGCCCATTTTGCCCCCAAATCCCACATTTTTGACCCAAATCCCGGCATTTCGCACCAAAATCCGACAATTTACCCCCAAAATCCCACATTTTACCCCCAAATCCTGCATTTTTGCCCTGAATTCTCACATTTAACACCAAATTCCCACATTTTGCCCCCAAAATCCCGTATTTTTGCCCCAAATTCCCACATTTTGCCCCCCAAATCCCACATTTTTGCCCCAAATTCCCACATTTCACACCAAATACCCACATTTTGCCACCCAAAACCCCACGATTTCCCCCAAAATCCCCCATTTTTGACCTAAAACCCCACATTTTGCACCCAAAATCCTGCAATTTCCCCCTCAAAATCCCGCAATTTTTCCCCAAAATCCCACATCTTTGCACCAAATTCCCGCATTTCGCAACAAAATCCCACATTTTGCCCCAAATTCCCGCATTTCACACCAAATTCCCACATTTTTGCCCCCAAATCCCGTGATTTCCCCCCAAATTCCCCCGTTTTGCCCCGCAAATCCCGCATTTTTGACACAAATCCCCACATTTTACACCAAAATCCCACATTTCGCCCCCAAAATCCCACGATTTCCCCCAAAACCCCCCATTTTTGACCTAAAACCCCACATTTTGCACCCAAAATCCTGCAATTTCCCCCTCAAAATCCCGCATTTTTCACCCAAATTCCCACATTCCACACCAATATCTCACATTTTGCCCCCAAAATCCCGTGATTTCACCCCAAATTCCCCCATCTCGCCCCCCAAATCCTGCATTTTTGCCCCAAATTCCCACATTTTACACCAAATTCCCACATTTTGCCCCCCAAATCCCACATTCTTGCCCCAACATCCCGCAATTTCCCCCAAATTCCCACATTTCGCCCCCCAAATCCCACATTTTTGACCCAAATTCCCACATTTCGCCCCCCAAATCCCGCATTTTTCTTCCAAAGTCCCGCGATTTCCCCCCAAATACCCCCATTTCGCCCCCAAAGCCCACAATTTTGACCCAAATTCCCACATTTCGCCCCCAAAATCCTGCTGTTTCCCCCCAAAATCCCACATTTTTGCCCCAGATTCCCACATTTTACACCAAAATCCCACATTTTGCCCCCCAAATCCCACATTTTTGACCCAAATTCCCCCATTTTGCCCCCAAATCCCACATTTTTGACCCAAATCCCGGCATTTCGCACCAAAATCCGACAATTTAGCCCCAAAATCCCACATTTTACCCCCAAATCCTGCATTTTTGCCCTGAATTCCCACATTTAACACCAAATTCCCACATTTTGCCCCCAAAATCCCGTATTTTTGCCCCAAATTCCCACATTTTGCCCCCCAAATCCCACATTTTGCCCCCAAATCCTGCAATTTCCCCCCAAATTCCCACATTTCGCCCCCCAAATCCCACATTTTTGCCCCAAAATCACGCAATTTCCCCCCAAATTCCCACATTTCGCGCCCCAAATGCCGCATTTTTGCCCCAAATTCCACATTTTGCACCAAAATCCCACATTTCGCCCCCTGAAGCCCACATTTTTGACCCAACATCCTGCAATTTCCCCCAAATTCCCCCATTTCGCCCCCCAAAGCCCACAATTTTGACCCAAATTCGCACATTTCACACCAAATTCCCACATTTTGCCCCCAAAGTCCCGCGATTTCCCCCCAAATCCCCCATTTTTACCCTAAAACCGCACATTTTGCCCCCCAAATCCTGCAATTTCCCCCCAAAATCCCCCATTTTGCTTCCCAAATCCCACATTTTTGCCCTGCATTCCCACATTTTACACCAAAATCCTGCAATTTACCCCCAAATCCCACATTTTTCCCCCAAATTTCCGCATTTCACACCAATATCCCACATTTTGCCCCCCAAATCCCGCATTTTTGCCCCAAATTCTGCAATTTCGCCCCCCAAATCCCCCATTTTTCCCCCAAATTCCCACATTCCACACCAATATCTCACATTTTGCCCCAAAATCCCGTGATTTCACCCCAAATTCCCCCATCTCGCCCCCAAATCCCGCATTTTTGCTCCAAATTCCCACATTTTACACCAAATTCCCACATTTTGCCCCCAAAATCCCACATTTTTGACCCAAATTCCTCCATTTTGCCCCCAAATCCCGCATTTTAACCCAAATTCCTGCATTTCGCACCAAAATCCCACATTTTGCCACCAAAATCCCGCAATTTCGCCCCAAAATCCCCCATGTTTGCCCCAAATTCCTGCATTTCGCACCAAAATCCCACATTTTGCCACCAAAATCCCGCAATTTACCCCCAAAATCCCCCATTTTTGCCCCAAATTCCTGCATTTTGCACCAAAATCCCACATTTTGCCCCCCAAATTCCACGATTTCCCGCCAAATTCCCACATTTTGCCCGTCAAATCCCACATTTTGCCCCTCAAAATCCCGCAATTTTTCCCCAAAATCCCACATCTTTGCACCAAATTCCCGCATTTTGCACCAAAATCCCACATTTTTGCCCCAAAATCCCGTGATTTCCCCCCAAATTCCCCCGTTTTGCCCCCCAAATCCCGCATTTTTGACACAAATCCCCTCATTTTACACCCAAATCCCACATTTCGCCCCCAAAATCCCGCGATTTCCCCCAAAACCCCCCATTTTTGACCTAAAACCCTACATTTTGCCCCCAAAATCCTGCAATTTCCCCCCAAAATCCCACATTTTTGACCCAAATCCCCACATTTTACACCAAAATCCCACATTTTGCCCCCCAAATCCCACATTTTTGCCCCAAATTCCTCAATTTTGCCCCCAAATCACGCATTTTTGACCCCAAACCCCGCATTTCGCACCAAATTCCCCCATTTTGCCCCCAAAATCCCGCGATTTCCCCCAAATTCCCCCGTTTAGCCCCTCAAATCCCGCATTTTTGCCCCAAAATCACGCAATTTCCCCCCAAATTCCCCCGTTTCGTGCCCCAAATCCCGCATTTTTGCCCCAAATTCCACATTTCGCACCAAGATCCCACATTTTGCCCCCAAAATCCCACATTTTTGCCCCAAAATCCCGCAATTTCCCCCCAAATTCCCCCGTTTCGTGCCCCAAATCCCACATTTTTGCCCCAAATTCCACATTTCGCACCAAAATCCCACATTTTGCCCCCCAAATCCCACATTTTTGCCCCAACATCCCGCAATTTCCCCCAAATTCCCACATTTCGCCCCCCAAATCCCACATTTTTGACCCAAATTCCCACATTTCGCCCCCCAAATCCCGCATTTTTCTTCCAAAGTCCCGCGATTTCCCCCCAAATACCCCCATTTCGCCCCCAAAGCCCACAATTTTGACCCAAATTCCCACATTTCGCCCCCAAAATCCTGCTGTTTCCCCCCAAAATCCCACATTTTTGCCCCAGATTCCCACATTTTACACCAAAATCCCACATTTTGCCCCCCAAATCCCATATTTTTGACCCAAATTCGCCCATTTTGCCCCCAAATCCCACATTTTTGACCCAAATCCCGGCATTTCGCACCAAAATCCGACAATTTACCCCCAAAATCCCACATTTTACCCCCAAATCCTGCATTTTTGCCCTGAATTCCCACATTTAACACCAAATTCCCACATTTTGCCCCCAAAATCCCGTATTTTTGCCCCAAATTCCCACATTTTGCCCCCCAAATCCCACATTTTTGCCCCAAATTCCCACATTTCACACCAAATACCCACATTTTGCCACCCAAAACCCCACGATTTCCCCCAAAATCCCCCATTTTTGACCTAAAACCCCACATTTTGCACCCAAAATCCTGCAATTTCCCCCTCAAAATCCCGCAATTTTTCCCCAAAATCCCACATCTTTGCACCAAATTCCCGCATTTCGCAACAAAATCCCACATTTTGCCCCAAATTCCCGCATTTCACACCAAATTCCCACATTTTTGCCCCCAAATCCCGTGATTTCCCCCCAAATTCCCCCGTTTTGCCCCGCAAATCCCGCATTTTTGACACAAATCCCCACATTTTACACCAAATACCCACATTTCGCCCCCAAAATCCCACGATTTCCCCCAAAACCCCCCATTTTTGACCTAAAACCCCACATTTTGCACCCAAAATCCTGCAATTTCCCCCTCAAAATCCCGCATTTTTCACCCAAATTCCCACATTCCACACCAATATCTCACATTTTGCCCCCAAAATCCCGTGATTTCACCCCAAATTCCCCCATCTCGCCCCCCAAATCCTGCATTTTTGCCCCAAATTCCCACATTTTACACCAAATTCCCACATTTTGCCCCCCAAATCCCACATTTTTGCCCCAACATCCCGCAATTTCCCCCAAATTCCCACATTTCGCCCCCCAAATCCCACATTTTTGACCCAAATTCCCACATTTCGCCCCCCAAATCCCGCATTTTTCTTCCAAAGTCCCGCGATTTCCCCCCAAATACCCCCATTTCGCCCCCAAAGCCCACAATTTTGACCCAAATTCCCACATTTCGCCCCCAAAATCCTGCTGTTTCCCCCCAAAATCCCACATTTTTGCCCCAGATTCCCACATTTTACACCAAAATCCCACATTTTGCCCCCCAAATCCCACATTTTTGACCCAAATTCCCCCATTTTGCCCCCAAATCCCACATTTTTTACCCAAATCCCGGCATTTCGCACCAAAATCCGACAATTTACCCCCAAAATCCCACATTTTACCCCCAAATCCTGCATTTTTGCCCTGAATTCCCACATTTAACACCAAATTCCCACATTTTGCCCCCAAAATCCCGTATTTTTGCCCCAAATTCCCACATTTTGCCCCCCAAATCCCACATTTTTGCTTCAAAATCCCGCAATTTCCCCCCAAATTCCCACATTTCGCCCCCCAAATCCCACATTTTTGACCCAAATTCCCACATTTCGCCCCCCAAATCCCACATTTTTGCCCCAAAATCACGCAATTTCCCCCCAAATTCCCACATTTCGCGCCCCAAATGCCGGATTTTTGCCCCAAATTCCACATTTTGCACCAAAATCCCACATTTCGCCCCCTGAAGCCCACATTTTTGACCCAACATCCTGCAATTTCCCCCAAATTCCCCCATTTCGCCCCCCAAAGCCCACAATTTTGACCCAAATTCCCACATTTCACACCAAATTCCCACATTTTGCCCCCAAAATCCCGCGATTTCCCCCCAAATCCCCCATTTTTACCCTAAAACCGCACATTTTGCCCCCCAAATCCTGCAATTTCCCCCCAAAATCCCCCATTTTGCTTCCCAAATCCCACATTTTTGCCCTGCATTCCCACATTTTACACCAAAATCCTGCAATTTACCCCCAAATCCCACATTTTTCCCCCAAATTTCCGCATTTCACACCAATATCCCACATTTTGCCCCCCAAATCCCGCATTTTTGCCCCAAATTCTGCAATTTCGCCCCCCAAATCCCCCATTTTTCCCCCAAATTCCCACATTCCACACCAATATCTCACATTTTGCCCCAAAATCCCGTGATTTCACCCCAAATTCCCCCATCTCGCCCCCAAATCCCGCATTTTTGCTCCAAATTCCCACATTTTACACCAAATTCCCACATTTTGCCCCCAAAATCCCACATTTTTGACCCAAATTCCTCCATTTTGCCCCCAAATCCCGCATTTTAACCCAAATTCCTGCATTTCGCACCAAAATCCCACATTTTGCCACCAAAATCCCGCAATTTCGCCCCAAAATCCTGCATTTTTGCCCCAAATTCCTGCATTTCGCACCAAAATCCCACATTTTGCCACCAAAATCCCGCAATTTACCCCCAAAATCCCCCATTTTTGCCCCAAATTCCTGCATTTTGCACCAAAATCCCACATTTTGCCCCCCAAATTCCACGATTTCCCGCCAAATTCCCACATTTTGCCCGTCAAATCCCACATTTTGCCCCTCAAAATCCCGCAATTTTTCCCCAAAATCCCACATCTTTGCACCAAATTCCCGCATTTTGCACCAAAATCCCACATTTTTGCCCCAAAATCCCGTGATTTCCCCCCAAATTCCCCCGTTTTGCCCCCCAAATCCCGCATTTTTGACACAAATCCCCTCATTTTACACCCAAATCCCACATTTCGCCCCCAAAATCCCGCGATTTCCCCCAAAACCCCCCATTTTTGACCTAAAACCCTACATTTTGCCCCCAAAATCCTGCAATTTCCCCCCAAAATCCCCCATTTTGCTTCCCAAATCCCACAGTTTTGCCCTGAATTCACACATTTTACACCAAAATCCTGCAATTTCCCCCCAAAATCCCACATTTTTGACCCAAATCCCCACATTTTACACCAAAATCCCACATTTTGCCACCCAAATCCCACATTTTTTCCCCAAATTCCTCAATTTTGCCCCCAAATCACGCATTTTTGACCCCAAACCCCGCATTTCGCACCAAATTCCCCCATTTTGCCCCCAAAATCCCACGATTTCCCCCAAATTCCCCCGTTTAGCCCCCCAAATCCCGCATTTTTGCCCCAAAATCACGCAATTTCCCCCCAAATTCCCCCGTTTCGTGCCCCAAATCCTGCATTTTTGCCCCAAATTCCACATTTCGCACCAAAATCCCACATTTTGCCCCCAAAATCCCACATTTTTGCCCCAAAATCCCGCAATTTCCCCCCAAATTCCCCCGTTTCGTGCCCCAAATCCCACATTTTTGCCCCAAATTCCACATTTCGCACCAAAATCCCACATTTTGCCCCCCAAATCCCACATTTTTGCCCCAACATCCCGCAATTTCCCCCAAATTCCCACATTTCGCCCCCCAAATCCCACATTTTTGACCCAAATTCCCACATTTCGCCCCCCAAATCCCGCATTTTTCTTCCAAAGTCCCGCGATTTCCCCCCAAATACCCCCATTTCGCCCCCAAAGCCCACAATTTTGACCCAAATTCCCACATTTCGCCCCCAAAATCCTGCTGTTTCCCCCCAAAATCCCACATTTTTGCCCCAGATTCCCACATTTTACACCAAAATCCCACATTTTGCCCCCCAAATCCCATATTTTTGACCCAAATTCGCCCATTTTGCCCCCAAATCCCACATTTTTGACCCAAATCCCGGCATTTCGCACCAAAATCCGACAATTTACCCCCAAAATCCCACATTTTACCCCCAAATCCTGCATTTTTGCCCTGAATTCTCACATTTAACACCAAATTCCCACATTTTGCCCCCAAAATCCCGTATTTTTGCCCCAAATTCCCACATTTTGCCCCCCAAATCCCACATTTTTGCCCCAAATTCCCACATTTCACACCAAATACCCACATTTTGCCACCCAAAACCCCACGATTTCCCCCAAAATCCCCCATTTTTGACCTAAAACCCCACATTTTGCACCCAAAATCCTGCAATTTCCCCCTCAAAATCCCGCAATTTTTCCCCAAAATCCCACATCTTTGCACCAAATTCCCGCATTTCGCAACAAAATCCCACATTTTGCCCCAAATTCCCGCATTTCACACCAAATTCCCACATTTTTGCCCCCAAATCCCGTGATTTCCCCCCAAATTCCCCCGTTTTGCCCCGCAAATCCCGCATTTTTGACACAAATCCCCACATTTTACACCAAAATCCCACATTTCGCCCCCAAAATCCCACGATTTCCCCCAAAACCCCCCATTTTTGACCTAAAACCCCACATTTTGCACCCAAAATCCTGCAATTTCCCCCTCAAAATCCCGCATTTTTCACCCAAATTCCCACATTCCACACCAATATCTCACATTTTGCCCCCAAAATCCCGTGATTTCACCCCAAATTCCCCCATCTCGCCCCCCAAATCCTGCATTTTTGCCCCAAATTCCCACATTTTACACCAAATTCCCACATTTTGCCCCCCAAATCCCACATTTTTGCCCCAACATCCCGCAATTTCCCCCAAATTCCCACATTTCGCCCCCCAAATCCCACATTTTTGACCCAAATTCCCACATTTCGCCCCCCAAATCCCGCATTTTTCTTCCAAAGTCCCGCGATTTCCCCCCAAATACCCCCATTTCGCCCCCAAAGCCCACAATTTTGACCCAAATTCCCACATTTCGCCCCCAAAATCCTGCTGTTTCCCCCCAAAATCCCACATTTTTGCCCCAGATTCCCACATTTTACACCAAAATCCCACATTTTGCCCCCCAAATCCCACATTTTTGACCCAAATTCCCCCATTTTGCCCCCAAATCCCACATTTTTGACCCAAATCCCGGCATTTCGCACCAAAATCCGACAATTTACCCCCAAAATCCCACATTTTACCCCCAAATCCTGCATTTTTGCCCTGAATTCCCACATTTAACACCAAATTCCCACATTTTGCCCCCAAAATCCCGTATTTTTGCCCCAAATTCCCACATTTTGCCCCCCAAATCCCACATTTTTGCCCCCAAATCCTGCAATTTCCCCCCAAATTCCCACATTTCGCCCCCCAAATCCCACATTTTTGCCCCAAAATCCCGCAATTTCCCCCCAAATTCCCACATTTTGCGCCCCAAATGCCGCATTTTTGCCCCAAATTCCACATTTTGCACCAAAATCCCACATTTCGCCCCCTGAAGCCCACATTTTTGACCCAACATCCTGCAATTTCCCCCAAATTCCCCCATTTCGCCCCCCAAAGCCCACAATTTTGACCCAAATTCCCACATTTCACACCAAATTCCCACATTTTGCCCCCAAAATCCCGCGATTTCCCCCCAAATCCCCCATTTTTACCCTAAAACCGCACATTTTGCCCCCCAAATCCTGCAATTTCCCCCCAAAATCCCCCATTTTGCTTCCCAAATCCCACATTTTTGCCCTGCATTCCCACATTTTACACCAAAATCCTGCAATTTCCCCCCAAATCCCACATTTTTCCCCCAAATTTCCGCATTTCACACCAATATCCCACATTTTGCCCCCCAAATCCCGCATTTTTGCCCCAAATTCTGCAATTTCGCCCCCCAAATCCCCCATTTTTCCCCCAAATTCCCACATTCCACACCAATATCTCACATTTTGCCCCAAAATCCCGTGATTTCACCCCAAATTCCCCCATCTCGCCCCCAAATCCTGCATTTTTGCTCCAAATTCCCACATTTTACACCAAATTCCCACATTTTGCCCCCAAAATCCCACATTTTTGACCCAAATTCCTCCATTTTGCCCCCAAATCCCGCATTTTAACCCAAATTCCTGCATTTCGCACCAAAATCCCACATTTTGCCACCAAAATCCCGCAATTTCGCCCCAAAATCCCCCATGTTTGCCCCAAACCCCGCATTTCGCACCAAATTCCCCCATTTTGCCCCCAAAATCCCGCGATTTCCCCCAAATTCCCCCGTTTAGCCCCCCAAATCCCGCATTTTTGCCCCAAAATCCCGCAATTTCCCCCCAAATTCCCCCGTTTCGTGCCCCAAATCCCGCATTTTTGCCCCAAATTCCACATTTCGCACCAAAATCCCACATTTTGCCCCCCAAATCCCACATTTTTGACCCAAAATCCCGCAATTTCCCCCCAAATTCCCCCGTTTCGTGCCCCAAATCCCACATTTTTGCCCCAAATTCCACATTTCGCACCAAAATCCCACATTTTGCCCCCCAAATCCCACATTTTTGCCCCAACATCCCGCAATTTCCCCCAAATTCCCACATTTCGCCCCCCAAATCCCACATTTTTGACCCAAATTCCCACATTTCGCCCCCCAAATCCCGCATTTTTCTTCCAAAGTCCCGCGATTTCCCCCCAAATACCCCCATTTCGCCCCCAAAGCCCACAATTTTGACCCAAATTCCCACATTTCGCCCCCAAAATCCTGCTGTTTCCCCCCAAAATCCCACATTTTTGCCCCAGATTCCCACATTTTACACCAAAATCCCACATTTTGCCCCCCAAATCCCATATTTTTGACCCAAATTCGCCCATTTTGCCCCCAAATCCCACATTTTTGACCCAAATCCCGGCATTTCGCACCAAAATCCCACAATTTACCCCCAAAATCCCACATTTTACCCCCAAATCCTGCATTTTTGCCCTGAATTCTCACATTTAACACCAAATTCCCACATTTTGCCCCCAAAATCCCGTATTTTTGCCCCAAATTCCCACATTTTGCCCCCCAAATCCCACATTTTTGCCCCAAATTCCCACATTTCACACCAAATACCCACATTTTGCCACCCAAAACCCCACGATTTCCCCCAAAATCCCCCATTTTTGACCTAAAACCCCACATTTTGCACCCAAAATCCTGCAATTTCCCCCTCAAAATCCCGCAATTTTTCCCCAAAATCCCACATCTTTGCACCAAATTCCCGCATTTCGCAACAAAATCCCACATTTTGCCCCAAATTCCCGCATTTCACACCAAATTCCCACATTTTTGCCCCCAAATCCCGTGATTTCCCCCCAAATTCCCCCGTTTTGCCCCGCAAATCCCGCATTTTTGACACAAATCCCCACATTTTACACCAAAATCCCACATTTCGCCCCCAAAATCCCACGATTTCCCCCAAAACCCCCCATTCTTGACCTAAAACCCCACATTTTGCACCCAAAATCCTGCAATTTCCCCCTCAAAATCCCGCATTTTTCACCCAAATTCCCACATTCCACACCAATATCTCACATTTTGCCCCCAAAATCCCGTGATTTCACCCCAAATTCCCCCATCTCGCCCCCCAAATCCTGCATTTTTGCCCCAAATTCCCACATTTTACACCAAATTCCCACATTTTGCCCCCCAAATCCCACATTCTTGCCCCAACATCCCGCAATTTCCCCCAAATTCCCACATTTCGCCCCCCAAATCCCACATTTTTGACCCAAATTCCCACATTTCGCCCCCCAAATCCCGCATTTTTCTTCCAAAGTCCCGCGATTTCCCCCCAAATACCCCCATTTCGCCCCCAAAGCCCACAATTTTGACCCAAATTCCCACATTTCGCCCCCAAAATCCTGCTGTTTCCCCCCAAAATCCCACATTTTTGCCCCAGATTCCCACATTTTACACCAAAATCCCACATTTTGCCCCCCAAATCCCACATTTTTGACCCAAATTCCCCCATTTTGCCCCCAAATCCCACATTTTTGACCCAAATCCCGGCATTTCGCACCAAAATCCGACAATTTAGCCCCAAAATCCCACATTTTACCCCCAAATCCTGCATTTTTGCCCTGAATTCTCACATTTAACACCAAATTCCCACATTTTGCCCCCAAAATCCCGTATTTTTGCCCCAAATTCCCACATTTTGCCCCCCAAATCCCACATTTTTGCCCCAAATTCCCACATTTCACACCAAATACCCACATTTTGCCACCCAAAACCCCACGATTTCCCCCAAAATCCCCCATTTTTGACCTAAAACCCCACATTTTGCACCCAAAATCCTGCAATTTCCCCCTCAAAATCCCGCAATTTTTCCCCAAAATCCCACATCTTTGCACCAAATTCCCGCATTTCGCAACAAAATCCCACATTTTGCCCCAAATTCCCGCATTTCACACCAAATTCCCACATTTTTGCCCCCAAATCCCGTGATTTCCCCCCAAATTCCCCCGTTTTGCCCCCCAAATCCCGCATTTTTGACACAAATCCCCACATTTTACACCAAAATCCCACATTTCGCCCCCAAAATCCCACGATTTCCCCCAAAACCCCCCATTTTTGACCTAAAACCCCACATTTTGCACCCAAAATCCTGCAATTTCCCCCTCAAAATCCCGCATTTTTCACCCAAATTCCCACATTCCACACCAATATCTCACATTTTGCCCCCAAAATCCCGTGATTTCACCCCAAATTCCCCCATCTCGCCCCCCAAATCCTGCATTTTTGCCCCAAATTCCCACATTTTACACCAAATTCCCACATTTTGCCCCCCAAATCCCACATTCTTGCCCCAACATCCCGCAATTTCCCCCAAATTCCCACATTTCGCCCCCCAAATCCCACATTTTTGACCCAAATTCCCACATTTCGCCCCCCAAATCCCGCATTTTTCTTCCAAAGTCCCGCGATTTCCCCCCAAATACCCCCATTTCGCCCCCAAAGCCCACAATTTTGACCCAAATTCCCACATTTCGCCCCCAAAATCCTGCTGTTTCCCCCCAAAATCCCACATTTTTGCCCCAGATTCCCACATTTTACACCAAAATCCCACATTTTGCCCCCCAAATCCCACATTTTTGACCCAAATTCCCCCATTTTGCCCCCAAATCCCACATTTTTTACCCAAATCCCGGCATTTCGCACCAAAATCCGACAATTTACCCCCAAAATCCCACATTTTACCCCCAAATCCTGCATTTTTGCCCTGAATTCCCACATTTAACACCAAATTCCCACATTTTGCCCCCAAAATCCCGTATTTTTTCCCCAAATTCCCACATTTTGCCCCCCAAATCCCACATTTTTGCCCCCAAATCCTGCAATTTCCACCCAAATTCCCACATTTCGCCCCCCAAATCCCACATTTTTGCCCCAAAATCCCGCAATTTCCCCCCAAATTCCCACATTTCGCGCCCCAAATGCCGCATTTTTGCCCCAAATTCCACATTTTGCACCAAAATCCCACATTTCGCCCCCTGAAGCCCACATTTTTGACCCAACATCCTGCAATTTCCCCCAAATTCCCCCATTTCGCCCCCCAAAGCCCACAATTTTGACCCAAATTCCCACATTTCACACCAAATTCCCACATTTTGCCCCCAAAATCCCGCGATTTCCCCCCAAATCCCCCATTTTTACCCTAAAACCGCACATTTTGCCCCCCAAATCCTGCAATTTCCCCCCAAAATCCCCCATTTTGCTTCCCAAATCCCACATTTTTGCCCTGCATTCCCACATTTTACACCAAAATCCTGCAATTTCCCCCCAAATCCCACATTTTTCCCCCAAATTTCCGCATTTCACACCAATATCCCACATTTTGCCCCCCAAATCCCGCATTTTTGCCCCAAATTCTGCAATTTCGCCCCCCAAATCCCCCATTTTTCCCCCAAATTCCCACATTCCACACCAATATCTCACATTTTGCCCCAAAATCCCGTGATTTCACCCCAAATTCCCCCATCTCGCCCCCAAATCCTGCATTTTTGCTCCAAATTCCCACATTTTACACCAAATTCCCACATTTTGCCCCCAAAATCCCACATTTTTGACCCAAATTCCTCCATTTTGCCCCCAAATCCCGCATTTTAACCCAAATTCCTGCATTTCGCACCAAAATCCCACATTTTGCCACCAAAATCCCGCAATTTCGCCCCAAAATCCCCCATGTTTGCCCCAAACCCCGCATTTCGCACCAAATTCCCCCATTTTGCCCCCAAAATCCCGCGATTTCCCCCAAATTCCCCCGTTTAGCCCCCCAAATCCCGCATTTTTGCCCCAAAATCCCGCAATTTCCCCCCAAATTCCCCCGTTTCGTGCCCCAAATCCCGCATTTTTGCCCCAAATTCCACATTTCGCACCAAAATCCCACATTTTGCCCCCCAAATCCCACATTTTTGACCCAAAATCCCGCAATTTCCCCCCAAATTCCCCCGTTTCGTGCCCCAAATCCCACATTTTTGCCCCAAATTCCACATTTCGCACCAAAATCCCACATTTTGCCCCCCAAATCCCACATTTTTGCCCCAACATCCCGCAATTTCCCCCAAATTCCCACATTTCGCCCCCCAAATCCCACATTTTTGACCCAAATTCCCACATTTCGCCCCCCAAATCCCGCATTTTTCTTCCAAAGTCCCGCGATTTCCCCCCAAATACCCCCATTTCGCCCCCAAAGCCCACAATTTTGACCCAAATTCCCACATTTCGCCCCCAAAATCCTGCTGTTTCCCCCCAAAATCCCACATTTTTGCCCCAGATTCCCACATTTTACACCAAAATCCCACATTTTGCCCCCCAAATCCCATATTTTTGACCCAAATTCGCCCATTTTGCCCCCAAATCCCACATTTTTGACCCAAATCCCGGCATTTCGCACCAAAATCCCACAATTTACCCCCAAAATCCCACATTTTACCCCCAAATCCTGCATTTTTGCCCTGAATTCTCACATTTAACACCAAATTCCCACATTTTGCCCCCAAAATCCCGTATTTTTGCCCCAAATTCCCACATTTTGCCCCCCAAATCCCACATTTTTGCCCCAAATTCCCACATTTCACACCAAATACCCACATTTTGCCACCCAAAACCCCACGATTTCCCCCAAAATCCCCCATTTTTGACCTAAAACCCCACATTTTGCACCCAAAATCCTGCAATTTCCCCCTCAAAATCCCGCAATTTTTCCCCAAAATCCCACATCTTTGCACCAAATTCCCGCATTTCGCAACAAAATCCCACATTTTGCCCCAAATTCCCGCATTTCACACCAAATTCCCACATTTTTGCCCCCAAATCCCGTGATTTCCCCCCAAATTCCCCCGTTTTGCCCCGCAAATCCCGCATTTTTGACACAAATCCCCACATTTTACACCAAAATCCCACATTTCGCCCCCAAAATCCCACGATTTCCCCCAAAACCCCCCATTTTTGACCTAAAACCCCACATTTTGCACCCAAAATCCTGCAATTTCCCCCTCAAAATCCCGCATTTTTCACCCAAATTCCCACATTCCACACCAATATCTCACATTTTGCCCCCAAAATCCCGTGATTTCACCCCAAATTCCCCCATCTCGCCCCCCAAATCCTGCATTTTTGCCCCAAATTCCCACATTTTACACCAAATTCCCACATTTTGCCCCCCAAATCCCACATTCTTGCCCCAACATCCCGCAATTTCCCCCAAATTCCCACATTTCGCCCCCCAAATCCCACATTTTTGACCCAAATTCCCACATTTCGCCCCCCAAATCCCGCATTTTTCTTCCAAAGTCCCGCGATTTCCCCCCAAATACCCCCATTTCGCCCCCAAAGCCCACAATTTTGACCCAAATTCCCACATTTCGCCCCCAAAATCCTGCTGTTTCCCCCCAAAATCCCACATTTTTGCCCCAGATTCCCACATTTTACACCAAAATCCCACATTTTGCCCCCCAAATCCCACATTTTTGACCCAAATTCCCCCATTTTGCCCCCAAATCCCACATTTTTGACCCAAATCCCGGCATTTCGCACCAAAATCCGACAATTTAGCCCCAAAATCCCACATTTTACCCCCAAATCCTGCATTTTTGCCCTGAATTCTCACATTTAACACCAAATTCCCACATTTTGCCCCCAAAATCCCGTATTTTTGCCCCAAATTCCCACATTTTGCCCCCCAAATCCCACATTTTTGCCCCAAATTCCCACATTTCACACCAAATACCCACATTTTGCCACCCAAAACCCCACGATTTCCCCCAAAATCCCCCATTTTTGACCTAAAACCCCACATTTTGCACCCAAAATCCTGCAATTTCCCCCTCAAAATCCCGCAATTTTTCCCCAAAATCCCACATCTTTGCACCAAATTCCCGCATTTCGCAACAAAATCCCACATTTTGCCCCAAATTCCCGCATTTCACACCAAATTCCCACATTTTTGCCCCCAAATCCCGTGATTTCCCCCCAAATTCCCCCGTTTTGCCCCCCAAATCCCGCATTTTTGACACAAATCCCCACATTTTACACCAAAATCCCACATTTCGCCCCCAAAATCCCACGATTTCCCCCAAAACCCCCCATTTTTGACCTAAAACCCCACATTTTGCACCCAAAATCCTGCAATTTCCCCCTCAAAATCCCGCATTTTTCACCCAAATTCCCACATTCCACACCAATATCTCACATTTTGCCCCCAAAATCCCGTGATTTCACCCCAAATTCCCCCATCTCGCCCCCCAAATCCTGCATTTTTGCCCCAAATTCCCACATTTTACACCAAATTCCCACATTTTGCCCCCCAAATCCCACATTCTTGCCCCAACATCCCGCAATTTCCCCCAAATTCCCACATTTCGCCCCCCAAATCCCACATTTTTGACCCAAATTCCCACATTTCGCCCCCCAAATCCCGCATTTTTCTTCCAAAGTCCCGCGATTTCCCCCCAAATACCCCCATTTCGCCCCCAAAGCCCACAATTTTGACCCAAATTCCCACATTTCGCCCCCAAAATCCTGCTGTTTCCCCCCAAAATCCCACATTTTTGCCCCAGATTCCCACATTTTACACCAAAATCCCACATTTTGCCCCCCAAATCCCACATTTTTGACCCAAATTCCCCCATTTTGCCCCCAAATCCCACATTTTTTACCCAAATCCCGGCATTTCGCACCAAAATCCGACAATTTACCCCCAAAATCCCACATTTTACCCCCAAATCCTGCATTTTTGCCCTGAATTCCCACATTTAACACCAAATTCCCACATTTTGCCCCCAAAATCCCGTATTTTTTCCCCAAATTCCCACATTTTGCCCCCCAAATCCCACATTTTTGCCCCCAAATCCTGCAATTTCCACCCAAATTCCCACATTTCGCCCCCCAAATCCCACATTTTTGCCCCAAAATCCCGCAATTTCCCCCCAAATTCCCACATTTCGCGCCCCAAATGCCGCATTTTTGCCCCAAATTCCACATTTTGCACCAAAATCCCACATTTCGCCCCCTGAAGCCCACATTTTTGACCCAACATCCTGCAATTTCCCCCAAATTCCCCCATTTCGCCCCCCAAAGCCCACAATTTTGACCCAAATTCCCACATTTCACACCAAATTCCCACATTTTGCCCCCAAAATCCCGCGATTTCCCCCCAAATCCCCCATTTTTACCCTAAAACCGCACATTTTGCCCCCCAAATCCTGCAATTTCCCCCCAAAATCCCCCATTTTGCTTCCCAAATCCCACATTTTTGCCCTGCATTCCCACATTTTACACCAAAATCCTGCAATTTCCCCCCAAATCCCACATTTTTCCCCCAAATTTCCGCATTTCACACCAATATCCCACATTTTGCCCCCCAAATCCCGCATTTTTGCCCCAAATTCTGCAATTTCGCCCCCCAAATCCCCCATTTTTCCCCCAAATTCCCACATTCCACACCAATATCTCACATTTTGCCCCAAAATCCCGTGATTTCACCCCAAATTCCCCCATCTCGCCCCCAAATCCCGCATTTTTGCTCCAAATTCCCACATTTTACACCAAATTCCCACATTTTGCCCCCAAAATCCCACATTTTTGACCCAAATTCCTCCATTTTGCCCCCAAATCCCGCATTTTAACCCAAATTCCTGCATTTCGCACCAAAATCCCACATTTTGCCACCAAAATCCCGCAATTTCGCCCCAAAATCCCCCATGTTTGCCCCAAACCCCGCATTTCGCACCAAATTCCCCCATTTTGCCCCCAAAATCCCGCGATTTCCCCCAAATTCCCCCGTTTAGCCCCCCAAATCCCGCATTTTTGCCCCAAAATCCCGCAATTTCCCCCCAAATTCCCCCGTTTCGTGCCCCAAATCCCGCATTTTTGCCCCAAATTCCACATTTCGCACCAAAATCCCACATTTTGCCCCCAAAATCCCACATTTTTGACCCAAAATCCCGCAATTTCCCCCCAAATTCCCCCGTTTCGTGCCCCAAATCCCACATTTTTGCCCCAAATTCCACATTTCGCACCAAAATCCCACATTTTGCCCCCCAAATCCCACATTTTTGCCCCAACATCCCGCAATTTCCCCCAAATTCCCACATTTCGCCCCCCAAATCCCACATTTTTGACCCAAATTCCCACATTTCGCCCCCCAAATCCCGCATTTTTCTTCCAAAGTCCCGCGATTTCCCCCCAAATACCCCCATTTCGCCCCCAAAGCCCACAATTTTGACCCAAATTCCCACATTTCGCCCCCAAAATCCTGCTGTTTCCCCCCAAAATCCCACATTTTTGCCCCAGATTCCCACATTTTACACCAAAATCCCACATTTTGCCCCCCAAATCCCATATTTTTGACCCAAATTCGCCCATTTTGCCCCCAAATCCCACATTTTTGACCCAAATCCCGGCATTTCGCACCAAAATCCGACAATTTACCCCCAAAATCCCACATTTTACCCCCAAATCCTGCATTTTTGCCCTGAATTCTCACATTTAACACCAAATTCCCACATTTTGCCCCCAAAATCCCGTATTTTTGCCCCAAATTCCCACATTTTGCCCCCCAAATCCCACATTTTTGCCCCAAATTCCCACATTTCACACCAAATACCCACATTTTGCCACCCAAAACCCCACGATTTCCCCCAAAATCCCCCATTTTTGACCTAAAACCCCACATTTTGCACCCAAAATCCTGCAATTTCCCCCTCAAAATCCCGCAATTTTTCCCCAAAATCCCACATCTTTGCACCAAATTCCCGCATTTCGCAACAAAATCCCACATTTTGCCCCAAATTCCCGCATTTCACACCAAATTCCCACATTTTTGCCCCCAAATCCCGTGATTTCCCCCCAAATTCCCCCGTTTTGCCCCGCAAATCCCGCATTTTTGACACAAATCCCCACATTTTACACCAAAATCCCACATTTCGCCCCCAAAATCCCACGATTTCCCCCAAAACCCCCCATTTTTGACCTAAAACCCCACATTTTGCACCCAAAATCCTGCAATTTCCCCCTCAAAATCCCGCATTTTTCACCCAAATTCCCACATTCCACACCAATATCTCACATTTTGCCCCCAAAATCCCGTGATTTCACCCCAAATTCCCCCATCTCGCCCCCCAAATCCTGCATTTTTGCCCCAAATTCCCACATTTTACACCAAATTCCCACATTTTGCCCCCCAAATCCCACATTCTTGCCCCAACATCCCGCAATTTCCCCCAAATTCCCACATTTCGCCCCCCAAATCCCACATTTTTGACCCAAATTCCCACATTTCGCCCCCCAAATCCCGCATTTTTCTTCCAAAGTCCCGCGATTTCCCCCCAAATACCCCCATTTCGCCCCCAAAGCCCACAATTTTGACCCAAATTCCCACATTTCGCCCCCAAAATCCTGCTGTTTCCCCCCAAAATCCCACATTTTTGCCCCAGATTCCCACATTTTACACCAAAATCCCACATTTTGCCCCCCAAATCCCACATTTTTGACCCAAATTCCCCCATTTTGCCCCCAAATCCCACATTTTTGACCCAAATCCCGGCATTTCGCACCAAAATCCGACAATTTAGCCCCAAAATCCCACATTTTACCCCCAAATCCTGCATTTTTGCCCTGAATTCCCACATTTAACACCAAATTCCCACATTTTGCCCCCAAAATCCCGTATTTTTGCCCCAAATTCCCACATTTTGCCCCCCAAATCCCACATTTTGCCCCCAAATCCTGCAATTTCCCCCCAAATTCCCACATTTCGCCCCCCAAATCCCACATTTTTGCCCCAAAATCACGCAATTTCCCCCCAAATTCCCACATTTCGCGCCCCAAATGCCGCATTTTTGCCCCAAATTCCACATTTTGCACCAAAATCCCACATTTCGCCCCCTGAAGCCCACATTTTTGACCCAACATCCTGCAATTTCCCCCAAATTCCCCCATTTCGCCCCCCAAAGCCCACAATTTTGACCCAAATTCCCACATTTCACACCAAATTCCCACATTTTGCCCCCAAAGTCCCGCGATTTCCCCCCAAATCCCCCATTTTTACCCTAAAACCGCACATTTTGCCCCCCAAATCCTGCAATTTCCCCCCAAAATCCCCCATTTTGCTTCCCAAATCCCACATTTTTGCCCTGCATTCCCACATTTTACACCAAAATCCTGCAATTTACCCCCAAATCCCACATTTTTCCCCCAAATTTCCGCATTTCACACCAATATCCCACATTTTGCCCCCCAAATCCCGCATTTTTGCCCCAAATTCTGCAATTTCGCCCCCCAAATCCCCCATTTTTCCCCCAAATTCCCACATTCCACACCAATATCTCACATTTTGCCCCAAAATCCCGTGATTTCACCCCAAATTCCCCCATCTCGCCCCCAAATCCCGCATTTTTGCTCCAAATTCCCACATTTTACACCAAATTCCCACATTTTGCCCCCAAAATCCCACATTTTTGACCCAAATTCCTCCATTTTGCCCCCAAATCCCGCATTTTAACCCAAATTCCTGCATTTCGCACCAAAATCCCACATTTTGCCACCAAAATCCCGCAATTTCGCCCCAAAATCCCCCATGTTTGCCCCAAATTCCTGCATTTCGCACCAAAATCCCACATTTTGCCACCAAAATCCCGCAATTTACCCCCAAAATCCCCCATTTTTGCCCCAAATTCCTGCATTTTGCACCAAAATCCCACATTTTGCCCCCCAAATTCCACGATTTCCCGCCAAATTCCCACATTTTGCCCGTCAAATCCCACATTTTGCCCCTCAAAATCCCGCAATTTTTCCCCAAAATCCCACATCTTTGCACCAAATTCCCGCATTTTGCACCAAAATCCCACATTTTTGCCCCAAAATCCCGTGATTTCCCCCCAAATTCCCCCGTTTTGCCCCCCAAATCCCGCATTTTTGACACAAATCCCCTCATTTTACACCCAAATCCCACATTTCGCCCCCAAAATCCCGCGATTTCCCCCAAAACCCCCCATTTTTGACCTAAAACCCTACATTTTGCCCCCAAAATCCTGCAATTTCCCCCCAAAATCCCACATTTTTGACCCAAATCCCCACATTTTACACCAAAATCCCACATTTTGCCCCCCAAATCCCACATTTTTGCCCCAAATTCCTCAATTTTGCCCCCAAATCACGCATTTTTGACCCCAAACCCCGCATTTCGCACCAAATTCCCCCATTTTGCCCCCAAAATCCCGCGATTTCCCCCAAATTCCCCCGTTTAGCCCCCCAAATCCCGCATTTTTGCCCCAAAATCACGCAATTTCCCCCCAAATTCCCCCGTTTCGTGCCCCAAATCCCGCATTTTTGCCCCAAATTCCACATTTCGCACCAAGATCCCACATTTTGCCCCCAAAATCCCACATTTTTGCCCCAAAATCCCGCAATTTCCCCCCAAATTCCCCCGTTTCGTGCCCCAAATCCCACATTTTTGCCCCAAATTCCACATTTCGCACCAAAATCCCACATTTTGCCCCCCAAATCCCACATTTTTGCCCCAACATCCCGCAATTTCCCCCAAATTCCCACATTTCGCCCCCCAAATCCCACATTTTTGACCCAAATTCCCACATTTCGCCCCCCAAATCCCGCATTTTTCTTCCAAAGTCCCGCGATTTCCCCCCAAATACCCCCATTTCGCCCCCAAAGCCCACAATTTTGACCCAAATTCCCACATTTCGCCCCCAAAATCCTGCTGTTTCCCCCCAAAATCCCACATTTTTGCCCCAGATTCCCACATTTTACACCAAAATCCCACATTTTGCCCCCCAAATCCCATATTTTTGACCCAAATTCGCCCATTTTGCCCCCAAATCCCACATTTTTGACCCAAATCCCGGCATTTCGCACCAAAATCCGACAATTTACCCCCAAAATCCCACATTTTACCCCCAAATCCTGCATTTTTGCCCTGAATTCCCACATTTAACACCAAATTCCCACATTTTGCCCCCAAAATCCCGTATTTTTGCCCCAAATTCCCACATTTTGCCCCCCAAATCCCACATTTTTGCCCCAAATTCCCACATTTCACACCAAATACCCACATTTTGCCACCCAAAACCCCACGATTTCCCCCAAAATCCCCCATTTTTGACCTAAAACCCCACATTTTGCACCCAAAATCCTGCAATTTCCCCCTCAAAATCCCGCAATTTTTCCCCAAAATCCCACATCTTTGCACCAAATTCCCGCATTTCGCAACAAAATCCCACATTTTGCCCCAAATTCCCGCATTTCACACCAAATTCCCACATTTTTGCCCCCAAATCCCGTGATTTCCCCCCAAATTCCCCCGTTTTGCCCCGCAAATCCCGCATTTTTGACACAAATCCCCACATTTTACACCAAATACCCACATTTCGCCCCCAAAATCCCACGATTTCCCCCAAAACCCCCCATTTTTGACCTAAAACCCCACATTTTGCACCCAAAATCCTGCAATTTCCCCCTCAAAATCCCGCATTTTTCACCCAAATTCCCACATTCCACACCAATATCTCACATTTTGCCCCCAAAATCCCGTGATTTCACCCCAAATTCCCCCATCTCGCCCCCCAAATCCTGCATTTTTGCCCCAAATTCCCACATTTTACACCAAATTCCCACATTTTGCCCCCCAAATCCCACATTTTTGCCCCAACATCCCGCAATTTCCCCCAAATTCCCACATTTCGCCCCCCAAATCCCACATTTTTGACCCAAATTCCCACATTTCGCCCCCCAAATCCCGCATTTTTCTTCCAAAGTCCCGCGATTTCCCCCCAAATACCCCCATTTCGCCCCCAAAGCCCACAATTTTGACCCAAATTCCCACATTTCGCCCCCAAAATCCTGCTGTTTCCCCCCAAAATCCCACATTTTTGCCCCAGATTCCCACATTTTACACCAAAATCCCACATTTTGCCCCCCAAATCCCACATTTTTGACCCAAATTCCCCCATTTTGCCCCCAAATCCCACATTTTTTACCCAAATCCCGGCATTTCGCACCAAAATCCGACAATTTACCCCCAAAATCCCACATTTTACCCCCAAATCCTGCATTTTTGCCCTGAATTCCCACATTTAACACCAAATTCCCACATTTTGCCCCCAAAATCCCGTATTTTTGCCCCAAATTCCCACATTTTGCCCCCCAAATCCCACATTTTTGCTTCAAAATCCCGCAATTTCCCCCCAAATTCCCACATTTCGCCCCCCAAATCCCACATTTTTGACCCAAATTCCCACATTTCGCCCCCCAAATCCCACATTTTTGCCCCAAAATCACGCAATTTCCCCCCAAATTCCCACATTTCGCGCCCCAAATGCCGGATTTTTGCCCCAAATTCCACATTTTGCACCAAAATCCCACATTTCGCCCCCTGAAGCCCACATTTTTGACCCAACATCCTGCAATTTCCCCCAAATTCCCCCATTTCGCCCCCCAAAGCCCACAATTTTGACCCAAATTCCCACATTTCACACCAAATTCCCACATTTTGCCCCCAAAATCCCGCGATTTCCCCCCAAATCCCCCATTTTTACCCTAAAACCGCACATTTTGCCCCCCAAATCCTGCAATTTCCCCCCAAAATCCCCCATTTTGCTTCCCAAATCCCACATTTTTGCCCTGCATTCCCACATTTTACACCAAAATCCTGCAATTTCCCCCCAAATCCCACATTTTTCCCCCAAATTTCCGCATTTCACACCAATATCCCACATTTTGCCCCCCAAATCCCGCATTTTTGCCCCAAATTCTGCAATTTCGCCCCCCAAATCCCCCATTTTTCCCCCAAATTCCCACATTCCACACCAATATCTCACATTTTGCCCCAAAATCCCGTGATTTCACCCCAAATTCCCCCATCTCGCCCCCAAATCCCGCATTTTTGCTCCAAATTCCCACATTTTACACCAAATTCCCACATTTTGCCCCCAAAATCCCACATTTTTGACCCAAATTCCTCCATTTTGCCCCCAAATCCCGCATTTTAACCCAAATTCCTGCATTTCGCACCAAAATCCCACATTTTGCCACCAAAATCCCGCAATTTCGCCCCAAAATCCTGCATTTTTGCCCCAAATTCCTGCATTTCGCACCAAAATCCCACATTTTGCCACCAAAATCCCGCAATTTACCCCCAAAATCCCCCATTTTTGCCCCAAATTCCTGCATTTTGCACCAAAATCCCACATTTTGCCCCCCAAATTCCACGATTTCCCGCCAAATTCCCACATTTTGCCCGTCAAATCCCACATTTTGCCCCTCAAAATCCCGCAATTTTTCCCCAAAATCCCACATCTTTGCACCAAATTCCCGCATTTTGCACCAAAATCCCACATTTTTGCCCCAAAATCCCGTGATTTCCCCCCAAATTCCCCCGTTTTGCCCCCCAAATCCCGCATTTTTGACACAAATCCCCTCATTTTACACCCAAATCCCACATTTCGCCCCCAAAATCCCGCGATTTCCCCCAAAACCCCCCATTTTTGACCTAAAACCCTACATTTTGCCCCCAAAATCCTGCAATTTCCCCCCAAAATCCCCCATTTTGCTTCCCAAATCCCACAGTTTTGCCCTGAATTCACACATTTTACACCAAAATCCTGCAATTTCCCCCCAAAATCCCACATTTTTGACCCAAATCCCCACATTTTACACCAAAATCCCACATTTTGCCACCCAAATCCCACATTTTTTCCCCAAATTCCTCAATTTTGCCCCCAAATCACGCATTTTTGACCCCAAACCCCGCATTTCGCACCAAATTCCCCCATTTTGCCCCCAAAATCCCACGATTTCCCCCAAATTCCCCCGTTTAGCCCCCCAAATCCCGCATTTTTGCCCCAAAATCACGCAATTTCCCCCCAAATTACCCCGTTTCGTGCCCCAAATCCTGCATTTTTGCCCCAAATTCCACATTTCGCACCAAAATCCCACATTTTGCCCCCAAAATCCCACATTTTTGCCCCAAAATCCCGCAATTTCCCCCCAAATTCCCCCGTTTCGTGCCCCAAATCCCACATTTTTGCCCCAAATTCCACATTTCGCACCAAAATCCCACATTTTGCCCCCCAAATCCCACATTTTTGCCCCAACATCCCGCAATTTCCCCCAAATTCCCACATTTCGCCCCCCAAATCCCACATTTTTGACCCAAATTCCCACATTTCGCCCCCCAAATCCCGCATTTTTCTTCCAAAGTCCCGCGATTTCCCCCCAAATACCCCCATTTCGCCCCCAAAGCCCACAATTTTGACCCAAATTCCCACATTTCGCCCCCAAAATCCTGCTGTTTCCCCCCAAAATCCCACATTTTTGCCCCAGATTCCCACATTTTACACCAAAATCCCACATTTTGCCCCCCAAATCCCACATTTTTGACCCAAATTCCCCCATTTTGCCCCCAAATCCCACATTTTTGACCCAAATCCCGGCATTTCGCACCAAAATCCGACAATTTACCCCCAAAATCCCACATTTTACCCCCAAATCCTGCATTTTTGCCCTGAATTCTCACATTTAACACCAAATTCCCACATTTTGCCCCCAAAATCCCGTATTTTTGCCCCAAATTCCCACATTTTGCCCCCCAAATCCCACATTTTTGCCCCAAATTCCCACATTTCACACCAAATACCCACATTTTGCCACCCAAAACCCCACGATTTCCCCCAAAATCCCCCATTTTTGACCTAAAACCCCACATTTTGCACCCAAAATCCTGCAATTTCCCCCTCAAAATCCCGCAATTTTTCCCCAAAATCCCACATCTTTGCACCAAATTCCCGCATTTCGCAACAAAATCCCACATTTTGCCCCAAATTCCCGCATTTCACACCAAATTCCCACATTTTTGCCCCCAAATCCCGTGATTTCCCCCCAAATTCCCCCGTTTTGCCCCGCAAATCCCGCATTTTTGACACAAATCCCCACATTTTACACCAAAATCCCACATTTCGCCCCCAAAATCCCACGATTTCCCCCAAAACCCCCCATTTTTGACCTAAAACCCCACATTTTGCACCCAAAATCCTGCAATTTCCCCCTCAAAATCCCGCATTTTTCACCCAAATTCCCACATTCCACACCAATATCTCACATTTTGCCCCCAAAATCCCGTGATTTCACCCCAAATTCCCCCATCTCGCCCCCCAAATCCTGCATTTTTGCCCCAAATTCCCACATTTTACACCAAATTCCCACATTTTGCCCCCCAAATCCCACATTTTTGCCCCAACATCCCGCAATTTCCCCCAAATTCCCACATTTCGCCCCCCAAATCCCACATTTTTGACCCAAATTCCCACATTTCGCCCCCCAAATCCCGCATTTTTCTTCCAAAGTCCCGCGATTTCCCCCCAAATACCCCCATTTCGCCCCCAAAGCCCACAATTTTGACCCAAATTCCCACATTTCGCCCCCAAAATCCTGCTGTTTCCCCCCAAAATCCCACATTTTTGCCCCAGATTCCCACATTTTACACCAAAATCCCACATTTTGCCCCCCAAATCCCACATTTTTGACCCAAATTCCCCCATTTTGCCCCCAAATCCCACATTTTTGACCCAAATCCCGGCATTTCGCACCAAAATCCGACAATTTACCCCCAAAATCCCACATTTTACCCCCAAATCCTGCATTTTTGCCCTGAATTCCCACATTTAACACCAAATTCCCACATTTTGCCCCCAAAATCCCGTATTTTTGCCCCAAATTCCCACATTTTGCCCCCCAAATCCCACATTTTTGCCCCCAAATCCTGCAATTTCCCCCCAAATTCCCACATTTCGCCCCCCAAATCCCACATTTTTGCCCCAAAATCACGCAATTTCCCCCCAAATTCCCACATTTCGCGCCCCAAATGCCGCATTTTTGCCCCAAATTCCACATTTTGCACCAAAATCCCACATTTCGCCCCCTGAAGCCCACATTTTTGACCCAACATCCTGCAATTTCCCCCAAATTCCCCCATTTCGCCCCCCAAAGCCCACAATTTTGACCCAAATTCCCACATTTCACACCAAATTCCCACATTTTGCCCCCAAAATCCCGCGATTTCCCCCCAAATCCCCCATTTTTACCCTAAAACCGCACATTTTGCCCCCCAAATCCTGCAATTTCCCCCCAAAATCCCCCATTTTGCTTCCCAAATCCCACATTTTTGCCCTGCATTCCCACATTTTACACCAAAATCCTGCAATTTCCCCCCAAATCCCACATTTTTCCCCCAAATTTCCGCATTTCACACCAATATCCCACATTTTGCCCCCCAAATCCCGCATTTTTGCCCCAAATTCTGCAATTTCGCCCCCCAAATCCCCCATTTTTCCCCCAAATTCCCACATTCCACACCAATATCTCACATTTTGCCCCAAAATCCCGTGATTTCACCCCAAATTCCCCCATCTCGCCCCCAAATCCTGCATTTTTGCTCCAAATTCCCACATTTTACACCAAATTCCCACATTTTGCCCCCAAAATCCCACATTTTTGACCCAAATTCCTCCATTTTGCCCCCAAATCCCGCATTTTAACCCAAATTCCTGCATTTCGCACCAAAATCCCACATTTTGCCACCAAAATCCCGCAATTTCGCCCCAAAATCCCCCATGTTTGCCCCAAACCCCGCATTTCGCACCAAATTCCCCCATTTTGCCCCCAAAATCCCGCGATTTCCCCCAAATTCCCCCGTTTAGCCCCCCAAATCCCGCATTTTTGCCCCAAAATCCCGCAATTTCCCCCCAAATTCCCCCGTTTCGTGCCCCAAATCCCGCATTTTTGCCCCAAATTCCACATTTCGCACCAAAATCCCACATTTTGCCCCCCAAATCCCACATTTTTGACCCAAAATCCCGCAATTTCCCCCCAAATTCCCCCGTTTCGTGCCCCAAATCCCACATTTTTGCCCCAAATTCCACATTTCGCACCAAAATCCCACATTTTGCCCCCCAAATCCCACATTTTTGCCCCAACATCCCGCAATTTCCCCCAAATTCCCACATTTCGCCCCCCAAATCCCACATTTTTGACCCAAATTCCCACATTTCGCCCCCCAAATCCCGCATTTTTCTTCCAAAGTCCCGCGATTTCCCCCCAAATACCCCCATTTCGCCCCCAAAGCCCACAATTTTGACCCAAATTCCCACATTTCGCCCCCAAAATCCTGCTGTTTCCCCCCAAAATCCCACATTTTTGCCCCAGATTCCCACATTTTACACCAAAATCCCACATTTTGCCCCCCAAATCCCATATTTTTGACCCAAATTCGCCCATTTTGCCCCCAAATCCCACATTTTTGACCCAAATCCCGGCATTTCGCACCAAAATCCGACAATTTACCCCCAAAATCCCACATTTTACCCCCAAATCCTGCATTTTTGCCCTGAATTCTCACATTTAACACCAAATTCCCACATTTTGCCCCCAAAATCCCGTATTTTTGCCCCAAATTCCCACATTTTGCCCCCCAAATCCCACATTTTTGCCCCAAATTCCCACATTTCACACCAAATACCCACATTTTGCCACCCAAAACCCCACGATTTCCCCCAAAATCCCCCATTTTTGACCTAAAACCCCACATTTTGCACCCAAAATCCTGCAATTTCCCCCTCAAAATCCCGCAATTTTTCCCCAAAATCCCACATCTTTGCACCAAATTCCCGCATTTCGCAACAAAATCCCACATTTTGCCCCAAATTCCCGCATTTCACACCAAATTCCCACATTTTTGCCCCCAAATCCCGTGATTTCCCCCCAAATTCCCCCGTTTTGCCCCCCAAATCCCGCATTTTTGACACAAATCCCCACATTTTACACCAAAATCCCACATTTCGCCCCCAAAATCCCACGATTTCCCCCAAAACCCCCCATTTTTGACCTAAAACCCCACATTTTGCACCCAAAATCCTGCAATTTCCCCCTCAAAATCCCGCATTTTTCACCCAAATTCCCACATTCCACACCAATATCTCACATTTTGCCCCCAAAATCCCGTGATTTCACCCCAAATTCCCCCATCTCGCCCCCCAAATCCTGCATTTTTGCCCCAAATTCCCACATTTTACACCAAATTCCCACATTTTGCCCCCCAAATCCCACATTTTTGCCCCAACATCCCGCAATTTCCCCCAAATTCCCACATTTCGCCCCCCAAATCCCACATTTTTGACCCAAATTCCCACATTTCGCCCCCCAAATCCCGCATTTTTCTTCCAAAGTCCCGCGATTTCCCCCCAAATACCCCCATTTCGCCCCCAAAGCCCACAATTTTGACCCAAATTCCCACATTTCGCCCCCAAAATCCTGCTGTTTCCCCCCAAAATCCCACATTTTTGCCCCAGATTCCCACATTTTACACCAAAATCCCACATTTTGCCCCCCAAATCCCACATTTTTGACCCAAATTCCCCCATTTTGCCCCCAAATCCCACATTTTTTACCCAAATCCCGGCATTTCGCACCAAAATCCGACAATTTACCCCCAAAATCCCACATTTTACCCCCAAATCCTGCATTTTTGCCCTGAATTCCCACATTTAACACCAAATTCCCACATTTTGCCCCCAAAATCCCGTATTTTTGCCCCAAATTCCCACATTTTGCCCCCCAAATCCCACATTTTTGCCCCCAAATCCTGCAATTTCCACCCAAATTCCCACATTTCGCCCCCCAAATCCCACATTTTTGCCCCAAAATCCCGCAATTTCCCCCCAAATTCCCACATTTCGCGCCCCAAATGCCGCATTTTTGCCCCAAATTCCACATTTTGCACCAAAATCCCACATTTCGCCCCCTGAAGCCCACATTTTTGACCCAACATCCTGCAATTTCCCCCAAATTCCCCCATTTCGCCCCCCAAAGCCCACAATTTTGACCCAAATTCCCACATTTCACACCAAATTCCCACATTTTGCCCCCAAAATCCCGCGATTTCCCCCCAAATCCCCCATTTTTACCCTAAAACCGCACATTTTGCCCCCCAAATCCTGCAATTTCCCCCCAAAATCCCCCATTTTGCTTCCCAAATCCCACATTTTTGCCCTGCATTCCCACATTTTACACCAAAATCCTGCAATTTCCCCCAAATCCCACATTTTTCCCCCAAATTTTCGCATTTCACACCAATATCCCACATTTTGCCCCCCAAATCCCGCATTTTTGCCCCAAATTCTGCAATTTCGCCCCCCAAATCCCCCATTTTTCCCCCAAATTCCCACATTCCACACCAATATCTCACATTTTGCCCCAAAATCCCGTGATTTCACCCCAAATTCCCCCATCTCGCCCCCAAATCCCGCATTTTTGCTCCAAATTCCCACATTTTACACCAAATTCCCACATTTTGCCCCCAAAATCCCACATTTTTGACCCAAATTCCTCCATTTTGCCCCCAAATCCCGCATTTTAACCCAAATTCCTGCATTTCGCACCAAAATCCCACATTTTGCCACCAAAATCCCGCAATTTCGCCCCAAAATCCCCCATGTTTGCCCCAAACCCCGCATTTCGCACCAAATTCCCCCATTTTGCCCCCAAAATCCCGCGATTTCCCCCAAATTCCCCCGTTTAGCCCCCCAAATCCCGCATTTTTGCCCCAAAATCCCGCAATTTCCCCCCAAATTCCCCCGTTTCGTGCCCCAAATCCCGCATTTTTGCCCCAAATTCCACATTTCGCACCAAAATCCCACATTTTGCCCCCAAAATCCCACATTTTTGACCCAAAATCCCGCAATTTCCCCCCAAATTCCCCCGTTTCGTGCCCCAAATCCCACATTTTTGCCCCAAATTCCACATTTCGCACCAAAATCCCACATTTTGCCCCCCAAATCCCACATTTTTGCCCCAACATCCCGCAATTTCCCCCAAATTCCCACATTTCGCCCCCCAAATCCCACATTTTTGACCCAAATTCCCACATTTCGCCCCCCAAATCCCGCATTTTTCTTCCAAAGTCCCGCGATTTCCCCCCAAATACCCCCATTTCGCCCCCAAAGCCCACAATTTTGACCCAAATTCCCACATTTCGCCCCCAAAATCCTGCTGTTTCCCCCCAAAATCCCACATTTTTGCCCCAGATTCCCACATTTTACACCAAAATCCCACATTTTGCCCCCCAAATCCCATATTTTTGACCCAAATTCGCCCATTTTGCCCCCAAATCCCACATTTTTGACCCAAATCCCGGCATTTCGCACCAAAATCCGACAATTTACCCCCAAAATCCCACATTTTACCCCCAAATCCTGCATTTTTGCCCTGAATTCTCACATTTAACACCAAATTCCCACATTTTGCCCCCAAAATCCCGTATTTTTGCCCCAAATTCCCACATTTTGCCCCCCAAATCCCACATTTTTGCCCCAAATTCCCACATTTCACACCAAATACCCACATTTTGCCACCCAAAACCCCACGATTTCCCCCAAAATCCCCCATTTTTGACCTAAAACCCCACATTTTGCACCCAAAATCCTGCAATTTCCCCCTCAAAATCCCGCAATTTTTCCCCAAAATCCCACATCTTTGCACCAAATTCCCGCATTTCGCAACAAAATCCCACATCTTTGCACCAAATTCCCGCATTTCACACCAAATTCCCACATTTTTGCCCCCAAATCCCGTGATTTCCCCCCAAATTCCCCCGTTTTGCCCCGCAAATCCCGCATTTTTGACACAAATCCCCACATTTTACACCAAAATCCCACATTTCGCCCCCAAAATCCCACGATTTCCCCCAAAACCCCCCATTTTTGACCTAAAACCCCACATTTTGCACCCAAAATCCTGCAATTTCCCCCTCAAAATCCCGCATTTTTCACCCAAATTCCCACATTCCACACCAATATCTCACATTTTGCCCCCAAAATCCCGTGATTTCACCCCAAATTCCCCCATCTCGCCCCCCAAATCCTGCATTTTTGCCCCAAATTCCCACATTTTACACCAAATTCCCACATTTTGCCCCCCAAATCCCACATTCTTGCCCCAACATCCCGCAATTTCCCCCAAATTCCCACATTTCGCCCCCCAAATCCCACATTTTTGACCCAAATTCCCACATTTCGCCCCCCAAATCCCGCATTTTTCTTCCAAAGTCCCGCGATTTCCCCCCAAATACCCCCATTTCGCCCCCAAAGCCCACAATTTTGACCCAAATTCCCACATTTCGCCCCCAAAATCCTGCTGTTTCCCCCCAAAATCCCACATTTTTGCCCCAGATTCCCACATTTTACACCAAAATCCCACATTTTGCCCCCCAAATCCCACATTTTTGACCCAAATTCCCCCATTTTGCCCCCAAATCCCACATTTTTGACCCAAATCCCGGCATTTCGCACCAAAATCCGACAATTTACCCCCAAAATCCCACATTTTACCCCCAAATCCTGCATTTTTGCCCTGAATTCCCACATTTAACACCAAATTCCCACATTTTGCCCCCAAAATCCCGTATTTTTGCCCCAAATTCCCACATTTTGCCCCCCAAATCCCACATTTTTGCCCCAAATTCCCACATTTCACACCAAATACCCACATTTTGCCACCCAAAACCCCACGATTTCCCCCAAAATCCCCCATTTTTGACCTAAAACCCCACATTTTGCACCCAAAATCCTGCAATTTCCCCCTCAAAATCCCGCAATTTTTCCCCAAAATCCCACATCTTTGCACCAAATTCCCGCATTTCGCAACAAAATCCCACATTTTGCCCCAAATTCCCGCATTTCACACCAAATTCCCACATTTTTGCCCCCAAATCCCGTGATTTCCCCCCAAATTCCCCCGTTTTGCCCCGCAAATCCCGCATTTTTGACACAAATCCCCACATTTTACACCAAAATCCCACATTTCGCCCCCAAAATCCCACGATTTCCCCCAAAACCCCCCATTCTTGACCTAAAACCCCACATTTTGCACCCAAAATCCTGCAATTTCCCCCTCAAAATCCCGCATTTTTCACCCAAATTCCCACATTCCACACCAATATCTCACATTTTGCCCCAAAATCCCGTGATTTCACCCCAAATTCCCCCATCTCGCCCCCCAAATCCTGCATTTTTGCCCCAAATTCCTGCATTTCGCACCAAATTCCCACATTTTGCCACCAAAATCCCGCAATTTACCCCCAAAATCCCCCATTTTTGCCCCAAATTCCTGCATTTTGCACCAAAATCCCACATTTTGCCCCCCAAATTCCACGATTTCCCGCCAAATTCCCACATTTTGCCCGTCAAATCCCACATTTTGCCCCTCAAAATCCCGCAATTTTTCCCCAAAATCCCACATCTTTGCACCAAATTCCCGCATTTTGCACCAAAATCCCACATTTTTGCCCCAAAATCCCGTGATTTCCCCCCAAATTCCCCCGTTTTGCCCCCCAAATCCCGCATTTTTGACACAAATCCCCTCATTTTACACCCAAATCCCACATTTCGCCCCCAAAATCCCGCGATTTCCCCCAAAACCCCCCATTTTTGACCTAAAACCCTACATTTTGCCCCCAAAATCCTGCAATTTCCCCCCAAAATCCCACATTTTTGACCCAAATCCCCACATTTTACACCAAAATCCCACATTTTGCCACCCAAATCCCACATTTTTTCCCCAAATTCCTCAATTTTGCCCCCAAATCACGCATTTTTGACCCCAAACCCCGCATTTCGCACCAAATTCCCCCATTTTGCCCCCAAAGCCCACAATTTTGACCCAAATTCCCACGTTTTACACCAAAATCCCACATTTGGCACCCAAATCCCACGATTTCCCCCCAAGTCCCCCATTTTGCCCCCCAAATGCCCCATTTTTGCCCCAAATTCCCACATTTCACACCAATATCCCACATTTTGCCCCCAAAATCCCGCGATTTCCCCCCAAATCCCCCATTTTTACCCTAAAACCGCACGTTTTGCCCCCAAAATCCTGCAATTTCCCCCAAAAATCCCCGATTTTTGCCCCAAATTCCTGCATTTTGCACCAAAATCCCACATTTTTGCCCCAAAATCCCGCAATTTCCCCCCAAATTCCCACATTTCGCGCCCCAAATGCCGCATTTTTGCCCCAAATTCCACATTTTGCACCAAAATCCCACATTTCGCCCCCTGAAGCCCACATTTTTGACCCAACATCCTGCAATTTCCCCCAAATTCCCCCATTTCGCCCCCCAAAGCCCACAATTTTGACCCAAATTCCCACATTTCACACCAAATTCCCACATTTTGCCCCCAAAATCCCGCGATTTCCCCCCAAATCCCCCATTTTTACCCTAAAACCGCACATTTTGCCCCCCAAATCCTGCAATTTCCCCCCAAAATCCCCCATTTTGCTTCCCAAATCCCACATTTTTGCCCTGCATTCCCACATTTTACACCAAAATCCTGCAATTTCCCCCCAAATCCCACATTTTTCCCCCAAATTTCCGCATTTCACACCAATATCCCACATTTTGCCCCCCAAATCCCGCATTTTTGCCCCAAATTCTGCAATTTCGCCCCCCAAATCCCCCATTTTTCCCCCAAATTCCCACATTCCACACCAATATCTCACATTTTGCCCCAAAATCCCGTGATTTCACCCCAAATTCCCCCATCTCGCCCCCAAATCCCGCATTTTTGCTCCAAATTCCCACATTTTACACCCAATTCCCACATTTTGCCCCCAAAATCCCACATTTTTGACCCAAATTCCTCCATTTTGCCCCCAAATCCCGCATTTTAACCCAAATTCCTGCATTTCGCACCAAAATCCCACATTTTGCCACCAAAATCCCGCAATTTCGCCCCAAAATCCCCCATGTTTGCCCCAAACCCCGCATTTCGCACCAAATTCCCCCATTTTGCCCCCAAAATCCCGCGATTTCCCCCAAATTCCCCCGTTTAGCCCCCCAAATCCCGCATTTTTGCCCCAAAATCCCGCAATTTCCCCCCAAATTCCCCCGTTTCGTGCCCCAAATCCCGCATTTTTGCCCCAAATTCCACATTTCGCACCAAAATCCCACATTTTGCCCCCCAAATCCCACATTTTTGACCCAAAATCCCGCAATTTCCCCCCAAATTCCCCCGTTTCGTGCCCCAAATCCCACATTTTTGCCCCAAATTCCACATTTCGCACCAAAATCCCACATTTTGCCCCCCAAATCCCACATTTTTGCCCCAACATCCCGCAATTTCCCCCAAATTCCCACATTTCGCCCCCCAAATCCCACATTTTTGACCCAAATTCCCACATTTCGCCCCCCAAATCCCGCATTTTTCTTCCAAAGTCCCGCGATTTCCCCCCAAATACCCCCATTTCGCCCCCAAAGCCCACAATTTTGACCCAAATTCCCACATTTCGCCCCCAAAATCCTGCTGTTTCCCCCCAAAATCCCACATTTTTGCCCCAGATTCCCACATTTTACACCAAAATCCCACATTTTGCCCCCCAAATCCCATATTTTTGACCCAAATTCGCCCATTTTGCCCCCAAATCCCACATTTTTGACCCAAATCCCGGCATTTCGCACCAAAATCCGACAATTTACCCCCAAAATCCCACATTTTACCCCCAAATCCTGCATTTTTGCCCTGAATTCTCACATTTAACACCAAATTCCCACATTTTGCCCCCAAAATCCCGTATTTTTGCCCCAAATTCCCACATTTTGCCCCCCAAATCCCACATTTTTGCCCCAAATTCCCACATTTCACACCAAATACCCACATTTTGCCACCCAAAACCCCACGATTTCCCCCAAAATCCCCCATTTTTGACCTAAAACCCCACATTTTGCACCCAAAATCCTGCAATTTCCCCCTCAAAATCCCGCAATTTTTCCCCAAAATCCCACATCTTTGCACCAAATTCCCGCATTTCGCAACAAAATCCCACATTTTGCCCCAAATTCCCGCATTTCACACCAAATTCCCACATTTTTGCCCCCAAATCCCGTGATTTCCCCCCAAATTCCCCCGTTTTGCCCCACAAATCCCGCATTTTTGACACAAATCCCCACATTTTACACCAAAATCCCACATTTCGCCCCCAAAATCCCACGATTTCCCCCAAAACCCCCCATTCTTGACCTAAAACCCCACATTTTGCACCCAAAATCCTGCAATTTCCCCCTCAAAATCCCGCATTTTTCACCCAAATTCCCACATTCCACACCAATATCTCACATTTTGCCCCCAAAATCCCGTGATTTCACCCCAAATTCCCCCATCTCGCCCCCCAAATCCTGCATTTTTGCCCCAAATTCCCACATTTTACACCAAATTCCCACATTTTGCCCCCCAAATCCCACATTCTTGCCCCAACATCCCGCAATTTCCCCCAAATTCCCACATTTCGCCCCCCAAATCCCACATTTTTGACCCAAATTCCCACATTTCGCCCCCCAAATCCCGCATTTTTCTTCCAAAGTCCCGCGATTTCCCCCCAAATACCCCCATTTCGCCCCCAAAGCCCACAATTTTGACCCAAATTCCCACATTTCGCCCCCAAAATCCTGCTGTTTCCCCCCAAAATCCCACATTTTTGCCCCAGATTCCCACATTTTACACCAAAATCCCACATTTTGCCCCCCAAATCCCACATTTTTGACCCAAATTCCCCCATTTTGCCCCCAAATCCCACATTTTTGACCCAAATCCCGGCATTTCGCACCAAAATCCGACAATTTACCCCCAAAATCCCACATTTTACCCCCAAATCCTGCATTTTTGCCCTGAATTCCCACATTTAACACCAAATTCCCACATTTTGCCCCCAAAATCCCGTATTTTTGCCCCAAATTCCCACATTTTGCCCCCCAAATCCCACATTTTTGCCCCAAATTCCCACATTTCACACCAAATACCCACATTTTGCCACCCAAAACCCCACGATTTCCCCCAAAATCCCCCATTTTTGACCTAAAACCCCACATTTTGCACCCAAAATCCTGCAATTTCCCCCTCAAAATCCCGCAATTTTTCCCCAAAATCCCACATCTTTGCACCAAATTCCCGCATTTCGCAACAAAATCCCACATTTTGCCCCAAATCCCCGCATTTCACACCAAATTCCCACATTTTTGCCCCCAAATCCCGTGATTTCCCCCCAAATTCCCCCGTTTTGCCCCGCAAATCCCGCATTTTTGACACAAATCCCCACATTTTACACCAAAATCCCACATTTCGCCCCCAAAATCCCACGATTTCCCCCAAAACCCCCCATTCTTGACCTAAAACCCCACATTTTGCACCCAAAATCCTGCAATTTCCCCCTCAAAATCCCGCATTTTTCACCCAAATTCCCACATTCCACACCAATATCTCACATTTTGCCCCAAAATCCCGTGATTTCACCCCAAATTCCCCCATCTCGCCCCCCAAATCCTGCATTTTTGCCCCAAATTCCTGCATTTCGCACCAAATTCCCACATTTTGCCACCAAAATCCCGCAATTTCCCCCCAAAATCCCCCATTTTTGCCCCAAATTCCTGCATTTTGCACCAAAATCCCACATTTTGCCCCCCAAATTCCACGATTTCCCGCCAAATTCCCACATTTTGCCCGTCAAATCCCACATTTTGCCCCTCAAAATCCCGCAATTTTTCCCCAAAATCCCACATCTTTGCACCAAATTCCCGCATTTTGCACCAAAATCCCACATTTTTGCCCCAAAATCCCGTGATTTCCCCCCAAATTCCCCCGTTTTGCCCCCCAAATCCCGCATTTTTGACACAAATCCCCTCATTTTACACCCAAATCCCACATTTCGCCCCCAAAATCCCGCGATTTCCCCCAAAACCCCCCATTTTTGACCTAAAACCCTACATTTTGCCCCCAAAATCCTGCAATTTCCCCCCAAAATCCCACATTTTTGACCCAAATCCCCACATTTTACACCAAAATCCCACATTTTGCCACCCAAATCCCACATTTTTTCCCCAAATTCCTCAATTTTGCCCCCAAATCACGCATTTTTGACCCCAAACCCCGCATTTCGCACCAAATTCCCCCATTTTGCCCCCAAAGCCCACAATTTTGACCCAAATTCCCACGTTTTACACCAAAATCCCACATTTGGCACCCAAATCCCACGATTTCCCCCCAAATCCCCCATTTTGCCCCCCAAATGCCCCATTTTTGCCCCAAATTCCCACATTTCACACCAATATCCCACATTTTGCCCCCAAAATCCCGCGATTTCCCCCCAAATCCCCCATTTTTACCCTAAAACCGCACGTTTTGCCCCCAAAATCCTGCAATTTCCCCCAAAAATCCCCGATTTTTGCCCCAAATTCCTGCATTTTGCACCAAAATCCCACATTTTGCCCCCAAAATCCCACGATTTCCCCCCAAATTCCCCCATTTTTGCCCCAAATTCACCCATTTCGCTCGACAAATCTCGCATTTTTGCCCCAAAATCCCACGATTTCCCCCCAAATCCCCCCGTTTCGCCCCCCAAAATCCCACATTTTTGACCCAAATCCCCACATTTTACACCAAAATCCCATATTTTGCCCCCCAAATCCCACATTTTTCCCCAAATTCCCCCATTTTGCCCCCAAATCACACATTTTTGACCCCAAACCCCGCATTTCGCACCAAATTCCCCCATTTTGCCCCCAAAATCCCGCAATTTCCCCCAAATTCCCCCGTTTAGCCCCCCAAATCCCACATTTTTGCCCCAAAATCCCGCAATTTCCCCCCAAATTCCCACATTTCACCCCCCAAATCCCACATTTTTGACCCAAATTCCCACATTTCGCCCCCCAAATCCCACATTTTTGCCCCAAAATCCCGCAATTTCCCCCCAAATTCCCACATTTCGCGCCCCAAATGCCGCATTTTTGCCCCAAATTCCACATTTCGCACCAAAATCCCACATTTCGCCCCCTGAAGCCCACATTTTTGACCCAACATCCTGCAATTTCCCCCAAATTCCCCCATTTCGCCCCCCAAAGCCCACAATTTTGACCCAAATTCGCAGATTTCACACCAAATTCCCACATTTTGCCCCCAAAATCCCGCGATTTCCCCCCAAATCCCCCATTTTTACCCTAAAACCGCACATTTTGCCCCCCAAATCCTGCAATTTCCCCCCAAAATCCCCCATTTTGCTTCCCAAATCCCACATTTTTGCCCTGCATTCCCACATTTTACACCAAAATCCTGCAATTTCCCCCCAAATCCCACATTTTTCCCCCAAATTTCCGCATTTCACACCAATATCCCACATTTTGCCCCCCAAATCCCGCATTTTTGCCCCAAATTCTGCAATTTCGCCCCCCAAATCCCCCATTTCCCCCCCAAATTCCCACATTCCACACCAATATCTCACATTTTGCCCCAAAATCCCGTGATTTCACCCCAAATTCCCCCATCTCGCCCCCAAATCCCGCATTTTTGCTCCAAATTCCCACATTTTACACCAAATTCCCACATTTTGCCCCCAAAATCCCACATTTTTGACCCAAATTCCTCCATTTTGCCCCCAAATCCCGCATTTTAACCCAAATTCCTGCATTTCGCCCCCAAATCCCGCATTTTTGCTCCAAATTCCCACATTTTACACCAAATTCCCACATTTTGCCCCCAAAATCCCACATTTTTGACCCAAATTCCTCCATTTTGCCCCCAAATCCCGCATTTTAACCCAAATTCCTGCATTTCGCACAAAAATCCCACATTTTGCCACCAAAATCCCGCAATTTCGCCCCAAAATCCCCCATGTTTGCCCCAAATTCCTGCATTTCGCACCAAAATCCCACATTTTGCCACCAAAATCCCGCAATTTACCCCCAAAATCCCCCATTTTTGCCCCAAATTCCTGCATTTTGCACCAAAATCCCACATTTTGCCCCCCAAATTCCACGATTTCCCGCCAAATTCCCACATTTTGCCCGTCAAATCCCACATTTTGCCCCTCAAAATCCCGCAATTTTTCCCCAAAATCCCACATCTTTGCACCAAATTCCCGCATTTTGCACCAAAATCCCACATTTTTGCCCCAAAATCCCGTGATTTCCCCCCAAATTCCCCCGTTTTGCCCCCCAAATCCCGCATTTTTGACACAAATCCCCTCATTTTACACCCAAATCCCACATTTCGCCCCCAAAATCCCACGATTTCCCCCAAAACCCCCCATTTTTGACCTAAAACCCTACATTTTGCCCCCCAAATCCTGCAATTTCCCCCCAAAATCCCCCATTTTGCTTCCCAAATCCCACAGTTTTGCCCTGAATTCACACATTTTACACCAAAATCCTGCAATTTCCCCCCAAAATCCCACATTTTTGACCCAAATCCCCACATTTTACACCAAAATCCCACATTTTGCCCCCCAAATCCCACATTTTTTCCCCAAATTCCTCAATTTTGCCCCCAAATCACGCATTTTTGACCCCAAATTCCCGCATTTCACACCAAATTCCCACATTTTTGCCCCCAAATCCCGTGATTTCCCCCCAAATTCCCCCGTTTTGCCCCCCAAATCCCGCATTTTTGACACAAATCCCCACATTTTACACCAAAATCCCACATTTCGCCCCCCAAATCCCACGATTTCCCCCCAAATCCCCCATTTTTGATCTAAAACCCCACATTTTGCACCCAAAATCCTGCAATTTCCCCCCAAAATCCCACATTTTTGACCCAAATCCCCACATTTTACACCAATATCTCACATTTTGCCCCAAAATCCAGCGATTTCCCCCCAAATTCCCCCATCTCGCCCCCCAAATCCCGCATTTTTGCCCCAAATTCCCAAATTTTACACCAAATTCCCACATTTTGCCCCCCAAATCCCACATTTTTGACCCAAATTCCCCCATTTTGCCCCCAAATCCCACATTTTTGACCCAAATACCCGCATTTTGCACCAAAATCCAACATTTTGCCCCCAAAATCCCACGATTTCCCCACAAATCCCCCATTTTTGCCCCAAATTCCTGCATTTTGCACCAAAATCCCACAATTTACCCCCAAAATCCCACATTTTGCCCCCAAATCCCGCATTTTTGCCCTGAATTCCCACATTTCACAACAAATTCCCACATTTTGCCACCCAAAATTCCACGATTTCCCCCAAAATCCCCCATTTTTACCCTAAGACTCCACATTTTGCCCCCAAATCCTGCAATTTCGCCACAAATCCCACATTTTTTACCCAAATTCCCACATTGCGCCACCCAAATCCTGCATTTTTCTTCCGAAGTCCCGCAATTTCCCCCCAAATCCTGCAATTTTGCCCCCCAAATCCCACATTTTTGCCCTGAATTCCCAACTTTAATACCAAATTCCCATATTTCGCCCCCCAAATCCCACATTTTTGCCCCAAATCCCCCAATTTCGACCCCCAAAGCCCACAATTTTGACCGAAATTCCCGCATTTCGCCCCCCAAATCCCGCATTTTTGCCCCAAATTCCCACATTTCGCCCCCCAAATCCCACATTTTTGACCCAAATTCCCGCATTTTTCTTCCAAAGTTTCGCGATTTCCCCCCAAATTCCCCCATTTTGCCCCCCAAATCCCACATTTTTGCCCCAAATTCCCACCTTTTACACCAAATTTCCACATTTCGCCCCCCAAATCCCGCATTTTTGACCCAAATTCCCCAATTTCGCCCCCCAAAGCCCACAATTTTGACACCAAATTCCCACATTTCGCCCCCAAAATCCCGCTATTTCCCCCGAAATCCCACATTTTTGCCCCAAATTCCCACGTTTTACACCAAAATCCCACATTTGGCCCCCAAATCCCACGATTTCCCCCCAAATCCCCCATTTTGCCCCCCAAATCCCACATTTTTGCCCCAAATTCCCACATTTCACACCAATATCCCACATTTTGCCCCCAAAATCCCGCGATTTCCCCCCAAATCCCCCATTTTTACCCTAAAACCGCACGTTTTGCCCCCAAAATCCTGCAATTTCCCCCAAAAATCCCCGATTTTTGCCCCAAATTCCTGCATTTTGCACCAAAATCCCACATTTTGCCCCCAAAATCCCACGATTTCCCCCCAAATTCCCCCATTTTTGCCCCAAATTCACCCATTTCGCTCGACAAATCTCGCATTTTTGCCCCAAAATCCCACGATTTCCCCCCAAATCCCCCCGTTTCGCCCCCCAAAATCCCACATTTTTGACCCAAATCCCCACATTTTACACCAAAATCCCACATTTTGCCCCCCAAATCCCACATTTTTCCCCAAATTCCCCCATTTTGCCCCCAAATCACGCATTTTTGACCCCAAACCCCGCATTTCGCACCAAATTCCCCCATTTTGCCCCCAAAATCCCGCGATTTCCCCCAAATTCCCCCGTTTAGCCCCCCAAATCCCACATTTTTGCCCCAAAATCCTGCAATTTCCCCCCAAATTCCCACATTTCGCGCCCCAAATCCTGCATTTTTGCCCCAAATTCCACATTTCGCACCAAAATCCCACATTTCGCCCCCTGAAGCCCACATTTTTGCCCCAACATCCTGCAATTTACCCCAAATTCACACATTTCGCCCCCCAAATCCCACATTTTTGACCCAAATTCCCACATTTCGCCCCCCAAATCCCACATTTTTCTTCCAAAGTCCCGCGATTTCCCCCCAAATTCCCCCATTTCGCCCCCCAAAGCCCACAATTTTGACCCAAATTCGCACATTTCACACCAAATTCCCACATTTTGCCCCCAAAATCCCGCGATTTCCCCCCAAATCCCCCATTTTTACCCTAAAACCGCACATTTTGCCCCCCAAATCCTGCAATTTCCCCCCAAAATCCCCCATTTTGCTTCCCAAATCCCACAGTTTTGCCCTGCATTCCCACATTTTACACCAAAATCCTGCAATTTACCCCCAAATCCCACATTTTTCCCCCAAATTTCCGCATTTCACACCAATATCCCACATTTTGCCCCCCAAATCCCGCATTTTTGCCCCAAATTCCCCAATTTCGCCCCCCAAATCCCCCATTTTTGCCCCAAATTCCCACATTTTACACCAAATTCCCACATTTTGCCCCCAAATCCCACATTTTTGACCCAAATTCCCCCATTTTGCCCCCAAATCCCACATTTTTGACCCAAATCCCCGCATTTTGCACCAAAATCCAACATTTTGCCCCCAAAATCCCACGATTTCCCCACAAATCCCCCATTTTTGCCCCAAATTCCTGCATTTTGCACCAAAATCCCACAATTTACCCCCAAAATCCCACATTTTGCCCCCAAATCCTGCATTTTTGCCCTGAATTCCCACATTTCACACCAAATTCCCACATTTTGCCCCCAAAATCCCGTATTTTTGCCCCAAATTCCCACATTTTGCCCCCCAAATCCCACATTTTTGCCCCAAATTCCCACATTTCACACCAAATACCCACATTTTGCCACCCAAAACCCCACGATTTCCCCCAAAATCCCCCATTTTTGACCTAAAACCCCACATTTTGCCCCCAAATCCTGCAATTTTCCCCTCAAAATCCCGCAATTTTTCCCCAAAATCCCACATTTTGCCCTTAATTCCCGCATTTCACACCAAATTCCCACATTTTGCCACCCAAAACCCCACGATTTCCCCCAAAATCCCCCATTTTTACCCTAAAACCCCACATTTTGCCACCAAATCCTGCAATTTCGCCCCAAATTCCCACATTTCGCCCCCCAAATCCCACATTTTTGACCCAAATTCCCACATTTCGCCACCCAAATCCCGCATTTTTCTTCCAAAGTCCCACGATTTCCCCCCAAATTCCCCCATTTTGCCCCCCAAATCCCACATTTTTGCCCTGAATTCCCAACTTTAACACCAAATTCCCACATTTCGCCCCCCAAATCCCACATTTTTGCCCCAAATTCCCCAATTTCGCTCCCCAAAGCCCACAATTTTGACCCAAATTCCCACATTTCGTCCCCCAAATCCCGCATTTTTGCCCCAAATTCCCACATTTCGCCCCCCGAATCCCCCATTTTTGCCCCAAATTCCCACATTTCACACCAATATCCCACATTTTGCCGCCAAAATCCCGCGATTTCTCTTCAAATCCCCCATTTTTACCCTAAAACCGAACATTTTGCCCCCAAAATCCTGCAATTTCCCCCCAAAATCCCACATTTTTGACCCAAATCCCCACATTTTACACCAAAATCCCACATTTTGCCCCACAAATCCCACATTTTTCCCCAAATTCCTCAATTTTTGCCCCCAAATCACGCATTTTTGACCCCAAACCCCGCATTTCGCACCAAATTCCCCCATTTTGCCCCCAATATCCCGAGATTTCCCCCAAATTCCCCCGTTTAGCCCACCAAATCCCACATTTTTGCCCCAAAATCCTGCAATTTCCCCCCAAATTCCCCCGTTTCGTGCCCCAAATCCCGCATTTTTGCCCCAAATTCCACATTTCGCACCAAAATCCCACATTTTGCCCCCCAAATCCCACATTTTTGCCCCAACATCCCGCAATTTCCCCCAAATTCCCACATTTCGCCCCCCAAATCCCACATTTTTGACCCAAATTCCCACATTTTGCCCCCCAAATCCCGCATTTTTCTTCCAAAGTCCCGCGATTTCCCCCCAAATTCCCCCATTTCGCCCCCAAAGCCCACAATTTTGACCCAAATTCCCACGTTTTACACCAAAATCCCACATTTGGCACCCAAATCCCACGATTTACCCCCAAATCCCCCATTTCGCCCCCCAAATCCCACATTTTTGACCCAAATCCCGGCATTTCGCACCAAAATCCGACAATTTACCCCCAAAATCCCACATTTTACCCCCAAATCCTGCATTTTTGCCCTGAATTCCCACATTTAACACCAAATTCCCACATTTTGCCCCCAAAATCCCGTATTTTTGCCCCAAATTCCCACATTTTGCCCCCCAAATCCCACATTTTTGCCCCAAATTCCCACATTTCACACCAAATACCCACATTTTGCCACCCAAAACCCCACGATTTCCCCCAAAATCCCCCATTTTTGACCTAAAACCCCACATTTTGCACCCAAAATCCTGCAATTTCCCCCTCAAAATCCCGCAATTTTTCCCCAAAATCCCACATCTTTGCACCAAATTCCCGCATTTCGCAACAAAATCCCACATTTTGCCCCAAATTCCCGCATTTCACACCAAATTCCCACATTTTTGCCCCCAAATCCCGTGATTTCCCCCCAAATTCCCCCGTTTTGCCCCGCAAATCCCGCATTTTTGACACAAATCCCCACATTTTACACCAAAATCCCACATTTCGCCCCCAAAATCCCACGATTTCCCCCAAAACCCCCCATTCTTGACCTAAAACCCCACATTTTGCACCCAAAATCCTGCAATTTCCCCCTCAAAATCCCGCATTTTTCACCCAAATTCCCACATTCCACACCAATATCTCACATTTTGCCCCAAAATCCCGTGATTTCACCCCAAATTCCCCCATCTCGCCCCCCAAATCCTGCATTTTTGCCCCAAATTCCTGCATTTCGCACCAAATTCCCACATTTTGCCACCAAAATCCCGCAATTTACCCCCAAAATCCCCCATTTTTGCCCCAAATTCCTGCATTTTGCACCAAAATCCCACATTTTGCCCCCCAAATTCCACGATTTCCCGCCAAATTCCCACATTTTGCCCGTCAAATCCCACATTTTGCCCCTCAAAATCCCGCAATTTTTCCCCAAAATCCCACATCTTTGCACCAAATTCCCGCATTTTGCACCAAAATCCCACATTTTTGCCCCAAAATCCCGTGATTTCCCCCCAAATTCCCCCGTTTTGCCCCCCAAATCCCGCATTTTTGACACAAATCCCCTCATTTTACACCCAAATCCCACATTTCGCCCCCAAAATCCCGCGATTTCCCCCAAAACCCCCCATTTTTGACCTAAAACCCTACATTTTGCCCCCAAAATCCTGCAATTTCCCCCCAAAATCCCACATTTTTGACCCAAATCCCCACATTTTACACCAAAATCCCACATTTTGCCACCCAAATCCCACATTTTTTCCCCAAATTCCTCAATTTTGCCCCCAAATCACGCATTTTTGACCCCAAACCCCGCATTTCGCACCAAATTCCCCCATTTTGCCCCCAAAGCCCACAATTTTGACACCAAATTCCCACGTTTTACACCAAAATCCCACATTTGGCACCCAAATCCCACGATTTCCCCCCAAATCCCCCATTTTGCCCCCCAAATGCCCCATTTTTGCCCCAAATTCCCACATTTCACACCAATATCCCACATTTTGCCCCCCAAATCCCGCATTTTTGCCCCAAATTCTGCAATTTCGCCCCCCAAATCCCCCATTTTTCCCCCAAATTCCCACATTCCACACCAATATCTCACATTTTGCCCCAAAATCCCGTGATTTCACCCCAAATTCCCCCATCTCGCCCCCCAAATCCCCCATTTTTGCCCCAAATTCCCACATTTTACACCAAATTCCCACATTTTGCCCCCAAAATCCCACATTTTTGACCCAAATTCCTCCATTTTGCCCCCAAATCCCGCATTTTAACCCAAATTCCTGCATTTCGCACCAAAATCCCACATTTTGCCACCAAAATCCCGCAATTTCGCCCCAAAATCCCCCATGTTTGCCCCAAATTCCTGCATTTCGCACCAAATTCCCACATTTTGCCACCAAAATCCCGCAATTTACCCCCAAAATCCCCCATTTTTGCCCCAAATTCCTGCATTTTGCACCAAAATCCCACATTTTGCCCCCCAAATTCCACGATTTCCCGCCAAATTCCCACATTTTGCCCGTCAAATCCCACATTTTGCCCCTCAAAATCCCGCAATTTTTCCCCAAAATCCCACATCTTTGCACCAAATTCCCGCATTTTGCACCAAAATCCCACATTTTTGCCCCAAAATCCCGTGATTTCCCCCCAAATTCCCCCGTTTTGCCCCCCAAATCCCGCATTTTTGACACAAATCCCCTCATTTTACACCCAAATCCCACATTTCGCCCCCAAAATCCCGCGATTTCCCCCAAAACCCCCCATTTTTGACCTAAAACCCTACATTTTGCCCCCAAAATCCTGCAATTTCCCCCCAAAATCCCACATTTTTGACCCAAATCCCCACATTTTACACCAAAATCCCACATTTTGCCCCCCAAATCCCACATTTTTTCCCCAAATTCCTCAATTTTGCCCCCAAATCACGCATTTTTGACCCCAAACCCCGCATTTCGCACCAAATTCCCCCATTTTGCCCCCAAAATCCCGCGATTTCCCCCAAATTCCCCCGTTTAGCCCCCCAAATCCCGCATTTTTGCCCCAAAATCACGCAATTTCCCCCCAAATTCCCCCGTTTCGTGCCCCAAATCCCGCATTTTTGCCCCAAATTCCACATTTCGCACCAAGATCCCACATTTTGCCCCCCAAATCCCACATTTTTGACCCAAAATCCCGCAATTTCCCCCCAAATTCCCCCGTTTCGTGCCCCAAATCCCACATTTTTGCCCCAAATTCCACATTTCGCACCAAAATCCCACATTTTGCCCCCCAAATCCCACATTTTTGCCCCAACATCCCGCAATTTCCCCCAAATTCCCACATTTCGCCCCCCAAATCCCACATTTTTGACCCAAATTCCCACATTTCGCCCCCCAAATCCCGCATTTTTCTTCCAAAGTCCCGCGATTTCCCCCCAAATACCCCCATTTCGCCCCCAAAGCCCACAATTTTGACCCAAATTCCCACATTTCGCCCCCAAAATCCTGCTGTTTCCCCCCAAAATCCCACATTTTTGCCCCAGATTCCCACATTTTACACCAAAATCCCACATTTTGCCCCCCAAATCCCACATTTTTGACCCAAATTCCCCCATTTTGCCCCCAAATCCCACATTTTTGACCCAAATCCCGGCATTTCGCACCAAAATCCGACAATTTACCCCCAAAATCCCACATTTTACCCCCAAATCCTGCATTTTTGCCCTGAATTCTCACATTTAACACCAAATTCCCACATTTTGCCCCCAAAATCCCGTATTTTTGCCCCAAATTCCCACATTTCACACCAAATACCCACATTTTGCCACCCAAAACCCCACGATTTCCCCCAAAATCCCCCATTTTTGACCTAAAACCCCACATTTTGCACCCAAAATCCTGCAATTTCCCCCTCAAAATCCTGCAATTTTTCCCCAAAATCCCACATCTTTGCACCAAATTCCCGCATTTCGCAACAAAATCCCACATTTTGCCCCAAATTCCCGCATTTCACACCAAATTCCCACATTTTTGCCCCCAAATCCCGTGATTTCCCCCCAAATTCCCCCGTTTTGCCCCGCAAATCCCGCATTTTTGACACAAATCCCCACATTTTACACCAAAATCCCACATTTCGCCCCCAAAATCCCACGATTTCCCCCAAAACCCCCCATTTTTGACCTAAAACCCCACATTTTGCACCCAAAATCCTGCAATTTCCCCCTCAAAATCCCGCATTTTTCACCCAAATTCCCACATTCCACACCAATATCTCACATTTTGCCCCCAAAATCCCGTGATTTCACCCCAAATTCCCCCATCTCGCCCCCCAAATCCTGCATTTTTGCCCCAAATTCCCACATTTTACACCAAATTCCCACATTTTGCCCCCCAAATCCCACATTTTTGCCCCAACATCCCGCAATTTCCCCCAAATTCCCACATTTCGCCCCCCAAATCCCACATTTTTGACCCAAATTCCCACATTTCGCCCCCCGAATCCCCCATTTTTGCCCCAAATTCCCACATTTCACACCAAATTCCCACATTTTGCCCCCAAAATCCCGCGATTTCCCCCCAAATCCCCCATTTTTACCCTAAAACCGCACATTTTGCCCCCCAAATCCTGCAATTTCCCCCCAAAATCCCCCATTTTGCTTCCCAAATCCCACAGTTTTGCCCTGCATTCCCACATTTTACACCAAAATCCTGCAATTTACCCCCAAATCCCACATTTTTCCCCCAAATTTCCGCATTTCACACCAATATCCCACATTTTGCCCCCCAAATCCCGCATTTTTGCCCCAAATTCCCCAATTTCGCCCCCCAAATCCCCCATTTTTGCCCCAAATTCCCACATTTTACACCAAATTCCCACATTTTGCCCCCAAATCCCACATTTTTGACCCAAATTCCCCCATTTTGCCCCCAAATCCCACATTTTTGACCCAAATCCCCGCATTTTGCACCAAAATCCAACATTTTGCCCCCAAAATCCCACGATTTCCCCACAAATCCCCCATTTTTGCCCCAAATTCCTGCATTTTGCACCAAAATCCCACAATTTACCCCCAAAATCCCACATTTTGCCCCCAAATCCTGCATTTTTGCCCTGAATTCCCACATTTCACACCAAATTCCCACATTTTGCCCCCAAAATCCCGTATTTTTGCCCCAAATTCCCACATTTTGCCCCCCAAATCCCACATTTTTGCCCCAAATTCCCACATTTCACACCAAATACCCACATTTTGCCACCCAAAACCCCACGATTTCCCCCAAAATCCCCCATTTTTGACCTAAAACCCCACATTTTGCCCCCAAATCCTGCAATTTTCCCCTCAAAATCCCGCAATTTTTCCCCAAAATCCCACATTTTGCCCTTAATTCCCGCATTTCACACCAAATTCCCACATTTTGCCACCCAAAACCCCACGATTTCCCCCAAAATCCCCCATTTTTACCCTAAAACCCCACATTTTGCCACCAAATCCTGCAATTTCGCCCCAAATTCCCACATTTCGCCCCCCAAATCCCACATTTTTGACCCAAATTCCCACATTTCGCCACCCAAATCCCGCATTTTTCTTCCAAAGTCCCACGATTTCCCCCCAAATTCCCCCATTTTGCCCCCCAAATCCCACATTTTTGCCCTGAATTCCCAACTTTAACACCAAATTCCCACATTTCGCCCCCCAAATCCCACATTTTTGCCCCAAATTCCCCAATTTCGCTCCCCAAAGCCCACAATTTTGACCCAAATTCCCACATTTCGTCCCCCAAATCCCGCATTTTTGCCCCAAATTCCCACATTTCGCCCCCCGAATCCCCCATTTTTGCCCCAAATTCCCACATTTCACACCAATATCCCACATTTTGCCGCCAAAATCCCGCGATTTCTCTTCAAATCCCCCATTTTTACCCTAAAACCGAACATTTTGCCCCCAAAATCCTGCAATTTCCCCCCAAAATCCCACATTTTTGACCCAAATCCCCACATTTTACACCAAAATCCCACATTTTGCCCCACAAATCCCACATTTTTCCCCAAATTCCTCAATTTTTGCCCCCAAATCACGCATTTTTGACCCCAAACCCCGCATTTCGCACCAAATTCCCCCATTTTGCCCCCAATATCCCGAGATTTCCCCCAAATTCCCCCGTTTAGCCCACCAAATCCCACATTTTTGCCCCAAAATCCTGCAATTTCCCCCCAAATTCCCCCGTTTCGTGCCCCAAATCCCGCATTTTTGCCCCAAATTCCACATTTCGCACCAAAATCCCACATTTTGCCCCCCAAATCCCACATTTTTGCCCCAACATCCCGCAATTTCCCCCAAATTCCCACATTTCGCCCCCCAAATCCCACATTTTTGACCCAAATTCCCACATTTTGCCCCCCAAATCCCGCATTTTTCTTCCAAAGTCCCGCGATTTCCCCCCAAATTCCCCCATTTCGCCCCCAAAGCCCACAATTTTGACCCAAATTCCCACGTTTTACACCAAAATCCCACATTTGGCACCCAAATCCCACGATTTACCCCCAAATCCCCCATTTCGCCCCCCAAATCCCACATTTTTGACCCAAATCCCGGCATTTCGCACCAAAATCCGACAATTTACCCCCAAAATCCCACATTTTACCCCCAAATCCTGCATTTTTGCCCTGAATTCCCACATTTAACACCAAATTCCCACATTTTGCCCCCAAAATCCCGTATTTTTGCCCCAAATTCCCACATTTTGCCCCCCAAATCCCACATTTTTGCCCCAAATTCCCACATTTCACACCAAATACCCACATTTTGCCACCCAAAACCCCACGATTTCCCCCAAAATCCCCCATTTTTGACCTAAAACCCCACATTTTGCACCCAAAATCCTGCAATTTCCCCCTCAAAATCCCGCAATTTTTCCCCAAAATCCCACATCTTTGCACCAAATTCCCGCATTTCGCAACAAAATCCCACATTTTGCCCCAAATTCCCGCATTTCACACCAAATTCCCACATTTTTGCCCCCAAATCCCGTGATTTCCCCCCAAATTCCCCCGTTTTGCCCCGCAAATCCCGCATTTTTGACACAAATCCCCACATTTTACACCAAAATCCCACATTTCGCCCCCAAAATCCCACGATTTCCCCCAAAACCCCCCATTCTTGACCTAAAACCCCACATTTTGCACCCAAAATCCTGCAATTTCCCCCTCAAAATCCCGCATTTTTCACCCAAATTCCCACATTCCACACCAATATCTCACATTTTGCCCCAAAATCCCGTGATTTCACCCCAAATTCCCCCATCTCGCCCCCCAAATCCTGCATTTTTGCCCCAAATTCCTGCATTTCGCACCAAATTCCCACATTTTGCCACCAAAATCCCGCAATTTACCCCCAAAATCCCCCATTTTTGCCCCAAATTCCTGCATTTTGCACCAAAATCCCACATTTTGCCCCCCAAATTCCACGATTTCCCGCCAAATTCCCACATTTTGCCCGTCAAATCCCACATTTTGCCCCTCAAAATCCCGCAATTTTTCCCCAAAATCCCACATCTTTGCACCAAATTCCCGCATTTTGCACCAAAATCCCACATTTTTGCCCCAAAATCCCGTGATTTCCCCCCAAATTCCCCCGTTTTGCCCCCCAAATCCCGCATTTTTGACACAAATCCCCTCATTTTACACCCAAATCCCACATTTCGCCCCCAAAATCCCGCGATTTCCCCCAAAACCCCCCATTTTTGACCTAAAACCCTACATTTTGCCCCCAAAATCCTGCAATTTCCCCCCAAAATCCCACATTTTTGACCCAAATCCCCACATTTTACACCAAAATCCCACATTTTGCCACCCAAATCCCACATTTTTTCCCCAAATTCCTCAATTTTGCCCCCAAATCACGCATTTTTGACCCCAAACCCCGCATTTCGCACCAAATTCCCCCATTTTGCCCCCAAAGCCCACAATTTTGACACCAAATTCCCACGTTTTACACCAAAATCCCACATTTGGCACCCAAATCCCACGATTTCCCCCCAAATCCCCCATTTTGCCCCCCAAATGCCCCATTTTTGCCCCAAATTCCCACATTTCACACCAATATCCCACATTTTGCCCCCCAAATCCCGCATTTTTGCCCCAAATTCTGCAATTTCGCCCCCCAAATCCCCCATTTTTCCCCCAAATTCCCACATTCCACACCAATATCTCACATTTTGCCCCAAAATCCCGTGATTTCACCCCAAATTCCCCCATCTCGCCCCCCAAATCCCCCATTTTTGCCCCAAATTCCCACATTTTACACCAAATTCCCACATTTTGCCCCCAAAATCCCACATTTTTGACCCAAATTCCTCCATTTTGCCCCCAAATCCCGCATTTTAACCCAAATTCCTGCATTTCGCACCAAAATCCCACATTTTGCCACCAAAATCCCGCAATTTCGCCCCAAAATCCCCCATGTTTGCCCCAAATTCCTGCATTTCGCACCAAATTCCCACATTTTGCCACCAAAATCCCGCAATTTACCCCCAAAATCCCCCATGTTTGCCCCAAATTCCTGCATTTTGCACCAAAATCCCACATTTTGCCCCCCAAATTCCACGATTTCCCGCCAAATTCCCACATTTTGCCCGTCAAATCCCACATTTTGCCCCTCAAAATCCCGCAATTTTTCCCCAAAATCCCACATCTTTGCACCAAATTCCCGCATTTTGCACCAAAATCCCACATTTTTGCCCCAAAATCCCGTGATTTCCCCCCAAATTCCCCCGTTTTGCCCCCCAAATCCCGCATTTTTGACACAAATCCCCTCATTTTACACCCAAATCCCACATTTCGCCCCCAAAATCCCGCGATTTCCCCCAAAACCCCCCATTTTTGACCTAAAACCCTACATTTTGCCCCCAAAATCCTGCAATTTCCCCCCAAAATCCCACATTTTTGACCCAAATCCCCACATTTTACACCAAAATCCCACATTTTGCCCCCCAAATCCCACATTTTTTCCCCAAATTCCTCAATTTTGCCCCCAAATCACGCATTTTTGACCCCAAACCCCGCATTTCGCACCAAATTCCCCCATTTTGCCCCCAAAATCCCGCGATTTCCCCCAAATTCCCCCGTTTAGCCCCCCAAATCCCGCATTTTTGCCCCAAAATCACGCAATTTCCCCCCAAATTCCCCCGTTTCGTGCCCCAAATCCCGCATTTTTGCCCCAAATTCCACATTTCGCACCAAAATCCCACATTTTGCCCCCAAAATCCCACATTTTTGCCCCAAAATCCCGCAATTTCCCCCCAAATTCCCCCGTTTCGTGCCCCAAATCCCACATTTTTGCCCCAAATTCCACATTTCGCACCAAAATCCCACATTTTGCCCCCCAAATCCCACATTTTTGCCCCAACATCCCGCAATTTCCCCCAAATTCCCACATTTCGCCCCCCAAATCCCACATTTTTGACCCAAATTCCCACATTTCGCCCCCCAAATCCCGCATTTTTCTTCCAAAGTCCCGCGATTTCCCCCCAAATACCCCCATTTCGCCCCCAAAGCCCACAATTTTGACCCAAATTCCCACATTTCGCCCCCAAAATCCTGCTGTTTCCCCCCAAAATCCCACATTTTTGCCCCAGATTCCCACATTTTACACCAAAATCCCACATTTTGCCCCCCAAATCCCACATTTTTGACCCAAATTCCCCCATTTTGCCCCCAAATCCCACATTTTTGACCCAAATCCCGGCATTTCGCACCAAAATCCGACAATTTACCCCCAAAATCCCACATTTTACCCCCAAATCCTGCATTTTTGCCCTGAATTCTCACATTTAACACCAAATTCCCACATTTTGCCCCCAAAATCCCGTATTTTTGCCCCAAATTCCCACATTTTGCCCCCCAAATCCCACATTTTTGCCCCAAATTCCCACATTTCACACCAAATACCCACATTTTGCCACCCAAAACCCCACGATTTCCCCCAAAATCCCCCATCTTTGACCTAAAACCCCACATTTTGCACCCAAAATCCTGCAATTTCCCCCTCAAAATCCTGCAATTTTTCCCCAAAATCCCACATCTTTGCACCAAATTCCCGCATTTCGCAACAAAATCCCACATTTTGCCCCAAATTCCCGCATTTCACACCAAATTCCCACATTTTTGCCCCCAAATCCCGTGATTTCCCCCCAAATTCCCCCGTTTTGCCCCGCAAATCCCGCATTTTTGACACAAATCCCCACATTTTACACCAAAATCCCACATTTCGCCCCCAAAATCCCACGATTTCCCCCAAAACCCCCCATTTTTGACCTAAAACCCCACATTTTGCACCCAAAATCCTGCAATTTCCCCCTCAAAATCCCGCATTTTTCACCCAAATTCCCACATTCCACACCAATATCTCACATTTTGCCCCAAAATCCCGTGATTTCACCCCAAATTCCCCCATCTCGCCCCCCAAATCCTGCATTTTTGCCCCAAATTCCCACATTTTACACCAAATTCCCACATTTTGCCCCCCAAATCCCACATTTTTGCCCCAACATCCCGCAATTTCCCCCAAATTCCCACATTTCGCCCCCCAAATCCCACATTTTTGACCCAAATTCCCACATTTCGCCCCCCAAATCCCGCATTTTTCTTCCAAAGTCCCGCGATTTCCCCCCAAATACCCCCATTTCGCCCCCAAAGCCCACAATTTTGACCCAAATTCCCACATTTCGCCCCCAAAATCCTGCTGTTTCCCCCCAAAATCCCACATTTTTGCCCCAGATTCCCACATTTTACACCAAAATCCCACATTTTGCCCCCCAAATCCCACATTTTTGACCCAAATTCCCCCATTTTGCCCCCAAATCCCACATTTTTGACCCAAATCCCGGCATTTCGCACCAAAATCCGACAATTTACCCCCAAAATCCCACATTTTACCCCCAAATCCTGCATTTTTGCCCTGAATTCCCACATTTAACACCAAATTCCCACATTTTGCCCCCAAAATCCCGTATTTTTGCCCCAAATTCCCACATTTTGCCCCCCAAATCCCACATTTTTGCCCCAAATTCCCACATTTCACACCAAATACCCACATTTTGCCACCCAAAACCCCACGATTTCCCCCAAAATCCCCCATTTTTGACCTAAAACCCCACATTTTGCACCCAAAATCCTGCAATTTCCCCCTCAAAATCCCGCAATTTTTCCCCAAAATCCCACATCTTTGCACCAAATTCCCGCATTTCGCAACAAAATCCCACATTTTGCCCCAAATTCCCGCATTTCACACCAAATTCCCACATTTTTGCCCCCAAATCCCGTGATTTCCCCCCAAATTCCCCCGTTTTGCCCCGCAAATCCCGCATTTTTGACACAAATCCCCACATTTTACACCAAAATCCCACATTTCGCCCCCAAAATCCCACGATTTCCCCCAAAACCCCCCATTCTTGACCTAAAACCCCACATTTTGCACCCAAAATCCTGCAATTTCCCCCTCAAAATCCCGCATTTTTCACCCAAATTCCCACATTCCACACCAATATCTCACATTTTGCCCCAAAATCCCGTGATTTCACCCCAAATTCCCCCATCTCGCCCCCCAAATCCTGCATTTTTGCCCCAAATTCCTGCATTTCGCACCAAATTCCCACATTTTGCCACCAAAATCCCGCAATTTACCCCCAAAATCCCCCATTTTTGCCCCAAATTCCTGCATTTTGCACCAAAATCCCACATTTTGCCCCCCAAATTCCACGATTTCCCGCCAAATTCCCACATTTTGCCCGTCAAATCCCACATTTTGCCCCTCAAAATCCCGCAATTTTTCCCCAAAATCCCACATCTTTGCACCAAATTCCCGCATTTTGCACCAAAATCCCACATTTTTGCCCCAAAATCCCGTGATTTCCCCCCAAATTCCCCCGTTTTGCCCCCCAAATCCCGCATTTTTGACACAAATCCCCTCATTTTACACCCAAATCCCACATTTCGCCCCCAAAATCCCGCGATTTCCCCCAAAACCCCCCATTTTTGACCTAAAACCCTACATTTTGCCCCCAAAATCCTGCAATTTCCCCCCAAAATCCCACATTTTTGACCCAAATCCCCACATTTTACACCAAAATCCCACATTTTGCCACCCAAATCCCACATTTTTTCCCCAAATTCCTCAATTTTGCCCCCAAATCACGCATTTTTGACCCCAAACCCCGCATTTCGCACCAAATTCCCCCATTTTGCCCCCAAAGCCCACAATTTTGACCCAAATTCCCACGTTTTACACCAAAATCCCACATTTGGCACCCAAATCCCACGATTTCCCCCCAAATCCCCCATTTTGCCCCCCAAATGCCCCATTTTTGCCCCAAATTCCCACATTTCACACCAATATCCCACATTTTGCCCCCCAAATCCCGCATTTTTGCCCCAAATTCTGCAATTTCGCCCCCCAAATCCCCCATTTTTCCCCCAAATTCCCACATTCCACACCAATATCTCACATTTTGCCCCAAAATCCCGTGATTTCACCCCAAATTCCCCCATCTCGCCCCCAAATCCCGCATTTTTGCTCCAAATTCCCACATTTTACACCAAATTCCCACATTTTGCCCCCAAAATCCCACATTTTTGACCCAAATTCCTCCATTTTGCCCCCAAATCCCGCATTTTAACCCAAATTCCTGCATTTCGCACCAAAATCCCACATTTTGCCACCAAAATCCCGCAATTTCGCCCCAAAATCCCCCATGTTTGCCCCAAATTCCTGCATTTCGCACCAAAATCCCACATTTTGCCACCAAAATCCCGCAATTTACCCCCAAAATCCCCCATTTTTGCCCCAAATTCCTGCATTTTGCACCAAAATCCCACATTTTGCCCCCCAAATTCCACGATTTCCCGCCAAATTCCCACATTTTGCCCGTCAAATCCCACATTTTGCCCCTCAAAATCCCGCAATTTTTCCCCAAAATCCCACATCTTTGCACCAAATTCCCGCATTTTGCACCAAAATCCCACATTTTTGCCCCAAAATCCCGTGATTTCCCCCCAAATTCCCCCGTTTTGCCCCCCAAATCCCGCATTTTTGACACAAATCCCCTCATTTTACACCCAAATCCCACATTTCGCCCCCAAAATCCCGCGATTTCCCCCAAAACCCCCCATTTTTGACCTAAAACCCTACATTTTGCACCCAAAATCCTGCAATTTCCCCCCAAAATCCCCCATTTTGCTTCCCAAATCCCACAGTTTTGCCCTGAATTCACACATTTTACACCAAAATCCTGCAATTTCCCCCCAAAATCCCACATTTTTGACCCAAATCCCCACATTTTACACCCAAATCCCACATTTTTTCCCCAAATTCCTCAATTTTGCCCCCAAATCACGCATTTTTGACCCCAAACCCCGCATTTCGCACCAAATTCCCCCATTTTGCCCCCAAAATCCCGCGATTTCCCCCAAATTCCCCCGTTTAGCCCCCCAAATCCCGCATTTTTGCCCCAAAATCACGCAATTTCCCCCCAAATTCCCCTGTTTCGTGCCCCAAATCCCGCATTTTTGCCCCAAATTCCACATTTCGCACCAAGATCCCACATTTTGCCCCCAAAATCCCACATTTTTGCCCCAAAATCCCGCAATTTCCCCCCAAATTCCCCCGTTTCGTGCCCCAAATCCCACATTTTTGCCCCAAATTCCACATTTCGCACCAAAATCCCACATTTTGCCCCCCAAATCCCACATTTTTGCCCCAACATCCCGCAATTTCCCCCAAATTCCCACATTTCGCCCCCCAAATCCCACATTTTTGACCCAAATTCCCACATTTCGCCCCCCAAATCCCGCATTTTTCTTCCAAAGTCCCGCGATTTCCCCCCAAATACCCCCATTTCGCCCCCAAAGCCCACAATTTTGACCCAAATTCCCACATTTCGCCCCCAAAATCCTGCTGTTTCCCCCCAAAATCCCACATTTTTGACCCAAATCCCCACATTTTACACCAAAATCCCATATTTTGCCCCCCAAATCCCACATTTTTTCCCCAAATTCCTCAATTTTGCCCCCAAATCACGCATTTTTGACCCCAAACCCCGCATTTCGCACCAAATTCCCCCATTTTGCCCCCAAAATCCCGCGATTTCCCCCAAATTCCCCCGTTTAGCCCCCCAAATCCCGCATTTTTGCCCCAAAATCCCGCAATTTCCCCCCAAATTCCCCCGTTTCGTGCCCCAAATCCCGCATTTTTGCCCCAAATTCCACATTTCGCACCAAGATCCCACATTTTGCCCCCCAAATCCCACATTTTTGACCCAAAATCCCGCAATTTCCCCCCAAATTCCCCCGTTTCGTGCCCCAAATCCCACATTTTTGCCCCAAATTCCACATTTCGCACCAAAATCCCACATTTTGCCCCCCAAATCCCACATTTTTGCCCCAACATCCCGCAATTTCCCCCAAATTCCCACATTTCGCCCCCCAAATCCCACATTTTTGACCCAAATTCCCACATTTCGCCCCCCAAATCCCGCATTTTTCTTCCAAAGTCCCGCGATTTCCCCCCAAATACCCCCATTTCGCCCCCAAAGCCCACAATTTTGACCCAAATTCCCACATTTCGCCCCCAAAATCCTGCTGTTTCCCCCCAAAATCCCACATTTTTGCCCCAGATTCCCACATTTTACACCAAAATCCCACATTTTGCCCCCCAAATCCCATATTTTTGACCCAAATTCGCCCATTTTGCCCCCAAATCCCACATTTTTGACCCAAATCCCGGCATTTCGCACCAAAATCCGACAATTTACCCCCAAAATCCCACATTTTACCCCCAAATCCTGCATTTTTGCCCTGAATTCTCACATTTAACACCAAATTCCCACATTTTGCCCCCAAAATCCCGTATTTTTGCCCCAAATTCCCACATTTTGCCCCCCAAATCCCACATTTTTGCCCCAAATTCCCACATTTCACACCAAATACCCACATTTTGCCACCCAAAACCCCACGATTTCCCCCAAAATCCCCCATTTTTGACCTAAAACCCCACATTTTGCACCCAAAATCCTGCAATTTCCCCCTCAAAATCCCGCAATTTTTCCCCAAAATCCCACATCTTTGCACCAAATTCCCGCATTTCGCAACAAAATCCCACATTTTGCCCCAAATTCCCGCATTTCACACCAAATTCCCACATTTTTGCCCCCAAATCCCGTGATTTCCCCCCAAATTCCCCCGTTTTGCCCCCCAAATCCCGCATTTTTGACACAAATCCCCACATTTTACACCAAAATCCCACATTTCGCCCCCAAAATCCCACGATTTCCCCCAAAACCCCCCATTTTTGACCTAAAACCCCACATTTTGCACCCAAAATCCTGCAATTTCCCCCTCAAAATCCCGCATTTTTCACCCAAATTCCCACATTCCACACCAATATCTCACATTTTGCCCCCAAAATCCCGTGATTTCACCCCAAATTCCCCCATCTCGCCCCCCAAATCCTGCATTTTTGCCCCAAATTCCCACATTTTACACCAAATTCCCACATTTTTCCCCCAAATCCCACATTTTTGCCCCAACATCCCGCAATTTCCCCCAAATTCCCACATTTCGCCCCCCAAATCCCACATTTTTGACCCAAATTCCCACATTTCGCCCCCCAAATCCCGCATTTTTCTTCCAAAGTCCCGCGATTTCCCCCCAAATACCCCCATTTCGCCCCCAAAGCCCACAATTTTGACCCAAATTCCCACATTTCGCCCCCAAAATCCTGCTGTTTCCCCCCAAAATCCCACATTTTTGCCCCAGATTCCCACATTTTACACCAAAATCCCACATTTTGCCCCCCAAATCCCACATTTTTGACCCAAATTCCCCCATTTTGCCCCCAAATCCCACATTTTTGACCCAAATCCCGGCATTTCGCACCAAAATCCGACAATTTAGCCCCAAAATCCCACATTTTACCCCCAAATCCTGCATTTTTGCCCTGAATTCCCACATTTAACACCAAATTCCCACATTTTGCCCCCAAAATCCCGTATTTTTGCCCCAAATTCCCACATTTTGCCCCCAAATCCCACATTTTTGCCCCAAAATCCTGCAATTTCCCCCCAAATTCCCACATTTCGCCCCCCAAATCCCACATTTTTGCCCCAAAATCACGCAATTTCCCCCCAAATTCCCACATTTCGCCCCCGAAATCCCACATTTTTGACCCAAATTCCCACATTTCGCCCCCCAAATCCCACATTTTTGCCCCAAAATCCCGCAATTTCCCCCCAAATTCCCACATTTCGCGCCCCAAATGCCGCATTTTTGCCCCAAATTCCACATTTTGCACCAAAATCCCACATTTCGCCCCCTGAAGCCCACATTTTTGACCCAACATCCTGCAATTTCCCCCAAATTCCCCCATTTCGCCCCCCAAAGCCCACAATTTTGACCCAAATTCCCACATTTCACACCAAATTCCCACATTTTGCCCCCAAAATCCCGCGATTTCCCCCCAAATCCCCCATTTTTACCCTAAAACCGCACATTTTGCCCCCCAAATCCTGCAATTTCCCCCCAAAATCCCCCATTTTGCTTCCCAAATCCCACATTTTTGCCCTGCATTCCCACATTTTACACCAAAATCCTGCAATTTACCCCCAAATCCCACATTTTTCCCCCAAATTTCCGCATTTCACACCAATATCCCACATTTTGCCCCCCAAATCCCGCATTTTTGCCCCAAATTCTGCAATTTCGCCCCCCAAATCCCCCATTTTTCCCCCAAATTCCCACATTCCACACCAATATCTCACATTTTGCCCCAAAATCCCGTGATTTCACCCCAAATTCCCCCATCTCGCCCCCAAATCCCGCATTTTTGCTCCAAATTCCCACATTTTACACCAAATTCCCACATTTTGCCCCCAAAATCCCACATTTTTGACCCAAATTCCTCCATTTTGCCCCCAAATCCCGCATTTTAACCCAAATTCCTGCATTTCGCACCAAAATCCCACATTTTGCCACCAAAATCCCGCAATTTCGCCCCAAAATCCCCCATGTTTGCCCCAAATTCCTGCATTTCGCACCAAAATCCCACATTTTGCCACCAAAATCCCGCAATTTACCCCCAAAATCCCCCATTTTTGCCCCAAATTCCTGCATTTTGCACCAAAATCCCACATTTTGCCCCCCAAATTCCACGATTTCCCGCCAAATTCCCACATTTTGCCCGTCAAATCCCACATTTTGCCCCTCAAAATCCCGCAATTTTTCCCCAAAATCCCACATCTTTGCACCAAATTCCCGCATTTTGCACCAAAATCCCACATTTTTGCCCCAAAATCCCGTGATTTCCCCCCAAATTCCCCCGTTTTGCCCCCCAAATCCCGCATTTTTGACACAAATCCCCTCATTTTACACCCAAATCCCACATTTCGCCCCCAAAATCCCGCGATTTCCCCCAAAACCCCCCATTTTTGACCTAAAACCCTACATTTTGCACCCAAAATCCTGCAATTTCCCCCCAAAATCCCCCATTTTGCTTCCCAAATCCCACAGTTTTGCCCTGAATTCACACATTTTACACCAAAATCCTGCAATTTCCCCCCAAAATCCCACATTTTTGACCCAAATCCCCACATTTTACACCCAAATCCCACATTTTTTCCCCAAATTCCTCAATTTTGCCCCCAAATCACGCATTTTTGACCCCAAACCCCGCATTTCGCACCAAATTCCCCCATTTTGCCCCCAAAATCCCGCGATTTCCCCCAAATTCCCCCGTTTAGCCCCCCAAATCCCGCATTTTTGCCCCAAAATCACGCAATTTCCCCCCAAATTCCCCTGTTTCGTGCCCCAAATCCCGCATTTTTGCCCCAAATTCCACATTTCGCACCAAGATCCCACATTTTGCCCCCAAAATCCCACATTTTTGCCCCAAAATCCCGCAATTTCCCCCCAAATTCCCCCGTTTCGTGCCCCAAATCCCACATTTTTGCCCCAAATTCCACATTTCGCACCAAAATCCCACATTTTGCCCCCCAAATCCCACATTTTTGCCCCAACATCCCGCAATTTCCCCCAAATTCCCACATTTCGCCCCCCAAATCCCACATTTTTGACCCAAATTCCCACATTTCGCCCCCCAAATCCCGCATTTTTCTTCCAAAGTCCCGCGATTTCCCCCCAAATACCCCCATTTCGCCCCCAAAGCCCACAATTTTGACCCAAATTCCCACATTTCGCCCCCAAAATCCTGCTGTTTCCCCCCAAAATCCCACATTTTTGCCCCAGATTCCCACATTTTACACCAAAATCCCACATTTTGCCCCCCAAATCCCATATTTTTGACCCAAATTCGCCCATTTTGCCCCCAAATCCCACATTTTTGACCCAAATCCCGGCATTTCGCACCAAAATCCGACAATTTACCCCCAAAATCCCACATTTTACCCCCAAATCCTGCATTTTTGCCCTGAATTCTCACATTTAACACCAAATTCCCACATTTTGCCCCCAAAATCCCGTATTTTTGCCCCAAATTCCCACATTTTGCCCCCCAAATCCCACATTTTTGCCCCAAATTCCCACATTTCACACCAAATACCCACATTTTGCCACCCAAAACCCCACGATTTCCCCCAAAATCCCCCATTTTTGACCTAAAACCCCACATTTTGCCCCCAAATCCTGCAATTTTCCCCTCAAAATCCCGCAATTTTTCCCCAAAATCCCACATTTTGCCCTTAATTCCCGCATTTCACACCAAATTCCCACATTTTGCCACCCAAAACCCCACGATTTCCCCCAAAATCCCCCATTTTTACCCTAAAACCCCACATTTTGCCACCAAATCCTGCAATTTCGCCCCAAATTCCCACATTTCGCCCCCCAAATCCCACATTTTTGACCCAAATTCCCACATTTCGCCACCCAAATCCCGCATTTTTCTTCCAAAGTCCCACGATTTCCCCCCAAATTCCCCCATTTTGCCCCCCAAATCCCACATTTTTGCCCTGAATTCCCAACTTTAACACCAAATTCCCACATTTTGCCCCCAAAATCCCGTATTTTTGCCCCAAATTCCCACATTTTGCCCCCCAAATCCCACATTTTTGCCCCAAATTCCCACATTTCACACCAAATACCCACATTTTGCCACCCAAAACCCCACGATTTCCCCCAAAATCCCCCATTTTTGACCTAAAACCCCACATTTTGCACCCAAAATCCTGCAATTTCCCCCTCAAAATCCCGCAATTTTTCCCCAAAATCCCACATCTTTGCACCAAATTCCCGCATTTCGCAACAAAATCCCACATTTTGCCCCAAATTCCCGCATTTCACACCAAATTCCCACATTTTTGCCCCCAAATCCCGTGATTTCCCCCCAAATTCCCCCGTTTTGCCCCGCAAATCCCGCATTTTTGACACAAATCCCCACATTTTACACCAAAATCCCACATTTCGCCCCCAAAATCCCACGATTTCCCCCAAAACCCCCCATTCTTGACCTAAAACCCCACATTTTGCACCCAAAATCCTGCAATTTCCCCCTCAAAATCCCGCATTTTTCACCCAAATTCCCACATTCCACACCAATATCTCACATTTTGCCCCAAAATCCCGTGATTTCACCCCAAATTCCCCCATCTCGCCCCCCAAATCCTGCATTTTTGCCCCAAATTCCTGCATTTCGCACCAAATTCCCACATTTTGCCACCAAAATCCCGCAATTTACCCCCAAAATCCCCCATTTTTGCCCCAAATTCCTGCATTTTGCACCAAAATCCCACATTTTGCCCCCCAAATTCCACGATTTCCCGCCAAATTCCCACATTTTGCCCGTCAAATCCCACATTTTGCCCCTCAAAATCCCGCAATTTTTCCCCAAAATCCCACATCTTTGCACCAAATTCCCGCATTTTGCACCAAAATCCCACATTTTTGCCCCAAAATCCCGTGATTTCCCCCCAAATTCCCCCGTTTTGCCCCCCAAATCCCGCATTTTTGACACAAATCCCCTCATTTTACACCCAAATCCCACATTTCGCCCCCAAAATCCCGCGATTTCCCCCAAAACCCCCCATTTTTGACCTAAAACCCTACATTTTGCCCCCAAAATCCTGCAATTTCCCCCCAAAATCCCACATTTTTGACCCAAATCCCCACATTTTACACCAAAATCCCACATTTTGCCACCCAAATCCCACATTTTTTCCCCAAATTCCTCAATTTTGCCCCCAAATCACGCATTTTTGACCCCAAACCCCGCATTTCGCACCAAATTCCCCCATTTTGCCCCCAAAGCCCACAATTTTGACACCAAATTCCCACGTTTTACACCAAAATCCCACATTTGGCACCCAAATCCCACGATTTCCCCCCAAATCCCCCATTTTGCCCCCCAAATGCCCCATTTTTGCCCCAAACTCCCACATTTCACACCAATATCCCACATTTTGCCCCCCAAATCCCGCATTTTTGCCCCAAATTCTGCAATTTCGCCCCCCAAATCCCCCATTTTTCCCCCAAATTCCCACATTCCACACCAATATCTCACATTTTGCCCCAAAATCCCGTGATTTCACCCCAAATTCCCCCATCTCGCCCCCCAAATCCCCCATTTTTGCCCCAAATTCCCACATTTTACACCAAATTCCCACATTTTGCCCCCAAAATCCCACATTTTTGACCCAAATTCCTCCATTTTGCCCCCAAATCCCGCATTTTAACCCAAATTCCTGCATTTCGCACCAAAATCCCACATTTTGCCACCAAAATCCCGCAATTTCGCCCCAAAATCCCCCATGTTTGCCCCAAATTCCTGCATTTCGCACCAAATTCCCACATTTTGCCACCAAAATCCCGCAATTTACCCCCAAAATCCCCCATGTTTGCCCCAAATTCCTGCATTTTGCACCAAAATCCCACATTTTGCCCCCCAAATTCCACGATTTCCCGCCAAATTCCCACATTTTGCCCGTCAAATCCCACATTTTGCCCCTCAAAATCCCGCAATTTTTCCCCAAAATCCCACATCTTTGCACCAAATTCCCGCATTTTGCACCAAAATCCCACATTTTTGCCCCAAAATCCCGTGATTTCCCCCCAAATTCCCCCGTTTTGCCCCCCAAATCCCGCATTTTTGACACAAATCCCCTCATTTTACACCCAAATCCCACATTTCGCCCCCAAAATCCCGCGATTTCCCCCAAAACCCCCCATTTTTGACCTAAAACCCTACATTTTGCCCCCAAAATCCTGCAATTTCCCCCCAAAATCCCACATTTTTGACCCAAATCCCCACATTTTACACCAAAATCCCACATTTTGCCCCCCAAATCCCACATTTTTTCCCCAAATTCCTCAATTTTGCCCCCAAATCACGCATTTTTGACCCCAAACCCCGCATTTCGCACCAAATTCCCCCATTTTGCCCCCAAAATCCCGCGATTTCCCCCAAATTCCCCCGTTTAGCCCCCCAAATCCCGCATTTTTGCCCCAAAATCACGCAATTTCCCCCCAAATTCCCCCGTTTCGTGCCCCAAATCCCGCATTTTTGCCCCAAATTCCACATTTCGCACCAAAATCCCACATTTTGCCCCCAAAATCCCACATTTTTGCCCCAAAATCCCGCAATTTCCCCCCAAATTCCCCCGTTTCGTGCCCCAAATCCCACATTTTTGCCCCAAATTCCACATTTCGCACCAAAATCCCACATTTTGCCCCCCAAATCCCACATTTTTGCCCCAACATCCCGCAATTTCCCCCAAATTCCCACATTTCGCCCCCCAAATCCCACATTTTTGACCCAAATTCCCACATTTCGCCCCCCAAATCCCGCATTTTTCTTCCAAAGTCCCGCGATTTCCCCCCAAATACCCCCATTTCGCCCCCAAAGCCCACAATTTTGACCCAAATTCCCACATTTCGCCCCCAAAATCCTGCTGTTTCCCCCCAAAATCCCACATTTTTGCCCCAGATTCCCACATTTTACACCAAAATCCCACATTTTGCCCCCCAAATCCCACATTTTTGACCCAAATTCCCCCATTTTGCCCCCAAATCCCACATTTTTGACCCAAATCCCGGCATTTCGCACCAAAATCCGACAATTTACCCCCAAAATCCCACATTTTACCCCCAAATCCTGCATTTTTGCCCTGAATTCTCACATTTAACACCAAATTCCCACATTTTGCCCCCAAAATCCCGTATTTTTGCCCCAAATTCCCACATTTTGCCCCCCAAATCCCACATTTTTGCCCCAAATTCCCACATTTCACACCAAATACCCACATTTTGCCACCCAAAACCCCACGATTTCCCCCAAAATCCCCCATCTTTGACCTAAAACCCCACATTTTGCACCCAAAATCCTGCAATTTCCCCCTCAAAATCCTGCAATTTTTCCCCAAAATCCCACATCTTTGCACCAAATTCCCGCATTTCGCAACAAAATCCCACATTTTGCCCCAAATTCCCGCATTTCACACCAAATTCCCACATTTTTGCCCCCAAATCCCGTGATTTCCCCCCAAATTCCCCCGTTTTGCCCCGCAAATCCCGCATTTTTGACACAAATCCCCACATTTTACACCAAAATCCCACATTTCGCCCCCAAAATCCCACGATTTCCCCCAAAACCCCCCATTTTTGACCTAAAACCCCACATTTTGCACCCAAAATCCTGCAATTTCCCCCTCAAAATCCCGCATTTTTCACCCAAATTCCCACATTCCACACCAATATCTCACATTTTGCCCGCAAAATCCCGTGATTTCACCCCAAATTCCCCCATCTCGCCCCCCAAATCCTGCATTTTTGCCCCAAATTCCCACATTTTACACCAAATTCCCACATTTTGCCCCCCAAATCCCACATTTTTGCCCCAACATCCCGCAATTTCCCCCAAATTCCCACATTTCGCCCCCCAAATCCCACATTTTTGACCCAAATTCCCACATTTCGCCCCCCAAATCCCGCATTTTTCTTCCAAAGTCCCGCGATTTCCCCCCAAATACCCCCATTTCGCCCCCAAAGCCCACAATTTTGACCCAAATTCCCACATTTCGCCCCCAAAATCCTGCTGTTTCCCCCCAAAATCCCACATTTTTGCCCCAGATTCCCACATTTTACACCAAAATCCCACATTTTGCCCCCCAAATCCCACATTTTTGACCCAAATTCCCCCATTTTGCCCCCAAATCCCACATTTTTGACCCAAATCCCGGCATTTCGCACCAAAATCCGACAATTTACCCCCAAAATCCCACATTTTACCCCCAAATCCTGCATTTTTGCCCTGAATTCCCACATTTAACACCAAATTCCCACATTTTGCCCCCAAAATCCCGTATTTTTGCCCCAAATTCCCACATTTTGCCCCCCAAATCCCACATTTTTGCCCCAAATTCCCACATTTCACACCAAATACCCACATTTTGCCACCCAAAACCCCACGATTTCCCCCAAAATCCCCCATTTTTGACCTAAAACCCCACATTTTGCACCCAAAATCCTGCAATTTCCCCCTCAAAATCCCGCAATTTTTCCCCAAAATCCCACATCTTTGCACCAAATTCCCGCATTTCGCAACAAAATCCCACATTTTGCCCCAAATTCCCGCATTTCACACCAAATTCCCACATTTTTGCCCCCAAATCCCGTGATTTCCCCCCAAATTCCCCCGTTTTGCCCCGCAAATCCCGCATTTTTGACACAAATCCCCACATTTTACACCAAAATCCCACATTTCGCCCCCAAAATCCCACGATTTCCCCCAAAACCCCCCATTCTTGACCTAAAACCCCACATTTTGCACCCAAAATCCTGCAATTTCCCCCTCAAAATCCCGCATTTTTCACCCAAATTCCCACATTCCACACCAATATCTCACATTTTGCCCCAAAATCCCGTGATTTCACCCCAAATTCCCCCATCTCGCCCCCCAAATCCTGCATTTTTGCCCCAAATTCCTGCATTTCGCACCAAATTCCCACATTTTGCCACCAAAATCCCGCAATTTACCCCCAAAATCCCCCATTTTTGCCCCAAATTCCTGCATTTTGCACCAAAATCCCACATTTTGCCCCCCAAATTCCACGATTTCCCGCCAAATTCCCACATTTTGCCCGTCAAATCCCACATTTTGCCCCTCAAAATCCCGCAATTTTTCCCCAAAATCCCACATCTTTGCACCAAATTCCCGCATTTTGCACCAAAATCCCACATTTTTGCCCCAAAATCCCGTGATTTCCCCCCAAATTCCCCCGTTTTGCCCCCCAAATCCCGCATTTTTGACACAAATCCCCTCATTTTACACCCAAATCCCACATTTCGCCCCCAAAATCCCGCGATTTCCCCCAAAACCCCCCATTTTTGACCTAAAACCCTACATTTTGCCCCCAAAATCCTGCAATTTCCCCCCAAAATCCCACATTTTTGACCCAAATCCCCACATTTTACACCAAAATCCCACATTTTGCCACCCAAATCCCACATTTTTTCCCCAAATTCCTCAATTTTGCCCCCAAATCACGCATTTTTGACCCCAAACCCCGCATTTCGCACCAAATTCCCCCATTTTGCCCCCAAAGCCCACAATTTTGACCCAAATTCCCACGTTTTACACCAAAATCCCACATTTGGCACCCAAATCCCACGATTTCCCCCCAAATCCCCCATTTTGCCCCCCAAATGCCCCATTTTTGCCCCAAATTCCCACATTTCACACCAATATCCCACATTTTGCCCCCCAAATCCCGCATTTTTGCCCCAAATTCTGCAATTTCGCCCCCCAAATCCCCCATTTTTCCCCCAAATTCCCACATTCCACACCAATATCTCACATTTTGCCCCAAAATCCCGTGATTTCACCCCAAATTCCCCCATCTCGCCCCCAAATCCCGCATTTTTGCTCCAAATTCCCACATTTTACACCAAATTCCCACATTTTGCCCCCAAAATCCCACATTTTTGACCCAAATTCCTCCATTTTGCCCCCAAATCCCGCATTTTAACCCAAATTCCTGCATTTCGCACCAAAATCCCACATTTTGCCACCAAAATCCCGCAATTTCGCCCCAAAATCCCCCATGTTTGCCCCAAATTCCTGCATTTCGCACCAAAATCCCACATTTTGCCACCAAAATCCCGCAATTTACCCCCAAAATCCCCCATTTTTGCCCCAAATTCCTGCATTTTGCACCAAAATCCCACATTTTGCCCCCCAAATTCCACGATTTCCCGCCAAATTCCCACATTTTGCCCGTCAAATCCCACATTTTGCCCCTCAAAATCCCGCAATTTTTCCCCAAAATCCCACATCTTTGCACCAAATTCCCGCATTTTGCACCAAAATCCCACATTTTTGCCCCAAAATCCCGTGATTTCCCCCCAAATTCCCCCGTTTTGCCCCCCAAATCCCGCATTTTTGACACAAATCCCCTCATTTTACACCCAAATCCCACATTTCGCCCCCAAAATCCCGCGATTTCCCCCAAAACCCCCCATTTTTGACCTAAAACCCTACATTTTGCACCCAAAATCCTGCAATTTCCCCCCAAAATCCCCCATTTTGCTTCCCAAATCCCACAGTTTTGCCCTGAATTCACACATTTTACACCAAAATCCTGCAATTTCCCCCCAAAATCCCACATTTTTGACCCAAATCCCCACATTTTACACCCAAATCCCACATTTTTTCCCCAAATTCCTCAATTTTGCCCCCAAATCACGCATTTTTGACCCCAAACCCCGCATTTCGCACCAAATTCCCCCATTTTGCCCCCAAAATCCCGCGATTTCCCCCAAATTCCCCCGTTTAGCCCCCCAAATCCCGCATTTTTGCCCCAAAATCACGCAATTTCCCCCCAAATTCCCCTGTTTCGTGCCCCAAATCCCGCATTTTTGCCCCAAATTCCACATTTCGCACCAAGATCCCACATTTTGCCCCCAAAATCCCACATTTTTGCCCCAAAATCCCGCAATTTCCCCCCAAATTCCCCCGTTTCGTGCCCCAAATCCCACATTTTTGCCCCAAATTCCACATTTCGCACCAAAATCCCACATTTTGCCCCCCAAATCCCACATTTTTGCCCCAACATCCCGCAATTTCCCCCAAATTCCCACATTTCGCCCCCCAAATCCCACATTTTTGACCCAAATTCCCACATTTCGCCCCCCAAATCCCGCATTTTTCTTCCAAAGTCCCGCGATTTCCCCCCAAATACCCCCATTTCGCCCCCAAAGCCCACAATTTTGACCCAAATTCCCACATTTCGCCCCCAAAATCCTGCTGTTTCCCCCCAAAATCCCACATTTTTGACCCAAATCCCCACATTTTACACCAAAATCCCATATTTTGCCCCCCAAATCCCACATTTTTTCCCCAAATTCCTCAATTTTGCCCCCAAATCACGCATTTTTGACCCCAAACCCCGCATTTCGCACCAAATTCCCCCATTTTGCCCCCAAAATCCCGCGATTTCCCCCAAATTCCCCCGTTTAGCCCCCCAAATCCCGCATTTTTGCCCCAAAATCCCGCAATTTCCCCCCAAATTCCCCCGTTTCGTGCCCCAAATCCCGCATTTTTGCCCCAAATTCCACATTTCGCACCAAGATCCCACATTTTGCCCCCCAAATCCCACATTTTTGACCCAAAATCCCGCAATTTCCCCCCAAATTCCCCCGTTTCGTGCCCCAAATCCCACATTTTTGCCCCAAATTCCACATTTCGCACCAAAATCCCACATTTTGCCCCCCAAATCCCACATTTTTGCCCCAACATCCCGCAATTTCCCCCAAATTCCCACATTTCGCCCCCCAAATCCCACATTTTTGACCCAAATTCCCACATTTCGCCCCCCAAATCCCGCATTTTTCTTCCAAAGTCCCGCGATTTCCCCCCAAATACCCCCATTTCGCCCCCAAAGCCCACAATTTTGACCCAAATTCCCACATTTCGCCCCCAAAATCCTGCTGTTTCCCCCCAAAATCCCACATTTTTGCCCCAGATTCCCACATTTTACACCAAAATCCCACATTTTGCCCCCCAAATCCCATATTTTTGACCCAAATTCGCCCATTTTGCCCCCAAATCCCACATTTTTGACCCAAATCCCGGCATTTCGCACCAAAATCCGACAATTTACCCCCAAAATCCCACATTTTACCCCCAAATCCTGCATTTTTGCCCTGAATTCTCACATTTAACACCAAATTCCCACATTTTGCCCCCAAAATCCCGTATTTTTGCCCCAAATTCCCACATTTTGCCCCCCAAATCCCACATTTTTGCCCCAAATTCCCACATTTCACACCAAATACCCACATTTTGCCACCCAAAACCCCACGATTTCCCCCAAAATCCCCCATTTTTGACCTAAAACCCCACATTTTGCACCCAAAATCCTGCAATTTCCCCCTCAAAATCCCGCAATTTTTCCCCAAAATCCCACATCTTTGCACCAAATTCCCGCATTTCGCAACAAAATCCCACATTTTGCCCCAAATTCCCGCATTTCACACCAAATTCCCACATTTTTGCCCCCAAATCCCGTGATTTCCCCCCAAATTCCCCCGTTTTGCCCCCCAAATCCCGCATTTTTGACACAAATCCCCACATTTTACACCAAAATCCCACATTTCGCCCCCAAAATCCCACGATTTCCCCCAAAACCCCCCATTTTTGACCTAAAACCCCACATTTTGCACCCAAAATCCTGCAATTTCCCCCTCAAAATCCCGCATTTTTCACCCAAATTCCCACATTCCACACCAATATCTCACATTTTGCCCCCAAAATCCCGTGATTTCACCCCAAATTCCCCCATCTCGCCCCCCAAATCCTGCATTTTTGCCCCAAATTCCCACATTTTACACCAAATTCCCACATTTTTCCCCCAAATCCCACATTTTTGCCCCAACATCCCGCAATTTCCCCCAAATTCCCACATTTCGCCCCCCAAATCCCACATTTTTGACCCAAATTCCCACATTTCGCCCCCCAAATCCCGCATTTTTCTTCCAAAGTCCCGCGATTTCCCCCCAAATACCCCCATTTCGCCCCCAAAGCCCACAATTTTGACCCAAATTCCCACATTTCGCCCCCAAAATCCTGCTGTTTCCCCCCAAAATCCCACATTTTTGCCCCAGATTCCCACATTTTACACCAAAATCCCACATTTTGCCCCCCAAATCCCACATTTTTGACCCAAATTCCCCCATTTTGCCCCCAAATCCCACATTTTTGACCCAAATCCCGGCATTTCGCACCAAAATCCGACAATTTAGCCCCAAAATCCCACATTTTACCCCCAAATCCTGCATTTTTGCCCTGAATTCCCACATTTAACACCAAATTCCCACATTTTGCCCCCAAAATCCCGTATTTTTGCCCCAAATTCCCACATTTTGCCCCCAAATCCCACATTTTTGCCCCAAAATCCTGCAATTTCCCCCCAAATTCCCACATTTCGCCCCCCAAATCCCACATTTTTGCCCCAAAATCACGCAATTTCCCCCCAAATTCCCACATTTCGCCCCCGAAATCCCACATTTTTGACCCAAATTCCCACATTTCGCCCCCCAAATCCCACATTTTTGCCCCAAAATCCCGCAATTTCCCCCCAAATTCCCACATTTCGCGCCCCAAATGCCGCATTTTTGCCCCAAATTCCACATTTTGCACCAAAATCCCACATTTCGCCCCCTGAAGCCCACATTTTTGACCCAACATCCTGCAATTTCCCCCAAATTCCCCCATTTCGCCCCCCAAAGCCCACAATTTTGACCCAAATTCCCACATTTCACACCAAATTCCCACATTTTGCCCCCAAAATCCCGCGATTTCCCCCCAAATCCCCCATTTTTACCCTAAAACCGCACATTTTGCCCCCCAAATCCTGCAATTTCCCCCCAAAATCCCCCATTTTGCTTCCCAAATCCCACATTTTTGCCCTGCATTCCCACATTTTACACCAAAATCCTGCAATTTACCCCCAAATCCCACATTTTTCCCCCAAATTTCCGCATTTCACACCAATATCCCACATTTTGCCCCCCAAATCCCGCATTTTTGCCCCAAATTCTGCAATTTCGCCCCCCAAATCCCCCATTTTTCCCCCAAATTCCCACATTCCACACCAATATCTCACATTTTGCCCCAAAATCCCGTGATTTCACCCCAAATTCCCCCATCTCGCCCCCAAATCCCGCATTTTTGCTCCAAATTCCCACATTTTACACCAAATTCCCACATTTTGCCCCCAAAATCCCACATTTTTGACCCAAATTCCTCCATTTTGCCCCCAAATCCCGCATTTTAACCCAAATTCCTGCATTTCGCACCAAAATCCCACATTTTGCCACCAAAATCCCGCAATTTCGCCCCAAAATCCCCCATGTTTGCCCCAAATTCCTGCATTTCGCACCAAAATCCCACATTTTGCCACCAAAATCCCGCAATTTACCCCCAAAATCCCCCATTTTTGCCCCAAATTCCTGCATTTTGCACCAAAATCCCACATTTTGCCCCCCAAATTCCACGATTTCCCGCCAAATTCCCACATTTTGCCCGTCAAATCCCACATTTTGCCCCTCAAAATCCCGCAATTTTTCCCCAAAATCCCACATCTTTGCACCAAATTCCCGCATTTTGCACCAAAATCCCACATTTTTGCCCCAAAATCCCGTGATTTCCCCCCAAATTCCCCCGTTTTGCCCCCCAAATCCCGCATTTTTGACACAAATCCCCTCATTTTACACCCAAATCCCACATTTCGCCCCCAAAATCCCGCGATTTCCCCCAAAACCCCCCATTTTTGACCTAAAACCCTACATTTTGCACCCAAAATCCTGCAATTTCCCCCCAAAATCCCCCATTTTGCTTCCCAAATCCCACAGTTTTGCCCTGAATTCACACATTTTACACCAAAATCCTGCAATTTCCCCCCAAAATCCCACATTTTTGACCCAAATCCCCACATTTTACACCCAAATCCCACATTTTTTCCCCAAATTCCTCAATTTTGCCCCCAAATCACGCATTTTTGACCCCAAACCCCGCATTTCGCACCAAATTCCCCCATTTTGCCCCCAAAATCCCGCGATTTCCCCCAAATTCCCCCGTTTAGCCCCCCAAATCCCGCATTTTTGCCCCAAAATCACGCAATTTCCCCCCAAATTCCCCTGTTTCGTGCCCCAAATCCCGCATTTTTGCCCCAAATTCCACATTTCGCACCAAGATCCCACATTTTGCCCCCAAAATCCCACATTTTTGCCCCAAAATCCCGCAATTTCCCCCCAAATTCCCCCGTTTCGTGCCCCAAATCCCACATTTTTGCCCCAAATTCCACATTTCGCACCAAAATCCCACATTTTGCCCCCCAAATCCCACATTTTTGCCCCAACATCCCGCAATTTCCCCCAAATTCCCACATTTCGCCCCCCAAATCCCACATTTTTGACCCAAATTCCCACATTTCGCCCCCCAAATCCCGCATTTTTCTTCCAAAGTCCCGCGATTTCCCCCCAAATACCCCCATTTCGCCCCCAAAGCCCACAATTTTGACCCAAATTCCCACATTTCGCCCCCAAAATCCTGCTGTTTCCCCCCAAAATCCCACATTTTTGCCCCAGATTCCCACATTTTACACCAAAATCCCACATTTTGCCCCCCAAATCCCATATTTTTGACCCAAATTCGCCCATTTTGCCCCCAAATCCCACATTTTTGACCCAAATCCCGGCATTTCGCACCAAAATCCGACAATTTACCCCCAAAATCCCACATTTTACCCCCAAATCCTGCATTTTTGCCCTGAATTCTCACATTTAACACCAAATTCCCACATTTTGCCCCCAAAATCCCGTATTTTTGCCCCAAATTCCCACATTTTGCCCCCCAAATCCCACATTTTTGCCCCAAATTCCCACATTTCACACCAAATACCCACATTTTGCCACCCAAAACCCCACGATTTCCCCCAAAATCCCCCATTTTTGACCTAAAACCCCACATTTTGCACCCAAAATCCTGCAATTTCCCCCTCAAAATCCCGCAATTTTTCCCCAAAATCCCACATCTTTGCACCAAATTCCCGCATTTCGCAACAAAATCCCACATTTTGCCCCAAATTCCCGCATTTCACACCAAATTCCCACATTTTTGCCCCCAAATCCCGTGATTTCCCCCCAAATTCCCCCGTTTTGCCCCCCAAATCCCGCATTTTTGACACAAATCCCCACATTTTACACCAAAATCCCACATTTCGCCCCCAAAATCCCACGATTTCCCCCAAAACCCCCCATTCTTGACCTAAAACCCCACATTTTGCACCCAAAATCCTGCAATTTCCCCCTCAAAATCCCGCATTTTTCACCCAAATTCCCACATTCCACACCAATATCTCACATTTTGCCCCCAAAATCCCGTGATTTCACCCCAAATTCCCCCATCTCGCCCCCCAAATCCTGCATTTTTGCCCCAAATTCCCACATTTTACACCAAATTCCCACATTTTTCCCCCAAATCCCACATTTTTGCCCCAACATCCCGCAATTTCCCCCAAATTCCCACATTTCGCCCCCCAAATCCCACATTTTTGACCCAAATTCCCACATTTCGCCCCCCAAATCCCGCATTTTTCTTCCAAAGTCCCGCGATTTCCCCCCAAATACCCCCATTTCGCCCCCAAAGCCCACAATTTTGACCCAAATTCCCACATTTCGCCCCCAAAATCCTGCTGTTTCCCCCCAAAATCCCACATTTTTGCCCCAGATTCCCACATTTTACACCAAAATCCCACATTTTGCCCCCCAAATCCCACATTTTTGACCCAAATTCCCCCATTTTGCCCCCAAATCCCACATTTTTGACCCAAATCCCGGCATTTCGCACCAAAATCCGACAATTTAGCCCCAAAATCCCACATTTTACCCCCAAATCCTGCATTTTTGCCCTGAATTCCCACATTTAACACCAAATTCCCACATTTTGCCCCCAAAATCCCGTATTTTTGCCCCAAATTCCCACATTTTGCCCCCCAAATCCCACATTTTTGCCCCAAAATCCTGCAATTTCCCCCCAAATTCCCACATTTCGCCCCCCAAATCCCACATTTTTGCCCCAAAATCACGCAATTTCCCCCCAAATTCCCACATTTCGCCCCCGAAATCCCACATTTTTGACCCAAATTCCCACATTTCGCCCCCCAAATCCCACATTTTTGCCCCAAAATCCCGCAATTTCCCCCCAAATTCCCACATTTCGCGCCCCAAATGCCGCATTTTTGCCCCAAATTCCACATTTTGCACCAAAATCCCACATTTCGCCCCCTGAAGCCCACATTTTTGACCCAACATCCTGCAATTTCCCCCAAATTCCCCCATTTCGCCCCCCAAAGCCCACAATTTTGACCCAAATTCCCACATTTCACACCAAATTCCCACATTTTGCCCCCAAAATCCCGCGATTTCCCCCCAAATCCCCCATTTTTACCCTAAAACCGCACATTTTGCCCCCCAAATCCTGCAATTTCCCCCCAAAATCCCCCATTTTGCTTCCCAAATCCCACATTTTTGCCCTGCATTCCCACATTTTACACCAAAATCCTGCAATTTACCCCCAAATCCCACATTTTTCCCCCAAATTTCCGCATTTCACACCAATATCCCACATTTTGCCCCCCAAATCCCGCATTTTTGCCCCAAATTCTGCAATTTCGCCCCCCAAATCCCCCATTTTTCCCCCAAATTCCCACATTCCACACCAATATCTCACATTTTGCCCCAAAATCCCGTGATTTCACCCCAAATTCCCCCATCTCGCCCCCAAATCCCGCATTTTTGCTCCAAATTCCCACATTTTACACCAAATTCCCACATTTTGCCCCCAAAATCCCACATTTTTGACCCAAATTCCTCCATTTTGCCCCCAAATCCCGCATTTTAACCCAAATTCCTGCATTTCGCACCAAAATCCCACATTTTGCCACCAAAATCCCGCAATTTCGCCCCAAAATCCCCCATGTTTGCCCCAAATTCCTGCATTTCGCACCAAAATCCCACATTTTGCCACCAAAATCCCGCAATTTACCCCCAAAATCCCCCATTTTTGCCCCAAATTCCTGCATTTTGCACCAAAATCCCACATTTTGCCCCCCAAATTCCACGATTTCCCGCCAAATTCCCACATTTTGCCCGTCAAATCCCACATTTTGCCCCTCAAAATCCCGCAATTTTTCCCCAAAATCCCACATCTTTGCACCAAATTCCCGCATTTTGCACCAAAATCCCACATTTTTGCCCCAAAATCCCGTGATTTCCCCCCAAATTCCCCCGTTTTGCCCCCCAAATCCCGCATTTTTGACACAAATCCCCTCATTTTACACCCAAATCCCACATTTCGCCCCCAAAATCCCGCGATTTCCCCCAAAACCCCCCATTTTTGACCTAAAACCCTACATTTTGCACCCAAAATCCTGCAATTTCCCCCCAAAATCCCCCATTTTGCTTCCCAAATCCCACAGTTTTGCCCTGAATTCACACATTTTACACCAAAATCCTGCAATTTCCCCCCAAAATCCCACATTTTTGACCCAAATCCCCACATTTTACACCCAAATCCCACATTTTTTCCCCAAATTCCTCAATTTTGCCCCCAAATCACGCATTTTTGACCCCAAACCCCGCATTTCGCACCAAATTCCCCCATTTTGCCCCCAAAATCCCGCGATTTCCCCCAAATTCCCCCGTTTAGCCCCCCAAATCCCGCATTTTTGCCCCAAAATCACGCAATTTCCCCCCAAATTCCCCTGTTTCGTGCCCCAAATCCCGCATTTTTGCCCCAAATTCCACATTTCGCACCAAGATCCCACATTTTGCCCCCAAAATCCCACATTTTTGCCCCAAAATCCCGCAATTTCCCCCCAAATTCCCCCGTTTCGTGCCCCAAATCCCACATTTTTGCCCCAAATTCCACATTTCGCACCAAAATCCCACATTTTGCCCCCCAAATCCCACATTTTTGCCCCAACATCCCGCAATTTCCCCCAAATTCCCACATTTCGCCCCCCAAATCCCACATTTTTGACCCAAATTCCCACATTTCGCCCCCCAAATCCCGCATTTTTCTTCCAAAGTCCCGCGATTTCCCCCCAAATACCCCCATTTCGCCCCCAAAGCCCACAATTTTGACCCAAATTCCCACATTTCGCCCCCAAAATCCTGCTGTTTCCCCCCAAAATCCCACATTTTTGCCCCAGATTCCCACATTTTACACCAAAATCCCACATTTTGCCCCCCAAATCCCATATTTTTGACCCAAATTCGCCCATTTTGCCCCCAAATCCCACATTTTTGACCCAAATCCCGGCATTTCGCACCAAAATCCGACAATTTACCCCCAAAATCCCACATTTTACCCCCAAATCCTGCATTTTTGCCCTGAATTCTCACATTTAACACCAAATTCCCACATTTTGCCCCCAAAATCCCGTATTTTTGCCCCAAATTCCCACATTTTGCCCCCCAAATCCCACATTTTTGCCCCAAATTCCCACATTTCACACCAAATACCCACATTTTGCCACCCAAAACCCCACGATTTCCCCCAAAATCCCCCATTTTTGACCTAAAACCCCACATTTTGCACCCAAAATCCTGCAATTTCCCCCTCAAAATCCCGCAATTTTTCCCCAAAATCCCACATCTTTGCACCAAATTCCCGCATTTCGCAACAAAATCCCACATTTTGCCCCAAATTCCCGCATTTCACACCAAATTCCCACATTTTTGCCCCCAAATCCCGTGATTTCCCCCCAAATTCCCCCGTTTTGCCTTCCAAATCCCGCATTTTTGACACAAATCCCCACATTTTACACCCAAATCCCACATTTCGCCCCCAAAATCCCACGATTTCCCCCAAAACCCCCCATTTTTGACCTAAAACCCCACATTTTGCACCCAAAATCCTGCAATTTCCCCCTCAAAATCCCGCATTTTTCACCCAAATTCCCACATTCCACACCAATATCTCACATTTTGCCCCCAAAATCCCGTGATTTCACCCCAAATTCCCCCATCTCGCCCCCCAAATCCTGCATTTTTGCCCCAAATTCCCACATTTTACACCAAATTCCCACATTTTGCCCCCCAAATCCCACATTCTTGCCCCAACATCCCGCAATTTCCCCCAAATTCCCACATTTCGCCCCCCAAATCCCACATTTTTGACCCAAATTCCCACATTTCGCCCCCCAAATCCCGCATTTTTCTTCCAAAGTCCCGCGATTTCCCCCCAAATACCCACATTTCGCCCCCAAAGCCCACAATTTTGACCCAAATTCCCACATTTCGCCCCCAAAATCCTGCTGTTTCCCCCCAAAATCCCACATTTTTGCCCCAGATTCCCACATTTTACACCAAAATCCCACATTTTGCCCCCCAAATCCCACATTTTTGACCCAAATTCCCCCATTTTGCCCCCAAATCCCACATTTTTGACCCAAATCCCGGCATTTCGCACCAAAATCCGACAATTTAGCCCCAAAATCCCACATTTTACCCCCAAATCCTGCATTTTTGCCCTGAATTCCCACATTTAACACCAAATTCCCACATTTTGCCCCCAAAATCCCGTATTTTTGCCCCAAATTCCCACATTTTGCCCCCCAAATCCCACATTTTTGCCCCCAAATCCTGCAATTTCCCCCCAAATTCCCACATTTCGCCCCCCAAATCCCACATTTTTGCCCCAAAATCACGCAATTTCCCCCCAAATTCCCACATTTCGCGCCCCAAATGCCGCATTTTTGCCCCAAATTCCACATTTTGCACCAAAATCCCACATTTCGCCCCCTGAAGCCCACATTTTTGACCCAACATCCTGCAATTTCCCCCAAATTCCCCCATTTCGCCCCCCAAAGCCCACAATTTTGACCCAAATTCCCACATTTCACACCAAATTCCCACATTTTGCCCCCAAAATCCCGCGATTTCCCCCCAAATCCCCCATTTTTACCCTAAAACCGCACATTTTGCCCCCCAAATCCTGCAATTTCCCCCCAAAATCCCCCATTTTGCTTCCCAAATCCCACATTTTTGCCCTGCATTCCCACATTTTACACCAAAATCCTGCAATTTACCCCCAAATCCCACATTTTTCCCCCAAATTTCCGCATTTCACACCAATATCCCACATTTTGCCCCCCAAATCCCGCATTTTTGCCCCAAATTCTGCAATTTCGCCCCCCAAATCCCCCATTTTTCCCCCAAATTCCCACATTCCACACCAATATCTCACATTTTGCCCCAAAATCCCGTGATTTCACCCCAAATTCCCCCATCTCGCCCCCAAATCCCGCATTTTTGCTCCAAATTCCCACATTTTACACCAAATTCCCACATTTTGCCCCCAAAATCCCACATTTTTGACCCAAATTCCTCCATTTTGCCCCCAAATCCCGCATTTTAACCCAAATTCCTGCATTTCGCACCAAAATCCCACATTTTGCCACCAAAATCCCGCAATTTCGCCCCAAAATCCCCCATGTTTGCCCCAAATTCCTGCATTTCGCACCAAAATCCCACATTTTGCCACCAAAATCCCGCAATTTACCCCCAAAATCCCCCATTTTTGCCCCAAATTCCTGCATTTTGCACCAAAATCCCACATTTTGCCCCCCAAATTCCACGATTTCCCGCCAAATTCCCACATTTTGCCCGTCAAATCCCACATTTTGCCCCTCAAAATCCCGCAATTTTTCCCCAAAATCCCACATCTTTGCACCAAATTCCCGCATTTTGCACCAAAATCCCACATTTTTGCCCCAAAATCCCGTGATTTCCCCCCAAATTCCCCCGTTTTGCCCCCCAAATCCCGCATTTTTGACACAAATCCCCTCATTTTACACCCAAATCCCACATTTCGCCCCCAAAATCCCGCGATTTCCCCCAAAACCCCCCATTTTTGACCTAAAACCCTACATTTTGCACCCAAAATCCTGCAATTTCCCCCCAAAATCCCACATTTTTGACCCAAATCCCCACATTTTACACCAAAATCCCACATTTTGCCCCCCAAATCCCACATTTTTGCCCCAAATTCCTCAATTTTGCCCCCAAATCACGCATTTTTGACCCCAAACCCCGCATTTCGCACCAAATTCCCCCATTTTGCCCCCAAAATCCCGCGATTTCCCCCAAATTCCCCCGTTTAGCCCCTCAAATCCCGCATTTTTGCCACAAAATCACGCAATTTCCCCCCAAATTCCCCCGTTTCGTGCCCCAAATCCCGCATTTTTGCCCCAAATTCCACATTTCGCACCAAGATCCCACATTTTGCCCCCAAAATCCCACATTTTTGCCCCAAAATCCCGCAATTTCCCCCCAAATTCCCCCGTTTCGTGCCCCAAATCCCACATTTTTGCCCCAAATTCCACATTTCGCACCAAAATCCCACATTTTGCCCCCCAAATCCCACATTTTTGCCCCAACATCCCGCAATTTCCCCCAAATTCCCACATTTCGCCCCCCAAATCCCACATTTTTGACCCAAATTCCCACATTTCGCCCCCCAAATCCCGCATTTTTCTTCCAAAGTCCCGCGATTTCCCCCCAAATACCCCCATTTCGCCCCCAAAGCCCACAATTTTGACCCAAATTCCCACATTTCGCCCCCAAAATCCTGCTGTTTCCCCCCAAAATCCCACATTTTTGCCCCAGATTCCCACATTTTACACCAAAATCCCACATTTTGCCCCCCAAATCCCATATTTTTGACCCAAATTCGCCCATTTTGCCCCCAAATCCCACATTTTTGACCCAAATCCCGGCATTTCGCACCAAAATCCGACAATTTACCCCCAAAATCCCACATTTTACCCCCAAATCCTGCATTTTTGCCCTGAATTCTCACATTTAACACCAAATTCCCACATTTTGCCCCCAAAATCCCGCATTTTTGCCCCAAATTCCCACATTTTGCCCCCCAAATCCCACATTTTTGCCCCAAATTCCCACATTTCACACCAAATACCCACATTTTGCCACCCAAAACCCCACGATTTCCCCCAAAATCCCCCATTTTTGACCTAAAACCCCACATTTTGCACCCAAAATCCTGCAATTTCCCCCTCAAAATCCCGCAATTTTTCCCCAAAATCCCACATCTTTGCACCAAATTCCCGCATTTCGCAACAAAATCCCACATTTTGCCCCAAATTCCCGCATTTCACACCAAATTCCCACATTTTTGCCCCCAAATCCCGTGATTTCCCCCCAAATTCCCCCGTTTTGCCCCGCAAATCCCGCATTTTTGACACAAATCCCCACATTTTACACCAAATACCCACATTTCGCCCCCAAAATCCCACGATTTCCCCCAAAACCCCCCATTTTTGACCTAAAACCCCACATTTTGCACCCAAAATCCTGCAATTTCCCCCTCAAAATCCCGCATTTTTCACCCAAATTCCCACATTCCACACCAATATCTCACATTTTGCCCCCAAAATCCCGTGATTTCACCCCAAATTCCCCCATCTCGCCCCCCAAATCCTGCATTTTTGCCCCAAATTCCCACATTTTACACCAAATTCCCACATTTTGCCCCCCAAATCCCACATTCTTGCCCCAACATCCCGCAATTTCCCCCAAATTCCCACATTTCGCCCCCCAAATCCCACATTTTTGACCCAAATTCCCACATTTCGCCCCCCAAATCCCGCATTTTTCTTCCAAAGTCCCGCGATTTCCCCCCAAATACCCCCATTTCGCCCCCAAAGCCCACAATTTTGACCCAAATTCCCACATTTCGCCCCCAAAATCCTGCTGTTTCCCCCCAAAATCCCACATTTTTGCCCCAGATTCCCACATTTTACACCAAAATCCCACATTTTGCCCCCCAAATCCCACATTTTTGACCCAAATTCCCCCATTTTGCCCCCAAATCCCACATTTTTTACCCAAATCCCGGCATTTCGCACCAAAATCCGACAATTTACCCCCAAAATCCCACATTTTACCCCGAAATCCTGCATTTTTGCCCTGAATTCCCACATTTAACACCAAATTCCCACATTTTGCCCCCAAAATCCCGTATTTTTGCCCCAAATTCCCACATTTTGCCCCCCAAATCCCACATTTTTGCCCCCAAATCCTGCAATTTCCCCCCAAATTCCCACATTTCGCCCCCCAAATCCCACATTTTTGCCCCAAAATCACGCAATTTCCCCCCAAATTCCCACATTTCGCGCCCCAAATGCCGCATTTTTGCCCCAAATTCCACATTTTGCACCAAAATCCCACATTTCGCCCCCTGAAGCCCACATTTTTGACCCAACATCCTGCAATTTCCCCCAAATTCCCCCATTTCGCCCCCCAAAGCCCACAATTTTGACCCAAATTCGCACATTTCACACCAAATTCCCACATTTTGCCCCCAAAATCCCGCGATTTCCCCCCAAATCCCCCATTTTTACCCTAAAACCGCACATTTTGCCCCCCAAATCCTGCAATTTCCCCCCAAAATCCCCCATTTTGCTTCCCAAATCCCACAGTTTTGCCCTGCATTCCCACATTTTACACCAAAATCCTGCAATTTACCCCCAAATCCCACATTTTTCCCCCAAATTTCCGCATTTCACACCAATATCCCACATTTTGCCCCCCAAATCCCGCATTTTTGCCCCAAATTCTGCAATTTCGCCCCCCAAATCCCCCATTTTTCCCCCAAATTCCCACATTCCACACCAATATCTCACATTTTGCCCCAAAATCCCGTGATTTCACCCCAAATTCCCCCATCTCGCCCCCAAATCCCGCATTTTTGCTCCAAATTCCCACATTTTACACCAAATTCCCACATTTTGCCCCCAAAATCCCACATTTTTGACCCAAATTCCTCCATTTTGCCCCCAAATCCCGCATTTTAACACAAATTCCTGCATTTCGCACCAAAATCCCACATTTTGCCACCAAAATCCCGCAATTTCGCCCCAAAATCCCCCATGTTTGCCCCAAATTCCTGCATTTCGCACCAAAATCCCACATTTTGCCACCAAAATCCCGCAATTTACCCCCAAAATCCCCCATTTTTGACCCCAAATTCCCGCATTTCACACCAAATTCCCACATTTTTGCCCCCAAATCCCGTGATTTCCCCCCAAATTCCCCCGTTTTGCCCCCCAAATCCCGCATTTTTGACACAAATCCCCACATTTTACACCAAAATCCCACATTTCGCCCCCCAAATCCCACGATTTCCCCCCAAATCCCCCATTTTTGATCTAAAACCCCACATTTTGCACCCAAAATCCTGCAATTTCCCCCCAAAATCCCACATTTTTGACCCAAATCCCCACATTTTACACCAATATCTCACATTTTGCCCCAAAATCCAGCGATTTCCCCCCAAATTCCCCCATCTCGCCCCCCAAATCCCGCATTTTTGCCCCAAATTCCCACATTTTACACCAAATTCCCACATTTTGCCCCCCAAATCCCACATTTTTGACCCAAATTCCCCCATTTTGCCCCCAAATCCCACATTTTTGACCCAAATACCCGCATTTTGCACCAAAATCCAACATTTTGCCCCCAAAATCCCACGATTTCCCCACAAATCCCCCATTTTTGCCCCAAATTCCTGCATTTTGCACCAAAATCCCACAATTTACCCCCAAAATCCCACATTTTGCCCCCAAATCCCGCATTTTTGCCCTGAATTCCCACATTTCACAACAAATTCCCACATTTTGCCACCCAAAATTCCACGATTTCCCCCAAAATCCCCCATTTTTACCCTAAGACTCCACATTTTGCCCCCAAATCCTGCAATTTCGCCACAAATCCCACATTTTTTACCCAAATTCCCACATTGCGCCACCCAAATCCTGCATTTTTCTTCCGAAGTACCGCAATTTCCCCCCAAATCCTGCAATTTTGCCCCCCAAATCCCACATTTTTGCCCTGAATTCCCAACTTTAATACCAAATTCCCATATTTCGCCCCCCAAATCCCACATTTTTGCCCCAAATCCCCCAATTTCGACCCCCAAAGCCCACAATTTTGACCGAAATTCCCGCATTTCGCCCCCCAAATCCCGCATTTTTGCCCCAAATTCCCACATTTCGCCCCCCAAATCCCACATTTTTGACCCAAATTCCCGCATTTTTCTTCCAAAGTTTCGCGATTTCCCCCCAAATTCCCCCATTTTGCCCCCCAAATCCCACATTTTTGCCCCAAATTCCCACCTTTTACACCAAATTTCCACATTTCGCCCCCCAAATCCCGCATTTTTGACCCAAATTCCCCAATTTCGCCCCCCAAAGCCCACAATTTTGACACCAAATTCCCACATTTCGCCCCCAAAATCCCGCTATTTCCCCCGAAATCCCACATTTTTGCCCCAAATTCCCACGTTTTACACCAAAATCCCACATTTGGCCCCCAAATCCCACGATTTCCCCCCAAATCCCCCATTTTGCCCCCCAAATCCCACATTTTTGCCCCAAATTCCCACATTTCACACCAATATCCCACATTTTGCCCCCAAAATCCCGCGATTTCCCCCCAAATCCCCCATTTTTACCCTAAAACCGCACGTTTTGCCCCCAAAATCCTGCAATTTCCCCCAAAAATCCCCGATTTTTGCCCCAAATTCCTGCATTTTGCACCAAAATCCCACATTTTGCCCCCAAAATCCCACGATTTCCCCCCAAATTCCCCCATTTTTGCCCCAAATTCACCCATTTCGCTCGACAAATCTCGCATTTTTGCCCCAAAATCCCACGATTTCCCCCCAAATCCCCCCGTTTCGCCCCCCAAAATCCCACATTTTTGACCCAAATCCCCACATTTTACACCAAAATCCCACATTTTGCCCCCCAAATCCCACATTTTTCCCCAAATTCCCCCATTTTGCCCCCAAATCACGCATTTTTGACCCCAAACCCCGCATTTCGCACCAAATTCCCCCATTTTGCCCCCAAAATCCCGCGATTTCCCCCAAATTCCCCCGTTTAGCCCCCCAAATCCCACATTTTTGCCCCAAAATCCTGCAATTTCCCCCCAAATTCCCACATTTCGCGCCCCAAATCCTGCATTTTTGCCCCAAATTCCACATTTCGCACCAAAATCCCACATTTCGCCCCCTGAAGCCCACATTTTTGCCCCAACATCCTGCAATTTACCCCAAATTCACACATTTCGCCCCCCAAATCCCACATTTTTGACCCAAATTCCCACATTTCGCCCCCCAAATCCCACATTTTTCTTCCAAAGTCCCGCGATTTCCCCCCAAATTCCCCCATTTCGCCCCCCAAAGCCCACAATTTTGACCCAAATTCGCACATTTCACACCAAATTCCCACATTTTGCCCCCAAAATCCCGCGATTTCCCCCCAAATCCCCCATTTTTACCCTAAAACCGCACATTTTGCCCCCCAAATCCTGCAATTTCCCCCCAAAATCCCCCATTTTGCTTCCCAAATCCCACAGTTTTGCCCTGCATTCCCACATTTTACACCAAAATCCTGCAATTTACCCCCAAATCCCACATTTTTCCCCCAAATTTCCGCATTTCACACCAATATCCCACATTTTGCCCCCCAAATCCCGCATTTTTGCCCCAAATTCCCCAATTTCGCCCCCCAAATCCCCCATTTTTGCCCCAAATTCCCACATTTTACACCAAATTCCCACATTTTGCCCCCAAATCCCACATTTTTGACCCAAATTCCCCCATTTTGCCCCCAAATCCCACATTTTTGACCCAAATCCCCGCATTTTGCACCAAAATCCAACATTTTGCCCCCAAAATCCCACGATTTCCCCACAAATCCCCCATTTTTGCCCCAAATTCCTGCATTTTGCACCAAAATCCCACAATTTACCCCCAAAATCCCACATTTTGCCACCAAATCCTGCATTTTTGCCCTGAATTCCCACATTTCACACCAAATTCCCACATTTTGCCCCCAAAATCCCGTATTTTTGCCCCAAATTCCCACATTTTGCCCCCCAAATCCCACATTTTTGCCCCAAATTCCCACATTTCACACCAAATACCCACATTTTGCCACCCAAAACCCCACGATTTCCCCCAAAATCCCCCATTTTTGACCTAAAACCCCACATTTTGCCCCCAAATCCTGCAATTTTCCCCTCAAAATCCCGCAATTTTTCCCCAAAATCCCACATTTTGCCCTTAATTCCCGCATTTCACACCAAATTCCCACATTTTGCCACCCAAAACCCCACGATTTCCCCCAAAATCCCCCATTTTTACCCTAAAACCCCACATTTTGCCACCAAATCCTGCAATTTCGCCCCAAATTCCCACATTTCGCCCCCCAAATCCCACATTTTTGACCCAAATTCCCACATTTCGCCACCCAAATCCCGCATTTTTCTTCCAAAGTCCCACGATTTCCCCCCAAATTCCCCCATTTTGCCCCCCAAATCCCACATTTTTGCCCTGAATTCCCAACTTTAACACCAAATTCCCACATTTCGCCCCCCAAATCCCACATTTTTGCCCCAAATTCCCCAATTTCGCTCCCCAAAGCCCACAATTTTGACCCAAATTCCCACATTTCGTCCCCCAAATCCCGCATTTTTGCCCCAAATTCCCACATTTCGCCCCCCGAATCCCCCATTTTTGCCCCAAATTCCCACATTTCACACCAATATCCCACATTTTGCCGCCAAAATCCCGCGATTTCTCTTCAAATCCCCCATTTTTACCCTAAAACCGAACATTTTGCCCCCAAAATCCTGCAATTTCCCCCCAAAATCCCACATTTTTGACCCAAATCCCCACATTTTACACCAAAATCCCACATTTTGCCCCACAAATCCCACATTTTTCCCCAAATTCCTCAATTTTTGCCCCCAAATCACGCATTTTTGACCCCAAACCCCGCATTTCGCACCAAATTCCCCCATTTTGCCCCCAATATCCCGAGATTTCCCCCAAATTCCCCCGTTTAGCCCACCAAATCCCACATTTTTGCCCCAAAATCCTGCAATTTCCCCCCAAATTCCCCCGTTTCGTGCCCCAAATCCCGCATTTTTGCCCCAAATTCCACATTTCGCACCAAAATCCCACATTTTGCCCCCCAAATCCCACATTTTTGCCCCAACATCCCGCAATTTCCCCCAAATTCCCACATTTCGCCCCCCAAATCCCACATTTTTGACCCAAATTCCCACATTTTGCCCCCCAAATCCCGCATTTTTCTTCCAAAGTCCCGCGATTTCCCCCCAAATTCCCCCATTTCGCCCCCAAAGCCCACAATTTTGACCCAAATTCCCACGTTTTACACCAAAATCCCACATTTGGCACCCAAATCCCACGATTTACCCCCAAATCCCCCATTTCGCCCCCCAAATCCCACATTTTTGACCCAAATCCCGGCATTTCGCACCAAAATCCGACAATTTACCCCCAAAATCCCACATTTTACCCCCAAATCCTGCATTTTTGCCCTGAATTCCCACATTTAACACCAAATTCCCACATTTTGCCCCCAAAATCCCGTATTTTTGCCCCAAATTCCCACATTTTGCCCCCCAAATCCCACATTTTTGCCCCAAATTCCCACATTTCACACCAAATACCCACATTTTGCCACCCAAAACCCCACGATTTCCCCCAAAATCCCCCATTTTTGACCTAAAACCCCACATTTTGCACCCAAAATCCTGCAATTTCCCCCTCAAAATCCCGCAATTTTTCCCCAAAATCCCACATCTTTGCACCAAATTCCCGCATTTCGCAACAAAATCCCACATTTTGCCCCAAATTCCCGCATTTCACACCAAATTCCCACATTTTTGCCCCCAAATCCCGTGATTTCCCCCCAAATTCCCCCGTTTTGCCCCGCAAATCCCGCATTTTTGACACAAATCCCCACATTTTACACCAAAATCCCACATTTCGCCCCCAAAATCCCACGATTTCCCCCAAAACCCCCCATTCTTGACCTAAAACCCCACATTTTGCACCCAAAATCCTGCAATTTCCCCCTCAAAATCCCGCATTTTTCACCCAAATTCCCACATTCCACACCAATATCTCACATTTTGCCCCAAAATCCCGTGATTTCACCCCAAATTCCCCCATCTCGCCCCCCAAATCCTGCATTTTTGCCCCAAATTCCTGCATTTCGCACCAAATTCCCACATTTTGCCACCAAAATCCCGCAATTTACCCCCAAAATCCCCCATGTTTGCCCCAAATTCCTGCATTTTGCACCAAAATCCCACATTTTGCCCCCCAAATTCCACGATTTCCCGCCAAATTCCCACATTTTGCCCGTCAAATCCCACATTTTGCCCCTCAAAATCCCGCAATTTTTCCCCAAAATCCCACATCTTTGCACCAAATTCCCGCATTTTGCACCAAAATCCCACATTTTTGCCCCAAAATCCCGTGATTTCCCCCCAAATTCCCCCGTTTTGCCCCCCAAATCCCGCATTTTTGACACAAATCCCCTCATTTTACACCCAAATCCCACATTTCGCCCCCAAAATCCCGCGATTTCCCCCAAAACCCCCCATTTTTGACCTAAAACCCTACATTTTGCCCCCAAAATCCTGCAATTTCCCCCCAAAATCCCACATTTTTGACCCAAATCCCCACATTTTACACCAAAATCCCACATTTTGCCACCCAAATCCCACATTTTTTCCCCAAATTCCTCAATTTTGCCCCCAAATCACGCATTTTTGACCCCAAACCCCGCATTTCGCACCAAATTCCCCCATTTTGCCCCCAAAGCCCACAATTTTGACACCAAATTCCCACGTTTTACACCAAAATCCCACATTTGGCACCCAAATCCCACGATTTCCCCCCAAATCCCCCATTTTGCCCCCCAAATGCCCCATTTTTGCCCCAAATTCCCACATTTCACACCAATATCCCACATTTTGCCCCCCAAATCCCGCATTTTTGCCCCAAATTCTGCAATTTCGCCCCCCAAATCCCCCATTTTTCCCCCAAATTCCCACATTCCACACCAATATCTCACATTTTGCCCCAAAATCCCGTGATTTCACCCCAAATTCCCCCATCTCGCCCCCCAAATCCCCCATTTTTGCCCCAAATTCCCACATTTTACACCAAATTCCCACATTTTGCCCCCAAAATCCCACATTTTTGACCCAAATTCCTCCATTTTGCCCCCAAATCCCGCATTTTAACCCAAATTCCTGCATTTCGCACCAAAATCCCACATTTTGCCACCAAAATCCCGCAATTTCGCCCCAAAATCCCCCATGTTTGCCCCAAATTCCTGCATTTCGCACCAAATTCCCACATTTTGCCACCAAAATCCCGCAATTTACCCCCAAAATCCCCCATGTTTGCCCCAAATTCCTGCATTTTGCACCAAAATCCCACATTTTGCCCCCCAAATTCCACGATTTCCCGCCAAATTCCCACATTTTGCCCGTCAAATCCCACATTTTGCCCCTCAAAATCCCGCAATTTTTCCCCAAAATCCCACATCTTTGCACCAAATTCCCGCATTTTGCACCAAAATCCCACATTTTTGCCCCAAAATCCCGTGATTTCCCCCCAAATTCCCCCGTTTTGCCCCCCAAATCCCGCATTTTTGACACAAATCCCCTCATTTTACACCCAAATCCCACATTTCGCCCCCAAAATCCCGCGATTTCCCCCAAAACCCCCCATTTTTGACCTAAAACCCTACATTTTGCCCCCAAAATCCTGCAATTTCCCCCCAAAATCCCACATTTTTGACCCAAATCCCCACATTTTACACCAAAATCCCACATTTTGCCCCCCAAATCCCACATTTTTTCCCCAAATTCCTCAATTTTGCCCCCAAATCACGCATTTTTGACCCCAAACCCCGCATTTCGCACCAAATTCCCCCATTTTGCCCCCAAAATCCCGCGATTTCCCCCAAATTCCCCCGTTTAGCCCCCCAAATCCCGCATTTTTGCCCCAAAATCACGCAATTTCCCCCCAAATTCCCCCGTTTCGTGCCCCAAATCCCGCATTTTTGCCCCAAATTCCACATTTCGCACCAAAATCCCACATTTTGCCCCCAAAATCCCACATTTTTGCCCCAAAATCCCGCAATTTCCCCCCAAATTCCCCCGTTTCGTGCCCCAAATCCCACATTTTTGCCCCAAATTCCACATTTCGCACCAAAATCCCACATTTTGCCCCCCAAATCCCACATTTTTGCCCCAACATCCCGCAATTTCCCCCAAATTCCCACATTTCGCCCCCCAAATCCCACATTTTTGACCCAAATTCCCACATTTCGCCCCCCAAATCCCGCATTTTTCTTCCAAAGTCCCGCGATTTCCCCCCAAATACCCCCATTTCGCCCCCAAAGCCCACAATTTTGACCCAAATTCCCACATTTCGCCCCCAAAATCCTGCTGTTTCCCCCCAAAATCCCACATTTTTGCCCCAGATTCCCACATTTTACACCAAAATCCCACATTTTGCCCCCCAAATCCCACATTTTTGACCCAAATTCCCCCATTTTGCCCCCAAATCCCACATTTTTGACCCAAATCCCGGCATTTCGCACCAAAATCCGACAATTTACCCCCAAAATCCCACATTTTACCCCCAAATCCTGCATTTTTGCCCTGAATTCTCACATTTAACACCAAATTCCCACATTTTGCCCCCAAAATCCCGTATTTTTGCCCCAAATTCCCACATTTTGCCCCCCAAATCCCACATTTTTGCCCCAAATTCCCACATTTCACACCAAATACCCACATTTTGCCACCCAAAACCCCACGATTTCCCCCAAAATCCCCCATCTTTGACCTAAAACCCCACATTTTGCACCCAAAATCCTGCAATTTCCCCCTCAAAATCCTGCAATTTTTCCCCAAAATCCCACATCTTTGCACCAAATTCCCGCATTTCGCAACAAAATCCCACATTTTGCCCCAAATTCCCGCATTTCACACCAAATTCCCACATTTTTGCCCCCAAATCCCGTGATTTCCCCCCAAATTCCCCCGTTTTGCCCCGCAAATCCCGCATTTTTGACACAAATCCCCACATTTTACACCAAAATCCCACATTTCGCCCCCAAAATCCCACGATTTCCCCCAAAACCCCCCATTTTTGACCTAAAACCCCACATTTTGCACCCAAAATCCTGCAATTTCCCCCTCAAAATCCCGCATTTTTCACCCAAATTCCCACATTCCACACCAATATCTCACATTTTGCCCCCAAAATCCCGTGATTTCACCCCAAATTCCCCCATCTCGCCCCCCAAATCCTGCATTTTTGCCCCAAATTCCCACATTTTACACCAAATTCCCACATTTTGCCCCCCAAATCCCACATTTTTGCCCCAACATCCCGCAATTTCCCCCAAATTCCCACATTTCGCCCCCCAAATCCCACATTTTTGACCCAAATTCCCACATTTCGCCCCCCAAATCCCGCATTTTTCTTCCAAAGTCCCGCGATTTCCCCCCAAATACCCCCATTTCGCCCCCAAAGCCCACAATTTTGACCCAAATTCCCACATTTCGCCCCCAAAATCCTGCTGTTTCCCCCCAAAATCCCACATTTTTGCCCCAGATTCCCACATTTTACACCAAAATCCCACATTTTGCCCCCCAAATCCCACATTTTTGACCCAAATTCCCCCATTTTGCCCCCAAATCCCACATTTTTGACCCAAATCCCGGCATTTCGCACCAAAATCCGACAATTTACCCCCAAAATCCCACATTTTACCCCCAAATCCTGCATTTTTGCCCTGAATTCCCACATTTAACACCAAATTCCCACATTTTGCCCCCAAAATCCCGTATTTTTGCCCCAAATTCCCACATTTTGCCCCACAAATCCCACATTTTTGCCCCAAATTCCCACATTTCACACCAAATACCCACATTTTGCCACCCAAAACCCCACGATTTCCCCCAAAATCCCCCATTTTTGACCTAAAACCCCACATTTTGCACCCAAAATCCTGCAATTTCCCCCTCAAAATCCCGCAATTTTTCCCCAAAATCCCACATCTTTGCACCAAATTCCCGCATTTCGCAACAAAATCCCACATTTTGCCCCAAATTCCCGCATTTCACACCAAATTCCCACATTTTTGCCCCCAAATCCCGTGATTTCCCCCCAAATTCCCCCGTTTTGCCCCGCAAATCCCGCATTTTTGACACAAATCCCCACATTTTACACCAAAATCCCACATTTCGCCCCCAAAATCCCACGATTTCCCCCAAAACCCCCCATTCTTGACCTAAAACCCCACATTTTGCACCCAAAATCCTGCAATTTCCCCCTCAAAATCCCGCATTTTTCACCCAAATTCCCACATTCCACACCAATATCTCACATTTTGCCCCAAAATCCCGTGATTTCACCCCAAATTCCCCCATCTCGCCCCCCAAATCCTGCATTTTTGACCCAAATTCCTGCATTTCGCACCAAATTCCCACATTTTGCCACCAAAATCCCGCAATTTACCCCCAAAATCCCCCATTTTTGCCCCAAATTCCTGCATTTTGCACCAAAATCCCACATTTTGCCCCCCAAATTCCACGATTTCCCGCCAAATTCCCACATTTTGCCCGTCAAATCCCACATTTTGCCCCTCAAAATCCCGCAATTTTTCCCCAAAATCCCACATCTTTGCACCAAATTCCCGCATTTTGCACCAAAATCCCACATTTTTGCCCCAAAATCCCGTGATTTCCCCCCAAATTCCCCCGTTTTGCCCCCCAAATCCCGCATTTTTGACACAAATCCCCTCATTTTACACCCAAATCCCACATTTCGCCCCCAAAATCCCGCGATTTCCCCCAAAACCCCCCATTTTTGACCTAAAACCCTACATTTTGCCCCCAAAATCCTGCAATTTCCCCCCAAAATCCCACATTTTTGACCCAAATCCCCACATTTTACACCAAAATCCCACATTTTGCCACCCAAATCCCACATTTTTTCCCCAAATTCCTCAATTTTGCCCCCAAATCACGCATTTTTGACCCCAAACCCCGCATTTCGCACCAAATTCCCCCATTTTGCCCCCAAAGCCCACAATTTTGACCCAAATTCCCACGTTTTACACCAAAATCCCACATTTGGCACCCAAATCCCACGATTTCCCCCCAAATCCCCCATTTTGCCCCCCAAATGCCCCATTTTTGCCCCAAATTCCCACATTTCACACCAATATCCCACATTTTGCCCCCCAAATCCCGCATTTTTGCCCCAAATTCTGCAATTTCGCCCCCCAAATCCCCCATTTTTCCCCCAAATTCCCACATTCCACACCAATATCTCACATTTTGCCCCAAAATCCCGTGATTTCACCCCAAATTCCCCCATCTCGCCCCCAAATCCCGCATTTTTGCTCCAAATTCCCACATTTTACACCAAATTCCCACATTTTGCCCCCAAAATCCCACATTTTTGACCCAAATTCCTCCATTTTGCCCCCAAATCCCGCATTTTAACCCAAATTCCTGCATTTCGCACCAAAATCCCACATTTTGCCACCAAAATCCCGCAATTTCGCCCCAAAATCCCCCATGTTTGCCCCAAATTCCTGCATTTCGCACCAAATTCCCACATTTTGCCACCAAAATCCCGCAATTTACCCCCAAAATCCCCCATGTTTGCCCCAAATTCCTGCATTTTGCACCAAAATCCCACATTTTGCCCCCCAAATTCCACGATTTCCCGCCAAATTCCCACATTTTGCCCGTCAAATCCCACATTTTGCCCCTCAAAATCCCGCAATTTTTCCCCAAAATCCCACATCTTTGCACCAAATTCCCGCATTTTGCACCAAAATCCCACATTTTTGCCCCAAAATCCCGTGATTTCCCCCCAAATTCCCCCGTTTTGCCCCCCAAATCCCGCATTTTTGACACAAATCCCCTCATTTTACACCCAAATCCCACATTTCGCCCCCAAAATCCCGCGATTTCCCCCAAAACCCCCCATTTTTGACCTAAAACCCTACATTTTGCCCCCAAAATCCTGCAATTTCCCCCCAAAATCCCACATTTTTGACCCAAATCCCCACATTTTACACCAAAATCCCACATTTTGCCCCCCAAATCCCACATTTTTGCCCCAAATTCCTCAATTTTGCCCCCAAATCACGCATTTTTGACCCCAAACCCCGCATTTCGCACCAAATTCCCCCATTTTGCCCCCAAAATCCCGCGATTTCCCCCAAATTCCCCCGTTTAGCCCCCCAAATCCCGCATTTTTGCCCCAAAATCACGCAATTTCCCCCCAAATTCCCCCGTTTCGTGCCCCAAATCCCGCATTTTTGCCCCAAATTCCACATTTCGCACCAAGATCCCACATTTTGCCCCCCAAATCCCACATTTTTGACCCAAAATCCCGCAATTTCCCCCCAAATTCCCCCGTTTCGTGCCCCAAATCCCACATTTTTGCCCCAAATTCCACATTTCGCACCAAAATCCCACATTTTGCCCCCCAAATCCCACATTTTTGCCCCAACATCCCGCAATTTCCCCCAAATTCCCACATTTCGCCCCCCAAATCCCACATTTTTGACCCAAATTCCCACATTTCGCCCCCCAAATCCCGCATTTTTCTTCCAAAGTCCCGCGATTTCCCCCCAAATACCCCCATTTCGCCCCCAAAGCCCACAATTTTGACCCAAATTCCCACATTTCGCCCCCAAAATCCTGCTGTTTCCCCCCAAAATCCCACATTTTTGCCCCAGATTCCCACATTTTACACCAAAATCCCACATTTTGCCCCCCAAATCCCATATTTTTGACCCAAATTCGCCCATTTTGCCCCCAAATCCCACATTTTTGACCCAAATCCCGGCATTTCGCACCAAAATCCGACAATTTACCCCCAAAATCCCACATTTTACCCCCAAATCCTGCATTTTTGCCCTGAATTCTCACATTTAACACCAAATTCCCACATTTTGCCCCCAAAATCCCGTATTTTTGCCCCAAATTCCCACATTTTGCCCCCCAAATCCCACATTTTTGCCCCAAATTCCCACATTTCACACCAAATACCCACATTTTGCCACCCAAAACCCCACGATTTCCCCCAAAATCCCCCATTTTTGACCTAAAACCCCACATTTTGCACCCAAAATCCTGCAATTTCCCCCTCAAAATCCCGCAATTTTTCCCCAAAATCCCACATCTTTGCACCAAATTCCCGCATTTCGCAACAAAATCCCACATTTTGCCCCAAATTCCCGCATTTCACACCAAATTCCCACATTTTTGCCCCCAAATCCCGTGATTTCCCCCCAAATTCCCCCGTTTTGCCCCCCAAATCCCGCATTTTTGACACAAATCCCCACATTTTACACCAAAATCCCACATTTCGCCCCCAAAATCCCACGATTTCCCCCAAAACCCCCCATTTTTGACCTAAAACCCCACATTTTGCACCCAAAATCCTGCAATTTCCCCCTCAAAATCCCGCATTTTTCACCCAAATTCCCACATTCCACACCAATATCTCACATTTTGCCCCCAAAATCCCGTGATTTCACCCCAAATTCCCCCATCTCGCCCCCCAAATCCTGCATTTTTGCCCCAAATTCCCACATTTTACACCAAATTCCCACATTTTGCCCCCCAAATCCCACATTTTTGCCCCAACATCCCGCAATTTCCCCCAAATTCCCACATTTCGCCCCCCAAATCCCACATTTTTGACCCAAATTCCCACATTTCGCCCCCCAAATCCCGCATTTTTCTTCCAAAGTCCCGCGATTTCCCCCCAAATACCCCCATTTCGCCCCCAAAGCCCACAATTTTGACCCAAATTCCCACATTTCGCCCCCAAAATCCTGCTGTTTCCCCCCAAAATCCCACATTTTTGCCCCAGATTCCCACATTTTACACCAAAATCCCACATTTTGCCCCCCAAATCCCACATTTTTGACCCAAATTCCCCCATTTTGCCCCCAAATCCCACATTTTTGACCCAAATCCCGGCATTTCGCACCAAAATCCGACAATTTAGCCCCAAAATCCCACATTTTACCCCCAAATCCTGCATTTTTGCCCTGAATTCCCACATTTAACACCAAATTCCCACATTTTGCCCCCAAAATCCCGTATTTTTGCCCCAAATTCCCACATTTTGCCCCCCAAATCCCACATTTTTGCCCCAAAATCCTGCAATTTCCCCCCAAATTCCCACATTTCGCCCCCCAAATCCCACATTTTTGCCCCAAAATCACGCAATTTCCCCCCAAATTCCCACATTTCGCCCCCGAAATCCCACATTTTTGACCCAAATTCCCACATTTCGCCCCCCAAATCCCACATTTTTGCCCCAAAATCCCGCAATTTCCCCCCAAATTCCCACATTTCGCGCCCCAAATGCCGCATTTTTGCCCCAAATTCCACATTTTGCACCAAAATCCCACATTTCGCCCCCTGAAGCCCACATTTTTGACCCAACATCCTGCAATTTCCCCCAAATTCCCCCATTTCGCCCCCCAAAGCCCACAATTTTGACCCAAATTCCCACATTTCACACCAAATTCCCACATTTTGCCCCCAAAATCCCGCGATTTCCCCCCAAATCCCCCATTTTTACCCTAAAACCGCACATTTTGCCCCCCAAATCCTGCAATTTCCCCCCAAAATCCCCCATTTTGCTTCCCAAATCCCACATTTTTGCCCTGCATTCCCACATTTTACACCAAAATCCTGCAATTTACCCCCAAATCCCACATTTTTCCCCCAAATTTCCGCATTTCACACCAATATCCCACATTTTGCCCCCCAAATCCCGCATTTTTGCCCCAAATTCTGCAATTTCGCCCCCCAAATCCCCCATTTTTCCCCCAAATTCCCACATTCCACACCAATATCTCACATTTTGCCCCAAAATCCCGTGATTTCACCCCAAATTCCCCCATCTCGCCCCCAAATCCCGCATTTTTGCTCCAAATTCCCACATTTTACACCAAATTCCCACATTTTGCCCCCAAAATCCCACATTTTTGACCCAAATTCCTCCATTTTGCCCCCAAATCCCGCATTTTAACCCAAATTCCTGCATTTCGCACCAAAATCCCACATTTTGCCACCAAAATCCCGCAATTTCGCCCCAAAATCCCCCATGTTTGCCCCAAATTCCTGCATTTCGCACCAAATTCCCACATTTTGCCACCAAAATCCCGCAATTTACCCCCAAAATCCCCCATGTTTGCCCCAAATTCCTGCATTTTGCACCAAAATCCCACATTTTGCCCCCCAAATTCCACGATTTCCCGCCAAATTCCCACATTTTGCCCGTCAAATCCCACATTTTGCCCCTCAAAATCCCGCAATTTTTCCCCAAAATCCCACATCTTTGCACCAAATTCCCGCATTTTGCACCAAAATCCCACATTTTTGCCCCAAAATCCCGTGATTTCCCCCCAAATTCCCCCGTTTTGCCCCCCAAATCCCGCATTTTTGACACAAATCCCCTCATTTTACACCCAAATCCCACATTTCGCCCCCAAAATCCCGCGATTTCCCCCAAAACCCCCCATTTTTGACCTAAAACCCTACATTTTGCCCCCAAAATCCTGCAATTTCCCCCCAAAATCCCACATTTTTGACCCAAATCCCCACATTTTACACCAAAATCCCACATTTTGCCCCCCAAATCCCACATTTTTGCCCCAAATTCCTCAATTTTGCCCCCAAATCACGCATTTTTGACCCCAAACCCCGCATTTCGCACCAAATTCCCCCATTTTGCCCCCAAAATCCCGCGATTTCCCCCAAATTCCCCCGTTTAGCCCCCCAAATCCCGCATTTTTGCCCCAAAATCACGCAATTTCCCCCCAAATTCCCCCGTTTCGTGCCCCAAATCCCGCATTTTTGCCCCAAATTCCACATTTCGCACCAAGATCCCACATTTTGCCCCCCAAATCCCACATTTTTGACCCAAAATCCCGCAATTTCCCCCCAAATTCCCCCGTTTCGTGCCCCAAATCCCACATTTTTGCCCCAAATTCCACATTTCGCACCAAAATCCCACATTTTGCCCCCCAAATCCCACATTTTTGCCCCAACATCCCGCAATTTCCCCCAAATTCCCACATTTCGCCCCCCAAATCCCACATTTTTGACCCAAATTCCCACATTTCGCCCCCCAAATCCCGCATTTTTCTTCCAAAGTCCCGCGATTTCCCCCCAAATACCCCCATTTCGCCCCCAAAGCCCACAATTTTGACCCAAATTCCCACATTTCGCCCCCAAAATCCTGCTGTTTCCCCCCAAAATCCCACATTTTTGCCCCAGATTCCCACATTTTACACCAAAATCCCACATTTTGCCCCCCAAATCCCATATTTTTGACCCAAATTCCCCCATTTTGCCCCCAAATCCCACATTTTTGACCCAAATCCCGGCATTTCGCACCAAAATCCGACAATTTACCCCCAAAATCCCACATTTTACCCCCAAATCCTGCATTTTTGCCCTGAATTCTCACATTTAACACCAAATTCCCACATTTTGCCCCCAAAATCCCGTATTTTTGCCCCAAATTCCCACATTTTGCCCCCCAAATCCCACATTTTTGCCCCAAATTCCCACATTTCACACCAAATACCCACATTTTGCCACCCAAAACCCCACGATTTCCCCCAAAATCCCCCATTTTTGACCTAAAACCCCACATTTTGCACCCAAAATCCTGCAATTTCCCCCTCAAAATCCCGCAATTTTTCCCCAAAATCCCACATCTTTGCACCAAATTCCCGCATTTCGCAACAAAATCCCACATTTTGCCCCAAATTCCCGCATTTCACACCAAATTCCCACATTTTTGCCCCCAAATCCCGTGATTTCCCCCCAAATTCCCCCGTTTTGCCCCCCAAATCCCGCATTTTTGACACAAATCCCCACATTTTACACCAAAATCCCACATTTCGCCCCCAAAATCCCACGATTTCCCCCAAAACCCCCCATTTTTGACCTAAAACCCCACATTTTGCACCCAAAATCCTGCAATTTCCCCCTCAAAATCCCGCATTTTTCACCCAAATTCCCACATTCCACACCAATATCTCACATTTTGCCCCCAAAATCCCGTGATTTCACCCCAAATTCCCCCATCTCGCCCCCCAAATCCTGCATTTTTGCCCCAAATTCCCACATTTTACACCAAATTCCCACATTTTGCCCCCCAAATCCCACATTTTTGCCCCAACATCCCGCAATTTCCCCCAAATTCCCACATTTCGCCCCCCAAATCCCACATTTTTGACCCAAATTCCCACATTTCGCCCCCCAAATCCCGCATTTTTCTTCCAAAGTCCCGCGATTTCCCCCCAAATACCCCCATTTCGCCCCCAAAGCCCACAATTTTGACCCAAATTCCCACATTTCGCCCCCAAAATCCTGCTGTTTCCCCCCAAAATCCCACATTTTTGCCCCAGATTCCCACATTTTACACCAAAATCCCACATTTTGCCCCCCAAATCCCACATTTTTGACCCAAATTCCCCCATTTTGCCCCCAAATCCCACATTTTTGACCCAAATCCCGGCATTTCGCACCAAAATCCGACAATTTAGCCCCAAAATCCCACATTTTACCCCCAAATCCTGCATTTTTGCCCTGAATTCCCACATTTAACACCAAATTCCCACATTTTGCCCCCAAAATCCCGTATTTTTGCCCCAAATTCCCACATTTTGCCCCCCAAATCCCACATTTTTGCCCCAAAATCCTGCAATTTCCCCCCAAATTCCCACATTTCGCCCCCCAAATCCCACATTTTTGCCCCAAAATCACGCAATTTCCCCCCAAATTCCCACATTTCGCCCCCGAAATCCCACATTTTTGACCCAAATTCCCACATTTCGCCCCCCAAATCCCACATTTTTGCCCCAAAATCCCGCAATTTCCCCCCAAATTCCCACATTTCGCGCCCCAAATGCCGCATTTTTGCCCCAAATTCCACATTTTGCACCAAAATCCCACATTTCGCCCCCTGAAGCCCACATTTTTGACCCAACATCCTGCAATTTCCCCCAAATTCCCCCATTTCGCCCCCCAAAGCCCACAATTTTGACCCAAATTCCCACATTTCACACCAAATTCCCACATTTTGCCCCCAAAATCCCGCGATTTCCCCCCAAATCCCCCATTTTTACCCTAAAACCGCACATTTTGCCCCCCAAATCCTGCAATTTCCCCCCAAAATCCCCCATTTTGCTTCCCAAATCCCACATTTTTGCCCTGCATTCCCACATTTTACACCAAAATCCTGCAATTTACCCCCAAATCCCACATTTTTCCCCCAAATTTCCGCATTTCACACCAATATCCCACATTTTGCCCCCCAAATCCCGCATTTTTGCCCCAAATTCTGCAATTTCGCCCCCCAAATCCCCCATTTTTCCCCCAAATTCCCACATTCCACACCAATATCTCACATTTTGCCCCAAAATCCCGTGATTTCACCCCAAATTCCCCCATCTCGCCCCCAAATCCCGCATTTTTGCTCCAAATTCCCACATTTTACACCAAATTCCCACATTTTGCCCCCAAAATCCCACATTTTTGACCCAAATTCCTCCATTTTGCCCCCAAATCCCGCATTTTAACCCAAATTCCTGCATTTCGCACCAAAATCCCACATTTTGCCACCAAAATCCCGCAATTTCGCCCCAAAATCCCCCATGTTTGCCCCAAATTCCTGCATTTCGCACCAAAATCCCACATTTTGCCACCAAAATCCCGCAATTTACCCCCAAAATCCCCCATTTTTGCCCCAAATTCCTGCATTTTGCACCAAAATCCCACATTTTGCCCCCCAAATTCCACGATTTCCCGCCAAATTCCCACATTTTGCCCGTCAAATCCCACATTTTGCCCCTCAAAATCCCGCAATTTTTCCCCAAAATCCCACATCTTTGCACCAAATTCCCGCATTTTGCACCAAAATCCCACATTTTTGCCCCAAAATCCCGTGATTTCCCCCCAAATTCCCCCGTTTTGCCCCCCAAATCCCGCATTTTTGACACAAATCCCCTCATTTTACACCCAAATCCCACATTTCGCCCCCAAAATCCCGCGATTTCCCCCAAAACCCCCCATTTTTGACCTAAAACCCTACATTTTGCACCCAAAATCCTGCAATTTCCCCCCAAAATCCCCCATTTTGCTTCCCAAATCCCACAGTTTTGCCCTGAATTCACACATTTTACACCAAAATCCTGCAATTTCCCCCCAAAATCCCACATTTTTGACCCAAATCCCCACATTTTACACCCAAATCCCACATTTTTTCCCCAAATTCCTCAATTTTGCCCCCAAATCACGCATTTTTGACCCCAAACCCCGCATTTCGCACCAAATTCCCCCATTTTGCCCCCAAAATCCCGCGATTTCCCCCAAATTCCCCCGTTTAGCCCCCCAAATCCCGCATTTTTGCCCCAAAATCACGCAATTTCCCCCCAAATTCCCCTGTTTCGTGCCCCAAATCCCGCATTTTTGCCCCAAATTCCACATTTCGCACCAAAATCCCACATTTTGCCCCCAAAATCCCACATTTTTGCCCCAAAATCCCGCAATTTCCCCCCAAATTCCCCCGTTTCGTGCCCCAAATCCCACATTTTTGCCCCAAATTCCACATTTCGCACCAAAATCCCACATTTTGCCCCCCAAATCCCACATTTTTGCCCCAACATCCCGCAATTTCCCCCAAATTCCCACATTTCGCCCCCCAAATCCCACATTTTTGACCCAAATTCCCACATTTCGCCCCCCAAATCCCGCATTTTTCTTCCAAAGTCCCGCGATTTCCCCCCAAATACCCCCATTTCGCCCCCAAAGCCCACAATTTTGACCCAAATTCCCACATTTCGCCCCCAAAATCCTGCTGTTTCCCCCCAAAATCCCACATTTTTGCCCCAGATTCCCACATTTTACACCAAAATCCCACATTTTGCCCCCCAAATCCCATATTTTTGACCCAAATTCGCCCATTTTGCCCCCAAATCCCACATTTTTGACCCAAATCCCGGCATTTCGCACCAAAATCCGACAATTTACCCCCAAAATCCCACATTTTACCCCCAAATCCTGCATTTTTGCCCTGAATTCTCACATTTAACACCAAATTCCCACATTTTGCCCCCAAAATCCCGTATTTTTGCCCCAAATTCCCACATTTTGCCCCCCAAATCCCACATTTTTGCCCCAAATTCCCACATTTCACACCAAATACCCACATTTTGCCACCCAAAACCCCACGATTTCCCCCAAAATCCCCCATTTTTGACCTAAAACCCCACATTTTGCACCCAAAATCCTGCAATTTCCCCCTCAAAATCCCGCAATTTTTCCCCAAAATCCCACATCTTTGCACCAAATTCCCGCATTTCGCAACAAAATCCCACATTTTGCCCCAAATTCCCGCATTTCACACCAAATTCCCACATTTTTGCCCCCAAATCCCGTGATTTCCCCCCAAATTCCCCCGTTTTGCCTTCCAAATCCCGCATTTTTGACACAAATCCCCACATTTTACACCCAAATCCCACATTTCGCCCCCAAAATCCCACGATTTCCCCCAAAACCCCCCATTTTTGACCTAAAACCCCACATTTTGCACCCAAAATCCTGCAATTTCCCCCTCAAAATCCCGCATTTTTCACCCAAATTCCCACATTCCACACCAATATCTCACATTTTGCCCCCAAAATCCCGTGATTTCACCCCAAATTCCCCCATCTCGCCCCCCAAATCCTGCATTTTTGCCCCAAATTCCCACATTTTACACCAAATTCCCACATTTTGCCCCCCAAATCCCACATTCTTGCCCCAACATCCCGCAATTTCCCCCAAATTCCCACATTTCGCCCCCCAAATCCCACATTTTTGACCCAAATTCCCACATTTCGCCCCCCAAATCCCGCATTTTTCTTCCAAAGTCCCGCGATTTCCCCCCAAATACCCCCATTTCGCCCCCAAAGCCCACAATTTTGACCCAAATTCCCACATTTCGCCCCCAAAATCCTGCTGTTTCCCCCCAAAATCCCACATTTTTGCCCCAGATTCCCACATTTTACACCAAAATCCCACATTTTGCCCCCCAAATCCCACATTTTTGACCCAAATTCCCCCATTTTGCCCCCAAATCCCACATTTTTGACCCAAATCCCGGCATTTCGCACCAAAATCCGACAATTTAGCCCCAAAATCCCACATTTTACCCCCAAATCCTGCATTTTTGCCCTGAATTCCCACATTTAACACCAAATTCCCACATTTTGCCCCCAAAATCCCGTATTTTTGCCCCAAATTCCCACATTTTGCCCCCCAAATCCCACATTTTTGCCCCCAAATCCTGCAATTTCCCCCCAAATTCCCACATTTCGCCCCCCAAATCCCACATTTTTGCCCCAAAATCACGCAATTTCCCCCCAAATTCCCACATTTCGCGCCCCAAATGCCGCATTTTTGCCCCAAATTCCACATTTTGCACCAAAATCCCACATTTCGCCCCCTGAAGCCCACATTTTTGACCCAACATCCTGCAATTTCCCCCAAATTCCCCCATTTCGCCCCCCAAAGCCCACAATTTTGACCCAAATTCCCACATTTCACACCAAATTCCCACATTTTGCCCCCAAAGTCCCGCGATTTCCCCCCAAATCCCCCATTTTTACCCTAAAACCGCACATTTTGCCCCCCAAATCCTGCAATTTCCCCCCAAAATCCCCCATTTTGCTTCCCAAATCCCACATTTTTGCCCTGCATTCCCACATTTTACACCAAAATCCTGCAATTTACCCCCAAATCCCACATTTTTCCCCCAAATTTCCGCATTTCACACCAATATCCCACATTTTGCCCCCCAAATCCCGCATTTTTGCCCCAAATTCTGCAATTTCGCCCCCCAAATCCCCCATTTTTCCCCCAAATTCCCACATTCCACACCAATATCTCACATTTTGCCCCAAAATCCCGTGATTTCACCCCAAATTCCCCCATCTCGCCCCCAAATCCCGCATTTTTGCTCCAAATTCCCACATTTTACACCAAATTCCCACATTTTGCCCCCAAAATCCCACATTTTTGACCCAAATTCCTCCATTTTGCCCCCAAATCCCGCATTTTAACCCAAATTCCTGCATTTCGCACCAAAATCCCACATTTTGCCACCAAAATCCCGCAATTTCGCCCCAAAATCCCCCATGTTTGCCCCAAATTCCTGCATTTCGCACCAAAATCCCACATTTTGCCACCAAAATCCCGCAATTTACCCCCAAAATCCCCCATTTTTGCCCCAAATTCCTGCATTTTGCACCAAAATCCCACATTTTGCCCCCCAAATTCCACGATTTCCCGCCAAATTCCCACATTTTGCCCGTCAAATCCCACATTTTGCCCCTCAAAATCCCGCAATTTTTCCCCAAAATCCCACATCTTTGCACCAAATTCCCGCATTTTGCACCAAAATCCCACATTTTTGCCCCAAAATCCCGTGATTTCCCCCCAAATTCCCCCGTTTTGCCCCCCAAATCCCGCATTTTTGACACAAATCCCCTCATTTTACACCCAAATCCCACATTTCGCCCCCAAAATCCCGCGATTTCCCCCAAAACCCCCCATTTTTGACCTAAAAGCCTACATTTTGCCCCCAAAATCCTGCAATTTCCCCCCAAAATCCCACATTTTTGACCCAAATCCCCACATTTTACACCAAAATCCCACATTTTGCCCCCCAAATCCCACATTTTTGCCCCAAATTCCTCAATTTTGCCCCCAAATCACGCATTTTTGACCCCAAACCCCGCATTTCGCACCAAATTCCCCCATTTTGCCCCCAAAATCCCGCGATTTCCCCCAAATTCCCCCGTTTAGCCCCTCAAATCCCGCATTTTTGCCCCAAAATCACGCAATTTCCCCCCAAATTCCCCCGTTTCGTGCCCCAAATCCCGCATTTTTGCCCCAAATTCCACATTTCGCACCAAGATCCCACATTTTGCCCCCAAAATCCCACATTTTTGCCCCAAAATCCCGCAATTTCCCCCCAAATTCCCCCGTTTCGTGCCCCAAATCCCACATTTTTGCCCCAAATTCCACATTTCGCACCAAAATCCCACTTTTTCCCCCCCAAATCCCACATTTTTGCCCCAACATCCCGCAATTTCCCCCAAATTCCCACATTTCGCCCCCCAAATCCCACATTTTTGACCCAAATTCCCACATTTCGCCCCCCAAATCCCGCATTTTTCTTCCAAAGTCCCGCGATTTCCCCCCAAATACCCCCATTTCGCCCCCAAAGCCCACAATTTTGACCCAAATTCCCACATTTCGCCCCCAAAATCCTGCTGTTTCCCCCCAAAATCCCACATTTTTGCCCCAGATTCCCACATTTTACACCAAAATCCCACATTTTGCCCCCCAAATCCCATATTTTTGACCCAAATTCCCCCATTTTGCCCCCAAATCCCACATTTTTGACCCAAATCCCGGCATTTCGCACCAAAATCCGACAATTTACCCCCAAAATCCCACATTTTACCCCCAAATCCTGCATTTTTGCCCTGAATTCCCACATTTAACACCAAATTCCCACATTTTGCCCCCAAAATCCCGTATTTTTGCCCCAAATTCCCACATTTTGCCCCCCAAATCCCACATTTTTGCCCCAAATTCCCACATTTCACACCAAATACCCACATTTTGCCACCCAAAACCCCACGATTTCCCCCAAAATCCCCCATTTTTGACCTAAAACCCCACATTTTGCACCCAAAATCCTGCAATTTCCCCCTCAAAATCCCGCAATTTTTCCCCAAAATCCCACATCTTTGCACCAAATTCCCGCATTTCGCAACAAAATCCCACATTTTGCCCCAAATTCCCGCATTTCACACCAAATTCCCACATTTTTGCCCCCAAATCCCGTGATTTCCCCCCAAATTCCCCCGTTTTGCCCCGCAAATCCCGCATTTTTGACACAAATCCCCACATTTTACACCAAATACCCACATTTCGCCCCCAAAATCCCACGATTTCCCCCAAAACCCCCCATTTTTGACCTAAAACCCCACATTTTGCACCCAAAATCCTGCAATTTCCCCCTCAAAATCCCGCATTTTTCACCCAAATTCCCACATTCCACACCAATATCTCACATTTTGCCCCCAAAATCCCGTGATTTCACCCCAAATTCCCCCATCTCGCCCCCCAAATCCTGCATTTTTGCCCCAAATTCCCACATTTTACACCAAATTCCCACATTTTGCCCCCCAAATCCCACATTCTTGCCCCAACATCCCGCAATTTCCCCCAAATTCCCACATTTCGCCCCCCAAATCCCACATTTTTGACCCAAATTCCCACATTTCGCCCCCCAAATCCCGCATTTTTCTTCCAAAGTCCCGCGATTTCCCCCCAAATACCCCCATTTCGCCCCCAAAGCCCACAATTTTGACCCAAATTCCCACATTTCGCCCCCAAAATCCTGCTGTTTCCCCCCAAAATCCCACATTTTTGCCCCAGATTCCCACATTTTACACCAAAATCCCACATTTTGCCCCCCAAATCCCACATTTTTGACCCAAATTCCCCCATTTTGCCCCCAAATCCCACATTTTTTACCCAAATCCCGGCATTTCGCACCAAAATCCGACAATTTACCCCCAAAATCCCACATTTTACCCCGAAATCCTGCATTTTTGCCCTGAATTCCCACATTTAACACCAAATTCCCACATTTTGCCCCCAAAATCCCGTATTTTTGCCCCAAATTCCCACATTTTGCCCCCCAAATCCCACATTTTTGCCCCCAAATCCTGCAATTTCCCCCCAAATTCCCACATTTCGCCCCCCAAATCCCACATTTTTGCCCCAAAATCACGCAATTTCCCCCCAAATTCCCACATTTCGCGCCCCAAATGCCGCATTTTTGCCCCAAATTCCACATTTTGCACCAAAATCCCACATTTCGCCCCCTGAAGCCCACATTTTTGACCCAACATCCTGCAATTTCCCCCAAATTCCCCCATTTCGCCCCCCAAAGCCCACAATTTTGACCCAAATTCCCACATTTCACACCAAATTCCCACATTTTGCCCCCAAAATCCCGCGATTTCCCCCCAAATCCCCCATTTTTACCCTAAAACCGCACATTTTGCCCCCCAAATCCTGCAATTTCCCCCCAAAATCCCCCATTTTGCTTCCCAAATCCCACATTTTTGCCCTGCATTCCCACATTTTACACCAAAATCCTGCAATTTACCCCCAAATCCCACATTTTTCCCCCAAATTTCCGCATTTCACACCAATATCCCACATTTTGCCCCCCAAATCCCGCATTTTTGCCCCAAATTCTGCAATTTCGCCCCCCAAATCCCCCATTTTTCCCCCAAATTCCCACATTCCACACCAATATCTCACATTTTGCCCCAAAATCCCGTGATTTCACCCCAAATTCCCCCATCTCGCCCCCAAATCCCGCATTTTTGCTCCAAATTCCCACATTTTACACCAAATTCCCACATTTTGCCCCCAAAATCCCACATTTTTGACCCAAATTCCTCCATTTTGCCCCCAAATCCCGCATTTTAACCCAAATTCCTGCATTTCGCACCAAAATCCCACATTTTGCCACCAAAATCCCGCAATTTCGCCCCAAAATCCTGCATTTTTGCCCCAAATTCCTGCATTTCGCACCAAAATCCCACATTTTGCCACCAAAATCCCGCAATTTACCCCCAAAATCCCCCATTTTTGCCCCAAATTCCTGCATTTTGCACCAAAATCCCACATTTTGCCCCCCAAATTCCACGATTTCCCGCCAAATTCCCACATTTTGCCCGTCAAATCCCACATTTTGCCCCTCAAAATCCCGCAATTTTTCCCCAAAATCCCACATCTTTGCACCAAATTCCCGCATTTTGCACCAAAATCCCACATTTTTGCCCCAAAATCCCGTGATTTCCCCCCAAATTCCCCCGTTTTGCCCCCCAAATCCCGCATTTTTGACACAAATCCCCTCATTTTACACCCAAATCCCACATTTCGCCCCCAAAATCCCGCGATTTCCCCCAAAACCCCCCATTTTTGACCTAAAACCCTACATTTTGCACCCAAAATCCTGCAATTTCCCCCTCAAAATCCCGCATTTTTCACCCAAATTCCCACATTCCACACCAATATCTCACATTTTGCCCCCAAAATCCCGTGATTTCACCCCAAATTCCCCCATCTCGCCCCCCAAATCCTGCATTTTTGCCCCAAATTCCCACATTTTACACCAAATTCCCACATTTTGCCCCCCAAATCCCACATTTTTGCCCCAACATCCCGCAATTTCCCCCAAATTCCCACATTTCGCCCCCCAAATCCCACATTTTTGACCCAAATTCCCACATTTCGCCCCCCAAATCCCGCATTTTTCTTCCAAAGTCCCGCGATTTCCCCCCAAATACCCCCATTTCGCCCCCAAAGCCCACAATTTTGACCCAAATTCCCACATTTCGCCCCCAAAATCCTGCTGTTTCCCCCCAAAATCCCACATTTTTGCCCCAGATTCCCACATTTTACACCAAAATCCCACATTTTGCCCCCCAAATCCCACATTTTTGACCCAAATTCCCCCATTTTGCCCCCAAATCCCACATTTTTGACCCAAATCCCGGCATTTCGCACCAAAATCCGACAATTTAGCCCCAAAATCCCACATTTTACCCCCAAATCCTGCATTTTTGCCCTGAATTCCCACATTTAACACCAAATTCCCACATTTTGCCCCCAAAATCCCGTATTTTTGCCCCAAATTCCCACATTTTGCCCCCCAAATCCCACATTTTTGCCCCAAAATCCTGCAATTTCCCCCCAAATTCCCACATTTCGCCCCCCAAATCCCACATTTTTGCCCCAAAATCACGCAATTTCCCCCCAAATTCCCACATTTCGCCCCCGAAATCCCACATTTTTGACCCAAATTCCCACATTTCGCCCCCCAAATCCCACATTTTTGCCCCAAAATCACGCAATTTCCCCCCAAATTCCCACATTTCGCGCCCCAAATGCCGCATTTTTGCCCCAAATTCCACATTTTGCACCAAAATCCCACATTTCGCCCCCTGAAGCCCACATTTTTGACCCAACATCCTGCAATTTCCCCCAAATTCCCCCATTTCGCCCCCCAAAGCCCACAATTTTGACCCAAATTCCCACATTTCACACCAAATTCCCACATTTTGCCCCCAAAATCCCGCGATTTCCCCCCAAATCCCCCATTTTTACCCTAAAACCGCACATTTTGCCCCCCAAATCCTGCAATTTCCCCCCAAAATCCCCCATTTTGCTTCCCAAATCCCACATTTTTGCCCTGCATTCCCACATTTTACACCAAAATCCTGCAATTTACCCCCAAATCCCACATTTTTCCCCCAAATTTCCGCATTTCACACCAATATCCCACATTTTGCCCCCCAAATCCCGCATTTTTGCCCCAAATTCTGCAATTTCGCCCCCCAAATCCCCCATTTTTCCCCCAAATTCCCACATTCCACACCAATATCTCACATTTTGCCCCAAAATCCCGTGATTTCACCCCAAATTCCCCCATCTCGCCCCCAAATCCCGCATTTTTGCTCCAAATTCCCACATTTTACACCAAATTCCCACATTTTGCCCCCAAAATCCCACATTTTTGACCCAAATTCCTCCATTTTGCCCCCAAATCCCGCATTTTAACCCAAATTCCTGCATTTCGCACCAAAATCCCACATTTTGCCACCAAAATCCCGCAATTTCGCCCCAAAATCCCCCATGTTTGCCCCAAATTCCTGCATTTCGCACCAAAATCCCACATTTTGCCACCAAAATCCCGCAATTTACCCCCAAAATCCCCCATTTTTGCCCCAAATTCCTGCATTTTGCACCAAAATCCCACATTTTGCCCCCCAAATTCCACGATTTCCCGCCAAATTCCCACATTTTGCCCGTCAAATCCCACATTTTGCCCCTCAAAATCCCGCAATTTTTCCCCAAAATCCCACATCTTTGCACCAAATTCCCGCATTTTGCACCAAAATCCCACATTTTTGCCCCAAAATCCCGTGATTTCCCCCCAAATTCCCCCGTTTTGCCCCCCAAATCCCGCATTTTTGACACAAATCCCCTCATTTTACACCCAAATCCCACATTTCGCCCCCAAAATCCCGCGATTTCCCCCAAAACCCCCCATTTTTGACCTAAAACCCTACATTTTGCACCCAAAATCCTGCAATTTCCCCCCAAAATCCCCCATTTTGCTTCCCAAATCCCACAGTTTTGCCCTGAATTCACACATTTTACACCAAAATCCTGCAATTTCCCCCCAAAATCCCACATTTTTGACCCAAATCCCCACATTTTACACCCAAATCCCACATTTTTTCCCCAAATTCCTCAATTTTGCCCCCAAATCACGCATTTTTGACCCCAAACCCCGCATTTCGCACCAAATTCCCCCATTTTGCCCCCAAAATCCCGCGATTTCCCCCAAATTCCCCCGTTTAGCCCCCCAAATCCCGCATTTTTGCCCCAAAATCACGCAATTTCCCCCCAAATTCCCCTGTTTCGTGCCCCAAATCCCGCATTTTTGCCCCAAATTCCACATTTCGCACCAAAATCCCACATTTTGCCCCCAAAATCCCACATTTTTGCCCCAAAATCCCGCAATTTCCCCCCAAATTCCCCCGTTTCGTGCCCCAAATCCCACATTTTTGCCCCAAATTCCACATTTCGCACCAAAATCCCACATTTTGCCCCCCAAATCCCACATTTTTGCCCCAACATCCCGCAATTTCCCCCAAATTCCCACATTTCGCCCCCCAAATCCCACATTTTTGACCCAAATTCCCACATTTCGCCCCCCAAATCCCGCATTTTTCTTCCAAAGTCCCGCGATTTCCCCCCAAATACCCCCATTTCGCCCCCAAAGCCCACAATTTTGACCCAAATTCCCACATTTCGCCCCCAAAATCCTGCTGTTTCCCCCCAAAATCCCACATTTTTGCCCCAGATTCCCACATTTTACACCAAAATCCCACATTTTGCCCCCCAAATCCCATATTTTTGACCCAAATTCGCCCATTTTGCCCCCAAATCCCACATTTTTGACCCAAATCCCGGCATTTCGCACCAAAATCCGACAATTTACCCCCAAAATCCCACATTTTACCCCCAAATCCTGCATTTTTGCCCTGAATTCTCACATTTAACACCAAATTCCCACATTTTGCCCCCAAAATCCCGTATTTTTGCCCCAAATTCCCACATTTTGCCCCCCAAATCCCACATTTTTGCCCCAAATTCCCACATTTCACACCAAATACCCACATTTTGCCACCCAAAACCCCACGATTTCCCCCAAAATCCCCCATTTTTGACCTAAAACCCCACATTTTGCACCCAAAATCCTGCAATTTCCCCCTCAAAATCCCGCAATTTTTCCCCAAAATCCCACATCTTTGCACCAAATTCCCGCATTTCGCAACAAAATCCCACATTTTGCCCCAAATTCCCGCATTTCACACCAAATTCCCACATTTTTGCCCCCAAATCCCGTGATTTCCCCCCAAATTCCCCCGTTTTGCCTTCCAAATCCCGCATTTTTGACACAAATCCCCACATTTTACACCCAAATCCCACATTTCGCCCCCAAAATCCCACGATTTCCCCCAAAACCCCCCATTTTTGACCTAAAACCCCACATTTTGCACCCAAAATCCTGCAATTTCCCCCTCAAAATCCCGCATTTTTCACCCAAATTCCCACATTCCACACCAATATCTCACATTTTGCCCCCAAAATCCCGTGATTTCACCCCAAATTCCCCCATCTCGCCCCCCAAATCCTGCATTTTTGCCCCAAATTCCCACATTTTACACCAAATTCCCACATTTTGCCCCCCAAATCCCACATTCTTGCCCCAACATCCCGCAATTTCCCCCAAATTCCCACATTTCGCCCCCCAAATCCCACATTTTTGACCCAAATTCCCACATTTCGCCCCCCAAATCCCGCATTTTTCTTCCAAAGTCCCGCGATTTCCCCCCAAATACCCCCATTTCGCCCCCAAAGCCCACAATTTTGACCCAAATTCCCACATTTCGCCCCCAAAATCCTGCTGTTTCCCCCCAAAATCCCACATTTTTGCCCCAGATTCCCACATTTTACACCAAAATCCCACATTTTGCCCCCCAAATCCCACATTTTTGACCCAAATTCCCCCATTTTGCCCCCAAATCCCACATTTTTGACCCAAATCCCGGCATTTCGCACCAAAATCCGACAATTTAGCCCCAAAATCCCACATTTTACCCCCAAATCCTGCATTTTTGCCCTGAATTCCCACATTTAACACCAAATTCCCACATTTTGCCCCCAAAATCCCGTATTTTTGCCCCAAATTCCCACATTTTGCCCCCCAAATCCCACATTTTTGCCCCCAAATCCTGCAATTTCCCCCCAAATTCCCACATTTCGCCCCCCAAATCCCACATTTTTGACCCAAAATCACGCAATTTCCCCCCAAATTCCCACATTTCGCGCCCCAAATGCCGCATTTTTGCCCCAAATTCCACATTTTGCACCAAAATCCCACATTTCGCCCCCTGAAGCCCACATTTTTGACCCAACATCCTGCAATTTCCCCCAAATTCCCCCATTTCGCCCCCCAAAGCCCACAATTTTGACCCAAATTCCCACATTTCACACCAAATTCCCACATTTTGCCCCCAAAGTCCCGCGATTTCCCCCCAAATCCCCCATTTTTACCCTAAAACCGCACATTTTGCCCCCCAAATCCTGCAATTTCCCCCCAAAATCCCCCATTTTGCTTCCCAAATCCCACATTTTTGCCCTGCATTCCCACATTTTACACCAAAATCCTGCAATTTACCCCCAAATCCCACATTTTTCCCCCAAATTTCCGCATTTCACACCAATATCCCACATTTTGCCCCCCAAATCCCGCATTTTTGCCCCAAATTCTGCAATTTCGCCCCCCAAATCCCCCATTTTTCCCCCAAATTCCCACATTCCACACCAATATCTCACATTTTGCCCCAAAATCCCGTGATTTCACCCCAAATTCCCCCATCTCGCCCCCAAATCCCGCATTTTTGCTCCAAATTCCCACATTTTACACCAAATTCCCACATTTTGCCCCCAAAATCCCACATTTTTGACCCAAATTCCTCCATTTTGCCCCCAAATCCCGCATTTTAACCCAAATTCCTGCATTTCGCACCAAAATCCCACATTTTGCCACCAAAATCCCGCAATTTCGCCCCAAAATCCCCCATGTTTGCCCCAAATTCCTGCATTTCGCACCAAAATCCCACATTTTGCCACCAAAATCCCGCAATTTACCCCCAAAATCCCCCATTTTTGCCCCAAATTCCTGCATTTTGCACCAAAATCCCACATTTTGCCCCCCAAATTCCACGATTTCCCGCCAAATTCCCACATTTTGCCCGTCAAATCCCACATTTTGCCCCTCAAAATCCCGCAATTTTTCCCCAAAATCCCACATCTTTGCACCAAATTCCCGCATTTTGCACCAAAATCCCACATTTTTGCCCCAAAATCCCGTGATTTCCCCCCAAATTCCCCCGTTTTGCCCCCCAAATCCCGCATTTTTGACACAAATCCCCTCATTTTACACCCAAATCCCACATTTCGCCCCCAAAATCCCGCGATTTCCCCCAAAACCCCCCATTTTTGACCTAAAAGCCTACATTTTGCCCCCAAAATCCTGCAATTTCCCCCCAAAATCCCACATTTTTGACCCAAATCCCCACATTTTACACCAAAATCCCACATTTTGCCCCCCAAATCCCACATTTTTGCCCCAAATTCCTCAATTTTGCCCCCAAATCACGCATTTTTGACCCCAAACCCCGCATTTCGCACCAAATTCCCCCATTTTGCCCCCAAAATCCCGCGATTTCCCCCAAATTCCCCCGTTTAGCCCCTCAAATCCCGCATTTTTGCCCCAAAATCACGCAATTTCCCCCCAAATTCCCCCGTTTCGTGCCCCAAATCCCGCATTTTTGCCCCAAATTCCACATTTCGCACCAAGATCCCACATTTTGCCCCCAAAATCCCACATTTTTGCCCCAAAATCCCGCAATTTCCCCCCAAATTCCCCCGTTTCGTGCCCCAAATCCCACATTTTTGCCCCAAATTCCACATTTCGCACCAAAATCCCACTTTTTCCCCCCCAAATCCCACATTTTTGCCCCAACATCCCGCAATTTCCCCCAAATTCCCACATTTCGCCCCCCAAATCCCACATTTTTGACCCAAATTCCCACATTTCGCCCCCCAAATCCCGCATTTTTCTTCCAAAGTCCCGCGATTTCCCCCCAAATACCCCCATTTCGCCCCCAAAGCCCACAATTTTGACCCAAATTCCCACATTTCGCCCCCAAAATCCTGCTGTTTCCCCCCAAAATCCCACATTTTTGCCCCAGATTCCCACATTTTACACCAAAATCCCACATTTTGCCCCCCAAATCCCATATTTTTGACCCAAATTCCCCCATTTTGCCCCCAAATCCCACATTTTTGACCCAAATCCCGGCATTTCGCACCAAAATCCGACAATTTACCCCCAAAATCCCACATTTTACCCCCAAATCCTGCATTTTTGCCCTGAATTCCCACATTTAACACCAAATTCCCACATTTTGCCCCCAAAATCCCGTATTTTTGCCCCAAATTCCCACATTTTGCCCCCCAAATCCCACATTTTTGCCCCAAATTCCCACATTTCACACCAAATACCCACATTTTGCCACCCAAAACCCCACGATTTCCCCCAAAATCCCCCATTTTTGACCTAAAACCCCACATTTTGCACCCAAAATCCTGCAATTTCCCCCTCAAAATCCCGCAATTTTTCCCCAAAATCCCACATCTTTGCACCAAATTCCCGCATTTCGCAACAAAATCCCACATTTTGCCCCAAATTCCCGCATTTCACACCAAATTCCCACATTTTTGCCCCCAAATCCCGTGATTTCCCCCCAAATTCCCCCGTTTTGCCCCGCAAATCCCGCATTTTTGACACAAATCCCCACATTTTACACCAAATACCCACATTTCGCCCCCAAAATCCCACGATTTCCCCCAAAACCCCCCATTTTTGACCTAAAACCCCACATTTTGCACCCAAAATCCTGCAATTTCCCCCTCAAAATCCCGCATTTTTCACCCAAATTCCCACATTCCACACCAATATCTCACATTTTGCCCCCAAAATCCCGTGATTTCACCCCAAATTCCCCCATCTCGCCCCCCAAATCCTGCATTTTTGCCCCAAATTCCCACATTTTACACCAAATTCCCACATTTTGCCCCCCAAATCCCACATTCTTGCCCCAACATCCCGCAATTTCCCCCAAATTCCCACATTTCGCCCCCCAAATCCCACATTTTTGACCCAAATTCCCACATTTCGCCCCCCAAATCCCGCATTTTTCTTCCAAAGTCCCGCGATTTCCCCCCAAATACCCCCATTTCGCCCCCAAAGCCCACAATTTTGACCCAAATTCCCACATTTCGCCCCCAAAATCCTGCTGTTTCCCCCCAAAATCCCACATTTTTGCCCCAGATTCCCACATTTTACACCAAAATCCCACATTTTGCCCCCCAAATCCCACATTTTTGACCCAAATTCCCCCATTTTGCCCCCAAATCCCACATTTTTTACCCAAATCCCGGCATTTCGCACCAAAATCCGACAATTTACCCCCAAAATCCCACATTTTACCCCGAAATCCTGCATTTTTGCCCTGAATTCCCACATTTAACACCAAATTCCCACATTTTGCCCCCAAAATCCCGTATTTTTGCCCCAAATTCCCACATTTTGCCCCCCAAATCCCACATTTTTGCCCCCAAATCCTGCAATTTCCCCCCAAATTCCCACATTTCGCCCCCCAAATCCCACATTTTTGCCCCAAAATCACGCAATTTCCCCCCAAATTCCCACATTTCGCGCCCCAAATGCCGCATTTTTGCCCCAAATTCCACATTTTGCACCAAAATCCCACATTTCGCCCCCTGAAGCCCACATTTTTGACCCAACATCCTGCAATTTCCCCCAAATTCCCCCATTTCGCCCCCCAAAGCCCACAATTTTGACCCAAATTCCCACATTTCACACCAAATTCCCACATTTTGCCCCCAAAATCCCGCGATTTCCCCCCAAATCCCCCATTTTTACCCTAAAACCGCACATTTTGCCCCCCAAATCCTGCAATTTCCCCCCAAAATCCCCCATTTTGCTTCCCAAATCCCACATTTTTGCCCTGCATTCCCACATTTTACACCAAAATCCTGCAATTTACCCCCAAATCCCACATTTTTCCCCCAAATTTCCGCATTTCACACCAATATCCCACATTTTGCCCCCCAAATCCCGCATTTTTGCCCCAAATTCTGCAATTTCGCCCCCCAAATCCCCCATTTTTCCCCCAAATTCCCACATTCCACACCAATATCTCACATTTTGCCCCAAAATCCCGTGATTTCACCCCAAATTCCCCCATCTCGCCCCCAAATCCCGCATTTTTGCTCCAAATTCCCACATTTTACACCAAATTCCCACATTTTGCCCCCAAAATCCCACATTTTTGACCCAAATTCCTCCATTTTGCCCCCAAATCCCGCATTTTAACCCAAATTCCTGCATTTCGCACCAAAATCCCACATTTTGCCACCAAAATCCCGCAATTTCGCCCCAAAATCCTGCATTTTTGCCCCAAATTCCTGCATTTCGCACCAAAATCCCACATTTTGCCACCAAAATCCCGCAATTTACCCCCAAAATCCCCCATTTTTGCCCCAAATTCCTGCATTTTGCACCAAAATCCCACATTTTGCCCCCCAAATTCCACGATTTCCCGCCAAATTCCCACATTTTGCCCGTCAAATCCCACATTTTGCCCCTCAAAATCCCGCAATTTTTCCCCAAAATCCCACATCTTTGCACCAAATTCCCGCATTTTGCACCAAAATCCCACATTTTTGCCCCAAAATCCCGTGATTTCCCCCCAAATTCCCCCGTTTTGCCCCCCAAATCCCGCATTTTTGACACAAATCCCCTCATTTTACACCCAAATCCCACATTTCGCCCCCAAAATCCCGCGATTTCCCCCAAAACCCCCCATTTTTGACCTAAAACCCTACATTTTGCCCCCAAAATCCTGCAATTTCCCCCCAAAATCCCCCATTTTGCTTCCCAAATCCCACAGTTTTGCCCTGAATTCACACATTTTACACCAAAATCCTGCAATTTCCCCCCAAAATCCCACATTTTTGACCCAAATCCCCACATTTTACACCAAAATCCCACATTTTGCCACCCAAATCCCACATTTTTTCCCCAAATTCCTCAATTTTGCCCCCAAATCACGCATTTTTGACCCCAAACCCCGCATTTCGCACCAAATTCCCCCATTTTGCCCCCAAAATCCCACGATTTCCCCCAAATTCCCCCGTTTAGCCCCCCAAATCCCGCATTTTTGCCCCAAAATCACGCAATTTCCCCCCAAATTCCCCCGTTTCGTGCCCCAAATCCTGCATTTTTGCCCCAAATTCCACATTTCGCACCAAAATCCCACATTTTGCCCCCAAAATCCCACATTTTTGCCCCAAAATCCCGCAATTTCCCCCCAAATTCCCCCGTTTCGTGCCCCAAATCCCACATTTTTGCCCCAAATTCCACATTTCGCACCAAAATCCCACATTTTGCCCCCCAAATCCCACATTTTTGCCCCAACATCCCGCAATTTCCCCCAAATTCCCACATTTCGCCCCCCAAATCCCACATTTTTGACCCAAATTCCCACATTTCGCCCCCCAAATCCCGCATTTTTCTTCCAAAGTCCCGCGATTTCCCCCCAAATACCCCCATTTCGCCCCCAAAGCCCACAATTTTGACCCAAATTCCCACATTTCGCCCCCAAAATCCTGCTGTTTCCCCCCAAAATCCCACATTTTTGCCCCAGATTCCCACATTTTACACCAAAATCCCACATTTTGCCCCCCAAATCCCATATTTTTGACCCAAATTCGCCCATTTTGCCCCCAAATCCCACATTTTTGACCCAAATCCCGGCATTTCGCACCAAAATCCGACAATTTACCCCCAAAATCCCACATTTTACCCCCAAATCCTGCATTTTTGCCCTGAATTCTCACATTTAACACCAAATTCCCACATTTTGCCCCCAAAATCCCGTATTTTTGCCCCAAATTCCCACATTTTGCCCCCCAAATCCCACATTTTTGCCCCAAATTCCCACATTTCACACCAAATACCCACATTTTGCCACCCAAAACCCCACGATTTCCCCCAAAATCCCCCATTTTTGACCTAAAACCCCACATTTTGCACCCAAAATCCTGCAATTTCCCCCTCAAAATCCCGCAATTTTTCCCCAAAATCCCACATCTTTGCACCAAATTCCCGCATTTCGCAACAAAATCCCACATTTTGCCCCAAATTCCCGCATTTCACACCAAATTCCCACATTTTTGCCCCCAAATCCCGTGATTTCCCCCCAAATTCCCCCGTTTTGCCCCGCAAATCCCGCATTTTTGACACAAATCCCCACATTTTACACCAAAATCCCACATTTCGCCCCCAAAATCCCACGATTTCCCCCAAAACCCCCCATTTTTGACCTAAAACCCCACATTTTGCACCCAAAATCCTGCAATTTCCCCCTCAAAATCCCGCATTTTTCACCCAAATTCCCACATTCCACACCAATATCTCACATTTTGCCCCCAAAATCCCGTGATTTCACCCCAAATTCCCCCATCTCGCCCCCCAAATCCTGCATTTTTGCCCCAAATTCCCACATTTTACACCAAATTCCCACATTTTGCCCCCCAAATCCCACATTTTTGCCCCAACATCCCGCAATTTCCCCCAAATTCCCACATTTCGCCCCCCAAATCCCACATTTTTGACCCAAATTCCCACATTTCGCCCCCCAAATCCCGCATTTTTCTTCCAAAGTCCCGCGATTTCCCCCCAAATACCCCCATTTCGCCCCCAAAGCCCACAATTTTGACCCAAATTCCCACATTTCGCCCCCAAAATCCTGCTGTTTCCCCCCAAAATCCCACATTTTTGCCCCAGATTCCCACATTTTACACCAAAATCCCACATTTTGCCCCCCAAATCCCACATTTTTGACCCAAATTCCCCCATTTTGCCCCCAAATCCCACATTTTTGACCCAAATCCCGGCATTTCGCACCAAAATCCGACAATTTACCCCCAAAATCCCACATTTTACCCCCAAATCCTGCATTTTTGCCCTGAATTCCCACATTTAACACCAAATTCCCACATTTTGCCCCCAAAATCCCGTATTTTTTCCCCAAATTCCCACATTTTGCCCCCCAAATCCCACATTTTTGCCCCCAAATCCTGCAATTTCCCCCCAAATTCCCACATTTCGCCCCCCAAATCCCACATTTTTGCCCCAAAATCCCGCAATTTCCCCCCAAATTCCCACATTTCGCGCCCCAAATGCCGCATTTTTGCCCCAAATTCCACATTTTGCACCAAAATCCCACATTTCGCCCCCTGAAGCCCACATTTTTGACCCAACATCCTGCAATTTCCCCCAAATTCCCCCATTTCGCCCCCCAAAGCCCACAATTTTGACCCAAATTCCCACATTTCACACCAAATTCCCACATTTTGCCCCCAAAATCCCGCGATTTCCCCCCAAATCCCCCATTTTTACCCTAAAACCGCACATTTTGCCCCCCAAATCCTGCAATTTCCCCCCAAAATCCCCCATTTTGCTTCCCAAATCCCACATTTTTGCCCTGCATTCCCACATTTTACACCAAAATCCTGCAATTTCCCCCCAAATCCCACATTTTTCCCCCAAATTTCCGCATTTCACACCAATATCCCACATTTTGCCCCCCAAATCCCGCATTTTTGCCCCAAATTCTGCAATTTCGCCCCCCAAATCCCCCATTTTTCCCCCAAATTCCCACATTCCACACCAATATCTCACATTTTGCCCCAAAATCCCGTGATTTCACCCCAAATTCCCCCATCTCGCCCCCAAATCCCGCATTTTTGCTCCAAATTCCCACATTTTACACCAAATTCCCACATTTTGCCCCCAAAATCCCACATTTTTGACCCAAATTCCTCCATTTTGCCCCCAAATCCCGCATTTTAACCCAAATTCCTGCATTTCGCACCAAAATCCCACATTTTGCCACCAAAATCCCGCAATTTCGCCCCAAAATCCCCCATGTTTGCCCCAAACCCCGCATTTCGCACCAAATTCCCCCATTTTGCCCCCAAAATCCCGCGATTTCCCCCAAATTCCCCCGTTTAGCCCCCCAAATCCCGCATTTTTGCCCCAAAATCCCGCAATTTCCCCCCAAATTCCCCCGTTTCGTGCCCCAAATCCCGCATTTTTGCCCCAAATTCCACATTTCGCACCAAAATCCCACATTTTGCCCCCCAAATCCCACATTTTTGACCCAAAATCCCGCAATTTCCCCCCAAATTCCCCCGTTTCGTGCCCCAAATCCCACATTTTTGCCCCAAATTCCACATTTCGCACCAAAATCCCACATTTTGCCCCCCAAATCCCACATTTTTGCCCCAACATCCCGCAATTTCCCCCAAATTCCCACATTTCGCCCCCCAAATCCCACATTTTTGACCCAAATTCCCACATTTCGCCCCCCAAATCCCGCATTTTTCTTCCAAAGTCCCGCGATTTCCCCCCAAATACCCCCATTTCGCCCCCAAAGCCCACAATTTTGACCCAAATTCCCACATTTCGCCCCCAAAATCCTGCTGTTTCCCCCCAAAATCCCACATTTTTGCCCCAGATTCCCACATTTTACACCAAAATCCCACATTTTGCCCCCCAAATCCCATATTTTTGACCCAAATTCGCCCATTTTGCCCCCAAATCCCACATTTTTGACCCAAATCCCGGCATTTCGCACCAAAATCCGACAATTTACCCCCAAAATCCCACATTTTACCCCCAAATCCTGCATTTTTGCCCTGAATTCTCACATTTAACACCAAATTCCCACATTTTGCCCCCAAAATCCCGTATTTTTGCCCCAAATTCCCACATTTTGCCCCCCAAATCCCACATTTTTGCCCCAAATTCCCACATTTCACACCAAATACCCACATTTTGCCACCCAAAACCCCACGATTTCCCCCAAAATCCCCCATTTTTGACCTAAAACCCCACATTTTGCACCCAAAATCCTGCAATTTCCCCCTCAAAATCCCGCAATTTTTCCCCAAAATCCCACATCTTTGCACCAAATTCCCGCATTTCGCAACAAAATCCCACATTTTGCCCCAAATTCCCGCATTTCACACCAAATTCCCACATTTTTGCCCCCAAATCCCGTGATTTCCCCCCAAATTCCCCCGTTTTGCCCCGCAAATCCCGCATTTTTGACACAAATCCCCACATTTTACACCAAATACCCACATTTCGCCCCCAAAATCCCACGATTTCCCCCAAAACCCCCCATTTTTGACCTAAAACCCCACATTTTGCACCCAAAATCCTGCAATTTCCCCCTCAAAATCCCGCATTTTTCACCCAAATTCCCACATTCCACACCAATATCTCACATTTTGCCCCCAAAATCCCGTGATTTCACCCCAAATTCCCCCATCTCGCCCCCCAAATCCTGCATTTTTGCCCCAAATTCCCACATTTTACACCAAATTCCCACATTTTGCCCCCCAAATCCCACATTCTTGCCCCAACATCCCGCAATTTCCCCCAAATTCCCACATTTCGCCCCCCAAATCCCACATTTTTGACCCAAATTCCCACATTTCGCCCCCCAAATCCCGCATTTTTCTTCCAAAGTCCCGCGATTTCCCCCCAAATACCCCCATTTCGCCCCCAAAGCCCACAATTTTGACCCAAATTCCCACATTTCGCCCCCAAAATCCTGCTGTTTCCCCCCAAAATCCCACATTTTTGCCCCAGATTCCCACATTTTACACCAAAATCCCACATTTTGCCCCCCAAATCCCACATTTTTGACCCAAATTCCCCCATTTTGCCCCCAAATCCCACATTTTTTACCCAAATCCCGGCATTTCGCACCAAAATCCGACAATTTACCCCCAAAATCCCACATTTTACCCCGAAATCCTGCATTTTTGCCCTGAATTCCCACATTTAACACCAAATTCCCACATTTTGCCCCCAAAATCCCGTATTTTTGCCCCAAATTCCCACATTTTGCCCCCCAAATCCCACATTTTTGCCCCCAAATCCTGCAATTTCCCCCCAAATTCCCACATTTCGCCCCCCAAATCCCACATTTTTGCCCCAAAATCACGCAATTTCCCCCCAAATTCCCACATTTCGCGCCCCAAATGCCGCATTTTTGCCCCAAATTCCACATTTTGCACCAAAATCCCACATTTCGCCCCCTGAAGCCCACATTTTTGACCCAACATCCTGCAATTTCCCCCAAATTCCCCCATTTCGCCCCCCAAAGCCCACAATTTTGACCCAAATTCCCACATTTCACACCAAATTCCCACATTTTGCCCCCAAAATCCCGCGATTTCCCCCCAAATCCCCCATTTTTACCCTAAAACCGCACATTTTGCCCCCCAAATCCTGCAATTTCCCCCCAAAATCCCCCATTTTGCTTCCCAAATCCCACATTTTTGCCCTGCATTCCCACATTTTACACCAAAATCCTGCAATTTACCCCCAAATCCCACATTTTTCCCCCAAATTTCCGCATTTCACACCAATATCCCACATTTTGCCCCCCAAATCCCGCATTTTTGCCCCAAATTCTGCAATTTCGCCCCCCAAATCCCCCATTTTTCCCCCAAATTCCCACATTCCACACCAATATCTCACATTTTGCCCCAAAATCCCGTGATTTCACCCCAAATTCCCCCATCTCGCCCCCAAATCCCGCATTTTTGCTCCAAATTCCCACATTTTACACCAAATTCCCACATTTTGCCCCCAAAATCCCACATTTTTGACCCAAATTCCTCCATTTTGCCCCCAAATCCCGCATTTTAACCCAAATTCCTGCATTTCGCACCAAAATCCCACATTTTGCCACCAAAATCCCGCAATTTCGCCCCAAAATCCTGCATTTTTGCCCCAAATTCCTGCATTTCGCACCAAAATCCCACATTTTGCCACCAAAATCCCGCAATTTACCCCCAAAATCCCCCATTTTTGCCCCAAATTCCTGCATTTTGCACCAAAATCCCACATTTTGCCCCCCAAATTCCACGATTTCCCGCCAAATTCCCACATTTTGCCCGTCAAATCCCACATTTTGCCCCTCAAAATCCCGCAATTTTTCCCCAAAATCCCACATCTTTGCACCAAATTCCCGCATTTTGCACCAAAATCCCACATTTTTGCCCCAAAATCCCGTGATTTCCCCCCAAATTCCCCCGTTTTGCCCCCCAAATCCCGCATTTTTGACACAAATCCCCTCATTTTACACCCAAATCCCACATTTCGCCCCCAAAATCCCGCGATTTCCCCCAAAACCCCCCATTTTTGACCTAAAACCCTACATTTTGCCCCCAAAATCCTGCAATTTCCCCCCAAAATCCCCCATTTTGCTTCCCAAATCCCACAGTTTTGCCCTGAATTCACACATTTTACACCAAAATCCTGCAATTTCCCCCCAAAATCCCACATTTTTGACCCAAATCCCCACATTTTACACCAAAATCCCACATTTTGCCACCCAAATCCCACATTTTTTCCCCAAATTCCTCAATTTTGCCCCCAAATCACGCATTTTTGACCCCAAACCCCGCATTTCGCACCAAATTCCCCCATTTTGCCCCCAAAATCCCACGATTTCCCCCAAATTCCCCCGTTTAGCCCCCCAAATCCCGCATTTTTGCCCCAAAATCACGCAATTTCCCCCCAAATTCCCCCGTTTCGTGCCCCAAATCCTGCATTTTTGCCCCAAATTCCACATTTCGCACCAAAATCCCACATTTTGCCCCCAAAATCCCACATTTTTGCCCCAAAATCCCGCAATTTCCCCCCAAATTCCCCCGTTTCGTGCCCCAAATCCCACATTTTTGCCCCAAATTCCACATTTCGCACCAAAATCCCACATTTTGCCCCCCAAATCCCACATTTTTGCCCCAACATCCCGCAATTTCCCCCAAATTCCCACATTTCGCCCCCCAAATCCCACATTTTTGACCCAAATTCCCACATTTCGCCCCCCAAATCCCGCATTTTTCTTCCAAAGTCCCGCGATTTCCCCCCAAATACCCCCATTTCGCCCCCAAAGCCCACAATTTTGACCCAAATTCCCACATTTCGCCCCCAAAATCCTGCTGTTTCCCCCCAAAATCCCACATTTTTGCCCCAGATTCCCACATTTTACACCAAAATCCCACATTTTGCCCCCCAAATCCCATATTTTTGACCCAAATTCGCCCATTTTGCCCCCAAATCCCACATTTTTGACCCAAATCCCGGCATTTCGCACCAAAATCCGACAATTTACCCCCAAAATCCCACATTTTACCCCCAAATCCTGCATTTTTGCCCTGAATTCTCACATTTAACACCAAATTCCCACATTTTGCCCCCAAAATCCCGTATTTTTGCCCCAAATTCCCACATTTTGCCCCCCAAATCCCACATTTTTGCCCCAAATTCCCACATTTCACACCAAATACCCACATTTTGCCACCCAAAACCCCACGATTTCCCCCAAAATCCCCCATTTTTGACCTAAAACCCCACATTTTGCACCCAAAATCCTGCAATTTCCCCCTCAAAATCCCGCAATTTTTCCCCAAAATCCCACATCTTTGCACCAAATTCCCGCATTTCGCAACAAAATCCCACATTTTGCCCCAAATTCCCGCATTTCACACCAAATTCCCACATTTTTGCCCCCAAATCCCGTGATTTCCCCCCAAATTCCCCCGTTTTGCCCCGCAAATCCCGCATTTTTGACACAAATCCCCACATTTTACACCAAAATCCCACATTTCGCCCCCAAAATCCCACGATTTCCCCCAAAACCCCCCATTTTTGACCTAAAACCCCACATTTTGCACCCAAAATCCTGCAATTTCCCCCTCAAAATCCCGCATTTTTCACCCAAATTCCCACATTCCACACCAATATCTCACATTTTGCCCCCAAAATCCCGTGATTTCACCCCAAATTCCCCCATCTCGCCCCCCAAATCCTGCATTTTTGCCCCAAATTCCCACATTTTACACCAAATTCCCACATTTTGCCCCCCAAATCCCACATTTTTGCCCCAACATCCCGCAATTTCCCCCAAATTCCCACATTTCGCCCCCCAAATCCCACATTTTTGACCCAAATTCCCACATTTCGCCCCCCAAATCCCGCATTTTTCTTCCAAAGTCCCGCGATTTCCCCCCAAATACCCCCATTTCGCCCCCAAAGCCCACAATTTTGACCCAAATTCCCACATTTCGCCCCCAAAATCCTGCTGTTTCCCCCCAAAATCCCACATTTTTGCCCCAGATTCCCACATTTTACACCAAAATCCCACATTTTGCCCCCCAAATCCCACATTTTTGACCCAAATTCCCCCATTTTGCCCCCAAATCCCACATTTTTGACCCAAATCCCGGCATTTCGCACCAAAATCCGACAATTTACCCCCAAAATCCCACATTTTACCCCCAAATCCTGCATTTTTGCCCTGAATTCCCACATTTAACACCAAATTCCCACATTTTGCCCCCAAAATCCCGTATTTTTTCCCCAAATTCCCACATTTTGCCCCCCAAATCCCACATTTTTGCCCCCAAATCCTGCAATTTCCCCCCAAATTCCCACATTTCGCCCCCCAAATCCCACATTTTTGCCCCAAAATCCCGCAATTTCCCCCCAAATTCCCACATTTCGCGCCCCAAATGCCGCATTTTTGCCCCAAATTCCACATTTTGCACCAAAATCCCACATTTCGCCCCCTGAAGCCCACATTTTTGACCCAACATCCTGCAATTTCCCCCAAATTCCCCCATTTCGCCCCCCAAAGCCCACAATTTTGACCCAAATTCCCACATTTCACACCAAATTCCCACATTTTGCCCCCAAAATCCCGCGATTTCCCCCCAAATCCCCCATTTTTACCCTAAAACCGCACATTTTGCCCCCCAAATCCTGCAATTTCCCCCCAAAATCCCCCATTTTGCTTCCCAAATCCCACATTTTTGCCCTGCATTCCCACATTTTACACCAAAATCCTGCAATTTCCCCCCAAATCCCACATTTTTCCCCCAAATTTCCGCATTTCACACCAATATCCCACATTTTGCCCCCCAAATCCCGCATTTTTGCCCCAAATTCTGCAATTTCGCCCCCCAAATCCCCCATTTTTCCCCCAAATTCCCACATTCCACACCAATATCTCACATTTTGCCCCAAAATCCCGTGATTTCACCCCAAATTCCCCCATCTCGCCCCCAAATCCCGCATTTTTGCTCCAAATTCCCACATTTTACACCAAATTCCCACATTTTGCCCCCAAAATCCCACATTTTTGACCCAAATTCCTCCATTTTGCCCCCAAATCCCGCATTTTAACCCAAATTCCTGCATTTCGCACCAAAATCCCACATTTTGCCACCAAAATCCCGCAATTTCGCCCCAAAATCCCCCATGTTTGCCCCAAACCCCGCATTTCGCACCAAATTCCCCCATTTTGCCCCCAAAATCCCGCGATTTCCCCCAAATTCCCCCGTTTAGCCCCCCAAATCCCGCATTTTTGCCCCAAAATCCCGCAATTTCCCCCCAAATTCCCCCGTTTCGTGCCCCAAATCCCGCATTTTTGCCCCAAATTCCACATTTCGCACCAAAATCCCACATTTTGCCCCCCAAATCCCACATTTTTGACCCAAAATCCCGCAATTTCCCCCCAAATTCCCCCGTTTCGTGCCCCAAATCCCACATTTTTGCCCCAAATTCCACATTTCGCACCAAAATCCCACATTTTGCCCCCCAAATCCCACATTTTTGCCCCAACATCCCGCAATTTCCCCCAAATTCCCACATTTCGCCCCCCAAATCCCACATTTTTGACCCAAATTCCCACATTTCGCCCCCCAAATCCCGCATTTTTCTTCCAAAGTCCCGCGATTTCCCCCCAAATACCCCCATTTCGCCCCCAAAGCCCACAATTTTGACCCAAATTCCCACATTTCGCCCCCAAAATCCTGCTGTTTCCCCCCAAAATCCCACATTTTTGCCCCAGATTCCCACATTTTACACCAAAATCCCACATTTTGCCCCCCAAATCCCATATTTTTGACCCAAATTCGCCCATTTTGCCCCCAAATCCCACATTTTTGACCCAAATCCCGGCATTTCGCACCAAAATCCGACAATTTACCCCCAAAATCCCACATTTTACCCCCAAATCCTGCATTTTTGCCCTGAATTCTCACATTTAACACCAAATTCCCACATTTTGCCCCCAAAATCCCGTATTTTTGCCCCAAATTCCCACATTTTGCCCCCCAAATCCCACATTTTTGCCCCAAATTCCCACATTTCACACCAAATACCCACATTTTGCCACCCAAAACCCCACGATTTCCCCCAAAATCCCCCATTTTTGACCTAAAACCCCACATTTTGCACCCAAAATCCTGCAATTTCCCCCTCAAAATCCCGCAATTTTTCCCCAAAATCCCACATCTTTGCACCAAATTCCCGCATTTCGCAACAAAATCCCACATTTTGCCCCAAATTCCCGCATTTCACACCAAATTCCCACATTTTTGCCCCCAAATCCCGTGATTTCCCCCCAAATTCCCCCGTTTTGCCCCGCAAATCCCGCATTTTTGACACAAATCCCCACATTTTACACCAAAATCCCACATTTCGCCCCCAAAATCCCACGATTTCCCCCAAAACCCCCCATTTTTGACCTAAAACCCCACATTTTGCACCCAAAATCCTGCAATTTCCCCCTCAAAATCCCGCATTTTTCACCCAAATTCCCACATTCCACACCAATATCTCACATTTTGCCCCCAAAATCCCGTGATTTCACCCCAAATTCCCCCATCTCGCCCCCCAAATCCTGCATTTTTGCCCCAAATTCCCACATTTTACACCAAATTCCCACATTTTGCCCCCCAAATCCCACATTCTTGCCCCAACATCCCGCAATTTCCCCCAAATTCCCACATTTCGCCCCCCAAATCCCACATTTTTGACCCAAATTCCCACATTTCGCCCCCCAAATCCCGCATTTTTCTTCCAAAGTCCCGCGATTTCCCCCCAAATACCCCCATTTCGCCCCCAAAGCCCACAATTTTGACCCAAATTCCCACATTTCGCCCCCAAAATCCTGCTGTTTCCCCCCAAAATCCCACATTTTTGCCCCAGATTCCCACATTTTACACCAAAATCCCACATTTTGCCCCCCAAATCCCACATTTTTGACCCAAATTCCCCCATTTTGCCCCCAAATCCCACATTTTTGACCCAAATCCCGGCATTTCGCACCAAAATCCGACAATTTACCCCCAAAATCCCACATTTTACCCCCAAATCCTGCATTTTTGCCCTGAATTCTCACATTTAACACCAAATTCCCACATTTTGCCCCCAAAATCCCGTATTTTTGCCCCAAATTCCCACATTTTGCCCCCCAAATCCCACATTTTTGCCCCAAATTCCCACATTTCACACCAAATACCCACATTTTGCCACCCAAAACCCCACGATTTCCCCCAAAATCCCCCATTTTTGACCTAAAACCCCACATTTTGCACCCAAAATCCTGCAATTTCCCCCTCAAAATCCCGCAATTTTTCCCCAAAATCCCACATCTTTGCACCAAATTCCCGCATTTCGCAACAAAATCCCACATTTTGCCCCAAATTCCCGCATTTCACACCAAATTCCCACATTTTTGCCCCCAAATCCCGTGATTTCCCCCCAAATTCCCCCGTTTTGCCCCCCAAATCCCGCATTTTTGACACAAATCCCCACATTTTACACCAAAATCCCACATTTCGCCCCCAAAATCCCACGATTTCCCCCAAAACCCCCCATTTTTGACCTAAAACCCCACATTTTGCACCCAAAATCCTGCAATTTCCCCCTCAAAATCCCGCATTTTTCACCCAAATTCCCACATTCCACACCAATATCTCACATTTTGCCCCCAAAATCCCGTGATTTCACCCCAAATTCCCCCATCTCGCCCCCCAAATCCTGCATTTTTGCCCCAAATTCCCACATTTTACACCAAATTCCCACATTTTGCCCCCCAAATCCCACATTTTTGCCCCAACATCCCGCAATTTCCCCCAAATTCCCACATTTCGCCCCCCAAATCCCACATTTTTGACCCAAATTCCCACATTTCGCCCCCCAAATCCCGCATTTTTCTTCCAAAGTCCCGCGATTTCCCCCCAAATACCCCCATTTCGCCCCCAAAGCCCACAATTTTGACCCAAATTCCCACATTTCGCCCCCAAAATCCTGCTGTTTCCCCCCAAAATCCCACATTTTTGCCCCAGATTCCCACATTTTACACCAAAATCCCACATTTTGCCCCCCAAATCCCACATTTTTGACCCAAATTCCCCCATTTTGCCCCCAAATCCCACATTTTTGACCCAAATCCCGGCATTTCGCACCAAAATCCGACAATTTACCCCCAAAATCCCACATTTTACCCCCAAATCCTGCATTTTTGCCCTGAATTCCCACATTTAACACCAAATTCCCACATTTTGCCCCCAAAATCCCGTATTTTTTCCCCAAATTCCCACATTTTGCCCCCCAAATCCCACATTTTTGCCCCCAAATCCTGCAATTTCCCCCCAAATTCCCACATTTCGCCCCCAAAATCCCACATTTTTGCCCCAAAATCCCGCAATTTCCCCCCAAATTCCCACATTTCGCGCCCCAAATGCCGCATTTTTGCCCCAAATTCCACATTTTGCACCAAAATCCCACATTTCGCCCCCTGAAGCCCACATTTTTGACCCAACATCCTGCAATTTCCCCCAAATTCCCCCATTTCGCCCCCCAAAGCCCACAATTTTGACCCAAATTCCCACATTTCACACCAAATTCCCACATTTTGCCCCCAAAATCCCGCGATTTCCCCCCAAATCCCCCATTTTTACCCTAAAACCGCACATTTTGCCCCCCAAATCCTGCAATTTCCCCCCAAAATCCCCCATTTTGCTTCCCAAATCCCACATTTTTGCCCTGCATTCCCACATTTTACACCAAAATCCTGCAATTTCCCCCCAAATCCCACATTTTTCCCCCAAATTTCCGCATTTCACACCAATATCCCACATTTTGCCCCCCAAATCCCGCATTTTTGCCCCAAATTCTGCAATTTCGTCCCCCAAATCCCCCATTTTTCCCCCAAATTCCCACATTCCACACCAATATCTCACATTTTGCCCCAAAATCCCGTGATTTCACCCCAAATTCCCCCATCTCGCCCCCAAATCCCGCATTTTTGCTCCAAATTCCCACATTTTACACCAAATTCCCACATTTTGCCCCCAAAATCCCACATTTTTGACCCAAATTCCTCCATTTTGCCCCCAAATCCCGCATTTTAACCCAAATTCCTGCATTTCGCACCAAAATCCCACATTTTGCCACCAAAATCCCGCAATTTCGCCCCAAAATCCCCCATGTTTGCCCCAAACCCCGCATTTCGCACCAAATTCCCCCATTTTGCCCCCAAAATCCCGCGATTTCCCCCAAATTCCCCCGTTTAGCCCCCCAAATCCCGCATTTTTGCCCCAAAATCCCGCAATTTCCCCCCAAATTCCCCCGTTTCGTGCCCCAAATCCCGCATTTTTGCCCCAAATTCCACATTTCGCACCAAAATCCCACATTTTGCCCCCAAAATCCCACATTTTTGACCCAAAATCCCGCAATTTCCCCCCAAATTCCCCCGTTTCGTGCCCCAAATCCCACATTTTTGCCCCAAATTCCACATTTCGCACCAAAATCCCACATTTTGCCCCCCAAATCCCACATTTTTGCCCCAACATCCCGCAATTTCCCCCAAATTCCCACATTTCGCCCCCCAAATCCCACATTTTTGACCCAAATTCCCACATTTCGCCCCCCAAATCCCGCATTTTTCTTCCAAAGTCCCGCGATTTCCCCCCAAATACCCCCATTTCGCCCCCAAAGCCCACAATTTTGACCCAAATTCCCACATTTCGCCCCCAAAATCCTGCTGTTTCCCCCCAAAATCCCACATTTTTGCCCCAGATTCCCACATTTTACACCAAAATCCCACATTTTGCCCCCCAAATCCCATATTTTTGACCCAAATTCGCCCATTTTGCCCCCAAATCCCACATTTTTGACCCAAATCCCGGCATTTCGCACCAAAATCCGACAATTTACCCCCAAAATCCCACATTTTACCCCCAAATCCTGCATTTTTGCCCTGAATTCTCACATTTAACACCAAATTCCCACATTTTGCCCCCAAAATCCCGTATTTTTGCCCCAAATTCCCACATTTTGCCCCCCAAATCCCACATTTTTGCCCCAAATTCCCACATTTCACACCAAATACCCACATTTTGCCACCCAAAACCCCACGATTTCCCCCAAAATCCCCCATTTTTGACCTAAAACCCCACATTTTGCACCCAAAATCCTGCAATTTCCCCCTCAAAATCCCGCAATTTTTCCCCAAAATCCCACATCTTTGCACCAAATTCCCGCATTTCGCAACAAAATCCCACATTTTGCCCCAAATTCCCGCATTTCACACCAAATTCCCACATTTTTGCCCCCAAATCCCGTGATTTCCCCCCAAATTCCCCCGTTTTGCCCCGCAAATCCCGCATTTTTGACACAAATCCCCACATTTTACACCAAAATCCCACATTTCGCCCCCAAAATCCCACGATTTCCCCCAAAACCCCCCATTTTTGACCTAAAACCCCACATTTTGCACCCAAAATCCTGCAATTTCCCCCTCAAAATCCCGCATTTTTCACCCAAATTCCCACATTCCACACCAATATCTCACATTTTGCCCCCAAAATCCCGTGATTTCACCCCAAATTCCCCCATCTCGCCCCCCAAATCCTGCATTTTTGCCCCAAATTCCCACATTTTACACCAAATTCCCACATTTTGCCCCCCAAATCCCACATTCTTGCCCCAACATCCCGCAATTTCCCCCAAATTCCCACATTTCGCCCCCCAAATCCCACATTTTTGACCCAAATTCCCACATTTCGCCCCCCAAATCCCGCATTTTTCTTCCAAAGTCCCGCGATTTCCCCCCAAATACCCCCATTTCGCCCCCAAAGCCCACAATTTTGACCCAAATTCCCACATTTCGCCCCCAAAATCCTGCTGTTTCCCCCCAAAATCCCACATTTTTGCCCCAGATTCCCACATTTTACACCAAAATCCCACATTTTGCCCCCCAAATCCCACATTTTTGACCCAAATTCCCCCATTTTGCCCCCAAATCCCACATTTTTGACCCAAATCCCGGCATTTCGCACCAAAATCCGACAATTTACCCCCAAAATCCCACATTTTACCCCCAAATCCTGCATTTTTGCCCTGAATTCCCACATTTAACACCAAATTCCCACATTTTGCCCCCAAAATCCCGTATTTTTGCCCCAAATTCCCACATTTTGCCCCCCAAATCCCACATTTTTGCCCCAAATTCCCACATTTCACACCAAATACCCACATTTTGCCACCCAAAACCCCACGATTTCCCCCAAAATCCCCCATTTTTGACCTAAAACCCCACATTTTGCACCCAAAATCCTGCAATTTCCCCCTCAAAATCCCGCAATTTTTCCCCAAAATCCCACATCTTTGCACCAAATTCCCGCATTTCGCAACAAAATCCCACATTTTGCCCCAAATTCCCGCATTTCACACCAAATTCCCACATTTTTGCCCCCAAATCCCGTGATTTCCCCCCAAATTCCCCCGTTTTGCCCCGCAAATCCCGCATTTTTGACACAAATCCCCACATTTTACACCAAAATCCCACATTTCGCCCCCAAAATCCCACGATTTCCCCCAAAACCCCCCATTCTTGACCTAAAACCCCACATTTTGCACCCAAAATCCTGCAATTTCCCCCTCAAAATCCCGCATTTTTCACCCAAATTCCCACATTCCACACCAATATCTCACATTTTGCCCCAAAATCCCGTGATTTCACCCCAAATTCCCCCATCTCGCCCCCCAAATCCTGCATTTTTGCCCCAAATTCCTGCATTTCGCACCAAATTCCCACATTTTGCCACCAAAATCCCGCAATTTCCCCCCAAAATCCCCCATTTTTGCCCCAAATTCCTGCATTTTGCACCAAAATCCCACATTTTGCCCCCCAAATTCCACGATTTCCCGCCAAATTCCCACATTTTGCCCGTCAAATCCCACATTTTGCCCCTCAAAATCCCGCAATTTTTCCCCAAAATCCCACATCTTTGCACCAAATTCCCGCATTTTGCACCAAAATCCCACATTTTTGCCCCAAAATCCCGTGATTTCCCCCCAAATTCCCCCGTTTTGCCCCCCAAATCCCGCATTTTTGACACAAATCCCCTCATTTTACACCCAAATCCCACATTTCGCCCCCAAAATCCCGCGATTTCCCCCAAAACCCCCCATTTTTGACCTAAAACCCTACATTTTGCCCCCAAAATCCTGCAATTTCCCCCCAAAATCCCACATTTTTGACCCAAATCCCCACATTTTACACCAAAATCCCACATTTTGCCACCCAAATCCCACATTTTTTCCCCAAATTCCTCAATTTTGCCCCCAAATCACGCATTTTTGACCCCAAACCCCGCATTTCGCACCAAATTCCCCCATTTTGCCCCCAAAGCCCACAATTTTGACCCAAATTCCCACGTTTTACACCAAAATCCCACATTTGGCACCCAAATCCCACGATTTCCCCCCAAATCCCCCATTTTGCCCCCCAAATGCCCCATTTTTGCCCCAAATTCCCACATTTCACACCAATATCCCACATTTTGCCCCCAAAATCCCGCGATTTCCCCCCAAATCCCCCATTTTTACCCTAAAACCGCACGTTTTGCCCCCAAAATCCTGCAATTTCCCCCAAAAATCCCCGATTTTTGCCCCAAATTCCTGCATTTTGCACCAAAATCCCACATTTTTGCCCCAAAATCCCGCAATTTCCCCCCAAATTCCCACATTTCGCGCCCCAAATGCCGCATTTTTGCCCCAAATTCCACATTTTGCACCAAAATCCCACATTTCGCCCCCTGAAGCCCACATTTTTGACCCAACATCCTGCAATTTCCCCCAAATTCCCCCATTTCGCCCCCCAAAGCCCACAATTTTGACCCAAATTCCCACATTTCACACCAAATTCCCACATTTTGCCCCCAAAATCCCGCGATTTCCCCCCAAATCCCCCATTTTTACCCTAAAACCGCACATTTTGCCCCCCAAATCCTGCAATTTCCCCCCAAAATCCCCCATTTTGCTTCCCAAATCCCACATTTTTGCCCTGCATTCCCACATTTTACACCAAAATCCTGCAATTTCCCCCCAAATCCCACATTTTTCCCCCAAATTTCCGCATTTCACACCAATATCCCACATTTTGCCCCCCAAATCCCGCATTTTTGCCCCAAATTCTGCAATTTCGCCCCCCAAATCCCCCATTTTTCCCCCAAATTCCCACATTCCACACCAATATCTCACATTTTGCCCCAAAATCCCGTGATTTCACCCCAAATTCCCCCATCTCGCCCCCAAATCCCGCATTTTTGCTCCAAATTCCCACATTTTACACCAAATTCCCACATTTTGCCCCCAAAATCCCACATTTTTGACCCAAATTCCTCCATTTTGCCCCCAAATCCCGCATTTTAACCCAAATTCCTGCATTTCGCACCAAAATCCCACATTTTGCCACCAAAATCCCGCAATTTCGCCCCAAAATCCCCCATGTTTGCCCCAAACCCCGCATTTCGCACCAAATTCCCCCATTTTGCCCCCAAAATCCCGCGATTTCCCCCAAATTCCCCCGTTTAGCCCCCCAAATCCCGCATTTTTGCCCCAAAATCCCGCAATTTCCCCCCAAATTCCCCCGTTTCGTGCCCCAAATCCCGCATTTTTGCCCCAAATTCCACATTTCGCACCAAAATCCCACATTTTGCCCCCCAAATCCCACATTTTTGACCCAAAATCCCGCAATTTCCCCCCAAATTCCCCCGTTTCGTGCCCCAAATCCCACATTTTTGCCCCAAATTCCACATTTCGCACCAAAATCCCACATTTTGCCCCCCAAATCCCACATTTTTGCCCCAACATCCCGCAATTTCCCCCAAATTCCCACATTTCGCCCCCCAAATCCCACATTTTTGACCCAAATTCCCACATTTCGCCCCCCAAATCCCGCATTTTTCTTCCAAAGTCCCGCGATTTCCCCCCAAATACCCCCATTTCGCCCCCAAAGCCCACAATTTTGACCCAAATTCCCACATTTCGCCCCCAAAATCCTGCTGTTTCCCCCCAAAATCCCACATTTTTGCCCCAGATTCCCACATTTTACACCAAAATCCCACATTTTGCCCCCCAAATCCCATATTTTTGACCCAAATTCGCCCATTTTGCCCCCAAATCCCACATTTTTGACCCAAATCCCGGCATTTCGCACCAAAATCCGACAATTTACCCCCAAAATCCCACATTTTACCCCCAAATCCTGCATTTTTGCCCTGAATTCTCACATTTAACACCAAATTCCCACATTTTGCCCCCAAAATCCCGTATTTTTGCCCCAAATTCCCACATTTTGCCCCCCAAATCCCACATTTTTGCCCCAAATTCCCACATTTCACACCAAATACCCACATTTTGCCACCCAAAACCCCACGATTTCCCCCAAAATCCCCCATTTTTGACCTAAAACCCCACATTTTGCACCCAAAATCCTGCAATTTCCCCCTCAAAATCCCGCAATTTTTCCCCAAAATCCCACATCTTTGCACCAAATTCCCGCATTTCGCAACAAAATCCCACATTTTGCCCCAAATTCCCGCATTTCACACCAAATTCCCACATTTTTGCCCCCAAATCCCGTGATTTCCCCCCAAATTCCCCCGTTTTGCCCCGCAAATCCCGCATTTTTGACACAAATCCCCACATTTTACACCAAAATCCCACATTTCGCCCCCAAAATCCCACGATTTCCCCCAAAACCCCCCATTTTTGACCTAAAACCCCACATTTTGCACCCAAAATCCTGCAATTTCCCCCTCAAAATCCCGCATTTTTCACCCAAATTCCCACATTCCACACCAATATCTCACATTTTGCCCCCAAAATCCCGTGATTTCACCCCAAATTCCCCCATCTCGCCCCCCAAATCCTGCATTTTTGCCCCAAATTCCCACATTTTACACCAAATTCCCACATTTTGCCCCCCAAATCCCACATTCTTGCCCCAACATCCCGCAATTTCCCCCAAATTCCCACATTTCGCCCCCCAAATCCCACATTTTTGACCCAAATTCCCACATTTCGCCCCCCAAATCCCGCATTTTTCTTCCAAAGTCCCGCGATTTCCCCCCAAATACCCCCATTTCGCCCCCAAAGCCCACAATTTTGACCCAAATTCCCACATTTCGCCCCCAAAATCCTGCTGTTTCCCCCCAAAATCCCACATTTTTGCCCCAGATTCCCACATTTTACACCAAAATCCCACATTTTGCCCCCCAAATCCCACATTTTTGACCCAAATTCCCCCATTTTGCCCCCAAATCCCACATTTTTGACCCAAATCCCGGCATTTCGCACCAAAATCCGACAATTTACCCCCAAAATCCCACATTTTACCCCCAAATCCTGCATTTTTGCCCTGAATTCCCACATTTAACACCAAATTCCCACATTTTGCCCCCAAAATCCCGTATTTTTGCCCCAAATTCCCACATTTTGCCCCCCAAATCCCACATTTTTGCCCCAAATTCCCACATTTCACACCAAATACCCACATTTTGCCACCCAAACCCCCACGATTTCCCCCAAAATCCCCCATTTTTGACCTAAAACCCCACATTTTGCACCCAAAATCCTGCAATTTCCCCCTCAAAATCCCGCAATTTTTCCCCAAAATCCCACATCTTTGCACCAAATTCCCGCATTTCGCAACAAAATCCCACATTTTGCCCCAAATTCCCGCATTTCACACCAAATTCCCACATTTTTGCCCCCAAATCCCGTGATTTCCCCCCAAATTCCCCCGTTTTGCCCCGCAAATCCCGCATTTTTGACACAAATCCCCACATTTTACACCAAAATCCCACATTTCGCCCCCAAAATCCCACGATTTCCCCCAAAACCCCCCATTCTTGACCTAAAACCCCACATTTTGCACCCAAAATCCTGCAATTTCCCCCTCAAAATCCCGCATTTTTCACCCAAATTCCCACATTCCACACCAATATCTCACATTTTGCCCCAAAATCCCGTGATTTCACCCCAAATTCCCCCATCTCGCCCCCCAAATCCTGCATTTTTGCCCCAAATTCCTGCATTTCGCACCAAATTCCCACATTTTGCCACCAAAATCCCGCAATTTACCCCCAAAATCCCCCATTTTTGCCCCAAATTCCTGCATTTTGCAGCAAAATCCCACATTTTGCCCCCCAAATTCCACGATTTCCCGCCAAATTCCCACATTTTGCCCGTCAAATCCCACATTTTGCCCCTCAAAATCCCGCAATTTTTCCCCAAAATCCCACATCTTTGCACCAAATTCCCGCATTTTGCACCAAAATCCCACATTTTTGCCCCAAAATCCCGTGATTTCCCCCCAAATTCCCCCGTTTTGCCCCCCAAATCCCGCATTTTTGACACAAATCCCCTCATTTTACACCCAAATCCCACATTTCGCCCCCAAAATCCCGCGATTTCCCCCAAAACCCCCCATTTTTGACCTAAAACCCTACATTTTGCCCCCAAAATCCTGCAATTTCCCCCCAAAATCCCACATTTTTGACCCAAATCCCCACATTTTACACCAAAATCCCACATTTTGCCACCCAAATCCCACATTTTTTCCCCAAATTCCTCAATTTTGCCCCCAAATCACGCATTTTTGACCCCAAACCCCGCATTTCGCACCAAATTCCCCCATTTTGCCCCCAAAGCCCACAATTTTGACCCAAATTCCCACGTTTTACACCAAAATCCCACATTTGGCACCCAAATCCCACGATTTCCCCCCAAATCCCCCATTTTGCCCCCCAAATGCCCCATTTTTGCCCCAAATTCCCACATTTCACACCAATATCCCACATTTTGCCCCCAAAATCCCGCGATTTCCCCCCAAATCCCCCATTTTTACCCTAAAACCGCACGTTTTGCCCCCAAAATCCTGCAATTTCCCCCAAAAATCCCCGATTTTTGCCCCAAATTCCTGCATTTTGCACCAAAATCCCACATTTTTGCCCCAAAATCCCGCAATTTCCCCCCAAATTCCCACATTTCGCGCCCCAAATGCCGCATTTTTGCCCCAAATTCCACATTTTGCACCAAAATCCCACATTTCGCCCCCTGAAGCCCACATTTTTGACCCAACATCCTGCAATTTCCCCCAAATTCCCCCATTTCGCCCCCCAAAGCCCACAATTTTGACCCAAATTCCCACATTTCACACCAAATTCCCACATTTTGCCCCCAAAATCCCGCGATTTCCCCCCAAATCCCCCATTTTTACCCTAAAACCGCACATTTTGCCCCCCAAATCCTGCAATTTCCCCCCAAAATCCCCCATTTTGCTTCCCAAATCCCACATTTTTGCCCTGCATTCCCACATTTTACACCAAAATCCTGCAATTTCCCCCCAAATCCCACATTTTTCCCCCAAATTTCCGCATTTCACACCAATATCCCACATTTTGCCCCCCAAATCCCGCATTTTTGCCCCAAATTCTGCAATTTCGCCCCCCAAATCCCCCATTTTTCCCCCAAATTCCCACATTCCACACCAATATCTCACATTTTGCCCCAAAATCCCGTGATTTCACCCCAAATTCCCCCATCTCGCCCCCAAATCCCGCATTTTTGCTCCAAATTCCCACATTTTACACCCAATTCCCACATTTTGCCCCCAAAATCCCACATTTTTGACCCAAATTCCTCCATTTTGCCCCCAAATCCCGCATTTTAACCCAAATTCCTGCATTTCGCACCAAAATCCCACATTTTGCCACCAAAATCCCGCAATTTCGCCCCAAAATCCCCCATGTTTGCCCCAAACCCCGCATTTCGCACCAAATTCCCCCATTTTGCCCCCAAAATCCCGCGATTTCCCCCAAATTCCCCCGTTTAGCCCCCCAAATCCCGCATTTTTGCCCCAAAATCCCGCAATTTCCCCCCAAATTCCCCCGTTTCGTGCCCCAAATCCCGCATTTTTGCCCCAAATTCCACATTTCGCACCAAAATCCCACATTTTGCCCCCCAAATCCCACATTTTTGACCCAAAATCCCGCAATTTCCCCCCAAATTCCCCCGTTTCGTGCCCCAAATCCCACATTTTTGCCCCAAATTCCACATTTCGCACCAAAATCCCACATTTTGCCCCAAATTCCCGCATTTCACACCAAATTCCCACATTTTTGCCCCCAAATCCCGTGATTTCCCCCCAAATTCCCCCGTTTTGCCCCACAAATCCCGCATTTTTGACACAAATCCCCACATTTTACACCAAAATCCCACATTTCGCCCCCAAAATCCCACGATTTCCCCCAAAACCCCCCATTTTTGACCTAAAACCCCACATTTTGCACCCAAAATCCTGCAATTTCCCCCTCAAAATCCCGCATTTTTCACCCAAATTCCCACATTCCACACCAATATCTCACATTTTGCCCCCAAAATCCCGTGATTTCACCCCAAATTCCCCCATCTCGCCCCCCAAATCCTGCATTTTTGCCCCAAATTCCCACATTTTACACCAAATTCCCACATTTTGCCCCCCAAATCCCACATTCTTGCCCCAACATCCCGCAATTTCCCCCAAATTCCCACATTTCGCCCCCCAAATCCCACATTTTTGACCCAAATTCCCACATTTCGCCCCCCAAATCCCGCATTTTTCTTCCAAAGTCCCGCGATTTCCCCCCAAATACCCCCATTTCGCCCCCAAAGCCCACAATTTTGACCCAAATTCCCACATTTCGCCCCCAAAATCCTGCTGTTTCCCCCCAAAATCCCACATTTTTGCCCCAGATTCCCACATTTTACACCAAAATCCCACATTTTGCCCCCCAAATCCCACATTTTTGACCCAAATTCCCCCATTTTGCCCCCAAATCCCACATTTTTGACCCAAATCCCGGCATTTCGCACCAAAATCCGACAATTTACCCCCAAAATCCCACATTTTACCCCCAAATCCTGCATTTTTGCCCTGAATTCCCACATTTAACACCAAATTCCCACATTTTGCCCCCAAAATCCCGTATTTTTGCCCCAAATTCCCACATTTTGCCCCCCAAATCCCACATTTTTGCCCCAAATTCCCACATTTCACACCAAATACCCACATTTTGCCACCCAAAACCCCACGATTTCCCCCAAAATCCCCCATTTTTGACCTAAAACCCCACATTTTGCACCCAAAATCCTGCAATTTCCCCCTCAAAATCCCGCAATTTTTCCCCAAAATCCCACATCTTTGCACCAAATTCCCGCATTTCGCAACAAAATCCCACATTTTGCCCCAAATCCCCGCATTTCACACCAAATTCCCACATTTTTGCCCCCAAATCCCGTGATTTCCCCCCAAATTCCCCCGTTTTGCCCCGCAAATCCCGCATTTTTGACACAAATCCCCACATTTTACACCAAAATCCCACATTTCGCCCCCAAAATCCCACGATTTCCCCCAAAACCCCCCATTCTTGACCTAAAACCCCACATTTTGCACCCAAAATCCTGCAATTTCCCCCTCAAAATCCCGCATTTTTCACCCAAATTCCCACATTCCACACCAATATCTCACATTTTGCCCCAAAATCCCGTGATTTCACCCCAAATTCCCCCATCTCGCCCCCCAAATCCTGCATTTTTGCCCCAAATTCCTGCATTTCGCACCAAATTCCCACATTTTGCCACCAAAATCCCGCAATTTCCCCCCAAAATCCCCCATTTTTGCCCCAAATTCCTGCATTTTGCACCAAAATCCCACATTTTGCCCCCCAAATTCCACGATTTCCCGCCAAATTCCCACATTTTGCCCGTCAAATCCCACATTTTGCCCCTCAAAATCCCGCAATTTTTCCCCAAAATCCCACATCTTTGCACCAAATTCCCGCATTTTGCACCAAAATCCCACATTTTTGCCCCAAAATCCCGTGATTTCCCCCCAAATTCCCCCGTTTTGCCCCCCAAATCCCGCATTTTTGACACAAATCCCCTCATTTTACACCCAAATCCCACATTTCGCCCCCAAAATCCCGCGATTTCCCCCAAAACCCCCCATTTTTGACCTAAAACCCTACATTTTGCCCCCAAAATCCTGCAATTTCCCCCCAAAATCCCACATTTTTGACCCAAATCCCCACATTTTACACCAAAATCCCACATTTTGCCACCCAAATCCCACATTTTTTCCCCAAATTCCTCAATTTTGCCCCCAAATCACGCATTTTTGACCCCAAACCCCGCATTTCGCACCAAATTCCCCCATTTTGCCCCCAAAGCCCACAATTTTGACCCAAATTCCCACGTTTTACACCAAAATCCCACATTTGGCACCCAAATCCCACGATTTCCCCCCAAATCCCCCATTTTGCCCCCCAAATGCCCCATTTTTGCCCCAAATTCCCACATTTCACACCAATATCCCACATTTTGCCCCCAAAATCCCGCGATTTCCCCCCAAATCCCCCATTTTTACCCTAAAACCGCACGTTTTGCCCCCAAAATCCTGCAATTTCCCCCAAAAATCCCCGATTTTTGCCCCAAATTCCTGCATTTTGCACCAAAATCCCACATTTTGCCCCCAAAATCCCACGATTTCCCCCCAAATTCCCCCATTTTTGCCCCAAATTCACCCATTTCGCTCGACAAATCTCGCATTTTTGCCCCAAAATCCCACGATTTCCCCCCAAATCCCCCCGTTTCGCCCCCCAAAATCCCACATTTTTGACCCAAATCCCCACATTTTACACCAAAATCCCATATTTTGCCCCCCAAATCCCACATTTTTCCCCAAATTCCCCCATTTTGCCCCCAAATCACACATTTTTGACCCCAAACCCCGCATTTCGCACCAAATTCCCCCATTTTGCCCCCAAAATCCCGCAATTTCCCCCAAATTCCCCCGTTTAGCCCCCCAAATCCCACATTTTTGCCCCAAAATCCCGCAATTTCCCCCCAAATTCCCACATTTCACCCCCCAAATCCCACATTTTTGACCCAAATTCCCACATTTCGCCCCCCAAATCCCACATTTTTGCCCCAAAATCCCGCAATTTCCCCCCAAATTCCCACATTTCGCGCCCCAAATGCCGCATTTTTGCCCCAAATTCCACATTTCGCACCAAAATCCCACATTTCGCCCCCTGAAGCCCACATTTTTGACCCAACATCCTGCAATTTCCCCCAAATTCCCCCATTTCGCCCCCCAAAGCCCACAATTTTGACCCAAATTCGCAGATTTCACACCAAATTCCCACATTTTGCCCCCAAAATCCCGCGATTTCCCCCCAAATCCCCCATTTTTACCCTAAAACCGCACATTTTGCCCCCCAAATCCTGCAATTTCCCCCCAAAATCCCCCATTTTGCTTCCCAAATCCCACATTTTTGCCCTGCATTCCCACATTTTACACCAAAATCCTGCAATTTCCCCCCAAATCCCACATTTTTCCCCCAAATTTCCGCATTTCACACCAATATCCCACATTTTGCCCCCCAAATCCCGCATTTTTGCCCCAAATTCTGCAATTTCGCCCCCCAAATCCCCCATTTTTCCCCCAAATTCCCACATTCCACACCAATATCTCACATTTTGCCCCAAAATCCCGTGATTTCACCCCAAATTCCCCCATCTCGCCCCCAAATCCCGCATTTTTGCTCCAAATTCCCACATTTTACACCAAATTCCCACATTTTGCCCCCAAAATCCCACATTTTTGACCCAAATTCCTCCATTTTGCCCCCAAATCCCGCATTTTAACCCAAATTCCTGCATTTCGCCCCCAAATCCCGCATTTTTGCTCCAAATTCCCACATTTTACACCAAATTCCCACATTTTGCCCCCAAAATCCCACATTTTTGACCCAAATTCCTCCATTTTGCCCCCAAATCCCGCATTTTAACCCAAATTCCTGCATTTCGCACAAAAATCCCACATTTTGCCACCAAAATCCCGCAATTTCGCCCCAAAATCCCCCATGTTTGCCCCAAATTCCTGCATTTCGCACCAAAATCCCACATTTTGCCACCAAAATCCCGCAATTTACCCCCAAAATCCCCCATTTTTGCCCCAAATTCCTGCATTTTGCACCAAAATCCCACATTTTGCCCCCCAAATTCCACGATTTCCCGCCAAATTCCCACATTTTGCCCGTCAAATCCCACATTTTGCCCCTCAAAATCCCGCAATTTTTCCCCAAAATCCCACATCTTTGCACCAAATTCCCGCATTTTGCACCAAAATCCCACATTTTTGCCCCAAAATCCCGTGATTTCCCCCCAAATTCCCCCGTTTTGCCCCCCAAATCCCGCATTTTTGACACAAATCCCCTCATTTTACACCCAAATCCCACATTTCGCCCCCAAAATCCCACGATTTCCCCCAAAACCCCCCATTTTTGACCTAAAACCCTACATTTTGCCCCCCAAATCCTGCAATTTCCCCCCAAAATCCCCCATTTTGCTTCCCAAATCCCACAGTTTTGCCCTGAATTCACACATTTTACACCAAAATCCTGCAATTTCCCCCCAAAATCCCACATTTTTGACCCAAATCCCCACATTTTACACCAAAATCCCACATTTTGCCCCCCAAATCCCACATTTTTTCCCCAAATTCCTCAATTTTGCCCCCAAATCACGCATTTTTGACCCCAAACCCCGCATTTCGCACCAAATTCCCCCATTTTGCCCCCAAAATCCCGCGATTTCCCCCAAATTCCCCCGTTTAGCCCCCCAAATCCCACATTTTTGCCCCAAAATCACGCAATTTCCCCCCAAATTCCCCCGTTTCGTGCCCCAAATCCCGCATTTTTGCCCCAAATTCCACATTTCGCACCAAAATCCCACATTTTGCCCCCAAAATCCCACATTTTTGCCCCAAAATCCCGCAATTTCCCCCCAAATTCCCCCGTTTCGTGCCCCAAATCCCACATTTTTGCCCCAAATTCCACATTTCGCACCAAAATCCCACATTTTGCCCCCCAAATCCCACATTTTTGCCCCAACATCCCGCAATTTCCCCCAAATTCCCACATTTCGCCCCCCAAATCCCACATTTTTGACCCAAATTCCCACATTTCGCCCCCCAAATCCCGCATTTTTCTTCCAAAGTCCCGCGATTTCCCCCCAAATACCCCCATTTCGCCCCCAAAGCCCACTATTTTGACCCAAATTCCCACATTTCGCCCCCAAAATCCTGCTGTTTCCCCCCAAAATCCCACATTTTTGCCCCAGATTCCCACATTTTACACCAAAATCCCACATTTTGCCCCCCAAATCCCATATTTTTGACCCAAATTCGCCCATTTTGCCCCCAAATCCCACATTTTTGACCCAAATCCCGGCATTTCGCACCAAAATCCGACAATTTACCCCCAAAATCCCACATTTTACCCCCAAATCCTGCATTTTTGCCCTGAATTCTCACATTTAACACCAAATTCCCACATTTTGCCCCCAAAATCCCGTATTTTTGCCCCAAATTCCCACATTTTGCCCCCCAAATCCCACATTTTTGCCCCAAATTCCCACATTTCACACCAAATACCCACATTTTGCCACCCAAAACCCCACGATTTCCCCCAAAATCCCCCATTTTTGACCTAAAACCCCACATTTTGCACCCAAAATCCTGCAATTTCCCCCTCAAAATCCCGCAATTTTTCCCCAAAATCCCACATCTTTGCACCAAATTCCCGCATTTCGCAACAAAATCCCACATTTTGCCCCAAATTCCCGCATTTCACACCAAATTCCCACATTTTTGCCCCCAAATCCCGTGATTTCCCCCAAATTCCCCCGTTTTGCCCCGCAAATCCCGCATTTTTGACACAAATCCCCACATTTTACACCAAAATCCCACATTTCGCCCCCAAAATCCCACGATTTCCCCCAAAACCCCCCATTTTTGACCTAAACCCCCACATTTTGCACCCAAAATCCTGCAATTTCCCCCTCAAAATCCCGCATTTTTCACCCAAATTCCCACATTCCACACCAATATCTCACATTTTGCCCCCAAAATCCCGTGATTTCACCCCAAATTCCCCCATCTCGCCCCCCAAATCCTGCATTTTTGCTCCAAATTCCCACATTTTACACCAAATTCCCACATTTTGCCCCCCAAATCCCACATTTTTGCCCCAAAGTCCAGCGATTTCCCCCCAAATACCCCCATTTCGCCCCCAAAGCCCACAATTTTGACCCAAATTCCCCCATTTTGCCCCCAAATCCCACATTTTTGACCCAAATCCCGGCATTTCGCACCAAAATCCGACAATTTACCCCCAAAATCCCACATTTTACCCCCAAATCCTGCATTTTTGCCCTGAATTCCCACATTTAACACCAAATTCCCACATTTTGCCCCCAAAATCCCGTATTTTTGCCCCAAATTCCCACATTTTGCCCCACAAATCCCACATTTTTGCCCCAAATTCCCACATTTCACACCAAATACCCACATTTTGCCACCCAAAACCCCACGATTTCCCCCAAAATCCCCCATTTTTGACCTAAAACCCCACATTTTGCACCCAAAATCCTGCAATTTCCCCCTCAAAATCCCGCAATTTTTCCCCAAAATCCCACATCTTTGCACCAAATTCCCGCATTTCGCAACAAAATCCCACATTTTGCCCCAAATCCCCGCATTTCACACCAAATTCCCACATTTTTGCCCCCAAATCCCGTGATTTCCCCCCAAATTCCCCCGTTTTGCCCCGCAAATCCCGCATTTTTGACACAAATCCCCACATTTTACACCAAAATCCCACATTTCGCCCCCAAAATCCCACGATTTCCCCCAAAACCCCCCATTCTTGACCTAAAACCCCACATTTTGCACCCAAAATCCTGCAATTTCCCCCTCAAAATCCCGCATTTTTCACCCAAATTCCCACATTCCACACCAATATCTCACATTTTGCCCCAAAATCCCGTGATTTCACCCCAAATTCCCCCATCTCGCCCCCCAAATCCTGCATTTTTGCCCCAAATTCCTGCATTTCGCACCAAATTCCCACATTTTGCCACCAAAATCCCGCAATTTCCCCCCAAAATCCCCCATTTTTGCCCCAAATTCCTGCATTTTGCACCAAAATCCCACATTTTGCCCCCCAAATTCCACGATTTCCCGCCAAATTCCCACATTTTGCCCGTCAAATCCCACATTTTGCCCCTCAAAATCCCGCAATTTTTCCCCAAAATCCCACATCTTTGCACCAAATTCCCGCATTTTGCACCAAAATCCCACATTTTTGCCCCAAAATCCCGTGATTTCCCCCCAAATTCCCCCGTTTTGCCCCCCAAATCCCGCATTTTTGACACAAATCCCCTCATTTTACACCCAAATCCCACATTTCGCCCCCAAAATCCCGCGATTTCCCCCAAAACCCCCCATTTTTGACCTAAAACCCTACATTTTGCCCCCAAAATCCTGCAATTTCCCCCCAAAATCCCACATTTTTGACCCAAATCCCCACATTTTACACCAAAATCCCACATTTTGCCCCCCAAATCCCACATTTTTTCCCCAAATTCCTCAATTTTGCCCCCAAATCACGCATTTTTGACCCCAAACCCCGCATTTCGCACCAAATTCCCCCATTTTGCCCCCAAAGCCCACAATTTTGACCCAAATTCCCACGTTTTACACCAAAATCCCACATTTGGCACCCAAATCCCACGATTTCCCCCCAAATCCCCCATTTTGCCCCCCAAATGCCCCATTTTTGCCCCAAATTCCCACATTTCACACCAATATCCCACATTTTGCCCCCAAAATCCCGCGATTTCCCCCCAAATCCCCCATTTTTACCCTAAAACCGCACGTTTTGCCCCCAAAATCCTGCAATTTCCCCCAAAAATCCCCGATTTTTGCCCCAAATTCCTGCATTTTGCACCAAAATCCCACATTTTGCCCCCAAAATCCCACGATTTCCCCCCAAATTCCCCCATTTTTGCCCCAAATTCACCCATTTCGCTCGACAAATCTCGCATTTTTGCCCCAAAATCCCACGATTTCCCCCCAAATCCCCCCGTTTCGCCCCCCAAAATCCCACATTTTTGACCCAAATCCCCACATTTTACACCAAAATCCCATATTTTGCCCCCCAAATCCCACATTTTTGACCCAAATTCCCCCATTTTGCCCCCAAAATCCCGCAATTTCCCCCAAATTCCCCCGTTTAGCCCCCCAAATCCCACATTTTTGCCCCAAAATCCCGCAATTTCCCCCCAAATTCCCACATTTCGCCCCCCAAATCCCACATTTTTGACCCAAATTCCCACATTTCGCCCCCCAAATCCCACATTTTTGCCCCAAAATCCCGCAATTTCCCCCCAAATTCCCACATTTCGCGCCCCAAATCCCGCATTTTTGCCCCAAATTCCACATTTCGCACCAAAATCCCACATTTCGCCCCCTGAAGCCCACATTTTTGACCCAACATCCTGCAATTTCCCCCAAATTCCCCCATTTCGCCCCCCAAAGCCCACAATTTTGACCCAAATTCGCAGATTTCACACCAAATTCCCACATTTTGCCCCCAAAATCCCGCGATTTCCCCCCAAATCCCCCATTTTTACCCTAAAACCGCACATTTTGCCCCCCAAATCCTGCAATTTCCCCCCAAAATCCCCCATTTTGCTTCCCAAATCCCACATTTTTGCCCTGCATTCCCACATTTTACACCAAAATCCTGCAATTTCCCCCCAAATCCCACATTTTTCCCCCAAATTTCCGCATTTCACACCAATATCCCACATTTTGCCCCCCAAATTCCGCATTTTTGCCCCAAATTCTGCAATTTCGCCCCCCAAATCCCCCATTTTTCCCCCAAATTCCCACATTCCACACCAATATCTCACATTTTGCCCCAAAATCCCGTGATTTCACCCCAAATTCCCCCATCTCGCCCCCAAATCCCGCATTTTTGCTCCAAATTCCCACATTTTACACCAAATTCCCACATTTTGCCCCCAAAATCCCACATTTTTGACCCAAATTCCTCCATTTTGCCCCCAAATCCCGCATTTTAACCCAAATTCCTGCATTTCGCACCAAAATCCCACATTTTGCCACCAAAATCCCGCAATTTCGCCCCAAAATCCCCCATGTTTGCCCCAAATTCCTGCATTTCGCACCAAAATCCCACATTTTGCCACCAAAATCCCGCAATTTACCCCCAAAATCCCCCATTTTTGCCCCAAATTCCTGCATTTTGCACCAAAATCCCACATTTTGCCCCCCAAATTCCACGATTTCCCGCCAAATTCCCACATTTTGCCCGTCAAATCCCACATTTTGCCCCTCAAAATCCCGCAATTTTTCCCCAAAATCCCACATCTTTGCACCAAATTCCCGCATTTTGCACCAAAATCCCACATTTTTGCCCCAAAATCCCGTGATTTCCCCCCAAATTCCCCCGTTTTGCCCCCCAAATCCCGCATTTTTGACACAAATCCCCTCATTTTACACCCAAATCCCACATTTCGCCCCCAAAATCCCGCGATTTCCCCCAAAACCCCCCATTTTTGACCTAAAACCCTACATTTTGCCCCCAAAATCCTGCAATTTCCCCCCAAAATCCCCCATTTTGCTTCCCAAATCCCACAGTTTTGCCCTGAATTCACACATTTTACACCAAAATCCTGCAATTTCCCCCCAAAATCCCACATTTTTGACCCAAATCCCCACATTTTACACCAAAATCCCACATTTTGCCCCCCAAATCCCACATTTTTCCCCAAATTGCTCAATTTTACCCCCAAATCACGCATTTTTGACCCCAAACCCCGCATTTCGCACCAAATTCCCCCATTTTGCCCCCAAAATCCCGCGATTTCCCCCAAATTCCCCCGTTTAGCCCCCCAAATCCCACATTTTTGCCCCAAAATCACGCAATTTCCCCCCAAAATCCCCCGTTTCGTGCCCCAAATCCCGCATTTTTGCCCCAAATTCCACATTTCGCACCAAAATCCCACATTTTGCCCCCAAAATCCCACATTTTTGCCCCAAAATCCCACAATTTCCCCCCAAATTCCCCCGTTTCGTGCCCCAAATCCCACATTTTTGCCACAACATCCTGCAATTTCCCCCAAATTCCCACATTTCGCCCCCCAAATCCCACATTTTTGACCCAAATTCCCACATTTCGCCCCCCAAATCCCGCATTTTTCTTCCAAAGTCCCGCGATTTCCCCCCAAATACCCCCATTTCGCCCCCAAAGCCCACAATTTTGACCCAAATTCCCACATTTCGCCCCCAAAATCCTGCTGTTTCCCCCCAAAATCCCACATTTTTGCCCCAGATTCCCACATTTTACACCAAAATCCCACATTTTGCCCCCCAAATCCCATATTTTTGACCCAAATTCGCCCATTTTGCCCCCAAATCCCACATTTTTGACCCAAATCCCGGCATTTCGCACCAAAATCCGACAATTTACCCCCAAAATCCCACATTTTACCCCCAAATCCTGCATTTTTGCCCTGAATTCTCACATTTAACACCAAATTCCCACATTTTGCCCCCAAAATCCCGTATTTTTGCCCCAAATTCCCACATTTTGCCCCCCAAATCCCACATTTTTGCCCCAAATTCCCACATTTCACACCAAATACCCACATTTTGCCACCCAAAACCCCACGATTTCCCCCAAAATCCCCCATTTTTGACCTAAAACCCCACATTTTGCACCCAAAATCCTGCAATTTCCCCCTCAAAATCCCGCAATTTTTCCCCAAAATCCCACATCTTTGCACCAAATTCCCGCATTTCGCAACAAAATCCCACATTTTGCCCCAAATTCCCGCATTTCACACCAAATTCCCACATTTTTGCCCCCAAATCCCGTGATTTCCCCCCAAATTCCCCCGTTTTGCCCCGCAAATCCCGCATTTTTGACACAAATCCCCACATTTTACACCAAAATCCCACATTTCGCCCCCAAAATCCCACGATTTCCCCCAAAACCCCCCATTTTTGACCTAAAACCCCACATTTTGCACCCAAAATCCTGCAATTTCCCCCTCAAAATCCCGCATTTTTCACCCAAATTCCCACATTCCACACCAATATCTCACATTTTGCCCCAAAATCCCGTGATTTCACCCCAAATTCCCCCATCTCGCCCCCCAAATCCTGCATTTTTGCCCCAAATTCCCACATTTTACACCAAATTCCCACATTTTGCCCCCCAAATCCCACATTTTTGCCCCAACATCCCGCAATTTCCCCCAAATTCCCACATTTCGCCCCCCAAATCCCACATTTTTGACCCAAATTCCCACATTTCGCCCCCCAAATCCCACATTTTTCTTCCAAAGTCCCGCGATTTCCCCCCAAATACCCCCATTTCACCCCCAAAGCCCACAATTTTGACCCAAATTCCCACATTTCGCCCCCAAAATCCTGCTGTTTCCCCCCAAAATCCCACATTTTTGCCCCAGATTCCCACATTTTACACCAAAATCCCACATTTTGCCCCCCAAATCCCACATTTTTGACCCAAATTCCCCCATTTTGCCCCCAAATCCCACATTTTTGACCCAAATCCCGGCATTTCGCACCAAAATCCGACAATTTACCCCCAAAATCCCACATTTTACCCCCAAATCCTGCATTTTTGCCCTGAATTCCCACATTTAACACCAAATTCCCACATTTTGCCCCCAAAATCCCGTATTTTTGCCCCAAATTCCCACATTTTGCCCCCCAAATCCCACATTTTTGCCCCAAATTCCCACATTTCACACCAAAATCCCACATTTTGCCACCCAAAACCCCACGATTTCCCCCAAAATCCCCCATTTTTGACCTAAAACCCCACATTTTGCACCCAAAATCCTGCAATTTCCCCCTCAAAATCCCGCAATTTTTCCCCAAAATCCCACATCTTTGCACCAAATTCCCGCATTTCGCAACAAAATCCCACATTTTGCCCCAAATTCCCGCATTTCACACCAAATTCCCACATTTTTGCCCCCAAATCCCGTGATTTCCCCCCAAATTCCCCCGTTTTGCCCCGCAAATCCCGCATTTTTGACACAAATCCCCACATTTTACACCAAAATCCCACATTTCGCCCCCAAAATCCCACGATTTCCCCCAAAACCCCCCATTCTTGACCTAAAACCCCACATTTTGCACCCAAAATCCTGCAATTTCCCCCTCAAAATCCCGCATTTTTCACCCAAATTCCCACATTCCACACCAATATCTCACATTTTGCCCCAAAATCCCGTGATTTCACCCCAAATTCCCCCATCTCGCCCCCCAAATCCTGCATTTTTGCCCCAAATTCCTGCATTTCGCACCAAATTCCCACATTTTGCCACCAAAATCCCGCAATTTCCCCCCAAAATCCCCCATTTTTGCCCCAAATTCCTGCATTTTGCACCAAAATCCCACATTTTGCCCCCCAAATTCCACGATTTCCCGCCAAATTCCCACATTTTGCCCGTCAAATCCCACATTTTGCCCCTCAAAATCCCGCAATTTTTCCCCAAAATCCCACATCTTTGCACCAAATTCCCGCATTTTGCACCAAAATCCCACATTTTTGCCCCAAAATCCCGTGATTTCCCCCCAAATTCCCCCGTTTTGCCCCCCAAATCCCGCATTTTTGACACAAATCCCCTCATTTTACACCCAAATCCCACATTTCGCCCCCAAAATCCCGCGATTTCCCCCAAAACCCCCCATTTTTGACCTAAAACCCTACATTTTGCCCCCAAAATCCTGCAATTTCCCCCCAAAATCCCACATTTTTGACCCAAATCCCCACATTTTACACCAAAATCCCACATTTTGCCACCCAAATCCCACATTTTTTTCCCCAAATTCCTCAATTTTGCCCCCAAATCACGCATTTTTGACCCCAAACCCCGCATTTCGCACCAAATTCCCCCATTTTGCCCCCAAAGCCCACAATTTTGACCCAAATTCCCACGTTTTACACCAAAATCCCACATTTGGCACCCAAATCCCACGATTTCCCCCCAAATCCCCCATTTTGCCCCCCAAATGCCCCATTTTTGCCCCAAATTCCCACATTTCACACCAATATCCCACATTTTGCCCCCAAAATCCCGCGATTTCCCCCCAAATCCCCCATTTTTACCCTAAAACCGCACGTTTTGCCCCCAAAATCCTGCAATTTCCCCCAAAAATCCCCGATTTTTGCCCCAAGTTCCTGCATTTTGCACCAAAATCCCACATTTTGCCCCCAAAATCCCACGATTTCCCCCCAAATTCCCCCATTTTTGCCCCAAATTCACCCATTTCGCTCGACAAATCTCGCATTTTTGCCCCAAAATCCCACGATTTCCCCCCAAATCCCCCCGTTTTGCCCCCCAAAATCCCACATTTTTGACCCAAATCCCCACATTTTACACCAAAATCCCATATTTTGCCCCCCAAATCCCACATTTTTCCCCAAATTCCCCCATTTTGCCCCCAAATCACACATTTTTGACCCCAAACCCCGCATTTCGCACCAAATTCCCCCATTTTGCCCCCAAAATCCCGCAATTTCCCCCAAATTCCCCCGTTTAGCCCCCCAAATCCCACATTTTTGCCCCAAAATCCCGCAATTTCCCCCCAAATTCCCACATTTCGCCCCCCAAATCCCACATTTTTGACCCAAATTCCCACATTTCGCCCCCCAAATCCCACATTTTTGCCCCAAAATCCCGCAATTTCCCCCCAAATTCCCACATTTCGCGCCCCAAATGCCGCATTTTTGCCCCAAATTCCACATTTTGCACCAAAATCCCATATTTCGCCCCCTGAAGCCCACATTTTTGACCCAACATCCTGCAATTTCCCCCAAATTCCCCCATTTCGCCCCCCAAAGCCCACAATTTTGACCCAAATTCCCACATTTCACACCAAATTCCCACATTTTGCCCCCAAAATCCCGCGATTTCCCCCCAAATCCCCCATTTTTACCCTAAAACCGCACATTTTGCCCCCCAAATCCTGCAATTTCCCCCCAAAATCCCCCATTTTGCTTCCCAAATCCCACATTTTTGCCCTGCATTCCCACATTTTACACCAAAATCCTGCAATTTCCCCCCAAATCCCACATTTTTCCCCCAAATTTCCGCATTTCACACCAATATCCCACATTTTGCCCCCCAAATCCCGCATTTTTGCCCCAAATTCTGCAATTTCGCCCCCCAAATCCCCCATTTTTCCCCCAAATTCCCACATTCCACACCAATATCTCACATTTTGCCCCAAAATCCCGTGATTTCACCCCAAATTCCCCCATCTCGCCCCCAAATCCCGCATTTTTGCTCCAAATTCCCACATTTTACACCAAATTCCCACATTTTGCCCCCAAAATCCCACATTTTTGACCCAAATTCCTCCATTTTGCCCCCAAATCCCGCATTTTAACCCAAATTCCTGCATTTCGCACCAAAATCCCACATTTTGCCACCAAAATCCCGCAATTTCGCCCCAAAATCCCCCATGTTTGCCCCAAATTCCTGCATTTCGCACCAAAATCCCACATTTTGCCACCAAAATCCCGCAATTTACCCCCAAAATCCCCCATTTTTGCCCCAAATTCCTGCATTTTGCAGCAAAATCCCACATTTTGCCCCCCAAATTCCACGATTTCCCGCCAAATTCCCACATTTTGCCCGTCAAATCCCACATTTTGCCCCTCAAAATCCCGCAATTTTTCCCCAAAATCCCACATCTTTGCACCAAATTCCCGCATTTTGCACCAAAATCCCACATTTTTGCCCCAAAATCCCGTGATTTCCCCCCAAATTCCCCCGTTTTGCCCCCCAAATCCCGCATTTTTGACACAAATCCCCTCATTTTACACCCAAATCCCACATTTCGCCCCCAAAATCCCGCGATTTCCCCCAAAACCCCCCATTTTTGACCTAAAACCCTACATTTTGCACCCAAAATCCTGCAATTTCCCCCCAAAATCCCCCATTTTGCTTCCCAAATCCCACAGTTTTGCCCTGAATTCACACATTTTACACCAAAATCCTGCAATTTCCCCCCAAAATCCCACATTTTTGACCCAAATCCCCACATTTTACACCAAAATCCCACATTTTGTCCCCCAAATCCCACATTTTTTACCCAAATTCCTCAATTTTGCCCCCAAATCACGCATTTTTGACCCCAAACCCCGCATTTCGCACCAAATTCCCCCATTTTGCCCCCAAAATCCCGCGATTTCCCCCAAATTCCCCCGTTTAGCCCCCCAAATCCCACATTTTTGCCCCAAAATCACGCAATTTCCCCCCAAATTCCCCCGTTTCGTGCCCCAAATCCCGCATTTTTGCCCCAAATTCCACATTTCGCACCAAAATCCCACATTTTGCCCCCAAAATCCCACATTTTTGCCCCAAAATCCTGCAATTTCCCACCAAATTCCCCCGTTTCGTGCCCCAAATCCCACATTTTTGCCCCAAATTCCACATTTCGCACCAAAATCCCACATTTTGCCCCCCAAATCCCACATTTTTGCCCCAACATCCCGCAATTTCCCCCAAATTCCCACATTTCGCCCCCCAAATCCCACATTTTTGACCCAAATTCCCACATTTCGCCCCCCAAATCCCGCATTTTTCTTCCAAAGTCCCGCGATTTCCCCCCAAATACCCCCATTTCGCCCACAAAGCCCACAATTTTGACCCAAATTCCCACATTTCGCCCCCAAAATCCTGCTGTTTCCCCCCAAAATCCCACATTTTTGCCCCAGATTCCCACATTTTACACCAAAATCCCACATTTTGCCCCCCAAATCCCATATTTTTGACCCAAATTCGCCCATTTTGCCCCCAAATCCCACATTTTTGACCCAAATCCCGGCATTTCACACCAAAATCCAACAATTTACCCCCAAAATCCCACATTTTACCCCCAAATCCTGCATTTTTGCCCTGAATTCTCACATTTAACACCAAATTCCCACATTTTGCCCCCAAAATCCCGTATTTTTGCCCCAAATTCCCACATTTTGCCCCCCAAATCCCACATTTTTGCCCCAAATTCCCACATTTCACACCAAATACCCACATTTTGCCACCCAAAACCCCACGATTTCCCCCAAAATCCCCCATTTTTGACCTAAAACCCCACATTTTGCACCCAAAATCCTGCAATTTCCCCCTCAAAATCCCGCAATTTTTCCCCAAAATCCCACATCTTTGCACCAAATTCCCGCATTTCGCAACAAAATCCCACATTTTGCCCCAAATTCCCGCATTTCACACCAAATTCCCACATTTTTGCCCCCAAATCCCGTGATTTCCCCCCAAATTCCCCCGTTTTGCCCCGCAAATCCCGCATTTTTGACACAAATCCCCACATTTTACACCAAAATCCCACATTTCGCCCCCAAAATCCCACGATTTCCCCCAAAACCCCCCATTCTTGACCTAAAACCCCACATTTTGCACCCAAAATCCTGCAATTTCCCCCTCAAAATCCCGCATTTTTCACCCAAATTCCCACATTCCACACCAATATCTCACATTTTGCCCCAAAATCCCGTGATTTCACCCCAAATTCCCCCATCTCGCCCCCCAAATCCTGCATTTTTGCCCCAAATTCCTGCATTTCGCACCAAATTCCCACATTTTGCCACCAAAATCCCGCAATTTACCCCCAAAATCCCCCATTTTTGCCCCAAATTCCTGCATTTTGCACCAAAATCCCACATTTTGCCCCCCAAATTCCACGATTTCCCGCCAAATTCCCACATTTTGCCCGTCAAATCCCACATTTTGCCCCTCAAAATCCCGCAATTTTTCCCCAAAATCCCACATCTTTGCACCAAATTCCCGCATTTTGCACCAAAATCCCACATTTTTGCCCCAAAATCCCGTGATTTCCCCCCAAATTCCCCCGTTTTGCCCCCCAAATCCCGCATTTTTGACACAAATCCCCTCATTTTACACCCAAATCCCACATTTCGCCCCCAAAATCCCGCGATTTCCCCCAAAACCCCCCATTTTTGACCTAAAACCCTACATTTTGCCCCCAAAATCCTGCAATTTCCCCCCAAAATCCCACATTTTTGACCCAAATCCCCACATTTTACACCAAAATCCCACATTTTGCCACCCAAATCCCACATTTTTTCCCCAAATTCCTCAATTTTGCCCCCAAATCACGCATTTTTGACCCCAAACCCCGCATTTCGCACCAAATTCCCCCATTTTGCCCCCAAAGCCCACAATTTTGACCCAAATTCCCACGTTTTACACCAAAATCCCACATTTGGCACCCAAATCCCACGATTTCCCCCCAAATCCCCCATTTTGCCCCCCAAATGCCCCATTTTTGCCCCAAATTCCCACATTTCACACCAATATCCCACATTTTGCCCCCAAAATCCCGCGATTTCCCCCCAAATCCCCCATTTTTACCCTAAAACCGCACGTTTTGCCCCCAAAATCCTGCAATTTCCCCCAAAAATCCCCGATTTTTGCCCCAAGTTCCTGCATTTTGCACCAAAATCCCACATTTTGCCCCCAAAATCCCACGATTTCCCCCCAAATTCCCCCATTTTTGCCCCAAATTCACCCATTTCGCTCGACAAATCTCGCATTTTTGCCCCAAAATCCCACGATTTCCCCCCAAATCCCCCCGTTTTGCCCCCCAAAATCCCACATTTTTGACCCAAATCCCCACATTTTACACCAAAATCCCATATTTTGCCCCCCAAATCCCACATTTTTCCCCAAATTCCCCCATTTTGCCCCCAAATCACACATTTTTGACCCCAAACCCCGCATTTCGCACCAAATTCCCCCATTTTGCCCCCAAAATCCCGCAATTTCCCCCAAATTCCCCCGTTTAGCCCCCCAAATCCCACATTTTTGCCCCAAAATCCCGAAATTTCCCCCCAAATTCCCACATTTCGCCCCCCAAATCCCACATTTTTGACCCAAATTCCCACATTTCGCCCCCCAAATCCCACATTTTTGCCCCAAAATCCTGCATTTTGCACCAAAATCCCACATTTTGCCCCCCAAATTCCACGATTTCCCGCCAAATTCCCACATTTTGCCCGTCAAATCCCACATTTTGCCCCTCAAAATCCCGCAATTTTTCCCCAAAATCCCACATCTTTGCACCAAATTCCCGCATTTTGCACCAAAATCCCACATTTTTGCCCCAAAATCCCGTGATTTCCCCCCAAATTCCCCCGTTTTGCCCCCCAAATCCCGCATTTTTGACACAAATCCCCTCATTTTACACCCAAATCCCACATTTCGCCCCCAAAATCCCGCGATTTCCCCCAAAACCCCCCATTTTTGACCTAAAACCCTACATTTTGCCCCCAAAATCCTGCAATTTCCCCCCAAAATCCCCCATTTTGCTTCCCAAATCCCACAGTTTTGCCCTGAATTCACACATTTTACACCAAAATCCTGCAATTTCCCCCCAAAATCCCACATTTTTGACCCAAATCCCCACATTTTACACCAAAATCCCACATTTTGCCCCCCAAATCCCACATTTTTCCCCAAATTGCTCAATTTTACCCCCAAATCACGCATTTTTGACCCCAAACCCCGCATTTCGCACCAAATTCCCCCATTTTGCCCCCAAAATCCCGCGATTTCCCCCAAATTCCCCCGTTTAGCCCCCCAAATCCCACATTTTTGCCCCAAAATCACGCAATTTCCCCCCAAAATCCCCCGTTTCGTGCCCCAAATCCCGCATTTTTGCCCCAAATTCCACATTTCGCACCAAAATCCCACATTTTGCCCCCAAAATCCCACATTTTTGCCCCAAAATCCCACAATTTCCCCCCAAATTCCCCCGTTTCGTGCCCCAAATCCCACATTTTTGCCACAACATCCTGCAATTTCCCCCAAATTCCCACATTTCGCCCCCCAAATCCCACATTTTTGACCCAAATTCCCACATTTCGCCCCCCAAATCCCGCATTTTTCTTCCAAAGTCCCGCGATTTCCCCCCAAATACCCCCATTTCGCCCCCAAAGCCCACAATTTTGACCCAAATTCCCACATTTCGCCCCCAAAATCCTGCTGTTTCCCCCCAAAATCCCACATTTTTGCCCCAGATTCCCACATTTTACACCAAAATCCCACATTTTGCCCCCCAAATCCCATATTTTTGACCCAAATTCGCCCATTTTGCCCCCAAATCCCACATTTTTGACCCAAATCCCGGCATTTCGCACCAAAATCCGACAATTTACCCCCAAAATCCCACATTTTACCCCCAAATCCTGCATTTTTGCCCTGAATTCTCACATTTAACACCAAATTCCCACATTTTGCCCCCAAAATCCCGTATTTTTGCCCCAAATTCCCACATTTTGCCCCCCAAATCCCACATTTTTGCCCCAAATTCCCACATTTCACACCAAATACCCACATTTTGCCACCCAAAACCCCACGATTTCCCCCAAAATCCCCCATTTTTGACCTAAAACCCCACATTTTGCACCCAAAATCCTGCAATTTCCCCCTCAAAATCCCGCAATTTTTCCCCAAAATCCCACATCTTTGCACCAAATTCCCGCATTTCGCAACAAAATCCCACATTTTGCCCCAAATTCCCGCATTTCACACCAAATTCCCACATTTTTGCCCCCAAATCCCGTGATTTCCCCCCAAATTCCCCCGTTTTGCCCCGCAAATCCCGCATTTTTGACACAAATCCCCACATTTTACACCAAAATCCCACATTTCGCCCCCAAAATCCCACGATTTCCCCCAAAACCCCCCATTTTTGACCTAAAACCCCACATTTTGCACCCAAAATCCTGCAATTTCCCCCTCAAAATCCCGCATTTTTCACCCAAATTCCCACATTCCACACCAATATCTCACATTTTGCCCCAAAATCCCGTGATTTCACCCCAAATTCCCCCATCTCGCCCCCCAAATCCTGCATTTTTGCCCCAAATTCCCACATTTTACACCAAATTCCCACATTTTGCCCCCCAAATCCCACATTTTTGCCCCAACATCCCGCAATTTCCCCCAAATTCCCACATTTCGCCCCCCAAATCCCACATTTTTGACCCAAATTCCCACATTTCGCCCCCCAAATCCCACATTTTTCTTCCAAAGTCCCGCGATTTCCCCCCAAATACCCCCATTTCACCCCCAAAGCCCACAATTTTGACCCAAATTCCCACATTTCGCCCCCAAAATCCTGCTGTTTCCCCCCAAAATCCCACATTTTTGCCCCAGATTCCCACATTTTACACCAAAATCCCACATTTTGCCCCCCAAATCCCACATTTTTGACCCAAATTCCCCCATTTTGCCCCCAAATCCCACATTTTTGACCCAAATCCCGGCATTTCGCACCAAAATCCGACAATTTACCCCCAAAATCCCACATTTTACCCCCAAATCCTGCATTTTTGCCCTGAATTCCCACATTTAACACCAAATTCCCACATTTTGCCCCCAAAATCCCGTATTTTTGCCCCAAATTCCCACATTTTGCCCCCCAAATCCCACATTTTTGCCCCAAATTCCCACATTTCACACCAAAATCCCACATTTTGCCACCCAAAACCCCACGATTTCCCCCAAAATCCCCCATTTTTGACCTAAAACCCCACATTTTGCACCCAAAATCCTGCAATTTCCCCCTCAAAATCCCGCAATTTTTCCCCAAAATCCCACATCTTTGCACCAAATTCCCGCATTTCGCAACAAAATCCCACATTTTGCCCCAAATTCCCGCATTTCACACCAAATTCCCACATTTTTGCCCCCAAATCCCGTGATTTCCCCCCAAATTCCCCCGTTTTGCCCCGCAAATCCCGCATTTTTGACACAAATCCCCACATTTTACACCAAAATCCCACATTTCGCCCCCAAAATCCCACGATTTCCCCCAAAACCCCCCATTCTTGACCTAAAACCCCACATTTTGCACCCAAAATCCTGCAATTTCCCCCTCAAAATCCCGCATTTTTCACCCAAATTCCCACATTCCACACCAATATCTCACATTTTGCCCCAAAATCCCGTGATTTCACCCCAAATTCCCCCATCTCGCCCCCCAAATCCTGCATTTTTGCCCCAAATTCCTGCATTTCGCACCAAATTCCCACATTTTGCCACCAAAATCCCGCAATTTCCCCCCAAAATCCCCCATTTTTGCCCCAAATTCCTGCATTTTGCACCAAAATCCCACATTTTGCCCCCCAAATTCCACGATTTCCCGCCAAATTCCCACATTTTGCCCGTCAAATCCCACATTTTGCCCCTCAAAATCCCGCAATTTTTCCCCAAAATCCCACATCTTTGCACCAAATTCCCGCATTTTGCACCAAAATCCCACATTTTTGCCCCAAAATCCCGTGATTTCCCCCCAAATTCCCCCGTTTTGCCCCCCAAATCCCGCATTTTTGACACAAATCCCCTCATTTTACACCCAAATCCCACATTTCGCCCCCAAAATCCCGCGATTTCCCCCAAAACCCCCCATTTTTGACCTAAAACCCTACATTTTGCCCCCAAAATCCTGCAATTTCCCCCCAAAATCCCACATTTTTGACCCAAATCCCCACATTTTACACCAAAATCCCACATTTTGCCACCCAAATCCCACATTTTTTTCCCCAAATTCCTCAATTTTGCCCCCAAATCACGCATTTTTGACCCCAAACCCCGCATTTCGCACCAAATTCCCCCATTTTGCCCCCAAAGCCCACAATTTTGACCCAAATTCCCACGTTTTACACCAAAATCCCACATTTGGCACCCAAATCCCACGATTTCCCCCCAAATCCCCCATTTTGCCCCCCAAATGCCCCATTTTTGCCCCAAATTCCCACATTTCACACCAATATCCCACATTTTGCCCCCAAAATCCCGCGATTTCCCCCCAAATCCCCCATTTTTACCCTAAAACCGCACGTTTTGCCCCCAAAATCCTGCAATTTCCCCCAAAAATCCCCGATTTTTGCCCCAAGTTCCTGCATTTTGCACCAAAATCCCACATTTTGCCCCCAAAATCCCACGATTTCCCCCCAAATTCCCCCATTTTTGCCCCAAATTCACCCATTTCGCTCGACAAATCTCGCATTTTTGCCCCAAAATCCCACGATTTCCCCCCAAATCCCCCCGTTTTGCCCCCCAAAATCCCACATTTTTGACCCAAATCCCCACATTTTACACCAAAATCCCATATTTTGCCCCCCAAATCCCACATTTTTCCCCAAATTCCCCCATTTTGCCCCCAAATCACACATTTTTGACCCCAAACCCCGCATTTCGCACCAAATTCCCCCATTTTGCCCCCAAAATCCCGCAATTTCCCCCAAATTCCCCCGTTTAGCCCCCCAAATCCCACATTTTTGCCCCAAAATCCCGCAATTTCCCCCCAAATTCCCACATTTCGCCCCCCAAATCCCACATTTTTGACCCAAATTCCCACATTTCGCCCCCCAAATCCCACATTTTTGCCCCAAAATCCCGCAATTTCCCCCCAAATTCCCACATTTCGCGCCCCAAATGCCGCATTTTTGCCCCAAATTCCACATTTTGCACCAAAATCCCATATTTCGCCCCCTGAAGCCCACATTTTTGACCCAACATCCTGCAATTTCCCCCAAATTCCCCCATTTCGCCCCCCAAAGCCCACAATTTTGACCCAAATTCCCACATTTCACACCAAATTCCCACATTTTGCCCCCAAAATCCCGCGATTTCCCCCCAAATCCCCCATTTTTACCCTAAAACCGCACATTTTGCCCCCCAAATCCTGCAATTTCCCCCCAAAATCCCCCATTTTGCTTCCCAAATCCCACATTTTTGCCCTGCATTCCCACATTTTACACCAAAATCCTGCAATTTCCCCCCAAATCCCACATTTTTCCCCCAAATTTCCGCATTTCACACCAATATCCCACATTTTGCCCCCCAAATCCCGCATTTTTGCCCCAAATTCTGCAATTTCGCCCCCCAAATCCCCCATTTTTCCCCCAAATTCCCACATTCCACACCAATATCTCACATTTTGCCCCAAAATCCCGTGATTTCACCCCAAATTCCCCCATCTCGCCCCCAAATCCCGCATTTTTGCTCCAAATTCCCACATTTTACACCAAATTCCCACATTTTGCCCCCAAAATCCCACATTTTTGACCCAAATTCCTCCATTTTGCCCCCAAATCCCGCATTTTAACCCAAATTCCTGCATTTCGCACCAAAATCCCACATTTTGCCACCAAAATCCCGCAATTTCGCCCCAAAATCCCCCATGTTTGCCCCAAATTCCTGCATTTCGCACCAAAATCCCACATTTTGCCACCAAAATCCCGCAATTTACCCCCAAAATCCCCCATTTTTGCCCCAAATTCCTGCATTTTGCAGCAAAATCCCACATTTTGCCCCCCAAATTCCACGATTTCCCGCCAAATTCCCACATTTTGCCCGTCAAATCCCACATTTTGCCCCTCAAAATCCCGCAATTTTTCCCCAAAATCCCACATCTTTGCACCAAATTCCCGCATTTTGCACCAAAATCCCACATTTTTGCCCCAAAATCCCGTGATTTCCCCCCAAATTCCCCCGTTTTGCCCCCCAAATCCCGCATTTTTGACACAAATCCCCTCATTTTACACCCAAATCCCACATTTCGCCCCCAAAATCCCGCGATTTCCCCCAAAACCCCCCATTTTTGACCTAAAACCCTACATTTTGCCCCCAAAATCCTGCAATTTCCCCCCAAAATCCCCCATTTTGCTTCCCAAATCCCACAGTTTTGCCCTGAATTCACACATTTTACACCAAAATCCTGCAATTTCCCCCCAAAATCCCACATTTTTGACCCAAATCCCCACATTTTACACCAAAATCCCACATTTTGTCCCCCAAATCCCACATTTTTTACCCAAATTCCTCAATTTTGCCCCCAAATCACGCATTTTTGACCCCAAACCCCGCATTTCGCACCAAATTCCCCCATTTTGCCCCCAAAATCCCGCGATTTCCCCCAAATTCCCCCGTTTAGCCCCCCAAATCCCACATTTTTGCCCCAAAATCACGCAATTTCCCCCCAAATTCCCCCGTTTCGTGCCCCAAATCCCGCATTTTTGCCCCAAATTCCACATTTCGCACCAAAATCCCACATTTTGCCCCCAAAATCCCACATTTTTGCCCCAAAATCCTGCAATTTCCCACCAAATTCCCCCGTTTCGTGCCCCAAATCCCACATTTTTGCCCCAAATTCCACATTTCGCACCAAAATCCCACATTTTGCCCCCCAAATCCCACATTTTTGCCCCAACATCCCGCAATTTCCCCCAAATTCCCACATTTCGCCCCCCAAATCCCACATTTTTGACCCAAATTCCCACATTTCGCCCCCCAAATCCCGCATTTTTCTTCCAAAGTCCCGCGATTTCCCCCCAAATACCCCCATTTCGCCCACAAAGCCCACAATTTTGACCCAAATTCCCACATTTCGCCCCCAAAATCCTGCTGTTTCCCCCCAAAATCCCACATTTTTGCCCCAGATTCCCACATTTTACACCAAAATCCCACATTTTGCCCCCCAAATCCCATATTTTTGACCCAAATTCGCCCATTTTGCCCCCAAATCCCACATTTTTGACCCAAATCCCGGCATTTCACACCAAAATCCAACAATTTACCCCCAAAATCCCACATTTTACCCCCAAATCCTGCATTTTTGCCCTGAATTCTCACATTTAACACCAAATTTCCACATTTTGCCCCCAAAATCCCGTATTTTTGCCCCAAATTCCCACATTTTGCCCCCCAAATCCCACATTTTTGCCCCAAATTCCCACATTTCACACCAAATACCCACATTTTGCCACCCAAAACCCCACGATTTCCCCCAAAATCCCCCATTTTTGACCTAAAACCCCACATTTTGCACCCAAAATCCTGCAATTTCCCCCTCAAAATCCCGCAATTTTTCCCCAAAATCCCACATCTTTGCACCAAATTCCCGCATTTCGCAACAAAATCCCACATTTTGCCCCAAATTCCCGCATTTCACACCAAATTCCCACATTTTTGCCCCCAAATCCCGTGATTTCCCCCCAAATTCCCCCGTTTTGCCCCGCAAATCCCGCATTTTTGACACAAATCCCCACATTTTACACCAAAATCCCACATTTCGCCCCCAAAATCCCACGATTTCCCCCAAAACCCCCCATTCTTGACCTAAAACCCCACATTTTGCACCCAAAATCCTGCAATTTCCCCCTCAAAATCCCGCATTTTTCACCCAAATTCCCACATTCCACACCAATATCTCACATTTTGCCCCAAAATCCCGTGATTTCACCCCAAATTCCCCCATCTCGCCCCCCAAATCCTGCATTTTTGCCCCAAATTCCTGCATTTCGCACCAAATTCCCACATTTTGCCACCAAAATCCCGCAATTTACCCCCAAAATCCCCCATTTTTGCCCCAAATTCCTGCATTTTGCACCAAAATCCCACATTTTGCCCCCCAAATTCCACGATTTCCCGCCAAATTCCCACATTTTGCCCGTCAAATCCCACATTTTGCCCCTCAAAATCCCGCAATTTTTCCCCAAAATCCCACATCTTTGCACCAAATTCCCGCATTTTGCACCAAAATCCCACATTTTTGCCCCAAAATCCCGTGATTTCCCCCCAAATTCCCCCGTTTTGCCCCCCAAATCCCGCATTTTTGACACAAATCCCCTCATTTTACACCCAAATCCCACATTTCGCCCCCAAAATCCCGCGATTTCCCCCAAAACCCCCCATTTTTGACCTAAAACCCTACATTTTGCCCCCAAAATCCTGCAATTTCCCCCCAAAATCCCACATTTTTGACCCAAATCCCCACATTTTACACCAAAATCCCACATTTTGCCACCCAAATCCCACATTTTTTCCCCAAATTCCTCAATTTTGCCCCCAAATCACGCATTTTTGACCCCAAACCCCGCATTTCGCACCAAATTCCCCCATTTTGCCCCCAAAGCCCACAATTTTGACCCAAATTCCCACGTTTTACACCAAAATCCCACATTTGGCACCCAAATCCCACGATTTCCCCCCAAATCCCCCATTTTGCCCCCCAAATGCCCCATTTTTGCCCCAAATTCCCACATTTCACACCAATATCCCACATTTTGCCCCCAAAATCCCGCGATTTCCCCCCAAATCCCCCATTTTTACCCTAAAACCGCACGTTTTGCCCCCAAAATCCTGCAATTTCCCCCAAAAATCCCCGATTTTTGCCCCAAGTTCCTGCATTTTGCACCAAAATCCCACATTTTGCCCCCAAAATCCCACGATTTCCCCCCAAATTCCCCCATTTTTGCCCCAAATTCACCCATTTCGCTCGACAAATCTCGCATTTTTGCCCCAAAATCCCACGATTTCCCCCCAAATCCCCCCGTTTTGCCCCCCAAAATCCCACATTTTTGACCCAAATCCCCACATTTTACACCAAAATCCCATATTTTGCCCCCCAAATCCCACATTTTTCCCCAAATTCCCCCATTTTGCCCCCAAATCACACATTTTTGACCCCAAACCCCGCATTTCGCACCAAATTCCCCCATTTTGCCCCCAAAATCCCGCAATTTCCCCCAAATTCCCCCGTTTAGCCCCCCAAATCCCACATTTTTGCCCCAAAATCCCGAAATTTCCCCCCAAATTCCCACATTTCGCCCCCCAAATCCCACATTTTTGACCCAAATTCCCACATTTCGCCCCCCAAATCCCACATTTTTGCCCCAAAATCCCGCAATTTCCCCCCAAATTCCCACATTTCGCGCCCCAAATGCCGCATTTTTGCCCCAAATTCCACATTTTGCACCAAAATCCCACATTTCGCCCCCTGAAGCCCACATTTTTGACCCAACATCCTGCAATTTCCCCCAAATTCCCCCATTTCGCCCCCCAAAGCCCACAATTTTGACCCAAATTCCCACATTTCACACCAAATTCCCACATTTTGCCCCCAAAATCCCGCGATTTCCCCCCAAATCCCCCATTTTTACCCTAAAACCGCACATTTTGCCCCCCAAATCCTGCAATTTCCCCCCAAAATCCCCCATTTTGCTTCCCAAATCCCACATTTTTGCCCTGCATTCCCACATTTTACACCAAAATCCTGCAATTTACCCCCAAATCCCACATTTTTCCCCCAAATTTCCGCATTTCACACCAATATCCCACATTTTGCCCCCCAAATCCCGCATTTTTGCCCCAAATTCTGCAATTTCGCCCCCCAAATCCCCCATTTTTCCCCCAAATTCCCACATTCCACACCAATATCTCACATTTTGCCCCAAAATCCCGTGATTTCACCCCAAATTCCCCCATCTCGCCCCCAAATCCCGCATTTTTGCTCCAAATTCCCACATTTTACACCAAATTCCCACATTTTGCCCCCAAAATCCCACATTTTTGACCCAAATTCCTCCATTTTGCCCCCAAATCCCGCATTTTAACCCAAATTCCTGCATTTCGCACCAAAATCCCACATTTTGCCACCAAAATCCCGCAATTTCGCCCCAAAATCCCCCATGTTTGCCCCAAATTCCTGCATTTCGCACCAAAATCCCACATTTTGCCACCAAAATCCCGCAATTTACCCCCAAAATCCCCCATTTTTGCCCCAAATTCCTGCATTTTGCACCAAAATCCCACATTTTGCCCCCCAAATTCCACGATTTCCCGCCAAATTCCCACGTTTTGCCCGTCAAATCCCACATTTTGCCCCTCAAAATCCCGCAATTTTTCCCCAAAATCCCACATCTTTGCACCAAATTCCCGCATTTTGCACCAAAATCCCACATTTTTGCCCCAAAATCCCGTGATTTCCCCCCAAATTCCCCCGTTTTGCCCCCCAAATCCCGCATTTTTGACACAAATCCCCTCATTTTACACCCAAATCCCACATTTCGCCCCCAAATTCCCGCGATTTCCCCCAAAACCCCCCATTTTTGACCTAAAACCCTACATTTTGCCCCCAAAATCCTGCAATTTCCCCCCAAAATCCCCCATTTTGCTTCCCAAATCCCACAGTTTTGCCCTGAATTCACACATTTTACACCAAAATCCTGCAATTTCCCCCCAAAATCCCACATTTTTGACCCAAATCCCCACATTTTACACCAAAATCCCACATTTTGTCCCCCAAATCCCACATTTTTTACCCAAATTCCTCAATTTTGCCCCCAAATCACGCATTTTTGACCCCAAACCCCGCATTTCGCACCAAATTCCCCCATTTTGCCCCCAAAATCCCGCGATTTCCCCCAAATTCCCCCGTTTAGCCCCCCAAATCCCACATTTTTGCCCCAAAATCACGCAATTTCCCCCCAAATTCCCCCGTTTCGTGCCCCAAATCCCGCATTTTTGCCCCAAATTCCACATTTCGCACCAAAATCCCACATTTTGCCCCCAAAATCCCACATTTTTGCCCCAAAATCCTGCAATTTCCCACCAAATTCCCCCGTTTCGTGCCCCAAATCCCACATTTTTGCCCCAAATTCCACATTTCGCACCAAAATCCCACATTTTGCCCCCCAAATCCCACATTTTTGCCCCAACATCCCGCAATTTCCCCCAAATTCCCACATTTCGCCCCCCAAATCCCACATTTTTGACCCAAATTCCCACATTTCGCCCCCCAAATCCCGCATTTTTCTTCCAAAGTCCCGCGATTTCCCCCCAAATACCCCCATTTCGCCCGCAAAGCCCACAATTTTGACCCAAATTCCCACATTTCGCCCCCAAAATCCTGCTGTTTCCCCCCAAAATCCCACATTTTTGCCCCAGATTCCCACATTTTACACCAAAATCCCACATTTTGCCCCCCAAATCCCATATTTTTGACCCAAATTCGCCCATTTTGCCCCCAAATCCCACATTTTTGACCCAAATCCCGGCATTTCACACCAAAATCCAACAATTTACCCCCAAAATCCCACATTTTACCCCCAAATCCTGCATTTTTGCCCTGAATTCTCACATTTAACACCAAATTCCCACATTTTGCCCCCAAAATCCCGTATTTTTGCCCCAAATTCCCACATTTTGCCCCCCAAATCCCACATTTTTGCCCCAAATTCCCACATTTCACACCAAATACCCACATTTTGCCACCCAAAACCCCACGATTTCCCCCAAAATCCCCCATTTTTGACCTAAAACCCCACATTTTGCACCCAAAATCCTGCAATTTCCCCCTCAAAATCCCGCAATTTTTCCCCAAAATCCCACATCTTTGCACCAAATTCCCGCATTTCGCAACAAAATCCCACATTTTGCCCCAAATTCCCGCATTTCACACCAAATTCCCACATTTTTGCCCCCAAATCCCGTGATTTCCCCCCAAATTCCCCCGTTTTGCCCCGCAAATCCCGCATTTTTGACACAAATCCCCACATTTTACACCAAAATCCCACATTTCGCCCCCAAAATCCCACGATTTCCCCCAAAACCCCCCATTCTTGACCTAAAACCCCACATTTTGCACCCAAAATCCTGCAATTTCCCCCTCAAAATCCCGCATTTTTCACCCAAATTCCCACATTCCACACCAATATCTCACATTTTGCCCCAAAATCCCGTGATTTCACCCCAAATTCCCCCATCTCGCCCCCCAAATCCTGCATTTTTGCCCCAAATTCCTGCATTTCGCACCAAATTCCCACATTTTGCCACCAAAATCCCGCAATTTCCCCCCAAAATCCCCCATTTTTGCCCCAAATTCCTGCATTTTGCACCAAAATCCCACATTTTGCCCCCCAAATTCCACGATTTCCCGCCAAATTCCCACATTTTGCCCGTCAAATCCCACATTTTGCCCCTCAAAATCCCGCAATTTTTCCCCAAAATCCCACATCTTTGCACCAAATTCCCGCATTTTGCACCAAAATCCCACATTTTTGCCCCAAAATCCCGTGATTTCCCCCCAAATTCCCCCGTTTTGCCCCCCAAATCCCGCATTTTTGACACAAATCCCCTCATTTTACACCCAAATCCCACATTTCGCCCCCAAAATCCCGCGATTTCCCCCAAAACCCCTCATTTTTGACCTAAAACCCTACATTTTGCCCCCAAAATCCTGCAATTTCCCCCCAAAATCCCACATTTTTGACCCAAATCCCCACATTTTACACCAAAATCCCACATTTTGCCACCCAAATCCCACATTTTTTCCCCAAATTCCTCAGTTTTGCCCCCAAATCACGCATTTTTTGACCCCAAACCCCGCATTTCACACCAAATTCCCCCATTTTGCCCCCAAAGCCCACAATTTTGACCCAAATTCCCACGTTTTACACCAAAATCCCACATTTGGCACCCAAATCCCACGATTTCCCCCCAAATCCCCCATTTTGCCCCCCAAATGCCCCATTTTTGCCCCAAATTCCCACATTTCACACCAATATCCCACATTTTGCCCCCAAAATCCCGCGATTTCCCCCCAAATCCCCCATTTTTACCCTAAAACCGCACGTTTTGCCCCCAAAATCCTGCAATTTCCCCCAAAAATCCCCGATTTTTGCCCCAAATTCCTGCATTTTGCACCAAAATCCCACATTTTGCCCCCAAAATCCCACGATTTCCCCCCAAATTCCCCCATTTTTGCCCCAAATTCACCCATTTCGCTCGACAAATCTCGCATTTTTGCCCCAAAATCCCACGATTTCCCCCCAAATCCCCCCGTTTTGCCCCCCAAAATCCCACATTTTTGACCCAAATCCAGACATTTTACACCAAAATCCCATATTTTGCCCCCCAAATCCCACATTTTTCCCCAAATTCCCCCATTTTGCCCCCAAATCACACATTTTTGACCCCAAACCCCGCATTTCGCACCAAATTCCCCCATTTTGCCCCCAAAATCCCGCAATTTCCCCCAAATTCCCCCGTTTAGCCCCCCAAATCCCACATTTTTGCCCCAAAATCCCGCAATTTCCCCTCAAATTCCCACATTTCACCCCCCAAATCCCACATTTTTGCCCCAAAATCCCGCAATTTCCCCCCAAATTCCCACATTTCGCACCCCAAATCCCGCATTTTTGCCCCAAATTCCACATTTTGCACCAAAATCCCACATTTCGCCCCCTGAAGCCCACATTTTTGACCCAACATCCTGTAATTTCCCCCAAATTCCCCCATTTCGCCCCCCAAAGCCCACAATTTTGACCCAAATTCCCACATTTCACACCAAATTCCCACATTTTGCCCCCAAAATCCCGCGATTTCCCCCCAAATCCCCCATTTTTACCCTAAAACCGCACATTTTGCCCCCCAAATCCTGCAATTTCCCCCCAAAATCCCCCATTTTGCTTCCCAAATCCCACATTTTTGCCCTGCATTCCCACATTTTACACCAAAATCCTGCAATTTACCCCCAAATCCCACATTTTTCCCCCAAATTTCCGCATTTCACACCAATATCCCACATTTTGCCCCCCAAATCCCGCATTTTTGCCCCAAATTCTGCAATTTCGCCCCCCAAATCCCCCATTTTTCCCCCAAATTCCCACATTCCACACCAATATCTCACATTTTGCCCCAAAATCCCGTGATTTCACCCCAAATTCCCCCATCTCGCCCCCAAATCCCGCATTTTTGCTCCAAATTCCCACATTTTACACCAAATTCCCACATTTTGCCCCCAAAATCCCACATTTTTGACCCAAATTCCCCCATTTTGCCCCCAAATCACACATTTTTGACCCCAAACCCCGCATTTCGCACCAAATTCCCCCATTTTGCCCCCAAAATCCCGCAATTTCCCCCAAATTCCCCCGTTTAGCCCCCCAAATCCCACATTTTTGCCCCAAAATCACGCAATTTCCCCTCAAATTCCCACATTTCACCCCCCAAATCCCACATTTTTGCCCCAAAATCCCGCAATTTCCCCCCAAATTCCCACATTTCGCACCCCAAATCCCGCATTTTTGCCCCAAATTCCACATTTTGCACCAAAATCCCACATTTCGCCCCCTGAAGCCCACATTTTTGACCCAACATCCTGTAATTTCCCCCAAATTCCCCCATTTCGCCCCCCAAAGCCCACAATTTTGACCCAAATTCCCACATTTCACACCAAATTCCCACATTTTGCCCCCAAAATCCCGCGATTTCCCCCCAAATCCCCCATTTTTACCCTAAAACCGCACATTTTGCCCCCCAAATCCTGCAATTTCCCCCCAAAATCCCCCATTTTGCTTCCCAAATCCCACATTTTTGCCCTGCATTCCCACATTTTACACCAAAATCCTGCAATTTACCCCCAAATCCCACATTTTTCCCCCAAATTTCCGCATTTCACACCAATATCCCACATTTTGCCCCCCAAATCCCGCATTTTTGCCCCAAATTCTGCAATTTCGCCCCCCAAATCCCCCATTTTTCCCCCAAATTCCCACATTCCACACCAATATCTCACATTTTGCCCCAAAATCCCGTGATTTCACCCCAAATTCCCCCATCTCGCCCCCAAATCCCGCATTTTTGCTCCAAATTCCCACATTTTACACCAAATTCCCACATTTTGCCCCCAAAATCCCACATTTTTGACCCAAATTCCTCCATTTTGCCCCCAAATCCCGCATTTTAACCCAAATTCCTGCATTTCGCACCAAAATCCCACATTTTGCCACCAAAATCCCGCAATTTCGCCCCAAAATCCCCCATGTTTGCCCCAAATTCCTGCATTTCGCACCAAAATCCCACATTTTGCCACCAAAATCCTGCAATTTACCCCCAAAATCCCACATTTTTGCCCCAAATTCCTGCATTTTACACCAAAATCCCACATTTTGCCACCCAAATCCCACATTTTTTCCCCAAATTCCTCAATTTTGCCCCCAAATCACGCATTTTTGACCCCAAACCCCGCATTTCGCACCAAATTCCCCCATTTTGCATCCAAAGCCCACAATTTTGACCCAAATTCCCACGTTTTACACCAAAATCCCACATTTGGCACCCAAATCCCACGATTTCCCCCCAAATCCCCCATTTTGCCCCCCAAATGCCCCATTTTTGCCCCAAATTCCCACATTTCACACCAATATCCCACATTTTGCCCCCAAAATCCCGCGATTTCCCCCCAAATCCCCCATTTTTACCCTAAAACCGCACGTTTTGCCCCCAAAATCCTGCAATTTCCCCCAAAAATCCCCGATTTTTGCCCCAAATTCCTGCATTTTGCACCAAAATCCCACATTTTGCCCCCAAAATCCCACGATTTCCCCCCAAATTCCCCCATTTTTGCCCCAAATTCACCCATTTCGCTCGACAAATCTCGCATTTTTGCCCCAAAAGACCACGATTTCCCCCCAAATCCCCCCGTTTCGCCCCCCAAAATCCCACATTTTTGACCCAAATCCCCACATTTTACACCAAAATCCCATATTTTGCCCCCCAAATCCCACATTTTTCTCCAAATTCCCCCATTTTGCCCCCAAATCACACATTTTTGACCCCAAACCCCGCATTTCGCACCAAATTCCCCCATTTTGCCCCCAAAATCGCGCAATTTCCCCCAAATTCCCCCGTTTAGCCCCCCAAATCCCACATTTTTGACCCAACATCCTGCAATTTCCCCCAAATTCCCACATTTCGCCCCCCAAATCCCACATTTTTGACCCAAATTCCCACATTTTGCCCCCCAAATCCCACATTTTTCTTCCAAAGTCCCGCGATTTCCCCCCAAATTCCCCCATTTCGCCCCCCAAAGCCCACAATTTTGACCCAAATTCCCACATTTCACACCAAATTCCCACATTTTGCCCCCCAAATCCCGCGATTTCCCCCCAAATCCCCCATTTTTACCCTAAAACCGCACATTTTGCCCCCCAAATCCTGCAATTTCCCCCCAAAATCCCCCATTTTGCTTCCCAAATCCCACATTTTTGCCCTGCATTCCCACATTTTACACCAAAATCCTGCAATTTACCCCCAAATCCCACATTTTTCCCCCAAATTTCCGCATTTCACACCAATATCCCACATTTTGCCCCCCAAATCCCGCATTTTTGCCCCAAATTCTGCAATTTCGCCCCCCAAATCCCCCATTTTTCCCCCAAATTCCCACATTCCACACCAATATCTCACATTTTGCCCCAAAATCCCGTGATTTCACCCCAAATTCCCCCATCTCGCCCCCAAATCCCGCATTTTTGCTCCAAATTCCCACATTTTACACCAAATTCCCACATTTTGCCCCCAAAATCCCACATTTTTGACCCAAATTCCTCCATTTTGCCCCCAAATCCCGCATTTTAACCCAAATTCCTGCATTTCGCACCAAAATCCCACATTTTGCCACCAAAATCCCGCAATTTACCCCCAAAATCCCCCATTTTTGCCCCAAATTCCTGCATTTTGCACCAAAATCCCACATTTTGCCCCCCAAATTCCACGATTTCCCGCCAAATTCCCACGTTTTGCCCGTCAAATCCCACATTTTGCCCCTCAAAATCCCGCAATTTTTCCCCAAAATCCCACATCTTTGCACCAAATTCCCGCATTTTGCACCAAAATCCCACATTTTTGCCCCAAAATCCCGTGATTTCCCCCCAAATTCCCCCGTTTTGCCCCCCAAATCCCGCATTTTTGACACAAATCCCCTCATTTTACACCCAAATCCCACATTTCGCCCCCAAATTCCCGCGATTTCCCCCAAAATCCCCCATTTTGCTTCCCAAATCCCACAGTTTTGCCCTGAATTCACACATTTTGCCCCCAAAATCCTGCAATTTCCCCCCAAAATCCCACATTTTTGACCCAAATCCCCACATTTTACACCAAAATCCCACATTTTGCCCCCCAAATCCCACATTTTTTCCCCAAATTCCTCAATTTTGCCCCCAAATCACGCATTTTTGACCCCAAACCCCGCATTTCGCACCAAATTCCCCCATTTGGCCCCCAAAATCCCGCGATTTCCCCCAAATCCCCCCGTTTAGCCCCCCAAATCCCACATTTTTGCCCCAAAATCACGCAATTTCCCCCCAAATTCCCCCGTTTCGTGCCCCAAATCCCGCATTTTTGCCCCAAATTCCACATTTCGCACCAAAATCCCACATTTTGCCCCCCAAATCCCACATTTTTGACCCAAAATCCCGCAATTTCCCCCCAAATTCCCCCGTTTCGTGCCCCAAATCCCACATTTTTGCCCCAAATTCCACATTTCGCACCAAAATCCCACATTTTGCCCCCCAAATCCCACATTTTTGCCCCAACATCCCGCAATTTCCCCCAAATTCCCACATTTCGCCCCCCAAATCCCACATTTTTGACCCAAATTCCCACATTTCGCCCCCCAAATCCCGCATTTTTCTTCCAAAGTCCCGCGATTTCCCCCCAAATACCCCCATTTCGCCCCCAAAGCCCACAATTTTGACCCAAATTCCCACATTTCGCCCCCAAAATCCTGCTGTTTCCCCCCAAAATCCCACATTTTTGCCCCAGATTCCCACATTTTACACCAAAATCCCACATTTTGCCCCCCAAATCCCATATTTTTGACCCAAATTCGCCCATTTTGCCCCCAAATCCCACATTTTTGACCCAAATCCCGGCATTTCGCACCAAAATCCGACAATTTACCCCCAAAATCCCACATTTTACCCCCAAATCCTGCATTTTTGCCCTGAATTCTCACATTTAACACCAAATTCCCACATTTTGCCCCCAAAATCCCGTATTTTTGCCCCAAATTCCCACATTTTGCCCCCCAAATCCCACATTTTTGCCCCAAATTCCCACATTTCACACCAAATACCCACATTTTGCCACCCAAAACCCCACGATTTCCCCCAAAATCCCCCATTTTTGACCTAAAACCCCACATTTTGCACCCAAAATCCTGCAATTTCCCCCTCAAAATCCCGCAATTTTTCCCCAAAATCCCACATCTTTGCACCAAATTCCCGCATTTCGCAACAAAATCCCACATTTTGCCCCAAATTCCCGCATTTCACACCAAATTCCCACATTTTTGCCCCCAAATCCCGTGATTTCCCCCAAATTCCCCCGTTTTGCCCCGCAAATCCCGCATTTTTGACACAAATCCCCACATTTTACACCAAAATCCCACATTTCGCCCCCCAAATCCCACGATTTCCCCCCAAACCCCCCATTTTTGACCTAAAACCCTACATTTTGCCCCCAAAATCCTGCAATTTCCCCCCAAAATCCCACATTTTTGACCCAAATCCCCACATTTTACACCAAAATCCCACATTTTGCCACCCAAATCCCACATTTTTTCCCCAAATTCCTCAGTTTTGCCCCCAAATCACGCATTTTTGACCCCAAACCCCGCATTTCGCACCAAATTCCCCCATTTTGCCCCCAAAGCCCACAATTTTGACCCAAATTCCCACGTTTTACACCAAAATCCCACATTTGGCACCCAAATCCCACGATTTCCCCCCAAATCCCCCATTTTGCCCCCCAAATGCCCCATTTTTGCCCCAAATTCCCACATTTCACACCAATATCCCACATTTTGCCCCCAAAATCCCGCGATTTCCCCCCAAATCCCCCATTTTTACCCTAAAACCGCACGTTTTGCCCCCAAAATCCTGCAATTTCCCCCAAAAATCCCCGATTTTTGCCCCAAATTCCTGCATTTTGCACCAAAATCCCACATTTTGCCCCCAAAATCCCACGATTTCCCCCCAAATTCCCCCATTTTTGCCCCAAATTCACCCATTTCGCTCGACAAATCTCGCATTTTTGCCCCAAAATCCCACGATTTCCCCCCAAATCCCCCCGTTTCGCCCCCCAAAATCCCACATTTTTGACCCAAATCCCCACATTTTACACCAAAATCCCATATTTTGCCCCCCAAATCCCACATTTTTCCCCAAATTCCCCCATTTTGCCCCCAAATCACACATTTTTGACCCCAAACCCCGCATTTCGCACCAAATTCCCCCATTTTGCCCCCAAAATCCCGCAATTTCCCCAAAATTCCCCCGTTTAGCCCCCCAAATCCCACATTTTTGCCCCAAAATCCCGCAATTTCCCCCCAAATTCCCACATTTCGCCCCCCAAATCCCACATTTTTGACCCAAATTCCCACATTTCGCCCCCCAAATCCCACATTTTTGCCCCAAAATCCCGCAATTTCCCCCCAAATTCCCACATTTCGCGCCCCAAATCCCGCATTTTTGCCCCAAATTCCACATTTCGCACCAAAACCCCACATTTCGCCCCCCAAAGCCCACAATTTTGACCCAAATTCGCAGATTTCACACCAAATTCCCACATTTTGCCCCCAAAATCCCGCGATTTCCCCCCAAATCCCCCATTTTTACCCTAAAACCGCACATTTTGCCCCCCAAATCCTGCAATTTCCCCCCAAAATCCCCCATTTTGCTTCCCAAATCCCACATTTTTGCCCTGCATTCCCACATTTTACACCAAAATCCTGCAATTTACCCCCAAATCCCACATTTTTCCCCCAAATTTCCGCATTTCACACCAATATCCCACATTTTGCCCCCCAAATCCCGCATTTTTGCCCCAAATTCTGCAATTTCGCCCCCCAAATCCCCCATTTTTCCCCCAAATTCCCACATTCCACACCAATATCTCACATTTTGCCCCAAAATCCCGTGATTTCACCCCAAATTCCCCCATCTCGCCCCCAAATCCCGCATTTTTGCTCCAAATTCCCACATTTTACACCAAATTCCCACATTTTGCCCCCAAAATCCCACATTTTTGACCCAAATTCCTCCATTTTGCCCCCAAATCCCGCATTTTAACCCAAATTCCTGCATTTCGCACCAAAATCCCACATTTTGCCACCAAAATCCCGCAATTTCGCCCCAAAATCCCCCATGTTTGCCCCAAATTCCTGCATTTCGCACCAAAATCCCACATTTTGCCACCAAAATCCCGCAATTTACCCCCAAAATCCCCCATGTTTGCCCCAAATTCCTGCATTTTGCACCAAATTCCCACATTTTGCCCGTCAAATCCCACATTTTGCCGCTCAAAATCCCGCAATTTTTCCCCAAAATCCCACATCTTTGCACCAAATTCCCGCATTTTGCACCAAAATCCCACATTTTTGCCCCAAAATCCCGTGATTTCCCCCCAAATTCCCCCGTTTTGCCCCCCAAATCCCGCATTTTTGACACAAATCCCCTCATTTTACACCCAAATCCCACATTTCGCCCCCAAAATCCCGCGATTTCCCCCAAAACCCCCCATTTTTGACCTAAAACCCTACATTTTGCCCCCAAAATCCTGCAATTTCCCCCCAAAATCCCACATTTTGCTTCCCAAATCGCACAGTTTTGCCCTGAATTCACACATTTTACACCAAAATCCTGCAATTTCCCCCCAAAATCCCACATTTTTGACCCAAATCCCCACATTTTACACCAAAATCCCACATTTTGCCCCCCAAATCCCACATTTTTGCCCCAAATTCCTCAATTTTGCCCCCAAATCACGCATTTTTGACCCCAAACCCCGCATTTCGCACCAAATTCCCCCATTTTGCCCCCAAAATCCCGCGATTTCCCCCAAATTCCCCCGTTTAGCCCCCCAAATCCCACATTTTTGCCCCAAAATCACGCAATTTCCCCCCAAATTCCCCCGTTTCGTGCCCCAAATCCCGCATTTTTGCCCCAAATTCCACATTTCGCACCAAAATCCCACATTTCGCCCCCTGAAGCCCACATTTTTGACCCAACATCCTGTAATTTCCCCCAAATTCCCCCATTTCGCCCCCCAAAGCCCACAATTTTGGCCCAAATTCCCACATTTCACACCAAATTCCCACATTTTGCCCCCAAAATCCCGCGATTTCCCCCCAAATCCCCCATTTTTACCCTAAAACCGCACATTTTGCCCCCCAAATCCTGCAATTTCCCCCCAAAATCCCCCATTTTGCTTCCCAAATCCCACATTTTTGCCCTGCATTCCCACATTTTACACCAAAATCCTGCAATTTACCCCCAAATCCCACATTTTTCCCCCAAATTTCCGCATTTCACACCAATATCCCACATTTTGCCCCCCAAATCCCGCATTTTTGCCCCAAATTCTGCAATTTCGCCCCCCAAATCCCCCATTTTTCCCCCAAATTCCCACATTCCACACCAATATCTCACATTTTGCCCCAAAATCCCGTGATTTCACCCCAAATTCCCCCATCTCGCCCCCAAATCCCGCATTTTTGCTCCAAATTCCCACATTTTACACCCAATTCCCACATTTTGCCCCCAAAATCCCACATTTTTGACCCAAATTCCTCCATTTTGCCCCCAAATCCCGCATTTTAACCCAAATCCCCGCATTTCGCACCAAAATCCCACATTTTGCCACCAAAATCCCGCAATTTCGCCCCAAAATCCCCCATGTTTGCCCCAAATTCCTGCATTTCGTACCAAAATCCCACATTTTGCCACCAAAATCCCGCAATTTACCCCCAAAATCCCACATTTTTGCCCCAAATTCCTGCATTTTACACCAAAATCCCACATTTTGCCACCCAAATCCCACATTTTTTCCCCAAATTCCTCAATTTTGCCCCCAAATCACGCATTTTTGACCCCAAACCCCGCATTTCGCACCAAATTCCCCCATTTTGCATCCAAAGCCCACAATTTTGACCCAAATTCCCACGTTTTACACCAAAATCCCACATTTGGCACCCAAATCCCACGATTTCCCCCCAAATCCCCCATTTTGCCCCCCAAATGCCCCATTTTTGCCCCAAATTCCCACATTTCACACCAATATCCCACATTTTGCCCCCAAAATCCCGCGATTTCCCCCCAAATCCCCCATTTTTACCCTAAAACCGCACGTTTTGCCCCCAAAATCCTGCAATTTCCCCCAAAAATCCCCGATTTTTGCCCCAAATTCCTGCATTTTGCACCAAAATCCCACATTTTGCCCCCAAAATCCCACGATTTCCCCCCAAATTCCCCCATTTTTGCCCCAAATTCACCCATTTCGCTCGACAAATCTCGCATTTTTGCCCCAAAATCCCACGATTTCCCCCCAAATCCCCCCGTTTCGCCCCCCAAAATCCCACATTTTTGACCCAAATCCCCACATTTTACACCAAAATCCCATATTTTGCCCCCCAAATCCCACATTTTTCTCCAAATTCCCCCATTTTGCCCCCAAATCACACATTTTTGACCCCAAACCCCGCATTTCGCACCAAATTCCCCCATTTTGCCCCCAAAATCCCGCAATTTCCCCCAAATTCCCCCGTTTAGCCCCCCAAATCCCACATTTTTGACCCAACATCCTGCAATTTTCCCCAAATTCCCACATTTCGCCCCCCAAATCCCACATTTTTGACCCAAATTCCCACATTTTGCCCCCCAAATCCCACATTTTTCTTCCAAAGTCCCGCGATTTCCCCCCAAATTCCCCCATTTCGCCCCCCAAAGCCCACAATTTTGACCCAAATTCCCACATTTCACACCAAATTCCCACATTTTGCCCCCCAAATCCCGCGATTTCCCCCCAAATCCCCCATTTTTACCCTAAAACCGCACATTTTGCCCCCCAAATCCTGCAATTTCCCCCCAAAATCCCCCATTTTGCTTCCCAAATCCCACATTTTTGCCCTGCATTCCCACATTTTACACCAAAATCCTGCAATTTACCCCCAAATCCCACATTTTTCCCCCAAATTTCCGCATTTCACACCAATATCCCACATTTTGCCCCCCAAATCCCGCATTTTTGCCCCAAATTCTGCAATTTCGCCCCCCAAATCCCCCATTTTTCCCCCAAATTCCCACATTCCACACCAATATCTCACATTTTGCCCCAAAATCCCGTGATTTCACCCCAAATTCCCCCATCTCGCCCCCAAATCCCGCATTTTTGCTCCAAATTCCCACATTTTACACCAAATTCCCACATTTTGCCCCCAAAATCCCACATTTTTGACCCAAATTCCTCCATTTTGCCCCCAAATCCCGCATTTTAACCCAAATTCCTGCATTTCGCACCAAAATCCCACATTTTGCCACCAAAATCCCGCAATTTCGCCCCAAAATCCCCCATGTTTGCCCCAAATTCCTGCATTTCGCACCAAAATCCCACATTTTGCCACCAAAATCCCGCAATTTACCCCCAAAATCCCCCATTTTTGCCCCAAATTCCTGCATTTTGCACCAAAATCCCACATTTTGCCCCCCAAATTCCACGATTTCCCGCCAAATTCCCACGTTTTGCCCGTCAAATCCCACATTTTGCCCCTCAAAATCCCGCAATTTTTCCCCAAAATCCCACATCTTTGCACCAAATTCCCGCATTTTGCACCAAAATCCCACATTTTTGCCCCAAAATCCCGTGATTTCCCCCCAAATTCCCCCGTTTTGCCCCCCAAATCCCGTATTTTTGACACAAATCCCCTCATTTTACACCCAAATCCCACATTTCGCCCCCAAATTCCCGCGATTTCCCCCAAAATCCCCCATTTTGCTTCCCAAATCCCACAGTTTTGCCCTGAATTCACACATTTTGCCCCCAAAATCCTGCAATTTCCCCCCAAAATCCCACATTTTTGACCCAAATCCCCACATTTTACACCAAAATCCCACATTTTGCCCCCCAAATCCCACATTTTTTCCCCAAATTCCTCAATTTTGCCCCCAAATCACGCATTTTTGACCCCAAACCCCGCATTTCGCACCAAATTCCCCCATTTTGCCCCCAAAATCCCGCGATTTCCCCCAAATCCCCCCGTTTAGCCCCCCAAATCCCACATTTTTGCCCCAAAATCACGCAATTTCCCCCCAAATTCCCCCGTTTCGTGCCCCAAATCCCGCATTTTTGCCCCAAATTCCACATTTCGCACCAAAATCCCACATTTTGCCCCCAAAATCCCACATTTTTGCCCCAAAATCCCGCAATTTCCCCCCAAATTCCCCCGTTTCGTGCCCCAAATCCCACATTTTTGCCCCAAATTCCACATTTCGCACCAAAATCCCACATTTTGCCCCCCAAATCCCACATTTTTGCCCCAACATCCCGCAATTTCCCCCAAATTCCCACATTTCGCCCCCCAAATCCCACATTTTTGACCCAAATTCCCACATTTCGCCCCCCAAATCCCGCATTTTTCTTCCAAAGTCCCGCGATTTCCCCCCAAATACCCCCATTTCGCCCCCAAAGCCCACAATTTTGACCCAAATTCCCACATTTCGCCCCCAAAATCCTGCTGTTTCCCCCCAAAATCCCACATTTTTGCGCCAGATTCCCACATTTTACACCAAAATCCCACATTTTGCCCCCCAAATCCCATATTTTTGACCCAAATTCGCCCATTTTGCCCCCAAATCCCACATTTTTGACCCAAATCCCGGCATTTCGCACCAAAATCCGACAATTTACCCCCAAAATCCCACATTTTACCCCCAAATCCTGCATTTTTGCCCTGAATTCTCACATTTAACACCAAATTCCCACATTTTGCCCCCAAAATCCCGTATTTTTGCCCCAAATTCCCACATTTTGCCCCCCAAATCCCACATTTTTGCCCCAAATTCCCACATTTCACACCAAATACCCACATTTTGCCACCCAAAACCCCACGATTTCCCCCAAAATCCCCCATTTTTGACCTAAAACCCCACATTTTGCACCCAAAATCCTGCAATTTCCCCCTCAAAATCCCGCAATTTTTCCCCAAAATCCCACATCTTTGCACCAAATTCCCGCATTTCGCAACAAAATCCCACATTTTGCCCCAAATTCCCGCATTTCACACCAAATTCCCACATTTTTGCCCCCAAATCCCATGATTTCCCCCAAATTCCCCCGTTTTGCCCCGCAAATCCCGCATTTTTGACACAAATCCCCACATTTTACACCAAAATCCCACATTTCGCCCCTCAAATCCCACGATTTCCCCCCAAACCCCCCATTTTTGACCTAAAACCCTACATTTTGCCCCCAAAATCCTGCAATTTCCCCCCAAAATCCCACATTTTTGACCCAAATCCCCACATTTTACACCAAAATCCCACATTTTGCCACCCAAATCCCACATTTTTTCCCCAAATTCCTCAGTTTTGCCCCCAAATCACGCATTTTTGACCCCAAACCCCGCATTTCGCACCAAATTCCCCCATTTTGCCCCCAAAGCCCACAATTTTGACCCAAATTCCCACGTTTTACACCAAAATCCCACATTTGGCACCCAAATCCCACGATTTCCCCCCAAATCCCCCATTTTGCCCCCCAAATGCCCCATTTTTGCCCCAAATTCCCACATTTCACACCAATATCCCACATTTTGCCCCCAAAATCCCGCGATTTCCCCCCAAATCCCCCATTTTTACCCTAAAACCGCACGTTTTGCCCCCAAAATCCTGCAATTTCCCCCAAAAATCCCCGATTTTTGCCCCAAATTCCTGCATTTTGCACCAAAATCCCACATTTTGCCCCCAAAATCCCACGATTTCCCCCCAAATTCCCCCATTTTTGCCCCAAATTCACCCATTTCGCTCGACAAATCTCGCATTTTTGCCCCAAAATCCCACGATTTCCCCCCAAATCCCCCCGTTTCGCCCCCCAAAATCCCACATTTTTGACCCAAATCCCCACATTTTACACCAAAATCCCATATTTTGCCCCCCAAATCCCACATTTTTCCCCAAATTCCCCCATTTTGCCCCCAAATCACACATTTTTGACCCCAAACCCCGCATTTCGCACCAAATTCCCCCATTTTGCCCCCAAAATCCCGCAATTTCCCCAAAATTCCCCCGTTTAGCCCCCCAAATCCCACATTTTTGCCCCAAAATCCCGCAATTTCCCCCCAAATTCCCACATTTCGCCCCCCAAATCCCACATTTTTGACCCAAATTCCCACATTTCGCCCCCCAAATCCCACATTTTTGCCCCAAAATCCCGCAATTTCCCCCCAAATTCCCACATTTCGCGCCCCAAATCCCGCATTTTTGCCCCAAATTCCACATTTCGCACCAAAACCCCACATTTCGCCCCCCAAAGCCCACAATTTTGACCCAAATTCGCAGATTTCACACCAAATTCCCACATTTTGCCCCCAAAATCCCGCGATTTCCCCCCAAATCCCCCATTTTTACCCTAAAACCGCACATTTTGCCCCCCAAATCCTGCAATTTCCCCCCAAAATCCCCCATTTTGCTTCCCAAATCCCACATTTTTGCCCTGCATTCCCACATTTTACACCAAAATCCTGCAATTTACCCCCAAATCCCACATTTTTCCCCCAAATTTCCGCATTTCACACCAATATCCCACATTTTGCCCCCCAAATCCCGCATTTTTGCCCCAAATTCTGCAATTTCGCCCCCCAAATCCCCCATTTTTCCCCCAAATTCCCACATTCCACACCAATATCTCACATTTTGCCCCAAAATCCCGTGATTTCACCCCAAATTCCCCCATCTCGCCCCCAAATCCCGCATTTTTGCTCCAAATTCCCACATTTTACACCAAATTCCCACATTTTGCCCCCAAAATCCCACATTTTTGACCCAAATTCCTCCATTTTGCCCCCAAATCCCGCATTTTAACCCAAATTCCTGCATTTCGCACCAAAATCCCACATTTTGCCACCAAAATCCCGCAATTTCGCCCCAAAATCCCACATTTTTGACCCAAATTCCCACATTTCGCCCCCCAAATCCCGCATTTTTCTTCTAAAGTCCTGCGATTTTTCCCCAAAAACCCACATTTCGCCCCCCAAATCCCACATTTTTGACCCAAATTCCCACATTTCGCCCCCCAAATCCCGCATTTTTCTTCCAAAGTCCCGCGATTTCCCCCCAAATACCCACATTTCGCCCCCAAAGCCCACAATTTTGACCCAAATTCCCACATTTCGCCCCCAAAATCCTTCTGTTTCCCCCCAAAATCCCACATTTTTGCCCCAGATTCCCACATTTTACACCAAAATCCCACATTTTGCCCCCCAAATCCCACATTTTTGACCCAAATTCCCCCATTTTGCCCCCAAATCCCACATTTTTGACCCAAATCCCGGCATTTCGCACCAAAATCCGACAATTTACCCCCAAAATCCCACATTTTACCCCCAAATCCTGCATTTTTGCCCTGAATTCTCACATTTAACACCAAATTCCCACATTTTGCCCCCAAAATCCCGTATTTTTGCCCCAAATTCCCACATTTTGCCCCCCAAATCCCACATTTTTGCCCCAAATTCCCACATTTCACACCAAATACCCACATTTTGCCACCCAAAACCCCACGATTTCCCCCAAAATCCCCCATTTTTGACCTAAAACCCCACATTTTGCACCCAAAATCCTGCAATTTCCCCCTCAAAATCCCGCAATTTTTCCCCAAAATCCCACATCTTTGCACCAAATTCCCGCATTTCGCAACAAAATCCCACATTTTGCCCCAAATTCCCGCATTTCACACCAAATTCCCACATTTTTGCCCCAAAATCCCGTGATTTCCCCCCAAATTCCCCCGTTTTGCCCCGCAAATCCCGCATTTTTGACACAAATCCCCACATTTTACACCAAAATCCCACATTTCGCCCCCAAAATCCCACGATTTCCCCCCAAACCCCCCATTTTTGACCTAAAACCCTACATTTTGCCCCCAAAATCCTGCAATTTCCCCCCAAAATCCCACATTTTTGACCCAAATCCCCACATTTTACACCAAAATCCCACATTTTGCCACCCAAATCCCACATTTTTTCCCCAAATTCCTCAATTTTGCCCCCAAATCACGCATTTTTGACCCCAAACCCCGCATTTCGCACCAAATTCCCCCATTTTGCCCCCAAAGCCCACAATTTTGACCCAAATTCCCACGTTTTACACCAAAATCCCACATTTGGCACCCAAATCCCACGATTTCCCCCCAAATCCCCCATTTTGCCCCCCAAATGCCCCATTTTTGCCCCAAATTCCCACATTTCACACCAATATCCCACATTTTGCCCCCAAAATCCCGCGATTTCCCCCCAAATCCCCCATTTTTACCCTAAAACCGCACGTTTTGCCCCCAAAATCCTGCAATTTCCCCCAAAAATCCCCGATTTTTGCCCCAAATTCCTGCATTTTGCACCAAAATCCCACATTTTGCCCCCAAAATCCCACGATTTCCCCCCAAATTCCCCCATTTTTGCCCCAAATTCACCCATTTCGCTCGACAAATCTCTCATTTTTGCCCCAAAATCCCACGATTTCCCCCCAAATCCCCCCGTTTCGCATCCCAAAATCCCACATTTTTGACCCAAATCCCCACATTTTACACCAAAATCCCATATTTTGCCCCCCAAATCCCACATTTTTCCCCAAATTCCCCATTTTGCCCCCAAATCACACATTTTTGACCCCAAACCCCGCATTTTGCACCAAATTCCCCCATTTCGCCCCCCAAAGCCCACAATTTTGACCCAAATTCGCACATTTCACACCAAATTCCCACATTTTGCCCCCAAAATCCCGCGATTTCCCCCCAAATCCCCCATTTTTACCCTAAAACCGCACATTTTGCCCCCCAAATCCTGCAATTTCCCCCCAAAATCCCCCATTTTGCTTCCCAAATCCCACATTTTTGCCCTGCATTCCCACATTTTACACCAAAATCCTGCAATTTACCCCCAAATCCCACATTTTTCCCCCAAATTTCCGCATTTCACACCAATATCCCACATTTTGCCCCCCAAATCCCGCATTTTTGCCCCAAATTCTGCAATTTCGCCCCCCAAATCCCCCATTTTTCCCCCAAATTCCCACATTCCACACCAATATCTCACATTTTGCCCCAAAATCCCGTGATTTCACCCCAAATTCCCCCATCTCGCCCCCAAATCCCGCATTTTTGCTCCAAATTCCCACATTTTACACCAAATTCCCACATTTTGCCCCCAAAATCCCACATTTTTGACCCAAATTCCTCCATTTTGCCCCCAAATCCCGCATTTTAACCCAAATTCCTGCATTTCGCACCAAAATCCCACATTTTACACCAAAATCCCGCAATTTCGCCCCAAAATCCCACATTTTTGACCCAAATTCCCACATTTCGCCCCCCAAATCCCGCATTTTTCTTCCAAAGTCCCGCGATTTCCCCCCAAAAACCCACATTTCGCCCCCCAAATCCCACATTTTTGACCCAAATTCCCACATTTCGCCCCCCAAATCCCGCATTTTTCTTCCAAAGTCCCGCGATTTCCCCCCAAATACCCCCATTTCGCCCCCAAAGCCCACAATTTTGACCCAAATTCCCACATTTCGCCCCCAAAATCCTGCTGTTTCCCCCCAAAATCCCACATTTTTGCGCCAGATTCCCACATTTTACACCAAATTCCCACATTTTGCCCCCCAAATCCCACATTTTTGACCCAAATTCCCCCATTTTGCCCCCAAATCCCACATTTTTGACCCAAATCCCGGCATTTCGCACCAAAATCCGACAATTTACCCCCAAAATCCCACATTTTACCCCCAAATCCTGCATTTTTGCCCTGAATTCCCACATTTAACACCAAATTCCCACATTTTGCCCCCAAAATCCCGTATTTTTGCCCCAAATTCCCACATTTTGCCCCCCAAATCCCACATTTTTGCCCCAAATTCCCACATTTCACACCAAATACCCACATTTTGCCACCCAAAACCCCACGATTTCCCCCAAAATCCCCCATTTTTGACCTAAAACCCCACATTTTGCACCCAAAATCCTGCAATTTCCCCCTCAAAATCCCGCAATTTTTCCCCAAAATCCCACATCTTTGCACCAAATTCCCGCATTTCGCAACAAAATCCCACATTTTGCCCCAAATTCCCGCATTTCACACCAAATTCCCACATTTTTGCCCCAAAATCCCGTGATTTCCCCCCAAATTCCCCCGTTTTGCCCCGCAAATCCCGCATTTTTGACACAAATCCCCACATTTTACACCAAAATCCCACATTTCGCCCCCAAAATCCCACGATTTCCCCCCAAACCCCCCATTTTTGACCTAAAACCCTACATTTTGCCCCCAAAATCCTGCAATTTCCCCCCAAAATCCCACATTTTTGACCCAAATCCCCACATTTTACACCAAAATCCCACATTTTGCCACCCAAATCCCACATTTTTTCCCCAAATTCCTCAATTTTGCCCCCAAATCACGCATTTTTGACCCCAAACCCCGCATTTCGCACCAAATTCCCCCATTTTGCCCCCAAAGCCCACAATTTTGACCCAAATTCCCACGTTTTACACCAAAATCCCACATTTGGCACCCAAATCCCACGATTTCCCCCCAAATCCCCCATTTTGCCCCCCAAATGCCCCATTTTTGCCCCAAATTCCCACATTTCACACCAATATCCCACATTTTGCCCCCAAAATCCCGCGATTTCCCCCCAAATCCCCCATTTTTACCCTAAAACCGCACGTTTTGCCCCCAAAATCCTGCAATTTCCCCCAAAAATCCCCGATTTTTGCCCCAAATTCCTGCATTTTGCACCAAAATCCCACATTTTGCCCCCAAAATCCCACGATTTCCCCCCAAATTCCCCCATTTTTGCCCCAAATTCACCCATTTAGCTCGACAAATCTCTCATTTTTGCCCCAAAATCCCACGATTTCCCCCCAAATCCCCCCGTTTCGCCCCCCAAAATCCCACATTTTTGACCCAAATCCCCACATTTTACACCAAAATCCCATATTTTGCCCCCCAAATCCCACATTTTTCCCCAAATTCCCCATTTTGCCCCCAAAATCACACATTTTTGACCCCAAACCCCGCATTTTGCACCAAATTCCCCCATTTCGCCCCCCAAAGCCCACAATTTTGACCCAAATTCGCACATTTCACACCAAATTCCCACATTTTGCCCCCCAAATCCCGCGATTTCCCCCCAAATCCCCCATTTTTACCCTAAAACCGCACATTTTGCCCCCCAAATCCTGCAATTTCCCCCCAAAATCCCCCATTTTGCTTCCCAAATCCCACATTTTTGCCCTGCATTCCCACATTTTACACCAAAATCCTGCAATTTCCCCCCAAATCCCACATTTTTCCCCCAAATTTCCGCATTTCACACCAATATCCCACATTTTGCCCCCCAAATCCCGCATTTTTGCCCCAAATTCTGCAATTTCGCCCCCCAAATCCCCCATTTTTCCCCCAAATTCCCACATTCCACACCAATATCTCACATTTTGCCCCAAAATCCCGTGATTTCACCCCAAATTCCCCCATCTCGCCCCCAAATCTCGCATTTTTGCTCCAAATTCCCACATTTTACACCCAATTCCCACATTTTGCCCCCAAAATCCCACATTTTTGACCCAAATTCCTCCATTTTGCCCCCAAATCCCGCATTTTAACCCAAATTCCTGCATTTCGCACCAAAATCCCACATTTTGCCACCAAAATCCCGCAATTTCGCCCCAAAATCCCCCATGTTTGCCCCAAATTCCTGCATTTCGCACCAAAATCCCACATTTTGCCACCAAAATCCCGCAATTTACCCCCAAAATCCCCCATTTTTGCCCCAAATTCCTGCATTTTGCACCAAAATCCCACATTTTGCCCCCCAAATTCCACGATTTCCCGCCAAATTCCCACATTTTGCCCGTCAAATCCCACATTTTGCCCCTCAAAATCCCGCAATTTTTCCCCAAAATCCCACATCTTTGCACCAAATTCCCGCATTTTGCACCAAAATCCCACATTTTTGCCCCAAAATCCCGTGATTTCCCCCCAAATTCCCCCGTTTTGCCCCCCAAATCCCGCATTTTTGACACAAATCCCCTCATTTTACACCCAAATCCCACATTTCGCCCCCAAAATCCCGCGATTTCCCCCAAAATCCCCCATTTTTGACCTAAAACCCTACATTTTGCCCCCAAAATCCTGCAATTTCCCCCCAAAATCCCCCATTTTGCTTCCCAAATCCCACAGTTTTGCCCTGAATTCCCACATTTTACACCAAAATCCTGCAATTTCCCCCCAAAATCCCACATTTTTGACCCAAATCCCCACATTTTACACCAAAATCCCACATTTTGCCCCCCAAATCCCACATTTTTGCCCCAAATTCCTCAATTTTGCCCCCAAATCACGCATTTTTGACCCCAAACCCCGCATTTCGCACCAAATTCCCCCATTTTGCCCCCAAAATCCCGCGATTTCCCCCAAATTCCCCCGTTTAGCCCCCCAAATCCCACATTTTTGACCCCAAATCCCGCAATTTCCCCCCAAATTCCCCCGTTTCGTGCCCCAAATCCCGCATTTTTGCCCCAAATTCCACATTTCGCACCAAAATCCCACATTTTGCCCCCCAAATCCCACATTTTTGCCCCAACATCCCGCAATTTCCCCCAAATTCCCACATTTCGCCCCCCAAATCCCACATTTTTGACCCAAATTACCACATTTCGCCCCCCAAATCCCGCATTTTTCTTCCAAAGTCCCGCGATTTCCCCCCAAATACCCACATTTCGCCCCCAAAGCCCACAATTTTGACCCAAAATCCCACATTTCGCCCCCAAAATCCTGCTGTTTCCCCCCAAAATCCCACATTTTTGCCCCAGATTCCCACATTTTACACCAAAATCCCACATTTTGCCCCCAAAATCCCATATTTTTGACCCAAATTCCCCCATTTTGCCCCCAAATCCCACATTTTTGACCCAAATCCCCGCATTTCGCACCAAAATCCCACAATTTACCCCAAAAATCCCACATTTTGCCCCCAAAATCCTGCAATTTCCCCCAAAAATCCCCGATTTTTGCCCCAAATTCCTGCATTTTGCACCAAAATCCCACATTTTGCCCCCAAAATCCCACGATTTCCCCCCAAATTCCCCCATTTTTGCCCCAAATTCACCCATTTCGCTCGACAAATCTCGCATTTTTGCCCCAAAATCCCACGATTTCCCCCCAAATCCCCCCGTTTCGCCCCCCAAAATCCCACATTTTTGACCCAAATCCCCACATTTCGCACCAAAATCCCACATTTCGCCCCCTGAAGCCCACATTTTTGCCCCAACATAACGCAATTTCCCCCAAATTCCCACATTTAGCCCCCCAAATCCCACATTTTTCTTCCAAAGTCCCGCGATTTCCCCCCAAATTCCCCCATTTCGCCCCCCAAAGCCCACAATTTTGACCCAAATTCGCACATTTCACACCAAATTCCCACATTTTGCCCCCAAAATCCCGCGATTTCCCCCCAAATCCCCCATTTTTACCCTAAAACCGCACATTTTGCCCCCCAAATCCTGCAATTTCCCCCCGAAATCCCCCATTTTGCTTCCCAAATCCCACATTTTTGCCCTGCATTCCCACATTTTACACCAAAATCCTGCAATTTACCCCCAAATCCCACATTTTTCCCCCAAATTTCCGCATTTCACACCAATATCCCACATTTTGCCCCCCAAATCCCGCATTTTTGACCCAAATTCTGCAATTTCGCCCCCCAAATCCCCCATTTTTGCCCCAAATTCCCACATTTTACACCAAATTCCCACATTTTGCCCCCCAAATCCCACATTTTTGACCCAAATTCCCCATTTTGCCCCCAAATCCCACATTTTTAACCCAAATCCCCGCATTTTGCACCAAAATCCAACATTTTGCCCCCTAAATCCCACGATTTCCCCACAAATCCCCCATTTTTGCCCCAAATTCCTGCATTTTGCTCCAAAATCCGACAATTTACCCCCAAAATCCCACATTTTACCCCCAAATCCTGCATTTTTGCCCTGAATTCCCACATTTAACACCAAATTCCCACATTTTGCCCCCAAAATCCCGTATTTTTGCCCCAAATTCCCACATTTTGCCCCACAAATCCCACATTTTTGCCCCAAATTCCCACATTTCACACCAAATACCCACATTTTGCCACCCAAAACCCCACGATTTCCCCCAAAATCCCCCATTTTTGACCTAAAACCCCACATTTTGCACCCAAAATCCTGCAATTTCCCCCTCAAAATCCCGCAATTTTTCCCCAAAATCCCACATCTTTGCACCAAATTCCCGCATTTCGCAACAAAATCCCACATTTTGCCCCAAATTCCCGCATTTCACACCAAATTCCCACATTTTTGCCCCCAAATCCCGTGATTTCCCCCCAAATTCCCCCGTTTTGCCCCGCAAATCCCGCATTTTTGACACAAATCCCCACATTTTACACCAAAATCCCACATTTCGCCCCCAAAATCCCACGATTTCCCCCAAAACCCCCCATTTTTGACCTAAAACCCCACATTTTGCACCCAAAATCCTGCAATTTCCCCCTCAAAATCCCGCATTTTTCACCCAAATTCCCACATTCCACACCAATATCTCACATTTTGCCCCAAAATCCCGTGATTTCACCCCAAATTCCCCCATCTCGCCCCCCAAATCCTGCATTTTTGCACCAAATTCCCACATTTTACACCAAATTCCCACATTTTGCCCCCAAAATCCCACATTTTTGACCCAAATTCCTCCATTTTGCCCCCAAATCCCGCATTTTAACCCAAATTCCTGCATTTTGCACCAAAATCCCACATTTTGAAACCAAAATCCCGCTATTTCCCCCCAAAATCCCCCATTTTTGCCCCAAATTCCTGCATTTTGCACCAAAATCCCACATTTTGCCCCCCAAATTCCACGATTTCCCGCCAAATTCCCACATTTTGCCCGTCAAATCCGACAATTTACCCCCAAAATCCCACATTTTACCCCCAAATCCTGCATTTTTGCCCTGAATTCCCACATTTAACACCAAATTCCCACATTTTGCCCCCAAAATCCCGTATTTTTGCCCCAAATTCCCACATTTTGCCCCCCAAATCCCGCATTTTTGACACAAATCCCCTCATTTTACACCCAAATCACACATTTCGCCCCCAAAATCCCGCGATTTCCCCCAAAACCCCCCATTTTTGACCTAAAACCCTACATTTTGCCCCCAAAATCCTGCAATTTCCCCCCAAAATCCCCCATTTTGCTTCCCAAATCCCACAGTTTTGCCCTGAATTCCCACATTTTACACCAAAATCCTGCAATTTCCCCCCAAAATCCCACATTTTTGACCCAAATCCCCACATTTTACACCAAAATCCCACATTTTGCCCCCAAAATCCCACATTTTTGCCCCAAATTCCTCAATTTTGCCCCCAAATCACGCATTTTTGACCCCAAACCCCGCATTTCGCACCAAATTCCCCCATTTTGCCCGCAAAATCCCGCGATTTCCCCCAAATTCCCCCGTTTAGCCCCCCAAATCCCACATTTTTGACCCAAATGCCCGCAATTTCCCCCCAAATTCCCCCGTTTCGTGCCCCAAATCCCGCATTTTTGCCCCAAATTCGACATTTCGCACCAAAATCCCACATTTTGCCCCCAAAATCCCACATTTTTGCACCAACATCCTGCAATTTCCCCCAAATTCCCACATTTCGCCCCCCAAATCCCACATTTTTGACCCAAATTACCACATTTCGCCCCCCAAATCCCACATTTTTGACCCAAATTCCCACATTTCGCCCCCCAAATCCCGCATTTTTCTTCCAAAGTCCCGCGATTTCCCCCCAAATACCCCCATTTCGCCCCCAAAGCCCACAATTTTGACCCAAAATCCCACATTTCGCCCGCAAAATCCTGCTGTTTCCCCCCAAAATACCACATTTTTGCCCCAGATTCCCACATTTTACACCAAAATCCCACATTTTGCCCCCCAAATCCCACAGTTTTGACCCAAATTCGCCCATTTTGCCCCCAAATCCCACATTTTTGACCGAAATCCCGGCATTTCGCACCAAAATCCAACATTTTGCCCCCTAAATCCCACGATTTCCCCACAAATCCCCCATTTTTGCCCCAAATTCCTGCATTTTGCACCAAAATCCCACAATTTACACCAAAAATCCCACATTTTGCCCCCCAAATCCCGCATTTTTGCCCTGAATTCCCACATTTCACACCAAATTCCACATTTTGCCACCCAAAACCCCACGATTTCCCCCCAAATTCCCCCATTTTTGCCCCAAATTCACCCATTTCGCTCGACAAATCTCGCATTTTTGCCCCAAAATTCCACGATTTCCCCCCAAATCCCCCCGTTTCGCCCCCCAAAATCCCACATTTTTGACCCAAATCCCCACATTTTACACCAAAATCCCACATTTCGCCCCCTGAAGCCCACATTTTTGCCCCCAAATCCCGCAGTTTCCCCCAAATTCCCCCATTTCGCCCCCCAAATCCCACATTTTTGACCCAAATTCCCACATTTCGCCCCCCAAATCCCACATTTTTCTTCCAAAGTCCCGCAATTTCCCCCCAAATTCCCCCATTTCGCCCCCCAAAGCCCACAATTTTGACCCAAATTCGCACATTTCACACCAAATTCCCACATTTTGCCCCCAAAATCCCGCGATTTCCCCCCAAATCCCCCATTTTTACCCTAAAACCGCACATTTTGCCCCCCAAATCCTGCAATTTCCCCCCAAAATCCCCCATTTTGCTTCCCAAATCCCACATTTTTGCCCTGCATTCCCACATTTTACACCAAAATCCTGCAATTTACCCCCAAATCCCACATTTTTCCCCCAAATTTCCGCATTTCACACCAATATCCCACATTTTGCCCCCCAAATCCCGCATTTTTGACCCAAATTCCCCAATTTCGCCCCCCAAATCCCCCATTTTTGCCCCAAATTCCCACATTTTACACCAAAATCCCACATTTTGCCCCCCAAATCCCACATTTTTGACCCAAATTCCCCCATTTTGCCCCCAAATCCCACATTTTTGACCCAAATCCCCGCATTTTGCACCAAAATCCAACATTTTGGCCCCTAAATCCCACGATTTCCCCACAAATCCCCCATTTTTGCCCCAAATTCCTGCATTTTGCACCAAAATCCCACAATTTACCCCCAAAACCCCACATTTTACCCCCAAATCCTGCATTTTTGCCCTGAATTCCCACATTTAACACCAAATTCCCACATTTTGCCCCCAAAATCCCGTATTTTTGCCCCAAATTCCCACATTTTGCCCCACAAATCCCACATTTTTGCCCCAAATTCCCACATTTCACACCAAATACCCACATTTTGCCACCCAAAACCCCACGATTTCCCCCAAAATCCCCCATTTTTGACCTAAAACCCCACATTTTGCAACCAAAATCCTGCAATTTCCCCCTCAAAATCCCGCAATTTTTCCCCAAAATCCCACATCTTTGCACCAAATTCCCGCATTTCGCAACAAAATCCCACATTTTGCCCCAAATTCCCGCATTTCACACCAAATTCCCACATTTTTGCCCCCAAATCCCGTGATTTCCCCCCAAATTCCCCCGTTTTGCCCCGCAAATCCCGCATTTTTGACACAAATCCCCACATTTTACACCAAAATCCCACATTTCGCCCCCAAAATCCCACGATTTCCCCCAAAACCCCCCATTTTTGACCTAAAACCCCACATTTTGCACCCAAAATCCTGCAATTTCCCCCTCAAAATCCCGCATTTTTCACCCAAATTCCCACATTCCACACCAATATCTCACATTTTGCCCCAAAATCCCGTGATTTCGCCCCAAATTCCCCCATCTCGCCCCCCAAATCCTGCATTTTTGCACCAAATTCCCACATTTCACACCAAATTCCACATTTTGTCACCCAAAACCCCACGATTTCCCCCCAAATTCCCCCATTTTTGCCCCAAATTCACCCATTTCGCTCGACAAATCTCGCATTTTTGCCCCAAAATCCCACGATTTCCCCCCAAATCCCCCCGTTTCGCCCCCCAAAATCCCACATTTTTGACCCAAATCCCCACATTTCGCACCAAAATCCCACATTTCGCCCCCTGAAGCCCACATTTTTGCCCCAACATAACGCAATTTCCCCCAAATTCCCACATTTCGCCCCCCAAATCCCATATTTTTCTTCCAAAGTCCCGCGATTTCCCCCCAAATTCCCCCATTTCGCCCCCCAAAGCCCACAATTTTGACCCAAATTCGCACATTTCACACCAAATTCCCACATTTTGCCCCCAAAATCCCGCGATTTCCCCCCAAATCCCCCATTTTTACCCTAAAACCGCACATTTTGCCCCCCAAATCCTGCAATTTCCCCCCAAAATCCCCCATTTTGCTTCCCAAATCCCACAGTTTTGCCCTGCATTCCCACATTTTACACCAAAATCCTGCAATTTACCCCCAAATCCCACATTTTTCCCCCAAATTTCCGCATTTCACACCAATATCCCACATTTTGCCCCCCAAATCCCGCATTTTTGACCCAAATTCTGCAATTTCGCCCCCCAAATCCCCCATTTTTGCCCCAAATTCCCACATTTTACACCAAAATCCCACATTTTGCCCCCCAAATCCCACATTTTTGACCCAAATTCCCCCATTTTGCCCCCAAATCCCACATTTTTGACCCAAATCCCCGCATTTTGCACCAAAATCCAACATTTTGCCCCCTAAATCCCACGATTTCCCCACAAATCCCCCATTTTTGCCCCAAATTCCTGCATTTTGCACCAAAATCCCACAATTTACCCCCAAAATCCCACATTTTGCCCCCAAATCCTGCATTTTTGCCCTGAATTCCCACATTTAACACCAAATTCCCACATTTTGCCCCCAAAATCCCGCATTTTTGCCCCAAATTCCCACATTTTGCCCCACAAATCCCACATTTTTGCCCCAAATTCCCACATTTCACACCAAATACCCACATTTTGCCACCCAAACCCCCACGATTTCCCCCAAAATCCCCCATTTTTGACCTAAAACCCCACATTTTGCACCCAAAATCCTGCAATTTCCCCCTCAAAATCCCGCAATTTTTCCCCAAAATCCCACATCTTTGCACCAAATTCCCGCATTTCGCAACAAAATCCCACATTTTGCCCCAAATTCCCGCATTTCACACCAAATTCCCACATTTTGCCCCAAAATCCCGTGATTTCCCCCCAAATTCCCCCGTTTTGCCCCCCAAATCCCGCATTTTTGACACAAATCCCCACATTTTACACCAAAATCCCACATTTCGCCCCCAAAATCCCACGATTTCCCCCAAAACCCCCCAATTTTGACCTAAAACCCCACATTTTGCACCCAAAATCCTGCAATTTCCCCCTCAAAATCCCGCATTTTTCACCCAAATTCCCACATTCCACACCAATATCTCACATTTTGCACCAAAATCCCGTGATTTCACCCCAAATTCCCCCATCTCGCCCCCCAAATCCTGCATTTTTGCCCCAAATTCCCGCATTTTACACCAAATTCCCACATTATGCCCCCAAAATCCCACATTTTTGACCCAAATTCCTCCATTTTGCCCCCAAATCCCGCATTTTAACCCAAATTCCTCCATTTCGCACCAAAATCCCACATTTTGCCACCAAAATCCCGCAATTTCCCCCCAAAATCCCCCATTTTTGCCCCAAATTCCTGCATTTTGCACCAAATTCCCACATTTTACACCAAATTCCCACATTTCGCCCCCAAATCCCACATTTTTGACCCAAATTCCCACGTTTTACACCAAAATCCCACATTTGGCCCCCAAATCCCGCGATTTCCCCCCAAATCCCCCATTTCGCCCCCCAAATCCCACTTTTTTGCCCCAAATTCCCACATTTCACACCAATATCCCACATTTTGCCCCCAAAATCCCGCGATTTCCCCCCAAATCCCCCATTTTTACCCTAAAACCTCACATTTTGCCCCCAAAATCCTGCAATTTCCCCCAAAAATCCCCGATTTTTGCCCCAAATTCACCCATTTCGCTCGACAAATCTCGCATTTTTGCCCCAAAATCCCACGATTTCCCCCCAAATCCCCCCGTTTCGCCCCCCAAAATCCCACATTTTTGACCCAAATCCCCACATTTCGCACCAAAATCCCACATTTCGCCCCCTGAAGCCCACATTTTTGCCCCAACATCCCGCAATTTCCCCCAAATTCCCACATTTCGCCCCCCAAATCCCACATTTTTGACCCAAATTCCCACATTTCGCCCCCCAAATCCCACATTTTTCTTCCAAAGTCCCGCGATTTCCCCCCAAATTCCCCCATTTCGCCCCCCAAAGCCCACAATTTTGACCCAAATTCCCACATTTCACACCAAATTCCCACATTTTGCCCCCAAAATCCCGCGATTTCCCCCCAAATCCCCCATTTTTACCCTAAAACCCTACATTTTGCCCCCAAAATCCTGCAATTTCCCCCCAAAATCCCCCATTTTGCTTCCCAAATCCCACATTTTTGCCCTGCATTCCCACATTTTACACCAAAATCCTGCAATTTACCCCCAAATCCCACATTTTTCCCCCAAATTTCCGCATTTCACACCAATATCCCACATTTTGCCCCCCAAATCCCGCATTTTTGACCCAAATTCTGCAATTTCGCCCCCCAAATCCCCCATTTTTGCCCCAAATTCCCACATTTTACACCAAAATCCCACATTTTGCCCCCCAAATCCCACATTTTTGACCCAAATTCCCCCATTTTGCCCCCAAATCCCACATTTTTGACCCAAATCCCCGCATTTTGCACCAAAATCCAACATTTTGCCCCCTAAATCCCACGATTTCCCCACAAATCCCCCATTTTTGCCCCAAATTCCTGCATTTTGCACCAAAATCCCACAATTTACCCCCAAAATCCCACATTTTGCCCCCAAATCCTGCATTTTTGCCCTGAATTCCCACATTTAACACCAAATTCCCACATTTTGCCCCCAAAATCCCGTATTTTTGCCCCAAATTCCCACATTTTGCCCCCCAAATCCCACATTTTTGCCCCAAATTCCCACATTTCACACCAAATACCCACATTTTGCCACCCAAAACCCCACGATTTCCCCCAAAATCCCCCATTTTTGACCTAAAACCCCACATTTTGCACCCAAAATCCTGCAATTTCCCCCTCAAAATCCCGCAATTTTTCCCCAAAATCCCACATCTTTGCACCAAATTCCCGCATTTCGCAACAAAATCCCACATTTTGCCCCAAATTCCCGCATTTCACACCAAATTCCCACATTTTGCCCCCAAATCCCGTGATTCCCCCCAAATTCCCCCGTTTTGCCCCCCAAATCCCGCATTTTTGACACAAATCCCCACATTTTACACCAAAATCCCACATTTCGCCCCCAAAATCCCACGATTTCCCCCAAAACCCCCCATTTTTGACCTAAAACCCCACATTTTGCACCCAAAATCCTGCAATTTCCCCCTCAAAATCCCGCATTTTTCACCCAAATTCCCACATTCCACACCAATATCTCACATTTTGCCCCAAAATCCCGTGATTTCACCCCAAATTCCCCCATCTCGCCCCCCAAATCCTGCATTTTTGCACCAAATTCCCACATTTTACACCAAATTCCCACATTTTGCCCCCAAAATCCCACATTTTTGACCCAAATTCCTCCATTTTGCCCCCAAATCCCGCATTTTAACCCAAATTCCTGCATTTCGCACCAAAATCCCACATTTTGCCACCAAAATCCCGCAATTTCCCCCCAAAATCCCCCATTTTTGCCCCAAATTCCTGCATTTTGCACCAAAATCCCACATTTTGCCCCCCAAATTCCACGATTTCCCACCAAATTCCCACATTTTGCCCGTCAAATCCGACAATTTACCCCCAAAATCCCACATTTTACCCCCAAATCCTGCATTTTTGCCCCAAATTCCCACATTTAACACCAAATTCCCACATTTTGCCCCCAAAATCCCGTATTTTTGCCCCAAATTCCCACATTTTGCCCCCTAAATCCCGCATTTTTGACACAAATCCCCTCATTTTACACCCAAATCCCACATTTCGCCCCCAAAATCCCGCGATTTCCCCCAAAACCCCCCATTTTTGACCTAAAACCCTACATTTTGCCCCCAAAATCCTGCAATTTCCCCCCAAAATCCCCCATTTTGCTTCCCAAATCCCACAGTTCTGCCCTGAATTCCCACATTTTACACCAAAATCCTGCAATTTCCCCCCAAAATCCCACATTTTTGACCCAAATCCCCACATTTTACACCAAAATCCCACATTTTGCCCCCCAAATCCCACATTTTTGACCCAAATTCCTCCATTTTGCCCCCAAATCACGCATTTTTGACCCCAAACCCCGCATTTCGCACCAAATTCCCCCATTTTGCCCCCAAAATCCCGCGATTTCCCCCAAATTCCCCCGTTTAGCCCCCCAAATCCCACATTTTTGACCCAAAATCCCGCAATTTCCCCCCAAATTCCCCCGTTTCGTGCCCCAAATCCCGCATTTTTGCCCCAAATTCCACATTTCGCACCAAAATCCCACATTTTGCCCCCAAAATCCCACATTTTTGCCCCAAAATCCCGCAATTTCCCCCCAAATTCCCCCGTTTCGTGCCCCAAATCCCACACTTTTGCCCCAAATTCCACATTTCGCACGAAAATCCCACATTTTGCCCCCTGAAGCCCACATTTTTGCCCCAACATCCTGCAATTTCCCCCAAATTCCCACATTTCGCCCCCCAAATCCCACATTTTTGACCCAAATTCCCACATTTCGCCCCCCAAATCCCGCATTTTTCTTCCAAAGTCCCGCGATTTCCCCCCAAATACCCCCATTTCGCCCACAAAGCCCACAATTTTGACCCAAATTCCCACATTTTGCCCCCAAAATCCTGCTGTTTCCCCCCAAAATCCCACATTTTTGCCCCAGATTCCCACATTTTACACCAAAATCCCACATTTTGCCCCCCAAATCCCACATTTTTGACCCAATTTCCCACATTTTGCCCCCAAATCCCACATTTTTGACCCAAATCCCCGCATTTCGCACCAAAATCCAACATTTTGCCCCCTAAATCCCACGATTTCCCCACAAATCCCCCATTTTTGCCCCAAATTCCTGCATTTTGCACCAAAATCCCACAATTTACCCCCAAAATCCCACATTTTACCCCCAAATCCTGCATTTTTGCCCTGAATTCCCACATTTAACACCAAATTCCCACATTTTGCCCCCAAAATCCCGCATTTTTGCCCCAAATTCCCACATTTTGCCCCACAAATCCCACATTTTTGCCCCAAATTCCCACATTTCACACCAAATACCCACATTTTGCCACCCAAACCCCCACGATTTCCCCCAAAATCCCCCATTTTTGACCTAAAACCCCACATTTTGCACCCAAAATCCTGCAATTTCCCCCTCAAAATCCCGCAATTTTTCCCCAAAATCCCACATCTTTGCACCAAATTCCCGCATTTCGCAACAAAATCCCACATTTTGCCCCAAATTCCCGCATTTCACACCAAATTCCCACATTTTGCCCCAAAATCCCGTGATTTCCCCCCAAATTCCCCCGTTTTGCCCCCCAAATCCCGCATTTTTGACACAAATCCCCACATTTTACACCAAAATCCCACATTTCGCCCCCAAAATCCCACGATTTCCCCCAAAACCCCCCATTTTTGACCTAAAACCCCACATTTTGCACCCAAAATCCTGCAATTTCCCCCTCAAAATCCCGCATTTTTCACCCAAATTCCCACATTCCACACCAATATCTCACATTTTGCACCAAAATCCCGTGATTTCACCCCAAATTCCCCCATCTCGCCCCCCAAATCCTGCATTTTTGCCCCAAATTCCCACATTTTACACCAAATTCCCACATTTTGCCCCCAAAATCCCACATTTTTGACCCAAATTCCTCCATTTTGCCCCCAAATCCCGCATTTTAACCCAAATTCCTCCATTTCGCACCAAAATCCCACATTTTGCCACCAAAATCCCGCAATTTCCCCCCAAAATCCCCCATTTTTGCCCCAAATTCCTGCATTTTGCACCAAATTCCCACATTTTACACCAAATTCCCACATTTCGCCCCCAAATCCCACATTTTTGACCCAAATTCCCACATTTCGCCCCCAAAATCCCGCTATTTCCCCCCAAATCCCACATTTTTGCCCGAAATTCCCACGTTTTACACCAAAATCCCACATTTGGCCCCCAAATCCCGCGATTTCCCCCCAAATCCCCCATTTCGCCCCCCAAATCCCACTTTTTTGCCCCAAATTCCCACATTTCACACCAATATACCACATTTTGCCCCCAAAATCCCGCGATTTCCCCCCAAATCCCCCATTTTTACCCTAAAACCGCACATTTTGCCCCCAAAATCCTGCAATTTCCCCCAAAAATCCCCGATTTTTGCCCCAAATTCACCCATTTCGCTCGACAAATCTCTCATTTTTGCCCCAAAATCCCACGATTTCCCCCCAAATCCCCCCGTTTCGCCCCCCAAAATCCCACATTTTTGACCCAAATCCCCACATTTCGCACCAAAATCCCACATTTCGCCCCCTGAAGCCCACATTTTTGCCCCAACATCCCGCAATTTCCCCCAAATTCCCACATTTCGCCCCCCAAATCCCACATTTTTGACCCAAATTCCCACATTTCGCCCCCCAAATCCCACATTTTTCTTCCAAAGTCCCGCGATTTCCCCCCAAATTCCCCCATTTCGCCCCCCAAAGCCCACAATTTTGACCCAAATTCCCACATTTCACACCAAATTCCCACATTTTGCCCCCAAAATCCCGCGATTTCCCCCCAAATCCCCCATTTTTACCCTAAAACCGCACATTTTGCCCCCCAAATCCTGCAATTTCCCCCCAAAATCCCCCATTTTGCTTCCCAAATCCCACATTTTTGCCCTGCATTCCCACATTTTACACCAAAATCCTGCAATTTACCCCCAAATCCCACATTTTTCCCCCAAATTTCCGCATTTCACACCAATATCCCACATTTTGCCCCCCAAATCCCGCATTTTTGCCCCAAATTCTGCAATTTCGCCCCCCAAATCCCCCATTTTTGCCCCAAATTCCCACATTTTACACCAAAATCCCACATTTTGCCCCCCAAATCCCACATTTTTGACCCAAATTCCCCCATTTTGCCCCCAAATCCCACATTTTTGACCCAAATCCCCGCATTTTGCACCAAAATCCAACATTTTGCCCCCTAAATCCCACGATTTCCCCACAAATCCCCCATTTTTGCCCCAAATTCCTGCATTTTGCACCAAAATCCCACAATTTACCCCCAAAATCCCACATTTTGCCCCCAAATCCTGCATTTTTGCCCTGAATTCCCACATTTAACACCAAATTCCCACATTTTGCCCCCAAAATCCCACATTTTTGCCCCAAATTCCCACATTTTGCCCCACAAATCCCACATTTTTGCCCCAAATTCCCACATTTCACACCAAATACCCACATTTTGCCACCCAAACCCCCACGATTTCCCCCAAAATCCCCCATTTTTGACCTAAAACCCCACATTTTGCACCCAAAATCCTGCAATTTCCCCCTCAAAATCCCGCAATTTTTCCCCAAAATCCCACATCTTTGCACCAAATTCCCGCATTTCGCAACAAAATCCCACATTTTGCCCCAAATTCCCGCATTTCACACCAAATTCCCACATTTTGCCCCAAAATCCCGTGATTTCCCCCCAAATTCCCCCGTTTTGCCCCCCAAATCCCACATTTTTGACACAAATCCCCACATTTTACACCAAAATCCCACATTTCGCCCCCAAAATCCCACGATTTCCCCCAAAACCCCCCATTTTTGACCTAAAACCCCACATTTTGCACCCAAAATCCTGCAATTTCCCCCTCAAAATCCCGCATTTTTCACCCAAATTCCCACATTCCACACCAATATCTCACATTTTGCCCCAAAATCCCGTGATTTCACCCCAAATTCCCCCATCTCGCCCCCCAAATCCTGCATTTTTGCCCCAAATTCCTGCATTTCGCACCAAATTCCCACATTTTGCCCCCAAAATCCCACATTTTTGACCCAAATTCCTCCATTTTGCCCCCAAATCCCGCATTTTAACCCAAATTCCTGCATTTCGCACCAAAATCCCACATTTTGCCACCAAAATCCCGCAATTTCCCCCCAAAATCCCCCATTTTTGCCCCAAATTCCTGCATTTTGCACCAAAATCCCACATTTTGCCCCCCAAATTCCACGATTTCCCACCAAATTCCCACATTTTGCCCGTCAAATCCGACAATTTACCCCCAAAATCCCACATTTTACCCCCAAATCCTGCATTTTTGCCCTGAATTCCCACATTTAACACCAAATTCCCACATTTTGCCCCCAAAATCCCGTATTTTTGCCCCAAATTCCCACATTTTGCCCCCTAAATCCCGCATTTTTGACACAAATCCCCTCATTTTACACCCAAATCCCACATTTCGCCCCCAAAATCCCGCGATTTCCCCCAAAACCCCCCATTTTTGACCTAAAACCCTACATTTTGCCCCCAAAATCCTGCAATTTCCCCCCCAAATCCCCCATTTTGCTTCCCAAATCCCACAGTTTTGCCCTGAATTCCCACATTTTACACCAAAATCCTGCAATTTCCCCCCAAAATCCCACATTTTTGACCCAAATCCCCACATTTTACACCAAAATCCCACATTTTGCCCCCAAAATCCCACATTTTTGCCCCAAATTCCTCAATTTTGCCCCCAAATCACGCATTTTTGACCCCAAACCCCGCATTTCGCACCAAATTCCCCCATTTTGCCCCCAAAATCCCGCGATTTCCCCCAAATTCCCCCGTTTAGCCCCCCAAATCCCACATTTTTGACCCAAAATCCCGCAATTTCCCCCCAAATTCCCCCGTTTCGTGCCCCAAATCCCGCATTTTTGCCCCAAATTCCACATTTCGCACCAAAATCCCACATTTTGCCCCCAAAATCCCACATTTTTGCCCCAAAATCCCGCAATTTCCCCCCAAATTCCCCCGTTTCGTGCCCCAAATCCCACACTTTTGCCCCAAATTCCACATTTCGCACGAAAATCCCACATTTTGCCCCCTGAAGCCCACATTTTTGCCCCAACATCCTGCAATTTCCCCCAAATTCCCACATTTCGCCCCCCAAATCCCACATTTTTGACCCAAATTCCCACATTTCGCCCCCCAAATCCCGCATTTTTCTTCCAAAGTCCCGCGATTTCCCCCCAAATACCCCCATTTCGCCCACAAAGCCCACAATTTTGACCCAAATTCCCACATTTTGCCCCCAAAATCCTGCTGTTTCCCCCCAAAATCCCACATTTTTGCCCCAGATTCCCACATTTTACACCAAAATCCCACATTTTGCCCCCCAAATCCCACATTTTTGACCCAAATTCCCCCATTTTGCCCCCAAATCCCACATTTTTGACCCAAATCCCCGCATTTCGCACCAAAATCCAACATTTTGCCCCCTAAATCCCACGATTTCCCCACAAATCCCACATTTTTGCCCCAAATTCCTGCATTTTGCACCAAAATCCCACAATTTACCCCCAAAATCCCACATTTTACCCCCAAATCCTGCATTTTTGCCCTGAATTCCCACATTTAACACCAAATTCCCACATTTTGCCCCCAAAATCCCGTATTTTTGCCCCAAATTCCCACATTTTGCCCCACAAATCCCACATTTTTGCCCCAAATTCCCACATTTCACACCAAATACCCACATTTTGCCACCCAAAACCCCACGATTTCCCCCAAAATCCCCCATTTTTGACCTAAAACCCCACATTTTGCACCCAAAATCCTGCAATTTCCCCCTCAAAATCCCGCAATTTTTCCCCAAAATCCCACATCTTTGCACCAAATTCCCGCATTTCGCAACAAAATCCCACATTTTGCCCCAAATTCCCGCATTTCACACCAAATTCCCACATTTTTGCCCCCAAATCCCGTGATTTCCCCCCAAATTCCCCCGTTTTGCCCCGCAAATCCCGCATTTTTGACACAAATCCCCACATTTTACACCAAAATCCCACATTTCGCCCCCAAAATCCCACGATTTCCCCCAAAACCCCCCATTCTTGACCTAAAACACCACATTTTGCACCCAAAATCCTGCAATTTCCCCCTCAAAATCCCGCATTTTTCACCCAAATTCCCACATTCCACACCAATATCTCACATTTTGCCCCAAAATCCCGTGATTTCACCACAAATTCCCCCATCTCGCCCCCCAAATCCTGCATTTTTGCACCAAATTCCCACATTTTACACCAAATTCCCACATTTTGCCCCCAAAATCCCACATTTTTGACCCAAATTCCTCCATTTTGCCCCCAAATCCCGCATTTTAACCCAAATTCCTCCATTTCGCACCAAAATCCCACATTTTGCCCCCAAAATCCCGCAATTTCCCCCCAAAATCCCCCATTTTTGCCCCAAATTCCTGCATTTTGCACAAAAATCCCACATTTTGCCCCCCAAATTCCACGATTTCCCCCCAAATTCCCACATTTTGCCCATCAAATCCCACATTTTGCCCCTCAAAATCCCGCAATTTTTCCCCAAAATCCCACATTTAACACCAAATTCCCGCATTTTGCCCCCTAAATCCCGCATTTTTGACACAAATCCCCTCATTTTACACCCAAATCCCACATTTCGCCCCCAAAATCCCGCGATTTCCCCCAAAACCCCCCATTTTTGACCTAAAACCCTACATTTTGCCCCCAAAATCCTGCAATTTCCCCCCAAAATCCCCCATTTTGCTTCCCAAATCCCACAGTTTTGCCCTGAATTCCCACATTTTACACCAAAATCCTGCAATTTCCCCCCAAAATCCCACATTTTTGACCCAAATCCCCACATTTTACACCAAAATCCCACATTTTGCCCCCCAAATCCCACATTTTTGCCCCAAATTCCTCAATTTTGCCCCCAAATCACGCATTTTTGACCCCAAACCCCGCATTTCGCACCAAATTCCCCCATTTTGCCCCCAAAATCCCGCGATTTCCCCCAAATTCCCCCGTTTAGCCCCCCAAATCCCACATTTTTGACCGAAAATCCCGCAATTTCCCCCCAAATTCCCCCGTTTCGTGCCCCAAATCCCGCATTTTTGCCCCAAATTCCACATTTCGCACCAAAATCCCACATTTTGCCCCCAAAATCCCACATTTTTGCCCCAAAATCCCGCAATTTCCCCCCAAATTCCCCCGTTTCGTGCCCCAAATCCCACACTTTTGCCCCAAATTCCACATTTCGCACGAAAATCCCACATTTTGCCCCCTGAAGCCCACATTTTTGCCCCAACATCCTGCAATTTCCCCCAAATTCCCACATTTCGCCCCCCAAATCCCACATTTTTGACCCAAATTCCCACATTTCGCCCCCCAAATCCCGCATTTTTCTTCCAAAGTCCCGCGATTTCCCCCCAAATACCCCCATTTCGCCCACAAAGCCCACAATTTTGACCCAAATTCCCACATTTTGCCCCCAAAATCCTGCTGTTTCCCCCCAAAATCCCACATTTTTGCCCCAGATTCCCACATTTTACACCAAAATCCCACATTTTGCCCCCCAAATCCCACATTTTTGACCCAAATTCCCCCATTTTGCCCCCAAATCCCACATTTTTGACCCAAATCCCCGCATTTCGCACCAAAATCCAACATTTTGCCCCCTAAATCCCACGATTTCCCCACAAATCCCACATTTTTGCCCCAAATTCCGGCATTTTGCACCAAAATCCCACAATTTACCCCCAAAATCCCACATTTTACCCCCAAATCCTGCATTTTTGCCCTGAATTCCCACATTTAACACCAAATTCCCACATTTTGCCCCCAAAATCCCGTATTTTTGCCCCAAATTCCCACATTTTGCCCCACAAATCCCACATTTTTGCCCCAAATTCCCACATTTCACACCAAATACCCACATTTTGCCACCCAAAACCCCACGATTTCCCCCAAAATCCCCCATTTTTGACCTAAAACCCCACATTTTGCACCCAAAATCCTGCAATTTCCCCCTCAAAATCCCGCAATTTTTCCCCAAAATCCCACATCTTTGCACCAAATTCCCGCATTTCGCAACAAAATCCCACATTTTGCCCCAAATTCCGGCATTTCACACCAAATTCCCACATTTTTGCCCCCAAATCCCGTGATTTCCCCCCAAATTCCCCCGTTTTGCCCCGCAAATCCCACATTTTTGACACAAATCCCCACATTTTACACCAAAATCCCACATTTCGCCCCCAAAATCCCACGATTTCCCCCAAAACCCCCCATTTTTGACCTAAAACCCCACATTTTGCACCCAAAATCCTGCAATTTCCCCCTCAAAATCCCGCATTTTTCACCCAAATTCCCACATTCCACACCAATATCTCACATTTTGCACCAAAATCCCGTGATTTCACCCCAAATTCCCCCATCTCGCCCCCCAAATCCTGCATTTTTGCCCCAAATTCCCACATTTTACACCAAATTCCCACATTTTGCCCCCAAAATCCCACATTTTTGACCCAAATTCCTCCATTTTGCCCCCAAATCCCGCATTTTAACCCAAATTCCTCCATTTCGCACCAAAATCCCACATTTTGCCACCAAAATCCCGCAATTTCCCCCCAAAATCCCCCATTTTTGCCCCAAATTCCTGCATTTTGCACCAAATTCCCACATTTTACACCAAATTCCCACATTTCGCCCCCAAATCCCACATTTTTGACCCAAATTCCCACATTTCGCCCCCAAAATCCCGCTATTTCCCCCCAAATCCCACATTTTTGCCCGAAATTCCCACGTTTTACACCAAAATCCCACATTTGGCCCCCAAATCCCGCGATTTCCCCCCAAATCCCCCATTTCGCCCCCCAAATCCCACTTTTTTGCCCCAAATTCCCACATTTCACACCAATATACCACATTTTGCCCCCAAAATCCCGCGATTTCCCCCCAAATCCCCCATTTTTACCCTAAAACCGCACATTTTGCCCCCAAAATCCTGCAATTTCCCCCAAAAATCCCCGATTTTTGCCCCAAATTCACCCATTTCGCTCGACAAATCTCTCATTTTTGCCCCAAAATCCCACGATTTCCCCCCAAATCCCCCCGTTTCGCCCCCCAAAATCCCACATTTTTGACCCAAATCCCCACATTTCGCACCAAAATCCCACATTTCGCCCCCTGAAGCCCACATTTTTGCCCCAACATCCCGCAATTTCCCCCAAATTCCCACATTTCGCCCCCCAAATCCCACATTTTTGACCCAAATTCCCACATTTCGCCCCCCAAATCCCACATTTTTCTTCCAAAGTCCCGCGATTTCCCCCCAAATTCCCCCATTTCGCCCCCCAAAGCCCACAATTTTGACCCAAATTCCCACATTTCACACCAAATTCCCACATTTTGCCCCCAAAATCCCGCGATTTCCCCCCAAATCCCCCATTTTTACCCTAAAACCGCACATTTTGCCCCCCAAATCCTGCAATTTCCCCCCAAAATCCCCCATTTTGCTTCCCAAATCCCACATTTTTGCCCTGCATTCCCACATTTTACACCAAAATCCTGCAATTTACCCCCAAATCCCACATTTTTCCCCCAAATTTCCGCATTTCACACCAATATCCCACATTTTGCCCCCCAAATCCCGCATTTTTGCCCCAAATTCTGCAATTTCGCCCCCCAAATCCCCCATTTTTGCCCCAAATTCCCACATTTTACACCAAAATCCCACATTTTGCCCCCCAAATCCCACATTTTTGACCCAAATTCCCCCATTTTGCCCCCAAATCCCACATTTTTGACCCAAATCCCCGCATTTTGCACCAAAATCCAACATTTTGCCCCCTAAATCCCACGATTTCCCCACAAATCCCCCATTTTTGCCCCAAATTCCTGCATTTTGCACCAAAATCCCACAATTTACCCCCAAAATCCCACATTTTGCCCCCAAATCCTGCATTTTTGCCCTGAATTCCCACATTTAACACCAAATTCCCACATTTTGCCCCCAAAATCCCACATTTTTGCCCCAAATTCCCACATTTTGCCCCACAAATCCCACATTTTTGCCCCAAATTCCCACATTTCACACCAAATACCCACATTTTGCCACCCAAACCCCCACGATTTCCCCCAAAATCCCCCATTTTTGACCTAAAACCCCACATTTTGCACCCAAAATCCTGCAATTTCCCCCTCAAAATCCCGCAATTTTTCCCCAAAATCCCACATCTTTGCACCAAATTCCCGCATTTCGCAACAAAATCCCACATTTTGCCCCAAATTCCCGCATTTCACACCAAATTCCCACATTTTGCCCCAAAATCCCGTGATTTCCCCCCAAATTCCCCCGTTTTGCCCCCCAAATCCCACATTTTTGACACAAATCCCCACATTTTACACCAAAATCCCACATTTCGCCCCCAAAATCCCACGATTTCCCCCAAAACCCCCCATTTTTGACCTAAAACCCCACATTTTGCACCCAAAATCCTGCAATTTCCCCCTCAAAATCCCGCATTTTTCACCCAAATTCCCACATTCCACACCAATATCTCACATTTTGCCCCAAAATCCCGTGATTTCACCCCAAATTCCCCCATCTCGCCCCCCAAATCCTGCATTTTTGCCCCAAATTCCTGCATTTCGCACCAAATTCCCACATTTTGCCCCCAAAATCCCACATTTTTGACCCAAATTCCTCCATTTTGCCCCCAAATCCCGCATTTTAACCCAAATTCCTGCATTTCGCACCAAAATCCCACATTTTGCCACCAAAATCCCGCAATTTCCCCCCAAAATCCCCCATTTTTGCCCCAAATTCCTGCATTTTGCACCAAAATCCCACATTTTGCCCCCCAAATTCCACGATTTCCCACCAAATTCCCACATTTTGCCCGTCAAATCCGACAATTTACCCCCAAAATCCCACATTTTACCCCCAAATCCTGCATTTTTGCCCTGAATTCCCACATTTAACACCAAATTCCCACATTTTGCCCCCAAAATCCCGTATTTTTGCCCCAAATTCCCACATTTTGCCCCCTAAATCCCGCATTTTTGACACAAATCCCCTCATTTTACACCCAAATCCCACGATTTCGCCCCCAAAATCCCGCGATTTCCCCCAAAACCCCCCATTTTTGACCTAAAACCCTACATTTTGCCCCCAAAATCCTGCAATTTCCCCCCAAAATCCCCCATTTTGCTTCCCAAATCCCACAGTTTTGCCCTGAATTCCCACATTTTACACCAAAATCCTGCAATTTCCCCCCAAAATCCCACATTTTTGACCCAAATCCCCACATTTTACACCAAAATCCCACATTTTGCCCCCCAAATCCCACATTTTTGCCCCAAATTCCTCAATTTTGCCCCCAAATCACGCATTTTTGACCCCAAACCCCGCATTTCGCACCAAATTCCCCCATTTTGCCCCCAAAATCCCGCGATTTCCCCCAAATTCCCCCGTTTAGCCCCCCAAATCCCACATTTTTGACCCAAAATCCCGCAATTTCCCCCCAAATTCCCCCGTTTCGTGCCCCAAATCCCGCATTTTTGCCCCAAATTCCACATTTCGCACCAAAATCCCACATTTTGCCCCCAAAATCCCACATTTTTGCCCCAAAATCCCGCAATTTCCCCCCAAATTCCCCCGTTTCGTGCCCCAAATCCCACACTTTTGCCCCAAATTCCACATTTCGCACGAAAATCCCACATTTTGCCCCCTGAAGCCCACATTTTTGCCCCAACATCCTGCAATTTCCCCCAAATTCCCACATTTCGCCCCCCAAATCCCACATTTTTGACCCAAATTCCCACATTTCGCCCCCCAAATCCCGCATTTTTCTTCCAAAGTCCCGCGATTTCCCCCCAAATACCCCCATTTCGCCCACAAAGCCCACAATTTTGACCCAAATTCCCACATTTTGCCCCCAAAATCCTGCTGTTTCCCCCCAAAATCCCACATTTTTGCCCCAGATTCCCACATTTTACACCAAAATCCCACATTTTGCCCCCCAAATCCCACATTTTTGACCCAAATTCCCCCATTTTGCCCCCAAATCCCACATTTTTGACCCAAATCCCCGCATTTCGCACCAAAATCCAACATTTTGCCCCCTAAATCCCACGATTTCCCCACAAATCCCACATTTTTGCCCCAAATTCCTGCATTTTGCACCAAAATCCCACAATTTACCCCCAAAATCCCACATTTTACCCCCAAATCCTGCATTTTTGCCCTGAATTCCCACATTTAACACCAAATTCCCACATTTTGCCCCCAAAATCCCGTATTTTTGCCCCAAATTCCCACATTTTGCCCCACAAATCCCACATTTTTGCCCCAAATTCCCACATTTCACACCAAATACCCACATTTTGCCACCCAAAACCCCACGATTTCCCCCAAAATCCCCCATTTTTGACCTAAAACCCCACATTTTGCACCCAAAATCCTGCAATTTCCCCCTCAAAATCCCGCAATTTTTCCCCAAAATCCCACATCTTTGCACCAAATTCCCGCATTTCGCAACAAAATCCCACATTTTGCCCCAAATTCCCGCATTTCACACCAAATTCCCACATTTTTGCCCCCAAATCCCGTGATTTCCCCCCAAATTCCCCCGTTTTGCCCCGCAAATCCCACATTTTTGACACAAATCCCCACATTTTACACCAAAATCCCACATTTCGCCCCCAAAATCCCACGATTTCCCCCAAAACCCCCCATTCTTGACCTAAAACCCCACATTTTGCACCCAAAATCCTGCAATTTCCCCCTCAAAATCCCGCATTTTTCACCCAAATTCCCACATTCCACACCAATATCTCACATTTTGCACCAAAATCCCGTGATTTCACCACAAATTCCCCCATCTCGCCCCCCAAATCCTGCATTTTTGCACCAAATTCCCACATTTTACACCAAATTCCCACATTTTGCCCCCAAAATCCCACATTTTTGACCCAAATTCCTCCATTTTGCCCCCAAATCCCGCATTTTAACCCAAATTCCTCCATTTCGCACCAAAATCCCACATTTTGCCACCAAAATCCCGCAATTTCCCCCCAAAATCCCCCATTTTTGCCCCAAATTCCTGCATTTTGCACCAAATTCCCACATTTTACACCAAATTCCCACATTTCGCCCCCAAATCCCACATTTTTGACCCAAATTCCCACATTTCGCCCCCAAAATCCCGCTATTTCCCCCCAAATCCCACATTTTTGCCCGAAATTCCCACGTTTTACACCAAAATCCCACATTTGGCCCCCAAATCCCGCGATTTCCCCCCAAATCCCCCATTTCGCCCCCCAAATCCCACTTTTTTGCCCCAAATTCCCACATTTCACACCAATATACCACATTTTGCCCCCAAAATCCCGCGATTTCCCCCAAAAATCCCCGATTTTTGCCCCAAATTCACCCATTTCGCTCGACAAATCTCTCATTTTTGCCCCAAAATCCCACGATTTCCCCCCAAATCCCCCCGTTTCGCCCCCCAAAATCCCACATTTTTGACCCAAATCCCCACATTTCGCACCAAAATCCCACATTTCGCCCCCTGAAGCCCACATTTTTGCCCCAACATCCCGCAATTTCCCCCAAATTCCCACATTTCGCCCCCCAAATCCCACATTTTTGACCCAAATTCCCACATTTCGCCCCCCAAATCCCACATTTTTCTTCCAAAGTCCCGCAATTTCCCCCCAAATTCCCCCATTTCGCCCCCCAAAGCCCACAATTTTGACCCAAATTCGCACATTTCACACCAAATTCCCACATTTTGCCCCCAAAATCCCGCGATTTCCCCCCAAATCCCCCATTTTTACCCTAAAACCGCACATTTTGCCCCCCAAATCCTGCAATTTCCCCCCAAAATCCCCCATTTTGCTTCCCAAATCCCACATTTTTGCCCTGCATTCCCACATTTTACACCAAAATCCTGCAATTTACCCCCAAATCCCACATTTTTCCCCCAAATTTCCGCATTTCACACCAATATCCCACATTTTGCCCCCCAAATCCCGCATTTTTGCCCCAAATTCTGCAATTTCGCCCCCCAAATCCCCCATTTTTGCCCCAAATTCCCACATTTTACACCAAAATCCCACATTTTGCCCCCCAAATCCCACATTTTTGACCCAAATTCCCCCATTTTGCCCCCAAATCCCACATTTTTGACCCAAATCCCCGCATTTTGCACCAAAATCCAACATTTTGCCCCCTAAATCCCACGATTTCCCCACAAATCCCCCATTTTTGCCCCAAATTCCTGCATTTTGCACCAAAATCCCACAATTTACCCCCAAAATCCCACATTTTGCCCCCAAATCCTGCATTTTTGCCCTGAATTCCCACATTTAACACCAAATTCCCACATTTTGCCCCCAAAATCCCACATTTTTGCCCCAAATTCCCACATTTTGCCCCACAAATCCCACATTTTTGCCCCAAATTCCCACATTTCACACCAAATACCCACATTTTGCCACCCAAACCCCCACGATTTCCCCCAAAATCCCCCATTTTTGACCTAAAACCCCACATTTTGCACCCAAAATCCTGCAATTTCCCCCTCAAAATCCCGCAATTTTTCCCCAAAATCCCACATCTTTGCACCAAATTCCCGCATTTCGCAACAAAATCCCACATTTTGCCCCAAATTCCCGCATTTCACACCAAATTCCCACATTTTGCCCCAAAATCCCGTGATTTCCCCCCAAATTCCCCCGTTTTGCCCCCCAAATCCCACATTTTTGACACAAATCCCCACATTTTACACCAAAATCCCACATTTCGCCCCCAAAATCCCACGATTTCCCCCAAAACCCCCCATTTTTGACCTAAAACCCCACATTTTGCACCCAAAATCCTGCAATTTCCCCCTCAAAATCCCGCATTTTTCACCCAAATTCCCACATTCCACACCAATATCTCACATTTTGCCCCAAAATCCCGTGATTTCACCCCAAATTCCCCCATCTCGCCCCCCAAATCCTGCATTTTTGCCCCAAATTCCTGCATTTCGCACCAAATTCCCACATTTTGCCCCCAAAATCCCACATTTTTGACCCAAATTCCTCCATTTTGCCCCCAAATCCCGCATTTTAACCCAAATTCCTGCATTTCGCACCAAAATCCCACATTTTGCCACCAAAATCCCGCAATTTCCCCCCAAAATCCCCCATTTTTGCCCCAAATTCCTGCATTTTGCACCAAAATCCCACATTTTGCCCCCCAAATTCCACGATTTCCCACCAAATTCCCACATTTTGCCCGTCAAATCCGACAATTTACCCCCAAAATCCCACATTTTACCCCCAAATCCTGCATTTTTGCCCTGAATTCCCACATTTAACACCAAATTCCCACATTTTGCCCCCAAAATCCCGTATTTTTGCCCCAAATTCCCACATTTTGCCCCCTAAATCCCGCATTTTTGACACAAATCCCCTCATTTTACACCCAAATCCCACGATTTCGCCCCCAAAATCCCGCGATTTCCCCCAAAACCCCCCATTTTTGACCTAAAACCCTACATTTTGCCCCCAAAATCCTGCAATTTCCCCCCAAAATCCCCCATTTTGCTTCCCAAATCCCACAGTTTTGCCCTGAATTCCCACATTTTACACCAAAATCCTGCAATTTCCCCCCAAAATCCCACATTTTTGACCCAAATCCCCACATTTTACACCAAAATCCCACATTTTGCCCCCCAAATCCCACATTTTTGCCCCAAATTCCTCAATTTTGCCCCCAAATCACGCATTTTTGACCCCAAACCCCGCATTTCGCACCAAATTCCCCCATTTTGCCCCCAAAATCCCGCGATTTCCCCCAAATTCCCCCGTTTAGCCCCCCAAATCCCACATTTTTGACCCAAAATCCCGCAATTTCCCCCCAAATTCCCCCGTTTCGTGCCCCAAATCCCGCATTTTTGCCCCAAATTCCACATTTCGCACCAAAATCCCACATTTTGCCCCCAAAATCCCACATTTTTGCCCCAAAATCCCGCAATTTCCCCCCAAATTCCCCCGTTTCGTGCCCCAAATCCCACACTTTTGCCCCAAATTCCACATTTCGCACGAAAATCCCACATTTTGCCCCCTGAAGCCCACATTTTTGCCCCAACATCCTGCAATTTCCCCCAAATTCCCACATTTCGCCCCCCAAATCCCACATTTTTGACCCAAATTCCCACATTTCGCCCCCCAAATCCCGCATTTTTCTTCCAAAGTCCCGCGATTTCCCCCCAAATACCCCCATTTCGCCCACAAAGCCCACAATTTTGACCCAAATTCCCACATTTTGCCCCCAAAATCCTGCTGTTTCCCCCCAAAATCCCACATTTTTGCCCCAGATTCCCACATTTTACACCAAAATCCCACATTTTGCCCCCCAAATCCCACATTTTTGACCCAAATTCCCCCATTTTGCCCCCAAATCCCACATTTTTGACCCAAATCCCCGCATTTCGCACCAAAATCCAACATTTTGCCCCCTAAATCCCACGATTTCCCCACAAATCCCACATTTTTGCCCCAAATTCCTGCATTTTGCACCAAAATCCCACAATTTACCCCCAAAATCCCACATTTTACCCCCAAATCCTGCATTTTTGCCCCGAATTCCCACATTTAACACCAAATTCCCACATTTTGCCCCCAAAATCCCACATTTTTGCCCCAAATTCCCACATTTTGCCCCACAAATCCCACATTTTTGCCCCAAATTCCCACATTTCACACCAAATACCCACATTTTGCCACCCAAAACCCCACGATTTCCCCCAAAATCCCCCATTTTTGACCTAAAACCCCACATTTTGCACCCAAAATCCTGCAATTTCCCCCTCAAAATCCCGCAATTTTTCCCCAAAATCCCACATCTTTGCACCAAATTCCCGCATTTCGCAACAAAATCCCACATTTTGCCCCAAATTCCCGCATTTCACACCAAATTCCCACATTTTTGCCCCCAAATCCCGTGATTTCCCCCCAAATTCCCCCGTTTTGCCCCGCAAATCCCACATTTTTGACACAAATCCCCACATTTTACACCAAAATCCCACATTTCGCCCCCAAAATCCCACGATTTCCCCCAAAACCCCCCATTCTTGACCTAAAACCCCACATTTTGCACCCAAAATCCTGCAATTTCCCCCTCAAAATCCCGCATTTTTCACCCAAATTCCCACATTCCACACCAATATCTCACATTTTGCACCAAAATCCCGTGATTTCACCACAAATTCCCCCATCTCGCCCCCCAAATCCTGCATTTTTGCACCAAATTCCCACATTTTACACCAAATTCCCACATTTTGCCCCCAAAATCCCACATTTTTGACCCAAATTCCTCCATTTTGCCCCCAAATCCCGCATTTTAACCCAAATTCCTCCATTTCGCACCAAAATCCCACATTTTGCCACCAAAATCCCGCAATTTCCCCCCAAAATCCCCCATTTTTGCCCCAAATTCCTGCATTTTGCACCAAATTCCCACATTTTACACCAAATTCCCACATTTCGCCCCCAAATCCCACATTTTTGACCCAAATTCCCACATTTCGCCCCCAAAATCCCGCTATTTCCCCCCAAATCCCACATTTTTGCCCGAAATTCCCACGTTTTACACCAAAATCCCACATTTGGCCCCCAAATCCCGCGATTTCCCCCCAAATCCCCCATTTCGCCCCCCAAATCCCACTTTTTTGCCCCAAATTCCCACATTTCACACCAATATACCACATTTTGCCCCCAAAATCCCGCGATTTCCCCCCAAATCCCCCATTTTTACCCTAAAACCGCACATTTTGCCCCCAAAATCCTGCAATTTCCCCCAAAAATCCCCGATTTTTGCCCCAAATTCACCCATTTCGCTCGACAAATCTCTCATTTTTGCCCCAAAATCCCACGATTTCCCCCCAAATCCCCCCGTTTCGCCCCCCAAAATCCCACATTTTTGACCCAAATCCCCACATTTCGCACCAAAATCCCACATTTCGCCCCCTGAAGCCCACATTTTTGCCCCAACATCCCGCAATTTCCCCCAAATTCCCACATTTCGCCCCCCAAATCCCACATTTTTGACCCAAATTCCCACATTTCGCCCCCCAAATCCCACATTTTTCTTCCAAAGTCCCGCGATTTCCCCCCAAATTCCCCCATTTCGCCCCCCAAAGCCCACAATTTTGACCCAAATTCCCACATTTCACACCAAATTCCCACATTTTGCCCCCAAAATCCCGCGATTTCCCCCCAAATCCCCCATTTTTACCCTAAAACCGCACATTTTGCCCCCCAAATCCTGCAATTTCCCCCCAAAATCCCCCATTTTGCTTCCCAAATCCCACATTTTTGCCCTGCATTCCCACATTTTACACCAAAATCCTGCAATTTACCCCCAAATCCCACATTTTTCCCCCAAATTTCCGCATTTCACACCAATATCCCACATTTTGCCCCCCAAATCCCGCATTTTTGCCCCAAATTCTGCAATTTCGCCCCCCAAATCCCCCATTTTTGCCCCAAATTCCCACATTTTACACCAAAATCCCACATTTTGCCCCCCAAATCCCACATTTTTGACCCAAATTCCCCCATTTTGCCCCCAAATCCCACATTTTTGACCCAAATCCCCGCATTTTGCACCAAAATCCAACATTTTGCCCCCTAAATCCCACGATTTCCCCACAAATCCCCCATTTTTGCCCCAAATTCCTGCATTTTGCACCAAAATCCCACAATTTACCCCCAAAATCCCACATTTTGCCCCCAAATCCTGCATTTTTGCCCTGAATTCCCACATTTAACACCTAATTCCCACATTTTGCCCCCAAAATCCCACATTTTTGCCCCAAATTCCCACATTTTGCCCCACAAATCCCACATTTTTGCCCCAAATTCCCACATTTCACACCAAATACCCACATTTTGCCACCCAAACCCCCACGATTTCCCCCAAAATCCCCCATTTTTGACCTAAAACCCCACATTTTGCACCCAAAATCCTGCAATTTCCCCCTCAAAATCCCGCAATTTTTCCCCAAAATCCCACATCTTTGCACCAAATTCCCGCATTTCGCAACAAAATCCCACATTTTGCCCCAAATTCCCGCATTTCACACCAAATTCCCACATTTTGCCCCAAAATCCCGTGATTTCCCCCCAAATTCCCCCGTTTTGCCCCCCAAATCCCACATTTTTGACACAAATCCCCACATTTTACACCAAAATCCCACATTTCGCCCCCAAAATCCCACGATTTCCCCCAAAACCCCCCATTTTTGACCTAAAACCCCACATTTTGCACCCAAAATCCTGCAATTTCCCCCTCAAAATCCCGCATTTTTCACCCAAATTCCCACATTCCACACCAATATCTCACATTTTGCCCCAAAATCCCGTGATTTCACCCCAAATTCCCCCATCTCGCCCCCCAAATCCTGCATTTTTGCCCCAAATTCCTGCATTTCGCACCAAATTCCCACATTTTGCCCCCAAAATCCCACATTTTTGACCCAAATTCCTCCATTTTGCCCCCAAATCCCGCATTTTAACCCAAATTCCTGCATTTCGCACCAAAATCCCACATTTTGCCACCAAAATCCCGCAATTTCCCCCCAAAATCCCCCATTTTTGCCCCAAATTCCTGCATTTTGCACCAAAATCCCACATTTTGCCCCCCAAATTCCACGATTTCCCACCAAATTCCCACATTTTGCCCGTCAAATCCGACAATTTACCCCCAAAATCCCACATTTTACCCCCAAATCCTGCATTTTTGCCCTGAATTCCCACATTTAACACCAAATTCCCACATTTTGCCCCCAAAATCCCGTATTTTTGCCCCAAATTCCCACATTTTGCCCCCTAAATCCCGCATTTTTGACACAAATCCCCTCATTTTACACCCAAATCCCACGATTTCGCCCCCAAAATCCCGCGATTTCCCCCAAAACCCCCCATTTTTGACCTAAAACCCTACATTTTGCCCCCAAAATCCTGCAATTTCCCCCCAAAATCCCCCATTTTGCTTCCCAAATCCCACAGTTTTGCCCTGAATTCCCACATTTTACACCAAAATCCTGCAATTTCCCCCCAAAATCCCACATTTTTGACCCAAATCCCCACATTTTACACCAAAATCCCACATTTTGCCCCCCAAATCCCACATTTTTGCCCCAAATTCCTCAATTTTGCCCCCAAATCACGCATTTTTGACCCCAAACCCCGCATTTCGCACCAAATTCCCCCATTTTGCCCCCAAAATCCCGCGATTTCCCCCAAATTCCCCCGTTTAGCCCCCCAAATCCCACATTTTTGACCCAAAATCCCGCAATTTCCCCCCAAATTCCCCCGTTTCGTGCCCCAAATCCCGCATTTTTGCCCCAAATTCCACATTTCGCACCAAAATCCCACATTTTGCCCCCAAAATCCCACATTTTTGCCCCAAAATCCCGCAATTTCCCCCCAAATTCCCCCGTTTCGTGCCCCAAATCCCACACTTTTGCCCCAAATTCCACATTTCGCACGAAAATCCCACATTTTGCCCCCTGAAGCCCACATTTTTGCCCCAACATCCTGCAATTTCCCCCAAATTCCCACATTTCGCCCCCCAAATCCCACATTTTTGACCCAAATTCCCACATTTCGCCCCCCAAATCCCGCATTTTTCTTCCAAAGTCCCGCGATTTCCCCCCAAATACCCCCATTTCGCCCACAAAGCCCACAATTTTGACCCAAATTCCCACATTTTGCCCCCAAAATCCTGCTGTTTCCCCCCAAAATCCCACATTTTTGCCCCAGATTCCCACATTTTACACCAAAATCCCACATTTTGCCCCCCAAATCCCACATTTTTGACCCAAATTCCCCCATTTTGCCCCCAAATCCCACATTTTTGACCCAAATCCCCGCATTTCGCACCAAAATCCAACATTTTGCCCCCTAAATCCCACGATTTCCCCACAAATCCCACATTTTTGCCCCAAATTCCTGCATTTTGCACCAAAATCCCACAATTTACCCCCAAAATCCCACATTTTACCCCCAAATCCTGCATTTTTGCCCTGAATTCCCACATTTAACACCAAATTCCCACATTTTGCCCCCAAAATCCCACATTTTTGCCCCAAATTCCCACATTTTGCCCCACAAATCCCACATTTTTGCCCCAAATTCCCACATTTCACACCAAATACCCACATTTTGCCACCCAAAACCCCACGATTTCCCCCAAAATCCCCCATTTTTGACCTAAAACCCCACATTTTGCACCCAAAATCCTGCAATTTCCCCCTCAAAATCCCGCAATTTTTCCCCAAAATCCCACATCTTTGCACCAAATTCCCGCATTTCGCAACAAAATCCCACATTTTGCCCCAAATTCCCGCATTTCACACCAAATTCCCACATTTTTGCCCCCAAATCCCGTGATTTCCCCCCAAATTCCCCCGTTTTGCCCCGCAAATCCCACATTTTTGACACAAATCCCCACATTTTACACCAAAATCCCACATTTCGCCCCCAAAATCCCACGATTTCCCCCAAAACCCCCCATTCTTGACCTAAAACCCCACATTTTGCACCCAAAATCCTGCAATTTCCCCCTCAAAATCCCGCATTTTTCACCCAAATTCCCACATTCCACACCAATATCTCACATTTTGCACCAAAATCCCGTGATTTCACCACAAATTCCCCCATCTCGCCCCCCAAATCCTGCATTTTTGCACCAAATTCCCACATTTTACACCAAATTCCCACATTTTGCCCCCAAAATCCCACATTTTTGACCCAAATTCCTCCATTTTGCCCCCAAATCCCGCATTTTAACCCAAATTCCTCCATTTCGCACCAAAATCCCACATTTTGCCACCAAAATCCCGCAATTTCCCCCCAAAATCCCCCATTTTTGCCCCAAATTCCTGCATTTTGCACCAAATTCCCACATTTTACACCAAATTCCCACATTTCGCCCCCAAATCCCACATTTTTGACCCAAATTCCCACATTTCGCCCCCAAAATCCCGCTATTTCCCCCCAAATCCCACATTTTTGCCCGAAATTCCCACGTTTTACACCAAAATCCCACATTTGGCCCCCAAATCCCGCGATTTCCCCCCAAATCCCCCATTTCGCCCCCCAAATCCCACTTTTTTGCCCCAAATTCCCACATTTCACACCAATATACCACATTTTGCCCCCAAAATCCCGCGATTTCCCCCCAAATCCCCCATTTTTACCCTAAAACCGCACATTTTGCCCCCAAAATCCTGCAATTTCCCCCAAAAATCCCCGATTTTTGCCCCAAATTCACCCATTTCGCTCGACAAATCTCTCATTTTTGCCCCAAAATCCCACGATTTCCCCCCAAATCCCCCCGTTTCGCCCCCCAAAATCCCACATTTTTGACCCAAATCCCCACATTTCGCACCAAAATCCCACATTTCGCCCCCTGAAGCCCACATTTTTGCCCCAACATCCCGCAATTTCCCCCAAATTCCCACATTTCGCCCCCCAAATCCCACATTTTTGACCCAAATTCCCACATTTCGCCCCCCAAATCCCACATTTTTCTTCCAAAGTCCCGCGATTTCCCCCCAAATTCCCCCATTTCGCCCCCCAAAGCCCACAATTTTGACCCAAATTCCCACATTTCACACCAAATTCCCACATTTTGCCCCCAAAATCCCGCGATTTCCCCCCAAATCCCCCATTTTTACCCTAAAACCGCACATTTTGCCCCCCAAATCCTGCAATTTCCCCCCAAAATCCCCCATTTTGCTTCCCAAATCCCACATTTTTGCCCTGCATTCCCACATTTTACACCAAAATCCTGCAATTTACCCCCAAATCCCACATTTTTCCCCCAAATTTCCGCATTTCACACCAATATCCCACATTTTGCCCCCCAAATCCCGCATTTTTGCCCCAAATTCTGCAATTTCGCCCCCCAAATCCCCCATTTTTGCCCCAAATTCCCACATTTTACACCAAAATCCCACATTTTGCCCCCCAAATCCCACATTTTTGACCCAAATTCCCCCATTTTGCCCCCAAATCCCACATTTTTGACCCAAATCCCCGCATTTTGCACCAAAATCCAACATTTTGCCCCCTAAATCCCACGATTTCCCCACAAATCCCCCATTTTTGCCCCAAATTCCTGCATTTTGCACCAAAATCCCACAATTTACCCCCAAAATCCCACATTTTGCCCCCAAATCCTGCATTTTTGCCCTGAATTCCCACATTTAACACCTAATTCCCACATTTTGCCCCCAAAATCCCACATTTTTGCCCCAAATTCCCACATTTTGCCCCACAAATCCCACATTTTTGCCCCAAATTCCCACATTTCACACCAAATACCCACATTTTGCCACCCAAACCCCCACGATTTCCCCCAAAATCCCCCATTTTTGACCTAAAACCCCACATTTTGCACCCAAAATCCTGCAATTTCCCCCTCAAAATCCCGCAATTTTTCCCCAAAATCCCACATCTTTGCACCAAATTCCCGCATTTCGCAACAAAATCCCACATTTTGCCCCAAATTCCCGCATTTCACACCAAATTCCCACATTTTGCCCCAAAATCCCGTGATTTCCCCCCAAATTCCCCCGTTTTGCCCCCCAAATCCCACATTTTTGACACAAATCCCCACATTTTACACCAAAATCCCACATTTCGCCCCCAAAATCCCACGATTTCCCCCAAAACCCCCCATTTTTGACCTAAAACCCCACATTTTGCACCCAAAATCCTGCAATTTCCCCCTCAAAATCCCGCATTTTTCACCCAAATTCCCACATTCCACACCAATATCTCACATTTTGCCCCAAAATCCCGTGATTTCACCCCAAATTCCCCCATCTCGCCCCCCAAATCCTGCATTTTTGCCCCAAATTCCTGCATTTCGCACCAAATTCCCACATTTTGCCCCCAAAATCCCACATTTTTGACCCAAATTCCTCCATTTTGCCCCCAAATCCCGCATTTTAACCCAAATTCCTGCATTTCGCACCAAAATCCCACATTTTGCCACCAAAATCCCGCAATTTCCCCCCAAAATCCCCCATTTTTGCCCCAAATTCCTGCATTTTGCACCAAAATCCCACATTTTGCCCCCCAAATTCCACGATTTCCCACCAAATTCCCACATTTTGCCCGTCAAATCCGACAATTTACCCCCAAAATCCCACATTTTACCCCCAAATCCTGCATTTTTGCCCTGAATTCCCACATTTAACACCAAATTCCCACATTTTGCCCCCAAAATCCCGTATTTTTGCCCCAAATTCCCACATTTTGCCCCCTAAATCCCGCATTTTTGACACAAATCCCCTCATTTTACACCCAAATCCCACGATTTCGCCCCCAAAATCCCGCGATTTCCCCCAAAACCCCCCATTTTTGACCTAAAACCCTACATTTTGCCCCCAAAATCCTGCAATTTCCCCCCAAAATCCCCCATTTTGCTTCCCAAATCCCACAGTTTTGCCCTGAATTCCCACATTTTACACCAAAATCCTGCAATTTCCCCCCAAAATCCCACATTTTTGACCCAAATCCCCACATTTTACACCAAAATCCCACATTTTGCCCCCCAAATCCCACATTTTTGCCCCAAATTCCTCAATTTTGCCCCCAAATCACGCATTTTTGACCCCAAACCCCGCATTTCGCACCAAATTCCCCCATTTTGCCCCCAAAATCCCGCGATTTCCCCCAAATTCCCCCGTTTAGCCCCCCAAATCCCACATTTTTGACCCAAAATCCCGCAATTTCCCCCCAAATTCCCCCGTTTCGTGCCCCAAATCCCGCATTTTTGCCCCAAATTCCACATTTCGCACCAAAATCCCACATTTTGCCCCCAAAATCCCACATTTTTGCCCCAAAATCCCGCAATTTCCCCCCAAATTCCCCCGTTTCGTGCCCCAAATCCCACACTTTTGCCCCAAATTCCACATTTCGCACGAAAATCCCACATTTTGCCCCCTGAAGCCCACATTTTTGCCCCAACATCCTGCAATTTCCCCCAAATTCCCACATTTCGCCCCCCAAATCCCACATTTTTGACCCAAATTCCCACATTTCGCCCCCCAAATCCCGCATTTTTCTTCCAAAGTCCCGCGATTTCCCCCCAAATACCCCCATTTCGCCCACAAAGCCCACAATTTTGACCCAAATTCCCACATTTTGCCCCCAAAATCCTGCTGTTTCCCCCCAAAATCCCACATTTTTGCCCCAGATTCCCACATTTTACACCAAAATCCCACATTTTGCCCCCCAAATCCCACATTTTTGACCCAAATTCCCCCATTTTGCCCCCAAATCCCACATTTTTGACCCAAATCCCCGCATTTCGCACCAAAATCCAACATTTTGCCCCCTAAATCCCACGATTTCCCCACAAATCCCACATTTTTGCCCCAAATTCCTGCATTTTGCACCAAAATCCCACAATTTACCCCCAAAATCCCACATTTTACCCCCAAATCCTGCATTTTTGCCCTGAATTCCCACATTTAACACCAAATTCCCACATTTTGCCCCCAAAATCCCGTATTTTTGCCCCAAATTCCCACATTTTGCCCCACAAATCCCACATTTTTGCCCCAAATTCCCACATTTCACACCAAATACCCACATTTTGCCACCCAAACCCCCACGATTTCCCCCAAAATCCCCCATTTTTGACCTAAAACCCCACATTTTGCACCCAAAATCCTGCAATTTCCCCCTCAAAATCCCGCAATTTTTCCCCAAAATCCCACATCTTTGCACCAAATTCCCGCATTTCGCAACAAAATCCCACATTTTGCCCCAAATTCCCGCATTTCACACCAAATTCCCACATTTTTGCCCCCAAATCCCGTGATTTCCCCCCAAATTCCCCCGTTTTGCCCCGCAAATCCCACATTTTTGACACAAATCCCCACATTTTACACCAAAATCCCACATTTCGCCCCCAAAATCCCACGATTTCCCCCAAAACCCCCCATTCTTGACCTAAAACCCCACATTTTGCACCCAAAATCCTGCAATTTCCCCCTCAAAATCCCGCATTTTTCACCCAAATTCCCACATTCCACACCAATATCTCACATTTTGCACCAAAATCCCGTGATTTCACCACAAATTCCCCCATCTCGCCCCCCAAATCCTGCATTTTTGCACCAAATTCCCACATTTTACACCAAATTCCCACATTTTGCCCCCAAAATCCCACATTTTTGACCCAAATTCCTCCATTTTGCCCCCAAATCCCGCATTTTAACCCAAATTCCTCCATTTCGCACCAAAATCCCACATTTTGCCACCAAAATCCCGCAATTTCCCCCCAAAATCCCCCATTTTTGCCCCAAATTCCTGCATTTTGCACCAAATTCCCACATTTTACACCAAATTCCCACATTTCGCCCCCAAATCCCACATTTTTGACCCAAATTCCCACATTTCGCCCCCAAAATCCCGCTATTTCCCCCCAAATCCCACATTTTTGCCCGAAATTCCCACGTTTTACACCAAAATCCCACATTTGGCCCCCAAATCCCGCGATTTCCCCCCAAATCCCCCATTTCGCCCCCCAAATCCCACTTTTTTGCCCCAAATTCCCACATTTCACACCAATATACCACATTTTGCCCCCAAAATCCCGCGATTTCCCCCCAAATCCCCCATTTTTACCCTAAAACCGCACATTTTGCCCCCAAAATCCTGCAATTTCCCCCAAAAATCCCCGATTTTTGCCCCAAATTCACCCATTTCGCTCGACAAATCTCTCATTTTTGCCCCAAAATCCCACGATTTCCCCCCAAATCCCCCCGTTTCGCCCCCCAAAATCCCACATTTTTGACCCAAATCCCCACATTTCGCACCAAAATCCCACATTTCGCCCCCTGAAGCCCACATTTTTGCCCCAACATCCCGCAATTTCCCCCAAATTCCCACATTTCGCCCCCCAAATCCCACATTTTTGACCCAAATTCCCACATTTCGCCCCCCAAATCCCACATTTTTCTTCCAAAGTCCCGCGATTTCCCCCCAAATTCCCCCATTTCGCCCCCCAAAGCCCACAATTTTGACCCAAATTCCCACATTTCACACCAAATTCCCACATTTTGCCCCCAAAATCCCGCGATTTCCCCCCAAATCCCCCATTTTTACCCTAAAACCGCACATTTTGCCCCCCAAATCCTGCAATTTCCCCCCAAAATCCCCCATTTTGCTTCCCAAATCCCACATTTTTGCCCTGCATTCCCACATTTTACACCAAAATCCTGCAATTTACCCCCAAATCCCACATTTTTCCCCCAAATTTCCGCATTTCACACCAATATCCCACATTTTGCCCCCCAAATCCCGCATTTTTGCCCCAAATTCTGCAATTTCGCCCCCCAAATCCCCCATTTTTGCCCCAAATTCCCACATTTTACACCAAAATCCCACATTTTGCCCCCCAAATCCCACATTTTTGACCCAAATTCCCCCATTTTGCCCCCAAATCCCACATTTTTGACCCAAATCCCCGCATTTTGCACCAAAATCCAACATTTTGCCCCCTAAATCCCACGATTTCCCCACAAATCCCCCATTTTTGCCCCAAATTCCTGCATTTTGCACCAAAATCCCACAATTTACCCCCAAAATCCCACATTTTGCCCCCAAATCCTGCATTTTTGCCCTGAATTCCCACATTTAACACCTAATTCCCACATTTTGCCCCCAAAATCCCACATTTTTGCCCCAAATTCCCACATTTTGCCCCACAAATCCCACATTTTTGCCCCAAATTCCCACATTTCACACCAAATACCCACATTTTGCCACCCAAACCCCCACGATTTCCCCCAAAATCCCCCATTTTTGACCTAAAACCCCACATTTTGCACCCAAAATCCTGCAATTTCCCCCTCAAAATCCCGCAATTTTTCCCCAAAATCCCACATCTTTGCACCAAATTCCCGCATTTCGCAACAAAATCCCACATTTTGCCCCAAATTCCCGCATTTCACACCAAATTCCCACATTTTGCCCCAAAATCCCGTGATTTCCCCCCAAATTCCCCCGTTTTGCCCCCCAAATCCCACATTTTTGACACAAATCCCCACATTTTACACCAAAATCCCACATTTCGCCCCCAAAATCCCACGATTTCCCCCAAAACCCCCCATTTTTGACCTAAAACCCCACATTTTGCACCCAAAATCCTGCAATTTCCCCCTCAAAATCCCGCATTTTTCACCCAAATTCCCACATTCCACACCAATATCTCACATTTTGCCCCAAAATCCCGTGATTTCACCCCAAATTCCCCCATCTCGCCCCCCAAATCCTGCATTTTTGCCCCAAATTCCTGCATTTCGCACCAAATTCCCACATTTTGCCCCCAAAATCCCACATTTTTGACCCAAATTCCTCCATTTTGCCCCCAAATCCCGCATTTTAACCCAAATTCCTGCATTTCGCACCAAAATCCCACATTTTGCCACCAAAATCCCGCAATTTCCCCCCAAAATCCCCCATTTTTGCCCCAAATTCCTGCATTTTGCACCAAAATCCCACATTTTGCCCCCCAAATTCCACGATTTCCCACCAAATTCCCACATTTTGCCCGTCAAATCCGACAATTTACCCCCAAAATCCCACATTTTACCCCCAAATCCTGCATTTTTGCCCTGAATTCCCACATTTAACACCAAATTCTCACATTTTGCCCCCAAAATCCCGTATTTTTGCCCCAAATTCCCACATTTTGCCCCCTAAATCCCGCATTTTTGACACAAATCCCCTCATTTTACACCCAAATCCCACATTTCGCCCCCAAAATCCCGCGATTTCCCCCAAAACCCCCCATTTTTGACCTAAAACCCTACATTTTGCCCCCAAAATCCTGCAATTTCCCCCCAAAATCCCCCATTTTGCTTCCCAAATCCCACAGTTTTGCCCTGAATTCCCACATTTTACACCAAAATCCTGCAATTTCCCCCCAAAATCCCACATTTTTGACCCAAATCCCCACATTTTACACCAAAATCCCACATTTTGCCCCCCAAATCCCACATTTTTGCCCCAAATTCCTCAATTTTGCCCCCAAATCACGCATTTTTGACCCCAAACCCCGCATTTCGCACCAAATTCCCCCATTTTGCCCCCAAAATCCCGCGATTTCCCCCAAATTCCCCCGTTTAGCCCCCCAAATCCCACATTTTTGACCCAAAATCCCGCAATTTCCCCCCAAATTCCCCCGTTTCGTGCCCCAAATCCCGCATTTTTGCCCCAAATTCCACATTTCGCACCAAAATCCCACATTTTGCCCCCAAAATCCCACATTTTTGCCCCAAAATCCCGCAATTTCCCCCCAAATTCCCCCGTTTCGTGCCCCAAATCCCACACTTTTGCCCCAAATTCCACATTTCGCACGAAAATCCCACATTTTGCCCCCTGAAGCCCACATTTTTGCCCCAACATCCTGCAATTTCCCCCAAATTCCCACATTTCGCCCCCCAAATCCCACATTTTTGACCCAAATTCCCACATTTCGCCCCCCAAATCCCGCATTTTTCTTCCAAAGTCCCGCGATTTCCCCCCAAATACCCCCATTTCGCCCACAAAGCCCACAATTTTGACCCAAATTCCCACATTTTGCCCCCAAAATCCTGCTGTTTCCCCCCAAAATCCCACATTTTTGCCCCAGATTCCCACATTTTACACCAAAATCCCACATTTTGCCCCCCAAATCCCACATTTTTGACCCAAATTCCCCCATTTTGCCCCCAAATCCCACATTTTTGACCCAAATCCCCGCATTTCGCACCAAAATCCAACATTTTGCCCCCTAAATCCCACGATTTCCCCACAAATCCCACATTTTTGCCCCAAATTCCTGCATTTTGCACCAAAATCCCACAATTTACCCCCAAAATCCCACATTTTACCCCCAAATCCTGCATTTTTGCCCTGAATTCCCACATTTAACACCAAATTCCCACATTTTGCCCCCAAAATCCCGTATTTTTGCCCCAAATTCCCACATTTTGCCCCACAAATCCCACATTTTTGCCCCAAATTCCCACATTTCACACCAAATACCCACATTTTGCCACCCAAAACCCCACGATTTCCCCCAAAATCCCCCATTTTTGACCTAAAACCCCACATTTTGCACCCAAAATCCTGCAATTTCCCCCTCAAAATCCCGCAATTTTTCCCCAAAATCCCACATCTTTGCACCAAATTCCCGCATTTCGCAACAAAATCCCACATTTTGCCCCAAATTCCCGCATTTCACACCAAATTCCCACATTTTTGCCCCCAAATCCCGTGATTTCCCCCCAAATTCCCCCGTTTTGCCCCGCAAATCCCACATTTTTGACACAAATCCCCACATTTTACACCAAAATCCCACATTTCGCCCCCAAAATCCCACGATTTCCCCCAAAACCCCCCATTCTTGACCTAAAACCCCACATTTTGCACCCAAAATCCTGCAATTTCCCCCTCAAAATCCCGCATTTTTCACCCAAATTCCCACATTCCACACCAATATCTCACATTTTGCACCAAAATCCCGTGATTTCACCACAAATTCCCCCATCTCGCCCCCCAAATCCTGCATTTTTGCACCAAATTCCCACATTTTACACCAAATTCCCACATTTTGCCCCCAAAATCCCACATTTTTGACCCAAATTCCTCCATTTTGCCCCCAAATCCCGCATTTTAACCCAAATTCCTCCATTTCGCACCAAAATCCCACATTTTGCCCCCAAAATCCCGCAATTTCCCCCCAAAATCCCCCATTTTTGCCCCAAATTCCTGCATTTTGCACAAAAATCCCACATTTTGCCCCCCAAATTCCACGATTTCCCCCCAAATTCCCACATTTTGCCCATAAAATCCCACATTTTGCCCCTCAAAATCCCGCAATTTTTCCCCAAAATCCCACATCTTTGCACCAAATTCCCGCATTTTGCCCCCTAAATCCCGCATTTTTGACACAAATCCCCTCATTTTACACCCAAATCCCACATTTCGCCCCCAAAATCCCGCGATTTCCCCCAAAACCCCCCATTTTTGACCTAAAACCCTACATTTTGCCCCCAAAATCCTGCAATTTCCCCCCAAAATCCCCCATTTTGCTTCCCAAATCCCACAGTTTTGCCCTGAATTCCCACATTTTACACCAAAATCCTGCAATTTCCCCCCAAAATCCCACATTTTTGACCCAAATCCCCACATTTTACACCAAAATCCCACATTTTGCCCCCCAAATCCCACATTTTTGCCCCAAATTCCTCAATTTTGCCCCCAAATCACGCATTTTTGACCCCAAACCCCGCATTTCGCACCAAATTCCCCCATTTTGCCCCCAAAATCCCGCGATTTCCCCCAAATTCCCCCGTTTAGCCCCCCAAATCCCACATTTTTGACCGAAAATCCCGCAATTTCCCCCCAAATTCCCCCGTTTCGTGCCCCAAATCCCGCATTTTTGCCCCAAATTCCACATTTCGCACCAAAATCCCACATTTTGCCCCCAAAATCCCACATTTTTGCCCCAAAATCCCGCAATTTCCCCCCAAATTCCCCCGTTTCGTGCCCCAAATCCCACACTTTTGCCCCAAATTCCACATTTCGCACGAAAATCCCACATTTTGCCCCCTGAAGCCCACATTTTTGCCCCAACATCCTGCAATTTCCCCCAAATTCCCACATTTCGCCCCCCAAATCCCACATTTTTGACCCAAATTCCCACATTTCGCCCCCCAAATCCCGCATTTTTCTTCCAAAGTCCCGCGATTTCCCCCCAAATACCCCCATTTCGCCCACAAAGCCCACAATTTTGACCCAAATTCCCACATTTTGCCCCCAAAATCCTGCTGTTTCCCCCCAAAATCCCACATTTTTGCCCCAGATTCCCACATTTTACACCAAAATCCCACATTTTGCCCCCCAAATCCCACATTTTTGACCCAAATTCCCCCATTTTGCCCCCAAATCCCACATTTTTGACCCAAATCCCCGCATTTCGCACCAAAATCCAACATTTTGCCCCCTAAATCCCACGATTTCCCCACAAATCCCACATTTTTGCCCCAAATTCCTGCATTTTGCACCAAAATCCCACAATTTACCCCCAAAATCCCACATTTTACCCCCAAATCCTGCATTTTTGCCCTGAATTCCCACATTTAACACCAAATTCCCACATTTTGCCCCCAAAATCCCGTATTTTTGCCCCAAATTCCCACATTTTGCCCCACAAATCCCACATTTTTGCCCCAAATTCCCACATTTCACACCAAATACCCACATTTTGCCACCCAAAACCCCACGATTTCCCCCAAAATCCCCCATTTTTGACCTAAAACCCCACATTTTGCACCCAAAATCCTGCAATTTCCCCCTCAAAATCCCGCAATTTTTCCCCAAAATCCCACATCTTTGCACCAAATTCCCGCATTTCGCAACAAAATCCCACATTTTGCCCCAAATTCCCGCATTTCACACCAAATTCCCACATTTTTGCCCCCAAATCCCGTGATTTCCCCCCAAATTCCCCCGTTTTGCCCCGCAAATCCCACATTTTTGACACAAATCCCCACATTTTACACCAAAATCCCACATTTCGCCCCCAAAATCCCACGATTTCCCCCAAAACCCCCCATTTTTGACCTAAAACCCCACATTTTGCACCCAAAATCCTGCAATTTCCCCCTCAAAATCCCGCATTTTTCACCCAAATTCCCACATTCCACACCAATATCTCACATTTTGCCCCAAAATCCCGTGATTTCACCCCAAATTCCCCCATCTCGCCCCCCAAATCCTGCATTTTTGCACCAAATTCCCACATTTTACACCAAATTCCCACATTTTGCCCCCAAAATCCCACATTTTTGACCCAAATTCCTCCATTTTGCCCCCAAATCCCGCATTTTAACCCAAATTCCTCCATTTCGCACCAAAATCCCACATTTTGCCCCCAAAATCCCGCAATTTCCCCCCAAAATCCCCCATTTTTGCCCCAAATTCCTGCATTTTGCACCAAAATCCCACATTTTGCCCCCCAAATTCCACGATTTCCCCCCAAATTCCCACATTTTGCCCATCAAATCCCACATTTTGCCCCTCAAAATCCCGCAATTTTTCCCCAAAATCCCACATCTTTGCACCAAATTCCCGCATTTTGCACCAAAATCCCACATTTTTGCCCCAAAATCCCGTGATTTCCCCCCAAATTCCCCCGTTTTGCCCCCCAAATCCTGCACATTTTTGACACAAATCCCCTCATTTTACACCCAAATCCCACATTTCGCCCCCAAAATCCCGCGATTTCCCCCAAAACCCCCCATTTTTGACCTAAAACCCTACATTTTGCACCCAAAATCCTGCAATTTCCCCCCAAAATCCCCCATTTTGCTTCCCAAATCCCACAGTTTTGCCCTGAATTCCCACATTTTACACCAAAATCCTGCAATTTCCCCCCAAAATCCCACATTTTTGACCCAAATCCCCACATTTTACACCCAAATCCCACATTTTGCCCCCCAAATCCCACATTTTTGCCCCAAATTCCTCAATTTTGCCCCCAAATCACGCATTTTTGACCCCAAACCCCGCATTTCGCACCAAATTCCCCCATTTTGCCCCCAAAATCCCGCGATTTCCCCCAAATTCCCCCGTTTAGCCCCCCAAATCCCACATTTTTGACCGAAAATCCCGCAATTTCCCCCCAAATTCCCCCGTTTCGTGCCCCAAATCCCGCATTTTTGCCCCAAATTCCACATTTCGCACCAAAATCCCACATTTTGCCCCCAAAATCCCACATTTTTGCCCCAAAATCCCGCAATTTCCCCCCAAATTCCCCCGTTTCGTGCCCCAAATCCCACATTTTTGCCCCAAAGTCCACATTTCGCACCAAAATCCCACATTTTGCCCCCCAAATCCCACATTTTTGCCCCAACATCCCGCAATTTCCCCCAAATTCCCACATTTCGCCCCCCAAATCCCACATTTTTGACCCAAATTCCCACATTTCGCCCCCCAAATCCCGCATTTTTCTTCCAAAGTCCCGCGATTTCCCCCCAAATACCCCCATTTCGCCCCCAAAGCCCACAATTTTGACCCAAATTCCCACATTTCGCCCCCAAAATCCTGCTGTTTCCCCCCAAAATCCCACATTTTTGCCCCAGATTCCCACATTTTACACCAAAATCCCACATTTTGCCCCCCAAATCCCATATTTTTGACCCAAATTCCCCCATTTTGCCCCCAAATCCCACATTTTTGACCCAAATCCCCGCATTTTGCACCAAAATCCCACAATTTACCCCAAAAATCCCACATTTTGCCCCCAAATCCCGCATTTTTGCCCTGAATTCCCACATTTCACACCAAATTCCACATTTTGCAACCCAAAACCCCACGATTTCCCCCAAAATCCCCCATTTTTACCCTAAAAACCCACATTTCGCCACCCAAATCCCGCATTTTTCTTCCAAAGTCCCGCAATTTCCCCCCAAATCCTGCAATTTTGCCCCCCAAATCCCACATTTTTGCCCCAAATTCCCAACTTTAACACCAAATTCCCACATTTCGCCCCCCAAATCCCAAATTTTTGCCCCAAATTCCCCAATTTCGCCCCCCAAAGCCCACAATTTTGACCCAAATTCCCACATTTCGCCCCACAAATCCCGCATTTTTGCCCCAAATTCCCACATTTCGCCCCCCAAATCCCACATTTTTGACCCAAATTCCCACATTTCGCCACCCAAATCCCGCATTTTTCTTCCAAAGTCCCGCGATTTCCCCCCAAATTCCCCCATTTTGCCCCCAAAATCCCACATTTTTGCCCTGAATTCCCACCTTTTACACCAAATTCCCCCATTTCGCCCCCCAAATCCCGCTTTTTTCCCCAAATTCCCCAATTTCGCCCCCCAAAGCCCACAATTTTGACCCAAATTCCCACATTTTGCCCCCAAAATCCCGCTATTTCCCCCCAAAATCCCCGATTTTTGCCCCAAATTCCTGCATTTTGCACCAAAATCCCACATTTTGCCCCCAAAATCCCACGATTTCCCCCCAAATTCCCCCATTTTTGCCCCAAATTCACCCATTTCGCTCGACAAATCTCGCATTTTTGCCCCAAAATCCCACGATTTCCCCCCAAATCCCCCCGTTTCGCCCCCCAAAATCCCACATTTTTGACCCAAATCCCCACATTTCGCACCAAAATCCCACATTTCGCCCCCTGAAGCCCACATTTTTGCCCCAACATCCCGCAATTTCCCCCAAATTCCCACATTTCGCCCCCCAAATCCCACATTTTTGACCCAAATTCCCACATTTCGCCCCCCAAATCCCACATTTTTCTTCCAAAGTCCCGCGATTTCCCCCCAAATTCCCCCATTTCGCCCCCCAAAGCCCACAATTTTGACCCAAATTCGCACATTTCACACCAAATTCCCACATTTTGCCCCCAAAATCCCGCGATTTCCCCCCAAATCCCCCATTTTTACCCTAAAACCGCACATTTTGCCCCCCAAATCCTGCAATTTCCCCCCAAAATCCCCCATTTTGCTTCCCAAATCCCACATTTTTGCCCTGCATTCCCACATTTTACACCAAAATCCTGCAATTTACCCCCAAATCCCACATTTTTCCCCCAAATTTCCGCATTTCACACCAATATCCCACATTTTGCCCCCCAAATCCCGCATTTTTGACCCAAATTCCCCAATTTTGCCCCCCAAATCCCCCATTTTTGCCCCAAATTCCCACATTTTACACCAAATTCCCACATTTTGCCCCCCAAATCCCACATTTTTGACCCAAATTCCCCCATTTTGACCCCAAATCCCACATTTTTGACCCAAATCCCGGCATTTCGCACCAAAATCCCACAATTTACCCCAAAAATCCCACATTTTGCCCCCAAATCCCGCATTTTTGCCCTGAATTCCCACATTTCACACCAAATTCCACATTTTGCAACCCAAAACCCCACGATTTCCCCCAAAATCCCCCATTTTTACCCTAAAAACCCACATTTCGCCACCCAAATCCCGCATTTTTCTTCCAAAGTCCCGCAATTTCCCCCCAAATCCTGCAATTTTGCCCCCCAAATCCCACATTTTTGCCCCAAATTCCCAACTTTAACACCAAATTCCCACATTTCGCCCCCCAAATCCCAAATTTTTGCCCCAAATTCCCCAATTTCGCCCCCCAAAGCCCACAATTTTGACCCAAATTCCCACATTTCGCCCCACAAATCCCGCATTTTTGACCCAAATTCCCACATTTCGCCACCCAAATCCCGCATTTTTCTTCCAAAGTCCTGCGATTTCCCCCCAAATTCCCCCATTTTGCCCCCCAAATCCCACATTTTTGCCCTGAATTCCCACCTTTTACACCAAATTCCCCCATTTTGCCCCCCAAATCCCGCTTTTTTCCCCAAATTCCCCAATTTCGCCCCCCAAAGCCCACAATTTTGACCCAAATTCCCACATTTCGCCCCCAAAATCCCGCTATTTCCCCCCAAATCCCACATTTTTGCCCCAAATTCCCACGTTTTACACCAAAATCCCACATTTGGCCCCCAAATCCCACGATTTCCCCCCAAATCCCCCATTTTGCCCCCCAAATCCCACTTTTTTGCCCCAAATTCCCACATTTCACACCAATATACCACATTTTGCCCCCAAAATCCCGCGATTTCCCCCCAAATCCCCCATTTTTACCCTAAAACCGCACATTTTGCCCCCAAAATCCTGCAATTTCCCCCAAAAATCCCCGATTTTTGCCCCAAATTCACCCATTTCGCTCGACAAATCTCGCATTTTTGCCCCAAAATCCCACGATTTCCCCCCAAATCCCCCCGTTTCGCCCCCCAAAATCCCACATTTTTGACCCAAATCCCCACATTTCGCACCAAAATCCCACATTTCGCCCCCTGAAGCCCACATTTTTGCCCCAAAATCCCGCAATTTCCCCCAAATTCCCACATTTCGCCCCCCAAATCCCACATTTTTGACCCAAATTCCCACATTTCGCCCCCCAAATCCCACATTTTTCTTCCAAAGTCCCGCGATTTCCCCCCAAATTCCCCCATTTCGCCCCCCAAAGCCCACAATTTTGACCCAAATTCCCACATTTCACACCAAATTCCCACATTTTGCCCCCAAAATCCCGCGATTTCCCCCCAAATCCCCCATTTTTACCCTAAAACCGCACATTTTGCCCCCCAAATCCTGCAATTTCCCCCCAAAATCCCCCATTTTGCTTCCCAAATCCCACATTTTTGCCCTGCATTCCCACATTTTACACCAAAATCCTGCAATTTACCCCCAAATCCCACATTTTTCCCCCAAATTTCCGCATTTCACACCAATATCCCACATTTTGCCCCCCAAATCCCGCATTTTTGCCCCAAATTCCCCAATTTCGCCCCCCAAATCCCCCATTTTTGCCCCAAATTCCCACATTTTACACCAAATTCCCACATTTTGCCCCCCAAATCCCACATTTTTGACCCAAATTCCCCCATTTTGCCCCCAAATCCCACATTTTTGACCCAACTCCCCGCATTTCGCACCAAAATCCAATATTTTGCCCCCTAAATCCCACGATTTCCCCACAAATCCCCCATTTTTGCCCCAAATTCCTGCATTTTGCACCAAAATCCCACAATTTACCCCCAAAATCCCACATTTTACCCCCAAATCCTGCATTTTTGCCCTGAATTCCCACATTTAACACCAAATTCCCACATTTTGCCCCCAAAATCCCGTATTTTTGCCCCAAATTCCCACATTTTGCCCCACAAATCCCACATTTTTGCCCCAAATTCCCACATTTCACACCAAATACCCACATTTTGCCACCCAAAACCCCACGATTTCCCCCAAAATCCCCCATTTTTGACCTAAAACCCCACATTTTGCACCCAAAATCCTGCAATTTCCCCCTCAAAATCCCGCAATTTTTCCCCAAAATCCCACATCTTTGCACCAAATTCCCGCATTTCGCAACAAAATCCCACATTTTGCCCCAAATTCCCGCATTTCACACCAAATTCCCACATTTTTGCCCCCAAATCCCGTGATTTCCCCCCAAATTCCCCCGTTTTGCCCCGCAAATCCCGCATTTTTGACACAAATCCCCACATTTTACACCAAAATCCCACATTTCGCCCCCAAAATCCCACGATTTCCCCCCAAAATCCCCCATTTTTGCCACAAATTCCTGCATTTTGCACCAAAATCCCACATTTTGCCCCCCAAATTCCACGATTTCCCGCCAAATTCCCACATTTTGCCCGTCAAATCCGACAATTTACCCCCAAAATCCCACATTTTACCCCCAAATCCTGCATTTTTGCCCTGAATTCCCACATTTAACACCAAATTCCCACATTTTGCCCCCAAAATCCCGTATTTTTGCCCCAAATTCCCACATTTTGCCCCCCAAATCCCGCATTTTTGACACAAATCCCCTCATTTTACACCCAAATCCCACATTTCGCCCCCAAAATCTTGCGATTTCCCCCAAAACCCCCCATTTTTGACCTAAAACCCTACATTTTGCACCCAAAATCCTGCAATTTCCCCCCAAAATCCCCCATTTTGCTTCCCAAATCCCACAGTTTTGCCCTGAATTCCCACATTTTACACCAAAATCCTGCAATTTCCCCCCAAAATCCCACATTTTTGACCCAAATTCGCACATTTCACACCAAATTCCCACATTTTGCCCCCCAAATCCCACATTTTTGCCCCAAATTCCTCAATTTTGCCCCCAAATCACGCATTTTTGACCCCAAACCCCGCATTTCGCACCAAATTCCCCCATTTTGCCCCCAAAATCCCGCGATTTCCCCCAAATTCCCCCGTTTAGCCCCCCAAATCCCACATTTTTGACCCAAAATCCCGCAATTTCCCCCCAAATTCCCCCGTTTCGTGCCCCAAATCCCACATTTTTGCCCCAAATTCCACATTTCGCACCAAAATCCCACATTTTGCCCCCAAAATCCCACATTTTTGCCCCAGATTCCCACATTTTACACCAAAATCCCACATTTTGCCCCCCAAATCCCACATTTTTGACCCAAATTCCCCCATTTTGCCCCCAAATCCCACATTTTTGACCCAAATCCCCGCATTTCGCACCAAAATCCAACATTTTGCCCCCTAAATCCCACGATTTCCCCACAAATCCCACATTTTTGCCCCAAATTCCTGCATTTTGCACCAAAATCCCACAATTTACCCCCAAAATCCCACATTTTACCCCCAAATCCTGCATTTTTGCCCTGAATTCTCACATTTAACACCAAATTCCCACATTTTGCCCCCAAAATCCCGTATTTTTGCCCCAAATTCCCACATTTTGCCCCACAAATCCCACATTTTTGCCCCAAATTCCCACATTTCACACCAAATACCCACATTTTGCCACCCAAAACCCCACGATTTCCCCCAAAATCCCCCATTTTTGACCTAAAACCCCACATTTTGCACCCAAAATCCTGCAATTTCCCCCTCAAAATCCCGCAATTTTTCCCCAAAATCCCACATCTTTGCACCAAATTCCCGCATTTCGCAACAAAATCCCACATTTTGCCCCAAATTCCCGCATTTCACACCAAATTCCCACATTTTTGCCCCCAAATCCCGTGATTTCCCCCCAAATTCCCCCGTTTTGCCCCGCAAATCCCGCATTTTTGACACAAATCCCCACATTTTACACCAAAATCCCACATTTCGCCCCCAAAATCCCACGATTTCCCCCAAAACCCCCCATTTTTGACCTAAAACCCCACATTTTGCACCCAAAATCCTGCAATTTCCCCCTCAAAATCCCGCATTTTTCACCCAAATTCCCACATTCCACACCAATATCTCACATTTTGCCCCAAAATCCCGTGATTTCACCCCAAATTCCCCCATCTCGCCCCCCAAATCCTGCATTTTTGCACCAAATTCCCACATTTTACACCAAATTCCCACATTTTGCCCCCAAAATCCCACATTTTTGACCCAAATTCCTCCATTTTGCCCCCAAATCCCGCATTTTAACCCAAATTCCTCCATTTCGCACCAAAATCCCACATTTTGCCCCCAAAATCCCGCAATTTCCCCCCAAAATCCCCCATTTTTGCCCCAAATTCCTGCATTTTGCACCAAAATCCCACATTTTGCCCCCCAAATTCCACGATTTCCCCCCAAATTCCCACATTTTGCCCATCAAATCCCACATTTTGCCCCTCAAAATCCCGCAATTTTTCCCCAAAATCCCACATCTTTGCACCAAATTCCCGCATTTTGCACCAAAATCCCACATTTTTGCCCCAAAATCCCGTGATTTCCCCCCAAATTCCCCCGTTTTGCCCCCCAAATCCTGCACATTTTTGACACAAATCCCCTCATTTTACACCCAAATCCCACATTTCGCCCCCAAAATCCCGCGATTTCCCCCAAAACCCCCCATTTTTGACCTAAAACCCTACATTTTGCCCCCAAAATCCTGCAATTTCCCCCCAAAATCCCCCATTTTGCTTCCCAAATCCCACAGTTTTGCCCTGAATTCCCACATTTTACACCAAAATCCTGCAATTTCCCCCCAAAATCCCACATTTTTGACCCAAATCCCCACATTTTACACCCAAATCCCACATTTTGCCCCCCAAATCCCACATTTTTGCCCCAAATTCCTCAATTTTGCCCCCAAATCACGCATTTTTGACCCCAAACCCCGCATTTCGCACCAAATTCCCCCATTTTGCCCCCAAAATCCCGCGATTTCCCCCAAATTCCCCCGTTTATCCCCCCAAATCCCACATTTTTGACCGAAAATCCCGCAATTTCCCCCCAAATTCCCCCGTTTCGTGCCCCAAATCCCGCATTTTTGCCCCAAATTCCACATTTCGCACCAAAATCCCACATTTTGCCCCCAAAATCCCACATTTTTGCCCCAAAATCCCGCAATTACCCCCAAATTCCACCGTTTCGTGCCCCAAATCCCACATTTTTGCCCCAAAGTCCACATTTCGCACCAAAATCCCACATTTTGCCCCCCAAATCCCACATTTTTGCCCCAACATCCCGCAATTTCCCCCAAATTCCCACATTTCGCCCCCCAAATCCCACATTTTTGACCCAAATTCCCACATTTCGCCCCCCAAATCCCGCATTTTTCTTCCAAAGTCCCGCGATTTCCCCCCAAATACCCCCATTTCGCCCCCAAAGCCCACAATTTTGACCCAAATTCCCACATTTCGCCCCCAAAATCCTGCTGTTTCCCCCCAAAATCCCACATTTTTGCCCCAGATTCCCACATTTTACACCAAAATCCCACATTTTGCCCCCCAAATCCCATATTTTTGACCCAAATTCCCCCATTTTGCCCCCAAATCCCACATTTTTGACCCAAATCCCCGCATTTTGCACCAAAATCCCACAATTTACCCCAAAATTCTCACATTTTGCCCCCAAATCCCGCATTTTTGCCCTGAATTCCCACATTTCACACCAAATTCCACATTTTGCAACCCAAAACCCCACGATTTCCCCCAAAATCCCCCATTTTTACCCTAAAAACCCACATTTCGCCACCCAAATCCCGCATTTTTCTTCCAAAGTCCCGCAATTTCCCCCCAAATCCTGCAATTTTGCCCCCCAAATCCCACATTTTTGCCCCAAATTCCCAACTTTAACACCAAATTCCCACATTTCGCCCCCCAAATCCCAAATTTTTGCCCCAAATTCCCCAATTTCGCCCCCCAAAGCCCACAATTTTGACCCAAATTCCCACATTTCGCCCCACAAATCCCGCATTTTTGCCCCAAATTCCCACATTTCGCCCCCCAAATCCCACATTTTTGACCCAAATTCCCACATTTCGCCACCCAAATCCCGCATTTTTCTTCCAAAGTCCCGCGATTTCCCCCCAAATTCCCCCATTTTGCCCCCAAAATCCCACATTTTTGCCCTGAATTCCCACCTTTTACACCAAATTCCCCCATTTCGCCCCCCAAATCCCGCTTTTTTCCCCAAATTCCCCAATTTCGCCCCCCAAAGCCCACAATTTTGACCCAAATTCCCACATTTTGCCCCCAAAATCCCGCTATTTCCCCCCAAAATCCCCCATTTTTGCCCCAAATTCCTGCATTTTGCACCAAAATCCCACATTTTGCCCCCAAAATCCCACGATTTCCCCCCAAATTCCCCCATTTTTGCCCCAAATTCACCAATTTCGCTCCACAAATCTCGCATTTTTGCCCCAAAATCCCACGATTTCCCCCCAAATCCCCCCGTTTCGCCCCCCAAAATCCCACATTTTTGACCCAAATCCCCACATTTCGCACCAAAATCCCACATTTCGCCCCCTGAAGCCCACATTTTTGCCCCAACATCCCGCAATTTCCCCCAAATTCCCACATTTCGCCCCCCAAATCCCACATTTTTGACCCAAATTCCCACATTTCGCCCCCCAAATCCCGCATTTTTCTTCCAAAGTCCCGCGATTTCCCCCCAAATTCCCCCATTTCGCCCCCCAAAGCCCACAATTTTGACCCAAATTCGCACATTTCACACCAAATTCCCACATTTTGCCCCCAAAATCCCGCGATTTCCCCCCAAATCCCCCATTTTTACCCTAAAACCGCACATTTTGCCCCCCAAATCCTGCAATTTCCCCCCAAAATCCCCCATTTTGCTTCCCAAATCCCACATTTTTGCCCTGCATTCCCACATTTTACACCAAAATCCTGCAATTTACCCCCAAATCCCACATTTTTCCGCCAAATTTCCGCATTTCACACCAATATCCCACATTTTGCCCCCCAAATCCCGCATTTTTGACCCAAATTCCCCAATTTTACCCCCAAATCCCCCATTTTTGCCCCAAATTCCCACATTTTACACCAAATTCCCACATTTTGCCCCCCAAATCCCACATTTTTGACCCAAATTCCCCCATTTTGACCCCAAATCCCACATTTTTGACCCAAATTCCTGCATTTTGCACCAAAATCCCACAATTTACCCCAAAAATCCCACATTTTGCCCCCAAATCCTGCATTTTTGCCCTGAATTCCCACATTTCACACCAAATTCCACATTTTGCAACCCAAAACCCCACGATTTCCCCCAAAATCCCCCATTTTTACCCTAAAAACCCACATTTCGCCACCCAAATCCCGCATTTTTCTTCCAAAGTCCCGCAATTTCCCCCCAAATCCTGCAATTTTGCCCCCCAAATCCCACATTTTTGCCCCAAATTCCCAACTTTAACACCAAATTCCCACATTTCGCCCCCCAAATCCCAAATTTTTGCCCCAAATTCCCCAATTTCGCCCCCCAAAGCCCACAATTTTGACCCAAATTCCCACATTTCGCCCCACAAATCCCGCATTTTTGACCCAAATTCCCCCATTTCGCCCCCCAAATCCCACATTTTTGCCCCAAATTCCCCAATTTCGCCCCCCAAAGCCCACAATTTTGACCCAAATTCCCACATTTCGCCCCCCAAATCCCACATTTTTGCCCCAAATTCCCACATTTCGCCCCCCAAATCCCACATTTTTGACCCAAATTCCCACATTTCGCCCCCCAAATCCCGCATTTTTCTTCCAAAGTCCCGCGATTTCCCCCCAAATTCCCCCATTTCGCCCCCCAAAGCCCACAATTTTGACCCAAATTCGCACATTTCACACCAAATTCCCACATTTTGCCCCCAAAATCCCACGATTTCCCCACAAATCCCCCATTTTTGCCCCAAATTCCTGCATTTTGCACCAAAATCCCACAATTTACCCCCAAAATCCCACATTTTTGCCCCCAAATCCCACATTTTTGCCCTGAATTCCCACATTTAACACCAAATTCCCACATTTTGCCCCCAAAATCCTGTATTCTTGCTCCAAATTCCCACATTTCGCCCCCCAAATCCCACATTTTTGCCCCAAATTCCCACATTTCACACCAAATTCCCACATTTTGCCACCCCAAACCCCACGATTTCCCCCAAAATCCCCCATTTTTACCCTAAAACCCCACATTTTGCCCCCAAATCCTGCAATTTCGCCCCAAATTCCCACATTTCGCCCCCCAAATCCCACATTTTTGACTCAAATTCCCACATTTCGCCACCCAAATCCCCCATTTTTCTTCCAAAGTCCCGCAATTTCCCCCAAATTCCCCCATTTTGCCCCCCAAATCCCACATTTTTGCCCTGAATTCCCAACTTTAACACCAAATTCCCCCATTTCGCCCCCCAAATCCCACATTTTTGCCCCAAATTCCCACATTTCGCTCCCCAAAGCCCACAATTTTGACCCAAATTCCCACATTTTGTCCCCCAAATCCCGCATTTTTGCCCCAAATTCCCACATTTTGCTCCCCAAAGCCCACAATTTTGACCCAAATTCCCACATTTCGTCCCCCAAATCCCGCGATTTCCCCCCAAATTCCCCCATTTTGCCCCCCAAATCCCACATTTTTGCCCCAAATTCCCCAATTTCGCCCCCCAAAGCCCACAATTTTGACCCAAATTCCCACATTTCGCCCCACAAATCCCGCATTTTTGACCCAAATTCCCCCATTTCGCCCCCCAAATCCCACATTTTTGCCCCAAATTCCCCAATTTCGCCACCCAAAGCCCACAATTTTGACCCAAATTCCCACATTTCGCCCCCCAAATCCCACATTTTTGCCCCAAATTCCCACATTTCGCCCCCCAAATCCCACATTTTTGACCCAAATTCCCACATTTCGCCCCCCAAATCCCGCATTTTTCTTCCAAAGTCCCGCGATTTCCCCCCAAATTCCCCCATTTCGCCCCCCAAAGCCCACAATTTTGACCCAAATTCGCACATTTCACACCAAATTCCCACATTTTGCCCCCAAAATCCCGCGATTTCCCCCCAAATCCCACATTTTTACCCTAAAACCGCACATTTTGCCCCCAAAATCCTGCAATTTCCCCCCAAAATCCCCCATTTTGCTTCCCAAATCCCACAGTTTTGCCCTGCATTCCCACATTTTACACCAAAATCCTGCAATTTCCCCCCAAATCCCACATTTTCCCCCCAAATTCCCGCATTTCGCACCAAAATCCCACATTTTTGCCCCAAATCCCGTGATTTCCCCCCATATTCCCCCGTTTTGCCCCCCAAATCCCGCATTTTTGACACAAATCCCCACATTTTACACCCAAATCCCACATTTCGCCCCCAAAATCCCACGATTTCCCCCAAAACCCCCCATTTTTGACCTAAAACCCCACATTTTGCCCCCAAAATCCTGCAATTTTCCCCAAAAATCCCCCATTTTGCTTCCCAAATCCCACAGTTTTGCCCTGCATTCCCACATTTTACACCCAAAATCCTGCAATTTCCCCCTCAAAATCCCGTATTTTTCACCCAAATTCCCACATTTCACACCAATATCTCACATTTTGCCCGAAAATCCCGTGATTTCACCCCAAATTCCCCCATCTCGCCCCCCAAATCCCGCATTTTTGCCCCAAGTTCCAACATTTTACACCAAATTCCCACATTTTGCCCCCCAAATCCCACATTTTGCCACCAAAATCCCGCAATTTCCCCCCATTTTTGCCCCAAATTCCTGCATTTTGCACCAAATTCCCACATTTTGCCCCCCAAATCCCACATTTTGCCCCTCAAAATCCCGCAATTTTTCCCCAAAATCCCACATCTTTGCACCAAATTCCCGCATTTTGCACCAAAATCCCACATTTTTGCCCCAAAATCCCGTGATTTCCCCCCAAATTCCCCCGTTTTGCCCCCCAAATCCCGCATTTTTGACACAAATCCCCTCATTTTACACCCAAATCCCACATTTCGCCCCCAAAATCCCACGATTTCCCCCAAAACCCCCCATTTTTGACCTAAAACCCTACATTTTGCCCCCAAAATCCTGCAATTTCCCCCCAAAATCCCCCATTTTGCTTCCCAAATCCCACAGTTTTGCCCTGCATTCCCACATTTTACACCAAAATCCTGCAATTTCCCCCCAAATCCCACATTTTTCCCCCAAATTTCCGCATTTCACACCAATATCCCACATTTTGCCCCCAAAATCCCCCATTTTTGCCCCAAATTCTGCAATTTCGCCCCCCAAATCCCGCATTTTTGCCCCAAATTCCTGCATTTTACACCAAAATCCCACATTTTTGCCACAAATTCCCACATTTCACACCAAATACCCACATTTTGCCACCCAAAACCCCACGATTTCCCCCAAAATCCCCCATTTTTGACCTAAAACCCCACATTTTGCACCCAAAATCCTGCAATTTCCCCCTCAAAATCCCGCAATTTTTCCCCAAAATCCCACATCTTTGCACCAAATTCCCGCATTTCGCAACAAAATCCCACATTTTGCCCCAAATTCCGGCATTTCACACCAAATTCCCACATTTTTGCCCCCAAATCCCGTGATTTCCCCCCAAATTCCCCCGTTTTGCCCCCCAAATCCCGCATTTTTGACACAAATCCCCACATTTTACACCAAAATCCCACATTTCGCCCCCAAAAATCCTGCAATTTCCCCCCAAATCCCCCAATTTTGACCTAAAACCCCACATTTTGCCCCCAATATCCTGCAATTTCCCCCTCAAAATCCCGCATTTTTCACCCAAATTCCCACATTCCACACCAATATCTCACATTTTGCCCCAAAATCCCGTGATTTCACCCCAAATTCCCCCATCTCGCCCCCCAAATCCCGCATTTTTGCCCCAAATTCCCACATTTTACACCAAATTCCCACATTTTGCCCCCAAAATCCCACATTTTTGACCCAAATTCCTCCATTTTGCCCCCAAATCCCGCATTTTAACCCAAATTCCTGCATTTCGCACCAAAATCCCACATTTTGCCCCCCAAATTCCACGATTTCCCGCCAAATTCCCACATTTTGCCCGTCAAATCCCACATTTTGCCCCTCAAAATCCCGCATTTTTTCCCCCAAATCCCACATCTTTGCACCAAATTCGCGCATTTTGCACCAAAATCCCACATTTTTGCCCCAAAATCCCGAGATTTCCCCCCAAATTCCCCCGTTTTGCCCCCCAAATCCCGCATTTTTGACACAAATCCCCTCATTTTACACCCAAATCCCACATTTTGCACCCAAAATCCTGCAATTTTCCCCCCAAATTTCCGCATTTCACACCAATATCCCACATTTTGCCCCCAAAATCCCCCATTTTTGCCCCAAATTCTGCAATTTCACAACAAAATCCCGCCTTTTTGCCCCAAATTCCCCCATTTCGACCCCCAAATCCCGCATTTTTGACCCAAATCCCCGCATTTCCCCCCAAAATCCCCAATTTTGCCCCCCAAATCCCGCATTTTTGCCCCCAATTCCCACATTTCACACCAATATCCCACATTTCGCCCCCAAAATTCCACGATTTCCCCCAAAATCCCCCATTTTTACCCTAAAACCCCACATTTTGCACCCAAAATCCTGCAATTTCTCCACAAATTCCCACATTTCACACCAATATCTCACATTTTGCCCCAAAATCCAGCGATTTCCCCCCAAATTCCCCCATCTCGCCCCCAAAATCCCACATTTTTGCCCCAAATTCCCACATTTTACACCAAATTCCCACATTTTGCCCCCCAAATCCCACATTTTTGACCCAAATTCCCCCATTTTGCCCCCAAATCCCACATTTTTGACCCAAATCCCCGCATTTCGCACCAAAATCCCACAATTTACCCCCAAAATCCCACATTTTGCCCCCAAATCCCGCATTTTTTGCCCTGAATTCCCACATTTCACACCAAATTCCCACATTTTGCCACCCAAAATTCCACGATTTCCCCAAAAATCCCCCATTTTTACCCTAAAACCCCACATTTTGCCCCCAAATCCTGCAATTTCGCCCCATATTCCCACATTTCGCCCCCCAAATCCCACATTTTTGACCCAAATTCCCACATTTCGCCACCCAAATCCCGCATTTTTCTTCCAAAGTCCCGCAATTTCCCCCCAAATTCCCCCATTTTGCCCCCCAAATCCCACATTTTTGCCCTGAATTCCCAACTTTAACACCAAATTCCCCCATTTCGCCCCCCAAATCCCACATTTTTGCCCCAAATTCCCCAATTTCGCCCCCCAAAGCCCACAATTTTGACCCAAATTCCCACATTTCGCCCCCCAAATCCCGCATTTTTGACCCAAATTCCCACATTTTGCCCCCCAAATCCCACATTTTTGACCCAAATTCCCACATTTCGCCCCCCAAATCCCGCATTTTTCTTCCAAAGTCCCGCGATTTCCCCCCAAATTCCCCCATTTCGCCCCCCAAAGCCCACAATTTTGACCCAAATTCGCACATTTCACACCAAATTCCCACATTTTGCCCCCAAAATCCCACGATTTCCCCCCAAATTTCCACATTTCACACCAATATCCCACATTTTGCCCCAAAAATCCCCCATTTTTGCCCCAAATTCTGCAATTTCACAACAAAATCCCGCATTTTTGCCCCAAATTCCCCCATTTCGCCCCCCAAATCCCGCATTTTTGACCCAAATCCCCGCATTTCCCCCCAAAATCCCCAATTTTGCCCCCCAAATCCCGCATTTTTGCCCCCAATTCCCACATTTCACACCAATATCCCACATTTCGCCCCCAAAATCCCACATTTTTGACCCAAATTCCCACATTTCGCCACCCAAATCCCGCATTTTTCTTCCAAAGTCCCGCGATTTTCCCCCAAATTCCCCCATTTTGGCCCCCAAATCCCACATTTTTGCCCTGAATTCCCAACTTTAACACCAAATTCCCCCATTTCGCCCCCCAAATCCCACATTTTTGCCCCAAATTCCCCAATTTCGCCCCCCAAAGCCCACAATTTTGACCCAAATTCCCACATTTCGCCCCCCAAATCCCACATTTTTGCCCCAAATTCCCACATTTCGCCCCCCAAATCCCACATTTTTGACCCAAATTCCCACATTTCGCCCCCCAAATCCCGCATTTTTCTTCCAAAGTCCCGCGATTTCCCCCCAAATTCACCCATTTCGCCCCCCAAAGCCCACAATTTTGACCCAAATTCGCACATTTCACACCAAATTCCCACATTTTGCCCCCAAAATCCCACGATTTCCCCACAAATCCCCCATTTTTGCCCCAAATTCCTGCATTTTGCACCAAAATCCCACAATTTACCCCCAAAATCCCACATTTTTGCCCCCAAATCCCGCATTTTTGCCCTGAATTCCCACATTTAACACCAAATTCCCACATTTTGCCCCCAAAATCCTGTATTCTTGCTCCAAATTCCCACATTTCGCCCCCCAAATCCCACATTTTTGCCCCAAATTCCCACATTTCACACCAAATTCCCACATTTTGCCACCCCAAACCCCACGATTTCCCCCAAAATCCCCCATTTTTACCCTAAAACCCCACATTTTGCCCCCAAATCCTGCAATTTCGCCCCAAATTCCCACATTTCGCCCCCAAAATCCCACATTTTTGACCCAAATTCCCACATTTCGCCACCCAAATCCCGCATTTTTCTTCCAAAGTCCCGCGATTTTCCCCCAAATTCCCCCATTTTGGCCCCCAAATCCCACATTTTTGCCCTGAATTCCCAACTTTAACACCAAATTCCCCCATTTCGCCCCCCAAATCCCACATTTTTGCCCCAAATTCCCCAATTTAGCCCCCCAAAGCCCACAATTTTGACCCAAATTCCCACATTTCGCCCCCCAAATCCCACATTTTTGCCCCAAATTCCCACATTTCGCCCCCCAAATCCCACATTTTTGACCCAAATTCCCACATTTCGCCCCCCAAATCCCGCATTTTTCTTCCAAAGTCCCGCGATTTCCCCCCAAATTCACCCATTTCGCCCCCCAAAGCCCACAATTTTGACCCAAATTCGCACATTTCACACCAAATTCCCACATTTTGCCCCCAAAATCCCACGATTTCCCCACAAATCCCCCATTTTTGCCCCAAATTCCTGCATTTTGCACCAAAATCCCACAATTTACCCCCAAAATCCCACATTTTTGCCCCCAAATCCCGCATTTTTGCCCTGAATTCCCACATTTAACACCAAATTCCCACATTTTGCCCCCAAAATCCTGTATTCTTGCTCCAAATTCCCACATTTCGCCCCCCAAATCCCGCATTTTTTGCCCCAAATTCCCACATTTCACACCAAATTCCCACATTTTGCCACCCCAAACCCCACGATTTCCCCCAAAATCCTGCATTTTTACCCTAAAACCCCACATTTTGCCCCCAAATCCTGCAATTTCGCCCCATATTCCCACATTTCGCCCCCCAAATCCCACATTTTTGACCCAAATTCCCACATTTCGCCACCCAAATCCCGCATTTTTCTTCCAAAGTCCCGCAATTTCCCCCCAAATTCCCCCATTTTGCCCCCCAAATCCCACATTTTTGCCCTGAATTCCCAACTTTAACACCAAATTCCCCCATTTCGCCCCCCAAATCCCACATTTTTGCCCCAAATTCCCCAATTTCGCCCCCCAAAGCCCACAATTTTGACCCAAATTCCCACATTTCGCCCCCCAAATCCCGCATTTTTGACCCAAATTCCCACATTTTGCCCCCCAAATCCCACATTTTTGACCCAAATTCCCACATTTCGCCCCCCAAATCCCGCATTTTTCTTCCAAAGTCCCGCGATTTCCCCCCAAATTCCCCCATTTCGCCCCCCAAAGCCCACAATTTTGACCCAAATTCGCACATTTCACACCAAATTCCCACATTTTGCCCCCAAAATCCCACGATTTCCCCCCAAATTTCCACATTTCACACCAATATCCCACATTTTGCCCCAAAAATCCCCCATTTTTGCCCCAAATTCTGCAATTTCACAACAAAATCCCGCATTTTTGCCCCAAATTCCCCCATTTCGCCCCCCAAATCCCGCATTTTTGACCCAAATCCCCGCATTTCCCCCCAAAATCCCCAATTTTGCCCCCCAAATCCCGCATTTTTGCCCCCAATTCCCACATTTCACACCAATATCCCACATTTCGCCCCCAAAATCCCACATTTTTGACCCAAATTCCCACATTTCGCCACCCAAATCCCGCATTTTTCTTCCAAAGTCCCGCGATTTTCCCCCAAATTCCCCCATTTTGGCCCCCAAATCCCACATTTTTGCCCTGAATTCCCAACTTTAACACCAAATTCCCCCATTTCGCCCCCCAAATCCCACATTTTTGCCCCAAATTCCCCAATTTCGCCCCCCAAAGCCCACAATTTTGACCCAAATTCCCACATTTCGCCCCCCAAATCCCACATTTTTGCCCCAAATTCCCACATTTCGCCCCCCAAATCCCACATTTTTGACCCAAATTCCCACATTTCGCCCCCCAAATCCCGCATTTTTCTTCCAAAGTCCCGCGATTTCCCCCCAAATTCACCCATTTCGCCCCCCAAAGCCCACAATTTTGACCCAAATTCGCACATTTCACACCAAATTCCCACATTTTGCCCCCAAAATCCCACGATTTCCCCACAAATCCCCCATTTTTGCCCCAAATTCCTGCATTTTGCACCAAAATCCCACAATTTACCCCCAAAATCCCACATTTTTGCCCCCAAATCCCGCATTTTTGCCCTGAATTCCCACATTTAACACCAAATTCCCACATTTTGCCCCCAAAATCCTGTATTCTTGCTCCAAATTCCCACATTTCGCCCCCCAAATCCCACATTTTTGCCCCAAATTCCCACATTTCACACCAAATTCCCACATTTTGCCACCCCAAACCCCACGATTTCCCCCAAAATCCCCCATTTTTACCCTAAAACCCCACATTTTGCCCCCAAATCCTGCAATTTCGCCCCAAATTCCCACATTTCGCCCCCAAAATCCCACATTTTTGACCCAAATTCCCACATTTCGCCACCCAAATCCCGCATTTTTCTTCCAAAGTCCCGCGATTTTCCCCCAAATTCCCCCATTTTGGCCCCCAAATCCCACATTTTTGCCCTGAATTCCCAACTTTAACACCAAATTCCCCCATTTCGCCCCCCAAATCCCACATTTTTGCCCCAAATTCCCCAATTTAGCCCCCCAAAGCCCACAATTTTGACCCAAATTCCCACATTTCGCCCCCCAAATCCCACATTTTTGCCCCAAATTCCCACATTTCGCCCCCCAAATCCCACATTTTTGACCCAAATTCCCACATTTCGCCCCCCAAATCCCGCATTTTTCTTCCAAAGTCCCGCGATTTCCCCCCAAATTCACCCATTTCGCCCCCCAAAGCCCACAATTTTGACCCAAATTCGCACATTTCACACCAAATTCCCACATTTTGCCCCCAAAATCCCACGATTTCCCCACAAATCCCCCATTTTTGCCCCAAATTCCTGCATTTTGCACCAAAATCCCACAATTTACCCCCAAAATCCCACATTTTTGCCCCCAAATCCCGCATTTTTGCCCTGAATTCCCACATTTAACACCAAATTCCCACATTTTGCCCCCAAAATCCTGTATTCTTGCTCCAAATTCCCACATTTCGCCCCCCAAATCCCGCATTTTTTGCCCCAAATTCCCACATTTCACACCAAATTCCCACATTTTGCCACCCCAAACCCCACGATTTCCCCCAAAATCCTGCATTTTTACCCTAAAACCCCACATTTTGCCCCCAAATCCTGCAATTTCGCCCCAAATTCCCACATTTCGCCCCCCAAATCCCACATTTTTGACTCAAATTCCCACATTTCGCCACCCAAATCCCGCATTTTTCTTCCAAAGTCCCGCAATTTCCCCCCAAATTCCCCCATTTTGCCCCCCAAATCCCACATTTTTGCCCTGAATTCCCAACTTTAACACCAAATTCCCCCATTTCGCCCCCCAAATCCCACAATTTTGACCCAAATTCCCACATTTCGTCCCCCAAATCCCGCGATTTCCCCCCAAATTCCCCCATTTTGCCCCCCAAATCCCACATTTTTGCCCCAAATTCCCCAATTTCGCCCCCCAAAGCCCACAATTTTGACCCAAATTCCCACATTTCGCCCCCCAAATCCCGCATTTTTGACCCAAATTCCCCCATTTCGCCCCCCAAATCCCACATTTTTGCCCCAAATTCCCCAATTTCGCCACCCAAAGCCCACAATTTTGACCCAAATTCCCACATTTCGCCCCCCAAATCCCACATTTTTGCCCCAAATTCCCACATTTCGCCCCCCAAATCCCACATTTTTGACCCAAATTCCCACATTTCGCCCCCCAAATCCCGCATTTTTCTTCCAAAGTCCCGCGATTTCCCCCCAAATTCACCCATTTCGCCCCCCAAAGCCCACAATTTTGACCCAAATTCGCACATTTCACACCAAATTCCCACAGTTTGCCCCCAAAATCCCGCGATTTCCCCCCAAATCCCACATTTTTACCCTAAAACCGCACATTTTGCCCCCAAAATCCTGCAATTTCCCCCCAAAATCCCCCATTTTGCTTCCCAAATCCCACAGTTTTGCCCTGCATTCCCACATTTTACAACAAAATCCTGCAATTTCCCCCCAAATCCCACATTTTCCCCCCAAATTTCCGCATTTCACACCAATATCCCACATTTTGCCCCCAAAATCCCACATTTTTGCCCCAAATTCCCCAATTTCGCCCCCCAAAGCCCACAATTTTGCCCCAAATTCCCACATTTTACACCAAATTCCCACATTTTGCCCCCCAAATCCCACATTTTTGACCCAAATTCCCCCATTTTGCCCCTCAAAATCCCACATTTTTGACCCAAATCCCCGCATTTCGCACCAAAATCCAATATTTTGCCCCCAAAATCCCATGATTTCCCCCCAAATTCCCCCATTTTGCCCCGCAAATCCCACATTTTTGACCTGAATTCCCACATTTTACACCAAAATCTCACATTTTGCCCCCAAAATCCCACATTTTTGCCCCCAAATCCCCCATTTTGCCCCCAAAATCCTCCATTTTTGCCCCAAAATCCTGTGATTTCCCCCCAAATTCCCCCGTTTCACCCCCCAAATCCCGCATTTTTGCCCCAAATTCCCACATTTCGCCACCAAAATCCCACATTTTGCCCCCCAAATCCCACATTTTTGCCTCAAATTCCCACATTTTGCCCCCAAAATCCCACGATTTCCCCCAAATTCCCCCATTTTTGCCCCAAATTACCCCATTTCGCAACAAATTCCCACATTTTTGCCACAAATTCCCCCATTTTGCCCCCCATATCCAAAATTTTTGACACAAATTCCCACATTTCGCCCCCCAAATCCCGCATTTTACACCAAAATCCCGCGATTTCCCCCCAAATTCCCCCATTTTCCCCCCAAATCCCACATTTTTGCCCCAAATTCCCACATTTCACACCAAATTCCCCCATTTTGCCCCCCAAATCCCACATTTTTCCCCCAAATTCCCACATTTAACACCAATATCCCACATTTTGCCCCCAAAATCCCGCGACTTCCCCCAAAATCCCCCGTTTTTGCCCCAAATTCCTGCATTTTGCACCAAAATCCCACATTTTGACCCCAAAATCCCACATTTTTGCACCAAATTCCTGCATTTTGCACCAAAATCCCACATTTTGCCCCCCAAATCCCACGATTTTCCCCCAAATTCCCACATTTTGCCCCCCAAATCCTGCAGTTTTGACACAAATCCCCACATTTTACACCAAAATCCCACATTTCGCCCCCAAAATCTCACGATTTCCCCCAAAACCCCCCATTTTTGACCTAAAACCCCACATTTTGCACCCAAAATCCTGCATTTTCCCCCTCAAAATCCCGCAATTTTTCTCCAAAATCCCACATCTTTGCACCAAATTCCCGCATTTTGCACCAAAATCCCACATTTTTGCCCCAAAATCCCGTGATTTCCCCCCAAATTCGCCCGTTTTGCCCCCCAAATCCCGCATTTTTGACACAAATCCCCTCATTTTACACCCAAATCCCACATTTCGCCCCCAAAATCCCACGATTTCCCCCAAAACCCCCCATTTTTGACCTAAAACCCTACATTTTGCCCCCAAAATCCTGCAATTTCCCCCAAAAATCCCCCATTTTGCTTCCCAAATCCCACAGTTTTGCCCTGCATTCCCACATTTTACACCAAAATCCTGCAATTTCCCCCCAAATCCCACATTTTCCCCCCAAATTTCCGCATTTCACACCAATATCCCACATTTTGCCCACAAAATCCCCCATTTTTGCCCCAAATTCTGCAATTTCACAACAAAATCCCGCCTTTTTGCCCCAAATTCCCCCATTTCGACCCCCAAATCCCGCATTTTTGACCCAAATCCCCGCATTTCCCCCCAAAATCCCCAATTTTGCCCCCCAAATCCCGCATTTTTGCCCCCAATTCCCACATTTCACACCAATATCCCACATTTCGCCCCCAAAATTCCACGATTTCCCCCAAAATCCCCCATTTTTACCCTAAAACCCCACATTTTGCACCCAAAATCCTGCAATTTCTCCACAAATTCCCACATTTCACACCAATATCTCACATTTTGCCCCAAAATCCAGCGATTTCCCCCCAAAGTCCCCCATCTCGCCCCCAAAATCCCACATTTTTGCCCCAAATTCCCACATTTTACACCAAATTCCCACATTTTGCCCCCCAAATCCCACATTTTTGACCCAAATTCCCCCATTTTGCCCCCAAATCCCCCATTTTTGACCCAAATCCCCGCATTTCGCACCAAAATCCCACAATTTACCCCCAAAATCCCACATTTTGCCCCCAAATCCCGCATTTTTGCCCTGAATTCCCACATTTCACACCAAATTCCCACATTTTGCCACCCAAAATTCCACGATTTCCCAAAAAATCCCCCATTTTTACCCTAAAACCCCACATTTTGCCCCCAAATCCTGCAATTTCGCCCCATATTCCCACATTTCGCCCCCCAAATCCCACATTTTTGACCCAAATTCCCACATTTCGCCACCCAAATCCCCCATTTTTCTTCCAAAGTCCCGCAATTTCCCCGCAAATTCCCCCATTTTGCCCCCCAAATCCCACATTTTTGCCCTGAATTCCCAACTTTAACACCAAATTCCCCCATTTCGCCCCCCAAATCCCACATTTTTGCCCCAAATTCCCCAATTTCGCCCCCCAAAGCCCACAATTTTGACCCAAATTCCCACATTTCGCCCCCCAAATCCCGCATTTTTGACCCAAATTCCCACATTTTGCCCCCCAAATCCCACATTTTTGACCCAAATTCCCACATTTCGCCCCCCAAATCCCGCATTTTTCTTCCAAAGCCCCGCGATTTCCCCCCAAATTCACCCATTTCGCCCCCCAAAGCCCACAATTTTGACCCAAATTCGCACATTTCACACCAAATTCCCACATTTTGCCCCCAAAATCCCACGATTTCCCCCCAAATCCCCCATTTTTACCCTAAAACCGCACATTTTGCCCCCCAAATCCTGCAATTTCCCCCCAAAATCCCCCATTTTGCTTCCCAAATCCCACATTTTTGCCCTGCATTCCTACATTTTACACCAAAATCCTGCAATTTCCCCCCAAATCCCACATTTTCCCCCCAAATTTCCGCATTTCACACCAATATCCCACATTTTGCCCCCCAAATCCCACATTTTTACCCCAAATTCCCCAATTTCGCCCCCCAAATCCCACATTTTTAACCCAAATTCCCCCATTTTGCCCCCAAATCCCACATTTTTGACCCAAATCCCCGCATTTCGCACCAAAATCCAACATTTTGCCCCCAAAATCCCACGATTTCCCCCAAAATCCCCCATTTTTACCCTAAAACCCCACATTTTGCCCCCAAATCCTGCAATTTCGCCCCAAATTCCCACATTTCGCCCCCCAAATCCCACATTTTTGACTCAAATTCCCACATTTCGCCACCCAAATCCCCCATTTTTCTTCCAAAGTCCCGCAATTTCCCCCAAATTCCCCCATTTTGCCCCCCAAATCCCACATTTTTGCCCTGAATTCCCAACTTTAACACCAAATTCCCCCATTTCGCCCCCCAAATCCCACATTTTTGCCCCAAATTCCCACATTTCGCTCCCCAAAGCCCACAATTTTGACCCAAATTCCCACATTTCGTCCCCCAAATCCCGCATTTTTGCCCCAAATTCCCACATTTTGCTCCCCAAAGCCCACAATTTTGACCCAAATTCCCACATTTCGTCCCCCAAATCCCGCGATTTCCCCCCAAATTCCCCCATTTTGCCCCCCAAATCCCACATTTTTGCCCCAAATTCCCCAATTTCGCCCCCCAAAGCCCACAATTTTGACCCAAATTCCCACATTTCGCCCCCCAAATCCCGCATTTTTGACCCAAATTCCCCCATTTCGCCCCCCAAATCCCACATTTTTGCCCCAAATTCCCCAATTTCGCCACCCAAAGCCCACAATTTTGACCCAAATTCCCACATTTCGCCCCCCAAATCCCACATTTTTGCCCCAAATTCCCACATTTCGCCCCCCAAATCCCACATTTTTGACCCAAATTCCCACATTTCGCCCCCCAAATCCCGCATTTTTCTTCCAAAGTCCCGCGATTTCCCCCCAAATTCACCCATTTCGCCCCCCAAAGCCCACAATTTTGACCCAAATTCGCACATTTCACACCAAATTCCCACATTTTGCCCCCAAAATCCCGCGATTTCCCCCCAAATCCCACATTTTTACCCTAAAACCGCACATTTTGCCCCCCAAATCCTGCAATTTCCCCCCAAAATCCCCCATTTTGCTTCCCAAATCCCACAGTTTTGCCCTGCATTCCCACATTTTACAACAAAATCCTGCAATTTCCCCCCAAATCCCACATTTTCCCCCCAAATTTCCGCATTTCACACCAATATCCCACATTTTGCCCCCAAAATCCCACATTTTTGCCCCAAATTCCCCAATTTCGCCCCCCAAAGCCCACAATTTTGCCCCAAATTCCCACATTTTACACCAAATTCCCACATTTTGCCCCCCAAATCCCACATTTTTGACCCAAATTCCCCCATTTTGCCCCTCAAAATCCCACATTTTTGACCCAAATCCCCGCATTTCGCACCAAAATCCAATATTTTGCCCCCAAAATCCCATGATTTCCCCCCAAATTCCCCCATTTTGCCCCGCAAATCCCACATTTTTGACCTGAATTCCCACATTTTACACCAAAATCTCACATTTTGCCCCCAAAATCCCACATTTTTGCCCCCAAATCCCCCATTTTGCCCCCAAAATCCTCCATTTTTGCCCCAAAATCCTGTGATTTCCCCCCAAATTCCCCCGTTTCACCCCCCAAATCCCGCATTTTTGCCCCAAATTCCCACATTTCGCCACCAAAATCCCACATTTTGCCCCCCAAATCCCACATTTTTGCCTCAAATTCCCACATTTTGCCCCCAAAATCCCACGATTTCCCCCAAATTCCCCCATTTTTGCCCCAAATTACCCCATTTCGCAACAAATTCCCACATTTTTGCCACAAATTCCCCCATTTTGCCCCCCATATCCAAAATTTTTGACACAAATTCCCACATTTCGCCCCCCAAATCCCGCATTTTACACCAAAATCCCGCGATTTCCCCCCAAATTCCCCCATTTTCCCCCCAAATCCCACATTTTTGCCCCAAATTCCCACATTTCACACCAAATTCCCCCATTTTGCCCCCCAAATCCCACATTTTTCCCCCAAATTCCCACATTTAACACCAATATCCCACATTTTGCCCCCAAAATCCCGCGACTTCCCCCAAAATCCCCCGTTTTTGCCCCAAATTCCTGCATTTTGCACCAAAATCCCACATTTTGACCCCAAAATCCCACATTTTTGCACCAAATTCCTGCATTTTGCACCAAAATCCCACATTTTGCCCCCCAAATCCCACGATTTTCCCCCAAATTCCCACATTTTGCCCCCCAAATCCTGCAGTTTTGACACAAATCCCCACATTTTACACCAAAATCCCACATTTCGCCCCCAAAATCTCACGATTTCCCCCAAAACCCCCCATTCTTGACCTAAAACCCCACATTTTGCACCCAAAATCCTGCATTTTCCCCCTCAAAATCCCGCAATTTTTCTCCAAAATCCCACATCTTTGCACCAAATTCCCGCATTTTGCACCAAAATCCCACATTTTTGCCCCAAAATCCCGTGATTTCCCCCCAAATTCGCCCGTTTTGCCCCCCAAATCCCGCATTTTTGACACAAATCCCCTCATTTTACACCCAAATCCCACATTTCGCCCCCAAAATCCCACGATTTCCCCCAAAACCCCCCATTTTTGACCTAAAACCCTACATTTTGCCCCCAAAATCCTGCAATTTCCCCCAAAAATCCCCCATTTTGCTTCCCAAATCCCACAGTTTTGCCCTGCATTCCCACATTTTACACCAAAATCCTGCAATTTCCCCCCAAATCCCACATTTTCCCCCCAAATTTCCGCATTTCACACCAATATCCCACATTTTGCCCACAAAATCCCCCATTTTTGCCCCAAATTCTGCAATTTCACAACAAAATCCCGCCTTTTTGCCCCAAATTCCCCCATTTCGACCCCCAAATCCCGCATTTTTGACCCAAATCCCCGCATTTCCCCCCAAAATCCCCAATTTTGCCCCCCAAATCCCGCATTTTTGCCCCCAATTCCCACATTTCACACCAATATCCCACATTTCGCCCCCAAAATTCCACGATTTCCCCCCAAATCCCCCATTTTTACCCTAAAACCCCACATTTTGCACCCAAAATCCTGCAATTTCTCCACAAATTCCCACATTTCACACCAATATCTCACATTTTGCCCCAAAATCCAGCGATTTCCCCCCAAAGTCCCCCATCTCGCCCCCAAAATCCCACATTTTTGCCCCAAATTCCCACATTTTACACCAAATTCCCACATTTTGCCCCCCAAATCCCACATTTTTGACCCAAATTCCCCCATTTTGCCCCCAAATCCCCCATTTTTGACCCAAATCCCCGCATTTCGCACCAAAATCCCACAATTTACCCCCAAAATCCCACATTTTGCCCCCAAATCCCGCATTTTTGCCCTGAATTCCCACATTTCACACCAAATTCCCACATTTTGCCACCCAAAATTCCACGATTTCCCCAAAAATCCCCCATTTTTACCCTAAAACCCCACATTTTGCCCCCAAATCCTGCAATTTCGCCCCATATTCCCACATTTCGCCCCCCAAATCCCACATTTTTGACCCAAATTCCCACATTTCGCCACCCAAATCCCCCATTTTTCTTCCAAAGTCCCGCAATTTCCCCGCAAATTCCCCCATTTTGCCCCCCAAATCCCACATTTTTGCCCTGAATTCCCAACTTTAACACCAAATTCCCCCATTTCGCCCCCCAAATCCCACATTTTTGCCCCAAATTCCCCAATTTCGCCCCCCAAAGCCCACAATTTTGACCCAAATTCCCACATTTCGCCCCCCAAATCCCGCATTTTTGACCCAAATTCCCACATTTTGCCCCCCAAATCCCACATTTTTGACCCAAATTCCCACATTTCGCCCCCCAAATCCCGCATTTTTCTTCCAAAGCCCCGCGATTTCCCCCCAAATTCACCCATTTCGCCCCCCAAAGCCCACAATTTTGACCCAAATTCGCACATTTCACACCAAATTCCCACATTTTGCCCCCAAAATCCCACGATTTCCCCCCAAATCCCCCATTTTTACCCTAAAACCGCACATTTTGCCCCCCAAATCCTGCAATTTCCCCCCAAAATCCCCCATTTTGCTTCCCAAATCCCACATTTTTGCCCTGCATTCCTACATTTTACACCAAAATCCTGCAATTTCCCCCCAAATCCCACATTTTCCCCCCAAATTTCCGCATTTCACAACAATATCCCACATTTTGCCCCCCAAATCCCACATTTTTACCCCAAATTCCCCAATTTCGCCCCCCAAATCCCACATTTTTAACCCAAATTCCCCCATTTTGCCCCCAAATCCCACATTTTTGACCCAAATCCCCGCATTTCGCACCAAAATCCAACATTTTGCCCCCAAAATCCCACGATTTCCCCCAAAATCCCCCATTTTTACCCTAAAACCCCACATTTTGCCCCCAAATCCTGCAATTTCGCCCCAAATTCCCACATTTCGCCCCCCAAATCCCACATTTTTGACTCAAATTCCCACATTTCGCCACCCAAATCCCCCATTTTTCTTCCAAAGTCCCGCAATTTCCCCCAAATTCCCCCATTTTGCCCCCCAAATCCCACATTTTTGCCCTGAATTCCCAACTTTAACACCAAATTCCCCCATTTCGCCCCCCAAATCCCACATTTTTGCCCCAAATTCCCACATTTCGCTCCCCAAAGCCCACAATTTTGACCCAAATTCCCACATTTCGTCCCCCAAATCCCGCATTTTTGCCCCAAATTCCCACATTTTGCTCCCCAAAGCCCACAATTTTGACCCAAATTCCCACATTTCGTCCCCCAAATCCCGCGATTTCCCCCCAAATTCCCCCATTTTGCCCCCCAAATCCCACATTTTTGACCCAAATTCCCCAATTTCGCCCCCCAAAGCCCACAATTTTGACCCAAATTCCCACATTTCGCCCCCCAAATCCCGCATTTTTGACCCAAATTCCCCCATTTCGCCCCCCAAATCCCACATTTTTGCCCCAAATTCCCCAATTTCGCCACCCAAAGCCCACAATTTTGACCCAAATTCCCACATTTCGCCCCCCAAATCCCACATTTTTGCCCCAAATTCCCACATTTCGCCCCCCAAATCCCACATTTTTGACCCAAATTCCCACATTTCGCCCCCCAAATCCCGCATTTTTCTTCCAAAGTCCCGCGATTTCCCCCCAAATTCACCCATTTCGCCCCCCAAAGCCCACAATTTTGACCCAAATTCGCACATTTCACACCAAATTCCCACATTTTGCCCCCAAAATCCCGCGATTTCCCCCCAAATCCCACATTTTTACCCTAAAACCGCACATTTTGCCCCCCAAATCCTGCAATTTCCCCCCAAAATCCCCCATTTTGCTTCCCAAATCCCACAGTTTTGCCCTGCATTCCCACATTTTACAACAAAATCCTGCAATTTCCCCCCAAATCCCACATTTTCCCCCCAAATTTCCGCATTTCACACCAATATCCCACATTTTGCCCCCAAAATCCCACATTTTTGCCCCAAATTCCCCAATTTCGCCCCCCAAAGCCCACAATTTTGCCCCAAATTCCCACATTTTACACCAAATTCCCACATTTTGCCCCCCAAATCCCACATTTTTGACCCAAATTCCCCCATTTTGCCCCTCAAAATCCCACATTTTTGACCCAAATCCCCGCATTTCGCACCAAAATCCAATATTTTGCCCCCAAAATCCCATGATTTCCCCCCAAATTCCCCCATTTTGCCCCGCAAATCCCACATTTTTGACCTGAATTCCCACATTTTACACCAAAATCTCACATTTTGCCCCCAAAATCCCACATTTTTGCCCCCAAATCCCCCATTTTGCCCCCAAAATCCTCCATTTTTGCCCCAAAATCCTGTGATTTCCCCCCAAATTCCCCCGTTTCACCCCCCAAATCCCGCATTTTTGCCCCAAATTCCCACATTTCGCCACCAAAATCCCACATTTTGCCCCCCAAATCCCACATTTTTGCCTCAAATTCCCACATTTTGCCCCCAAAATCCCACGATTTCCCCCAAATTCCCCCATTTTTGCCCCAAATTACCCCATTTCGCAACAAATTCCCACATTTTTGCCACAAATTCCCCCATTTTGCCCCCCATATCCAAAATTTTTGACACAAATTCCCACATTTCGCCCCCCAAATCCCGCATTTTACACCAAAATCCCGCGATTTCCCCCCAAATTCCCCCATTTTCCCCCCAAATCCCACATTTTTGCCCCAAATTCCCACATTTCACACCAAATTCCCCCATTTTGCCCCCCAAATCCCACATTTTTCCCCCAAATTCCCACATTTAACACCAATATCCCACATTTTGCCCCCAAAATCCCGCGACTTCCCCCAAAATCCCCCGTTTTTGCCCCAAATTCCTGCATTTTGCACCAAAATCCCACATTTTGACCCCAAAATCCCACATTTTTGCACCAAATTCCTGCATTTTGCACCAAAATCCCACATTTTGCCCCCCAAATCCCACGATTTTCCCCCAAATTCCCACATTTTGCCCCCCAAATCCTGCAGTTTTGACACAAATCCCCACATTTTACACCAAAATCCCACATTTCGCCCCCAAAATCTCACGATTTCCCCCAAAACCCCCCATTTTTGACCTAAAACCCCACATTTTGCACCCAAAATCCTGCATTTTCCCCCTCAAAATCCCGCAATTTTTCTCCAAAATCCCACATCTTTGCACCAAATTCCCGCATTTTGCACCAAAATCCCACATTTTTGCCCCAAAATCCCGTGATTTCCCCCCAAATTCGCCCGTTTTGCCCCCCAAATCCCGCATTTTTGACACAAATCCCCTCATTTTACACCCAAATCCCACATTTCGCCCCCAAAATCCCACGATTTCCCCCAAAACCCCCCATTTTTGACCTAAAACCCTACATTTTGCCCCCAAAATCCTGCAATTTCCCCCAAAAATCCCCCATTTTGCTTCCCAAATCCCACAGTTTTGCCCTGCATTCCCACATTTTACACCAAAATCCTGCAATTTCCCCCCAAATCCCACATTTTCCCCCCAAATTTCCGCATTTCACACCAATATCCCACATTTTGCCCACAAAATCCCCCATTTTTGCCCCAAATTCTGCAATTTCACAACAAAATCCCGCCTTTTTGCCCCAAATTCCCCCATTTCGACCCCCAAATCCCGCATTTTTGACCCAAATCCCCGCATTTCCCCCCAAAATCCCCAATTTTGCCCCCCAAATCCCGCATTTTTGCCCCCAATTCCCACATTTCACACCAATATCCCACATTTCGCCCCCAAAATTCCACGATTTCCCCCAAAATCCCCCATTTTTACCCTAAAACCCCACATTTTGCACCCAAAATCCTGCAATTTCTCCACAAATTCCCACATTTCACACCAATATCTCACATTTTGCCCCAAAATCCAGCGATTTCCCCCCAAAGTCCCCCATCTCGCCCCCAAAATCCCACATTTTTGCCCCAAATTCCCACATTTTACACCAAATTCCCACATTTTGCCCCCCAAATCCCACATTTTTGACCCAAATTCCCCCATTTTGCCCCCAAATCCCCCATTTTTGACCCAAATCCCCGCATTTCGCACCAAAATCCCACAATTTACCCCCAAAATCCCACATTTTGCCCCCAAATCCCGCATTTTTGCCCTGAATTCCCACATTTCACACCAAATTCCCACATTTTGCCACCCAAAATTCCACGATTTCCCCAAAAATCCCCCATTTTTACCCTAAAACCCCACATTTTGCCCCCAAATCCTGCAATTTCGCCCCATATTCCCACATTTCGCCCCCCAAATCCCACATTTTTGACCCAAATTCCCACATTTCGCCACCCAAATCCCCCATTTTTCTTCCAAAGTCCCGCAATTTCCCCGCAAATTCCCCCATTTTGCCCCCCAAATCCCACATTTTTGCCCTGAATTCCCAACTTTAACACCAAATTCCCCCATTTCGCCCCCCAAATCCCACATTTTTGCCCCAAATTCCCCAATTTCGCCCCCCAAAGCCCACAATTTTGACCCAAATTCCCACATTTCGCCCCCCAAATCCCGCATTTTTGACCCAAATTCCCACATTTTGCCCCCCAAATCCCACATTTTTGACCCAAATTCCCACATTTCGCCCCCCAAATCCCGCATTTTTCTTCCAAAGCCCCGCGATTTCCCCCCAAATTCACCCATTTCGCCCCCCAAAGCCCACAATTTTGACCCAAATTCGCACATTTCACACCAAATTCCCACATTTTGCCCCCAAAATCCCACGATTTCCCCCCAAATCCCCCATTTTTACCCTAAAACCGCACATTTTGCCCCCCAAATCCTGCAATTTCCCCCCAAAATCCCCCATTTTGCTTCCCAAATCCCACATTTTTGCCCTGCATTCCTACATTTTACACCAAAATCCTGCAATTTCCCCCCAAATCCCACATTTTCCCCCCAAATTTCCGCATTTCACAACAATATCCCACATTTTGCCCCCCAAATCCCACATTTTTACCCCAAATTCCCCAATTTCGCCCCCCAAATCCCACATTTTTAACCCAAATTCCCCCATTTTGCCCCCAAATCCCACATTTTTGACCCAAATCCCCGCATTTCGCACCAAAATCCAACATTTTGCCCCCAAAATCCCACGATTTCCCCCAAAATCCCCCATTTTTACCCTAAAACCCCACATTTTGCCCCCAAATCCTGCAATTTCGCCCCAAATTCCCACATTTCGCCCCCCAAATCCCACATTTTTGACTCAAATTCCCACATTTCGCCACCCAAATCCCCCATTTTTCTTCCAAAGTCCCGCAATTTCCCCCAAATTCCCCCATTTTGCCCCCCAAATCCCACATTTTTGCCCTGAATTCCCAACTTTAACACCAAATTCCCCCATTTCGCCCCCCAAATCCCACATTTTTGCCCCAAATTCCCACATTTCGCTCCCCAAAGCCCACAATTTTGACCCAAATTCCCACATTTCGTCCCCCAAATCCCGCATTTTTGCCCCAAATTCCCACATTTTGCTCCCCAAAGCCCACAATTTTGACCCAAATTCCCACATTTCGTCCCCCAAATCCCGCGATTTCCCCCCAAATTCCCCCATTTTGCCCCCCAAATCCCACATTTTTGACCCAAATTCCCCAATTTCGCCCCCCAAAGCCCACAATTTTGACCCAAATTCCCACATTTCGCCCCCCAAATCCCGCATTTTTGACCCAAATTCCCCCATTTCGCCCCCCAAATCCCACATTTTTGCCCCAAATTCCCCAATTTCGCCCCCCAAAGCCCACAATTTTGACCCAAATTCCCACATTTCGCCCCCCAAATCCAACATTTTTGCCCCAAATTCCCACATTTCGCCCCCCAAATCCCACATTTTTGACCCAAATTCCCACATTTCGCCCCCCAAATCCCGCATTTTTCTTCCAAAGTCCCGCGATTTCCCCCCAAATTCCCCCATTTCGCCCCCCAAAGCCCACAATTTTGACCCAAATTCGCACATTTCACACCAAATTCCCACATTTTGCCCCCAAAATCCCGCGATTTCCCCCCAAATCCCACATTTTTACCCTAAAACCGCACATTTTGCCCCCAAAATCCTGCAATTTCCCCCCAAAATCCCCCATTTTGCTTCCCAAATCCCACAGTTTTGCCCTGCATTCCCACATTTTACACCAAAATCCTGCAATTTCCCCCCAAATCCCACATTTTCCCCCCAAATTCCCGTATTTCGCACCAAAATCCCACATTTTTGCCCCAAATCCCGTGATTTCCCCCCATATTCCCCCGTTTTGCCCCCCAAATCCCGCATTTTTGACACAAATCCCCACATTTTACACCCAAATCCCACATTTCGCCCCCAAAATCCCACGATTTCCCCCAAAACCCCCCATTTTTGACCTAAAACCCCACATTTTGCCCCCAAAATCCTGCAATTTTCCCCAAAAATCCCCCATTTTGCTTCCCAAATCCCACAGTTTTGCCCTGCATTCCCACATTTTACACCCAAAATCCTGCAATTTCCCCCTCAAAATCCCGTATTTTTCACCCAAATTCCCACATTTCACACCAATATCTCACATTTTGCCCGAAAATCCCGTGATTTCACCCCAAATTCCCCCATCTCGCCCCCCAAATCCCGCATTTTTGCCCCAAGTTCCAACATTTTACACCAAATTCCCACATTTTGCCCCCCAAATCCCACATTTTGCCACCAAAATCCCGCAATTTCCCCCCATTTTTGCCCCAAATTCCTGCATTTTGCACCAAATTCCCACATTTTGCCCCCCAAATCCCACATTTTGCCCCTCAAAATCCCGCAATTTTTCCCCAAAATCCCACATCTTTGCACCAAATTCCCGCATTTTGCACCAAAATCCCACATTTTTGCCCCAAAATCCCGTGATTTCCCCCCAAATTCCCCCGTTTTGCCCCCCAAATCCCGCATTTTTGACACAAATCCCCTCATTTTACACCCAAATCCCACATTTCGCCCCCAAAATCCCACGATTTCCCCCAAAACCCCCCATTTTTGACCTAAAACCCTACATTTTGCCCCCAAAATCCTGCAATTTCCCCCCAAAATCCCCCATTTTGCTTCCCAAATCCCACAGTTTTGCCCTGCATTCCCACATTTTACACCAAAATCCTGCAATTTCCCCCCAAATCCCACATTTTTCCCCCAAATTTCCGCATTTCACACCAATATCCCACATTTTGCCCCCAAAATCCCCCATTTTTGCCCCAAATTCTGCAATTTCGCCCCCCAAATCCCGCATTTTTGCCCCAAATTCCTGCATTTTACACCAAAATCCCACATTTTTGCCACAAATTCCCACATTTCACACCAAATACCCACATTTTGCCACCCAAAACCCCACGATTTCCCCCAAAATCCCCCATTTTTGACCTAAAACCCCACATTTTGCACCCAAAATCCTGCAATTTCCCCCTCAAAATCCCGCAATTTTTCCCCAAAATCCCACATCTTTGCACCAAATTCCCGCATTTCGCAACAAAATCCCACATTTTGCCCCAAATTCCGGCATTTCACACCAAATTCCCACATTTTTGCCCCCAAATCCCGTGATTTCCCCCCAAATTCCCCCGTTTTGCCCCCCAAATCCCGCATTTTTGACACAAATCCCCACATTTTACACCAAAATCCCACATTTCGCCCCCAAAAATCCTGCAATTTCCCCCCAAATCCCCCAATTTTGACCTAAAACCCCACATTTTGCCCCCAATATCCTGCAATTTCCCCCTCAAAATCCCGCATTTTTCACCCAAATTCCCACATTCCACACCAATATCTCACATTTTGCCCCAAAATCCCGTGATTTCACCCCAAATTCCCCCATCTCGCCCCCCAAATCCCGCATTTTTGCCCCAAATTCCCACATTTTACACCAAATTCCCACATTTTGCCCCCAAAATCCCACATTTTTGACCCAAATTCCTCCATTTTGCCCCCAAATCCCGCATTTTAACCCAAATTCCTGCATTTCGCACCAAAATCCCACATTTTGCCCCCCAAATTCCACGATTTCCCGCCAAATTCCCACATTTTGCCCGTCAAATCCCACATTTTGCCCCTCAAAATCCCGCATTTTTTCCCCCAAATCCCACATCTTTGCACCAAATTCCCGCATTTTGCACCAAAATCCCACATTTTTGCCCCAAAATCCCGAGATTTCCCCCCAAATTCCCCCGTTTTGCCCCCCAAATCCCGCATTTTTGACACAAATCCCCTCATTTTACACCCAAATCCCACATTTTGCACCCAAAATCCTGCAATTTTCCCCCCAAATTTCCGCATTTCACACCAATATCCCACATTTTGCCCCCAAAATCCCCCATTTTTGCCCCAAATTCTGCAATTTCACAACAAAATCCCGCCTTTTTGCCCCAAATTCCCCCATTTCGACCCCCAAATCCCGCATTTTTGACCCAAATCCCCGCATTTCCCCCCAAAATCCCCAATTTTGCCCCCCAAATCCCGCATTTTTGCCCCCAATTCCCACATTTCACACCAATATCCCACATTTCGCCCCCAAAATTCCACGATTTCCCCCAAAATCCCCCATTTTTACCCTAAAACCCCACATTTTGCACCCAAAATCCTGCAATTTCTCCACAAATTCCCACATTTCACACCAAATTCCCACATTTTTGCCCCAAAATCCAGCGATTTCCCCCCAAAGTCCCCCATCTCGCCCCCAAAATCCCACATTTTTGCCCCAAATTCCCACATTTTACACCAAATTCCCACATTTTGCCCCCCAAATCCCACATTTTTGACCCAAATTCCCCCATTTTGCCCCCAAATCCCCCATTTTTGACCCAAATCCCCGCATTTCGCACCAAAATCCCACAATTTACCCCCAAAATCCCACATTTTGCCCCCAAATCCCGCATTTTTGCCCTGAATTCCCACATTTCACACCAAATTCCCACATTTTGCCACCCAAAATTCCACGATTTCCCCAAAAATCCCCCATTTTTACCCTAAAACCCCACATTTTGCCCCCAAATCCTGCAATTTCGCCCCATATTCCCACATTTCGCCCCCCAAATCCCACATTTTTGACCCAAATTCCCACATTTCGCCACCCAAATCCCCCATTTTTCTTCCAAAGTCCCGCAATTTCCCCGCAAATTCCCCCATTTTGCCCCCCAAATCCCACATTTTTGCCCTGAATTCCCAACTTTAACACCAAATTCCCCCATTTCGCCCCCCAAATCCCACATTTTTGCCCCAAATTCCCCAATTTCGCCCCCCAAAGCCCACAATTTTGACCCAAATTCCCACATTTCACCCCCCAAATCCCGCATTTTTGACCCAAATTCCCACATTTTGCCCCCCAAATCCCACATTTTTGACCCAAATTCCCACATTTCGCCCCCCAAATCCCGCATTTTTCTTCCAAAGTCCCGCGATTTCCCCCCAAATTCCCCCATTTCGCCCCCCAAAGCCCACAATTTTGACCCAAATTCGCACATTTCACACCAAATTCCCACATTTTGCCCCCAAAATCCCACGATTTCCCCCCAAATTTCCACATTTCACACCAATATCCCACATTTTGCCCCCAAAATCCCCCATTTTTGCCCCAAATTCTGCAATTTCACAACAAAATCCCGCATTTTTGCCCCAAATTCCCCCATTTCGCCCCCCAAATCCCGCATTTTTGACCCAAATCCCCGCATTTCCGCCCAAAATCCCCAATTTTGCCCCCCAAATCCCGCATTTTTGCCCCCAATTCCCACATTTCACACCAATATCCCACATTTCGCCCCCAAAATCCCACATTTTTGACCCAAATTCCCACATTTCGCCACCCAAATCCCGCATTTTTCTTCCAAAGTCCCGCGATTTCCCCCCAAATTCCCCCATTTTGGCCCCCAAATCCCACATTTTTGCCCTGAATTCCCAACTTTAACACCAAATTCCCCCATTTCGCCCCCCAAATCCCACATTTTTGCCCCAAATTCCCCAATTTCGCCCCCCAAAGCCCACAATTTTGACCCAAATTCCCACATTTCGCCCCCCAAATCCCACATTTTTGCCCCAAATTCCCACATTTCGCCCCCCAAATCCCACATTTTTGACCAAAATTCCCACATTTCGCCCCCCAAATCCCGCATTTTTCTTCCAAAGTCCCGCGATTTCCCCCCAAATTCCCCCATTTCGCCCCCCAAAGCCCACAATTTTGACCCAAATTCGCACATTTCACACCAAATTCCCACATTTTGCCCCCAAAATCCCACGATTTCCCCACAAATCCCCCATTTTTGCCCCAAATTCCTGCATTTTGCACCAAAATCCCACAATTTACCCCCAAAATCCCACATTTTTGCCCCCAAATCCCGCATTTTTGCCCTGAATTCCCACATTTAACACCAAATTCCCACATTTTGCCCCCAAAATCCTGTATTCTTGCTCCAAATTCCCACATTTCGCCCCCCAAATCCCGCATTTTTCTTCCAAAGTCCCGCGATTTCCCCCCAAATTCACCCATTTCGCCCCCCAAAGCCCACAATTTTGACCCAAATTCGCACATTTCACACCAAATTCCCACATTTTGCCCCCAAAATCCCACGATTTCCCCCCAAATCCCCCATTTTTACCCTAAAACCGCACATTTTGCCCCCCAAATCCTGCAATTTCCCCCCAAAATCCCCCATTTTGCTTCCCAAATCCCACATTTTTGCCCTGCATTCCTACATTTTACACCAAAATCCTGCAATTTCCCCCCAAATCCCACATTTTCCCCCCAAATTTCCGCATTTCACACCAATATCCCACATTTTGCCCCCCAAATCCCACATTTTTACCCCAAATTCCCCCATTTCGCCCCCCAAATCCCACATTTTTAACCCAAATTCCCCCATTTTGCCCCCAAATCCCACATTTTTGACCCAAATCCCCGCATTTCGCACCAAAATCCAACATTTTGCCCCCAAAATCCCACGATTTCCCCCAAAATCCCCCATTTTTACCCTAAAACCCCACATTTTGCCCCCAAATCCTGCAATTTCGCCCCAAATTCCCACATTTCGCCCCCCAAATCCCACATTTTTGACTCAAATTCCCACATTTCGCCACCCAAATCCCCCATTTTTCTTCCAAAGTCCCGCAATTTCCCCCAAATTCCCCCATTTTGCCCCCCAAATCCCACATTTTTGCCCTGAATTCCCAACTTTAACACCAAATTCCCCCATTTCGCCCCCCAAATCCCACATTTTTGCCCCAAATTCCCACATTTCGCTCCCCAAAGCCCACAATTTTGACCCAAATTCCCACATTTCGTCCCCCAAATCCCGCATTTTTGCCCCAAATTCCCACATTTTGCTCCCCAAAGCCCACAATTTTGACCCAAATTCCCACATTTCGTCCCCCAAATCCCGCGATTTCCCCCCAAATTCCCCCATTTTGCCCCCCAAATCCCACATTTTTGCCCCAAATTCCCCAATTTCGCCCCCCAAAGCCCACAATTTTGACCCAAATTCCCACATTTCGCCCCCCAAATCCCGCATTTTTGACCCAAATTCCCCCATTTCGCCCCCCAAATCCCACATTTTTGCCCCAAATTCCCCAATTTCGCCCCCCAAAGCCCACAATTTTGACCCAAATTCCCACATTTCGCCCCCCAAATCCCACATTTTTGCCCCAAATTCCCACATTTCGCCCCCCAAATCCCACATTTTTGACCCAAATTCCCACATTTCGCCCCCCAAATCCCGCATTTTTCTTCCAAAGTCCCGCGATTTCCCCCCAAATTCCCCCATTTCGCCCCCCAAAGCCCACAATTTTGACCCAAATTCGCACATTTCACACCAAATTCCCACATTTTGCCCCCAAAATCCCGCGATTTCCCCCCAAATCCCACATTTTTACCCTAAAACCGCACATTTTGCCCCCCAAAATCCTGCAATTTCCCCCAAAAATCCCCCATTTTGCTTCCCAAATCCCACAGTTTTGCCCTGCATTCCCACATTTTACACCAAAATCCTGCAATTTCCCCCCAAATCCCACATTTTCCCCCCAAATTCCCGCATTTCGCACCAAAATCCCACATTTTTGCCCCAAATCCCGTGATTTCCCCCCATATTCCCCCGTTTTGCCCCCCAAATCCCGCATTTTTGACACAAATCCCCTCATTTTACACCCAAATCCCACATTTCGCCCCCAAAATCCCACGATTTCCCCCAAAACCCCCCATTTTTGACCTAAAACCCCACATTTTGCCCCCAAAATCCTGCAATTTTCCCCAAAAATCCCCCATTTTGCTTCCCAAATCCCACAGTTTTGCCCTGCATTCCCACATTTTACACCCAAAATCCTGCAATTTCCCCCTCAAAATCCCGTATTTTTCACCCAAATTCCCACATTTCACACCAATATCTCACATTTTGCCCGAAAATCCCGTGATTTCACCCCAAATTCCCCCATCTCGCCCCCCAAATCCCGCATTTTTGCCCCAAGTTCCAACATTTTACACCAAATTCCCACATTTTGCCCCCCAAATCCCACATTTTGCCACCAAAATCCCGCAATTTCCCCCCATTTTTGCCCCAAATTCCTGCATTTTGCACCAAATTCCCACATTTTGCCCCCCAAATCCCACATTTTGCCCCTCAAAATCCCGCAATTTTTCCCCAAAATCCCACATCTTTGCACCAAATTCCCGCATTTTGCACCAAAATCCCACATTTTTGCCCCAAAATCCCGTGATTTCCCCCCAAATTCCCCCGTTTTGCCCCCCAAATCCCGCATTTTTGACACAAATCCCCTCATTTTACACCCAAATCCCACATTTCGCCCCCAAAATCCCACGATTTCCCCCAAAACCCCCCATTTTTGACCTAAAACCCTACATTTTGCCCCCAAAATCCTGCAATTTCCCCCAAAAATCCCCCATTTTGCTTCCCAAATCCCACAGTTTTGCCCTGCATTCCCACATTTTACACCAAAATCCTGCAATTTCCCCCCAAATCCCACATTTTTCCCCCAAATTTCCGCATTTCACACCAATATCCCACATTTTGCCCCCAAAATCCCCCATTTTTGCCCCAAATTCTGCAATTTCGCCCCCCAAATCCCGCATTTTTGCCCCAAATTCCTGCATTTTACACCAAAATCCCACATTTTTGCCACAAATTCCCACATTTCACACCAAATACCCACATTTTGCCACCCAAAACCCCACGATTTCCCCCAAAATCCCCCATTTTTGACCTAAAACCCCACATTTTGCACCCAAAATCCTGCAATTTCCCCCTCAAAATCCCGCAATTTTTCCCCAAAATCCCACATCTTTGCACCAAATTCCCGCATTTCGCAACAAAATCCCACATTTTGCCCCAAATTCCCGCATTTCACACCAAATTCCCACATTTTTGCCCCCAAATCCCGTGATTTCCCCCCAAATTCCCCCGTTTTGCCCCCCAAATCCCGCATTTTTGACACAAATCCCCACATTTTACACCAAAATCCCACATTTCGCCCCCAAAAATCCTGCAATTTCCCCCCAAATCCCCCAATTTTGACCTAAAACCCCACATTTTGCCCCCAATATCCTGCAATTTCCCCCTCAAAATCCCGCATTTTTCACCCAAATTCCCACATTCCACACCAATATCTCACATTTTGCCCCAAAATCCCGTGATTTCACCCCAAATTCCCCCATCTCGCCCCCCAAATCCCGCATTTTTGCCCCAAATTCCCACATTTTACACCAAATTCCCACATTTTGCCCCCAAAATCCCACATTTTTGACCCAAATTCCTCCATTTTGCCCCCAAATCCCGCATTTTAACCCAAATTCCTGCATTTCGCACCAAAATCCCACATTTTGCCCCCCAAATTCCACGATTTCCCGCCAAATTCCCACATTTTGCCCGTCAAATCCCACATTTTGCCCCTCAAAATCCCGCATTTTTTCCCCCAAATCCCACATCTTTGCACCAAATTCCCGCATTTTGCACCAAAATCCCACATTTTTGCCCCAAAATCCCGAGATTTCCCCCCAAATTCCCCCGTTTTGCCCCCCAAATCCCGCATTTTTGACACAAATCCCCTCATTTTACACCCAAATCCCACATTTTGCACCCAAAATCCTGCAATTTTCCCCCCAAATTTCCGCATTTCACACCAATATCCCACATTTTGCCCCCAAAATCCCCCATTTTTGCCCCAAATTCTGCAATTTCACAACAAAATCCCGCCTTTTTGCCCCAAATTCCCCCATTTCGACCCCCAAATCCCGCATTTTTGACCCAAATCCCCGCATTTCCCCCCAAAATCCCCAATTTTGCCCCCCAAATCCCGCATTTTTGCCCCCAATTCCCACATTTCACACCAATATCCCACATTTCGCCCCCAAAATTCCACGATTTCCCCCAAAATCCCCCATTTTTACCCTAAAACCCCACATTTTGCACCCAAAATCCTGCAATTTCTCCACAAATTCCCACATTTCACACCAATATCTCACATTTTGCCCCAAAATCCAGCGATTTCCCCCCAAATTCCCCCATCTCGCCCCCAAAATCCCACATTTTTGCCCCAAATTCCCACATTTTACACCAAATTCCCACATTTTGCCCCCCAAATCCCACATTTTTGACCCAAATTCCCCCATTTTGCCCCCAAATCCCACATTTTTGACCCAAATCCCCGCATTTCGCACCAAAATCCCACAATTTACCCCCAAAATCCCACATTTTGCCCCCAAATCCCGCATTTTTGCCCTGAATTCCCACATTTCACACCAAATTCCCACATTTTGCCACCCAAAATTCCACGATTTCCCCAAAAATCCCCCATTTTTACCCTAAAACCCCACATTTTGCCCCCAAATCCTGCAATTTCGCCCCATATTCCCACATTTCGCCCCCCAAATCCCACATTTTTGACCCAAATTCCCACATTTCGCCACCCAAATCCCCCATTTTTCTTCCAAAGTCCCGCAATTTCCCCGCAAATTCCCCCATTTTGCCCCCCAAATCCCACATTTTTGCCCTGAATTCCCAACTTTAACACCAAATTCCCCCATTTCGCCCCCCAAATCCCACATTTTTGCCCCAAATTCCCCAATTTCGCCCCCCAAAGCCCACAATTTTGACCCAAATTCCCACATTTCGCCCCCCAAATCCCGCATTTTTGACCCAAATTCCCACATTTTGCCCCCCAAATCCCACATTTTTGACCCAAATTCCCACATTTCGCCCCCCAAATCCCGCATTTTTCTTCCAAAGTCCCGCGATTTCCCCCCAAATTCCCCCATTTCGCCCCCCAAAGCCCACAATTTTGACCCAAATTCGCACATTTCACACCAAATTCCCACATTTTGCCCCCAAAATCCCACGATTTCCCCCCAAATTTCCACATTTCACACCAATATCCCACATTTTGCCCCCAAAATCCCCCATTTTTGCCCCAAATTCTGCAATTTCACAACAAAATCCCGCATTTTTGCCCCAAAATCCCCAATTTTGCCCCCCAAATCCCGCATTTTTGCCCCCAATTCCCACATTTCACACCAATATCCCACATTTCGCCCCCAAAATCCCACATATTTGACCCAAATTCCCACATTTCGCCACCCAAATCCCGCATTTTTCTTCCAAAGTCCCGCGATTTCCCCCCAAATTCCCCCATTTTGCCCCCCAAATCCCACATTTTTGCCCTGAATTCCCAACTTTAACACCAAATTCCCCCATTTCGCCCCCCAAATCCCACATTTTTGCCCCAAATTCCCCAATTTCGCCCCCCAAAGCCCACAATTTTGACCCAAATTCCCACATTTCGCCCCCCAAATCCCACATTTTTGCCCCAAATTCCCACATTTCGCCCCCCAAATCCCACATTTTTGACCCAAATTCCCACATTTCGCCCCCCAAATCCCGCATTTTTCTTCCAAAGTCCCGCGATTTCCCCCCAAATTCACCCATTTCGCCCCCCAAAGCCCACAATTTTGACCCAAATTCGCACATTTCACACCAAATTCCCACATTTTGCCCCCAAAATCCCACGATTTCCCCACAAATCCCCCATTTTTGCCCCAAATTCCTGCATTTTGCACCAAAATCCCACAATTTACCCCCAAAATCCCACATTTTTGCCCCCAAATCCCGCATTTTTGCCCTGAATTCCCACATTTCACACCAAATTCCCACATTTTGCCACCCCAAACCCCACGATTTCCCCCAAAATCCCCCATTTTTACCCTAAAACCCCACATTTTGCCCCCAAATCCTGCAATTTCGCCCCAAATTCCCACATTTCGCCCCCAAAATCCCACATTTTTGACTCAAATTCCCACATTTCGCCACCCAAATCCCGCATTTTTCTTCCAAAGTCCCGCAATTTCCCCCAAATTCCCCCATTTTGCCCCCCAAATCCCACATTTTTGCCCTGAATTCCCAACTTTAACACCAAATTCCCCCATTTCGCCCCCCAAATCCCACATTTTTGCCCCAAATTCCCACATTTCGCTCCCCAAAGCCCACAATTTTGACCCAAATTCCCACATTTCGTCCCCCAAATCCCGCATTTTTGCCCCAAATTCCCACATTTTGCTCCCCAAAGCCCACAATTTTGACCCAAATTCCCACATTTCGTCCCCCAAATCCCGCGATTTCCCCCCAAATTCCCCCATTTTGCCCCCCAAATCCCACATTTTTGCCCCAAATTCCCCAATTTCGCCCCCCAAAGCCCACAATTTTGACCCAAATTCCCACATTTCGCCCCCCAAATCCCGCATTTTTGACCCAAATTCCCCCATTTCGCCCCCCAAATCCCACATTTTTGCCCCAAATTCCCCAATTTCGCCCCCCAAAGCCCACAATTTTGACCCAAATTCCCACATTTCGCCCCCCAAATCCCACATTTTTGCCCCAAATTCCCACATTTCGCCCCCCAAATCCCACATTTTTGACCCAAATTCCCACATTTCGCCCCCCAAATCCCGCATTTTTCTTCCAAAGTCCCGCGATTTCCCCCCAAATTCACCCATTTCGCCCCCCAAAGCCCACAATTTTGACCCAAATTCGCACATTTCACACCAAATTCCCACATTTTGCCCCCAAAATCCCGCGATTTCCCCCCAAATCCCACATTTTTACCCTAAAACCGCACATTTTGCCCCCAAAATCCTGCAATTTCCCCCCAAAATCCCCCATTTTGCTTCCCAAATCCCACAGTTTTGCCCTGCATTCCCACATTTTACACCAAAATCCTGCAATTTCCCCCCAAATCCCACATTTTCCCCCCAAATTTCCGCATTTCACACCAATATCCCACATTTTGCCCCCAAAATCCCACATTTTTGCCCCAAATTCCCCAATTTCGCCCCCCAAAGCCCACAATTTTGCCCCTAATTCCCACATTTTACACCAAATTCCCACATTTTGCCCCCCAAATCCCACATTTTTGACCCAAATTCCCCCATTTTGCCCCTCAAAATCCCACATTTTTGACCCAAATCCCCGCATTTCGCACCAAAATCCAATATTTTGCCCCCAAAATCCCATGATTTCCCCCCAAATTCCCCCATTTTGCCCCGCAAATCCCACATTTTTGACCTGAATTCCCACATTTTACACCAAAATCTCACATTTTGCCCCCAAAATCCCACATTTTTGCCCCCAAATCCCCCATTTTGCCCCCAAAATCCTCCATTTTTGCCCCAAAATCCTGTGATTTCCCCCCAAATTCCCCCGTTTCACCCCCCAAATCCCGCATTTTTGCCCCAAATTCCCACATTTCGCCACCAAAATCCCACATTTTGCCCCCCAAATCCCACATTTTTGCCTCAAATTCCCACATTTTGCCCCCAAAATCCCACGATTTCCCCCAAATTCCCCCATTTTTGCCCCAAATTACCCCATTTCGCAACAAATTCCCACATTTTTGCCACAAATTCCCCCATTTTGCCCCCCATATCCAAAATTTTTGACACAAATTCCCACATTTCGCCCCCCAAATCCCGCATTTTACACCAAAATCCCGCGATTTCCCCCCAAATTCCCCCATTTTCCCCCCAAATCCCACATTTTTGCCCCAAATTCCCACATTTCACACCAAATTCCCCCATTTTGCCCCCCAAATCCCACATTTTTCCCCCAAATTCCCACATTTAACACCAATATCCCACATTTTGCCCCCAAAATCCCGCGACTTCCCCCAAAATCCCCCGTTTTTGCCCCAAATTCCTGCATTTTGCACCAAAATCCCACATTTTGACCCCAAAATCCCACATTTTTGCACCAAATTCCTGCATTTTGCACCAAAATCCCACATTTTGCCCCCCAAATCCCACGATTTTCCCCCAAATTCCCACATTTTGCCCCCCAAATCCTGCAGTTTTGACACAAATCCCCACATTTTACACCAAAATCCCACATTTCGCCCCCAAAATCTCACGATTTCCCCCAAAACCCCCCATTTTTGACCTAAAACCCCACATTTTGCACCCAAAATCCTGCATTTTCCCCCTCAAAATCCCGCAATTTTTCTCCAAAATCCCACATCTTTGCACCAAATTCCCGCAATTTGCACCAAAATCCCACATTTTTGCCCCAAATCCCGTGATTTCCCCCCAAATTCCCCCGTTTTGCCTTCCAAATCCCGCATTTTTGACACAAATCCCCACATTTTACACCCAAATCCCACATTTCGCCCCCAAAATCCCACGATTTCCCCCCAAACCCCCCATTTTTGACCTAAAACCCCACATTTTGCCCCCAAAATCCTGCAATTTTCCCCAAAAATCCCCCATTTTGCTTCCCAAATCCCACAGTTTTGCCCTGCATTCCCACATTTTACACCCAAAATCCTGCAATTTCCCCCTCAAAATCCCGTATTTTTCACCCAAATTCCCACATTTCACACCAATATCTCACATTTTGCCCGAAAATCCCGTGATTTCACCCCAAATTCCCCCATCTCGCCCCCCAAATCCCGCATTTTTGCCCCAAGTTCCAACATTTTACACCAAATTCCCACATTTTGCCCCCCAAATCCCACATTTTGCCACCAAAATCCCGCAATTTCCCCCCATTTTTGCCCCAAATTCCTGCATTTTGCACCAAATTCCCACATTTTGCCCCTCAAAATCCCGCAATTTTTCCCCAAAATCCCACATCTTTGCACCAAATTCCCGCATTTTGCACCAAAATCCCACATTTTTGCCCCCAAATCCCGTGATTTCCCCCCAAATTCGCCCGTTTTGCCCCCCAAATCCCGCATTTTTGACACAAATCCCCTCATTTTACACCCAAATCCCACATTTCGCCCCCAAAATCCCACGATTTCCCCCAAAACCCCCCATTTTTGACCTAAAACCCTACATTTTGCCCCCAAAATCCTGCAATTTCCCCCCAAAATCCCCCATTTTGCTTCCCAAATCCCACAGTTTTGCCCTGCATTCCCACATTTTACACCAAAATCCTGCAATTTCCCCCCAAATCCCACATTTTTCCCCCAAATTTCCGCATTTCACACCAATATCCCACATTTTGCCCCCCAAATCCCCCATTTTTGCCCCAAATTCTGCAATTTCACAACAAAATCCCGCCTTTTTGCCCCAAATTCCCCCATTTCGACCCCCAAATCCCGCATTTTTGACCCAAATCCCCGCATTTCCCCCCAAAATCCCCAATTTTGCCCCCCAAATCCCGCATTTTTGCCCCCAATTCCCACATTTCACACCAATATCCCACATTTCGCCCCCAAAATTCCACGATTTCCCCCAAAATCCCCCATTTTTACCCTAAAACCCCACATTTTGCACCCAAAATCCTGCAATTTCTCCACAAATTCCCACATTTCACACCAATATCTCACATTTTGCCCCAAAATCCAGCGATTTCCCCCCAAATTCCCCCATCTCGCCCCCAAAATCCCACATTTTTGCCCCAAATTCCCACATTTTACACCAAATTCCCACATTTTGCCCCCCAAATCCCACATTTTTGACCCAAATTCCCCCATTTTGCCCCCAAATCCCACATTTTTGACCCAAATCCCCGCATTTCGCACCAAAATCCCACAATTTACCCCCAAAATCCCACATTTTGCCCCCAAATCCCGCATTTTTGCCCTGAATTCCCACATTTCACAACAAATTCCCACATTTTGCCACCCAAAATTCCACGATTTCCCCCAAAATCCCCCATTATTACCCTAAAACCCCACATTTTGCCCCCAAATCCTGCAATTTCGCCCCATATTCCCACATTTCGCCCCCCAAATCCCACATTTTTGACCCAAATTCCCACATTTCGCCACCCAAATCCCGCATTTTTCTTCCAAAGTCCCGCAATTTCCCCCCAAATTCCCCCATTTTGCCCCCCAAATCCCACATTTTTGCCCTGAATTCCCAACTTTAACACCAAATTCCCCCATTTCGCCCCCCAAATCCCACATTTTTGCCCCAAATTCCCCAATTTCGCCCCCCAAAGCCCACAATTTTGACCCAAATTCCCACATTTCGCCCCCCAAATCCCGCATTTTTGACCCAAATTCCCACATTTTGCCCCCCAAATCCCACATTTTTGACCCAAATTCCCACATTTCGCCCCCCAAATCCCGCATTTTTCTTCCAAAGTCCCGCGATTTCCCCCCAAATTCACCCATTTCGCCCCCCAAAGCCCACAATTTTGACCCAAATTCCCACATTTCACACCAAATTCCCACATTTTGCCCCCAAAATCCCACGATTTCCCCCCAAATCCCCCATTTTTACCCTAAAACCGCACATTTTGCCCCCCAAATCCTGCAATTTCCCCCCAAAATCCCCCATGTTGCTTCCCAAATCCCACATTTTTGCCCTGCATTCCTACATTTTACACCAAAATCCTGCAATTTCCCCCCAAATCCCACATTTTCCCCCCAAATTTCCGCATTTCACACCAATATCCCACATTTTGCCCCCCAAATCCCACATTTTTACCCCAAATTCCCCAATTTCGCCCCCCAAATCCCACATTTTTAACCCAAATTCCCCCATTTTGCCCCCAAAATCCCCCATTTTTGACCCAAATCCCCGCATTTCGCACCAAAATCCAACATTTTGCCCCCAAAATCCCACGATTTCCCCCAAAATCCCCCATTTTTACCCTAAAACCCCACATTTTGCCCACAAATCCTGCAATTTCGCCCCAAATTCCCCCATTTCGCCCCCCAAATCCCACATTTTTGCCCCAAATTCCCACATTTCGCTCCCCAAAGCCCACAATTTTGACCCAAATTCCCACATTTCGTCCCCCAAATCCCGCATTTTTGCCCCAAATTCCCACATTTTGCTCCCCAAAGCCCACAATTTTGACCCAAATTCCCACATTTCGTCCCCCAAATCCCGCGATTTCCCCCCAAATTCCCCCATTTCGCCCCCCAAATCCCACATTTTTGACCCAAATTCCCACATTTTGCCCCCCAAATCCCGCATTTTTGACCCAAATTCCCACATTTCGCCCCCCAAATCCCACATTTTTGCCCCAAATTCCCCAATTTCGCCCCCCAAAGCCCACAATTTTGACCCAAATTCCCACATTTCGCCCCCCAAATCCCACATTTTTGCCCCAAATTCCCACATTTCGCCCCCCAAATCCCACATTTTTGACCCAAATTCCCACATTTCGCCCCCCAAATCCCGCATTTTTCTTCCAAAGTCCCGCGATTTCCCCCCAAATTCACCCATTTCGCCCCCCAAAGCCCACAATTTTGACCCAAATTCGCACATTTCACACCAAATTCCCACATTTTGCCCCCAAAATCCCGCGATTTCCCCCCAAATCCCACATTTTTACCCTAAAACCGCACATTTTGCCCCCAAAATCCTGCAATTTCCCCCCAAAATCCCCCATTTTGCTTCCCAAATCCCACAGTTTTGCCCTGCATTCCCACATTTTACACCAAAATCCTGCAATTTCCCCCCAAATCCCACATTTTCCCCCCAAATTTCCGCATTTCACACCAATATCCCACATTTTGCCCCCAAAATCCCACATTTTTGCCCCAAATTCCCCAATTTCGCCCCCCAAAGCCCACAATTTTGCCCCTAATTCCCACATTTTACACCAAATTCCCACATTTTGCCCCCCAAATCCCACATTTTTGACCCAAATTCCCCCATTTTGCCCCTCAAAATCCCACATTTTTGACCCAAATCCCCGCATTTCGCACCAAAATCCAATATTTTGCCCCCAAAATCCCATGATTTCCCCCCAAATTCCCCCATTTTGCCCCGCAAATCCCACATTTTTGACCTGAATTCCCACATTTTACACCAAAATCTCACATTTTGCCCCCAAAATCCCACATTTTTGCCCCCAAATCCCCCATTTTGCCCCCAAAATCCTCCATTTTTGCCCCAAAATCCTGTGATTTCCCCCCAAATTCCCCCGTTTCACCCCCCAAATCCCGCATTTTTGCCCCAAATTCCCACATTTCGCCACCAAAATCCCACATTTTGCCCCCCAAATCCCACATTTTTGCCTCAAATTCCCACATTTTGCCCCCAAAATCCCACGATTTCCCCCAAATTCCCCCATTTTTGCCCCAAATTACCCCATTTCGCAACAAATTCCCACATTTTTGCCACAAATTCCCCCATTTTGCCCCCCATATCCAAAATTTTTGACACAAATTCCCACATTTCGCCCCCCAAATCCCGCATTTTACACCAAAATCCCGCGATTTCCCCCCAAATTCCCCCATTTTCCCCCCAAATCCCACATTTTTGCCCCAAATTCCCACATTTCACACCAAATTCCCCCATTTTGCCCCCCAAATCCCACATTTTTCCCCCAAATTCCCACATTTAACACCAATATCCCACATTTTGCCCCCAAAATCCCGCGACTTCCCCCAAAATCCCCCGTTTTTGCCCCAAATTCCTGCATTTTGCACCAAAATCCCACATTTTGACCCCAAAATCCCACATTTTTGCACCAAATTCCTGCATTTTGCACCAAAATCCCACATTTTGCCCCCCAAATCCCACGATTTTCCCCCAAATTCCCACATTTTGCCCCCCAAATCCTGCAGTTTTGACACAAATCCCCACATTTTACACCAAAATCCCACATTTCGCCCCCAAAATCTCACGATTTCCCCCAAAACCCCCCATTTTTGACCTAAAACCCCACATTTTGCACCCAAAATCCTGCATTTTCCCCCTCAAAATCCCGCAATTTTTCTCCACAATCCCACATCTTTGCACCAAATTCCCGCAATTTGCACCAAAATCCCACATTTTTGCCCCAAATCCCGTGATTTCCCCCCAAATTCCCCCGTTTTGCCTTCCAAATCCCGCATTTTTGACACAAATCCCCACATTTTACACCCAAATCCCACATTTCGCCCCCAAAATCCCACGATTTCCCCCCAAACCCCCCATTTTTGACCTAAAACCCCACATTTTGCCCCCAAAATCCTGCAATTTTCCCCAAAAATCCCCCATTTTGCTTCCCAAATCCCACAGTTTTGCCCTGCATTCCCACATTTTACACCCAAAATCCTGCAATTTCCCCCTCAAAATCCCGTATTTTTCACCCAAATTCCCACATTTCACACCAATATCTCACATTTTGCCCGAAAATCCCGTGATTTCACCCCAAATTCCCCCATCTCGCCCCCCAAATCCCGCATTTTTGCCCCAAGTTCCAACATTTTACACCAAATTCCCACATTTTGCCCCCCAAATCCAACATTTTGCCACCAAAATCCCGCAATTTCCCCCCATTTTTGCCCCAAATTCCTGCATTTTGCACAAAATTCCCACATTTTGCCCCCAAAATCCCACATTTTGCCCCTCAAAATCCCGCAATTTTTCCCCAAAATCCCACATCTTTGCACCAAATTCCCGCATTTTGCACCAAAATCCCACATTTTTGCCCCAAAATCCCGTGATTTCCCCCCAAATTCCCCCGTTTTGCCCCCCAAATCCCGCATTTTTGACACAAATCCCCTCATTTTACACCCAAATCCCACATTTCGCCCCCAAAATCCCACGATTTCCCCCAAAACCCCCCATTTTTGACCTAAAACCCTACATTTTGCCCCCAAAATCCTGCAATTTCCCCCAAAAATCCCCCATTTTGCTTCCCAAATCCCACAGTTTTGCCCTGCATTCCCACATTTTACACCAAAATCCTGCAATTTCCCCCCAAATCCCACATTTTCCCCCCAAATTTCCGCATTTCACACCAATATCCCACATTTTGCCCCCCAAATCCCACATTTTTACCCCAAATTCCCCAATTTCGCCCCCCAAATCCCACATTTTTAACCCAAATTCCCCCATTTTGCCCCCAAATCCCACATTTTTGACCCAAATCCCCGCATTTCGCACCAAAATCCAACATTTTGCCCCCAAAATCCCGCATTTTTGCCCCCAATTCCCACATTTCACACCAATATCCCACATTTCGCCCCCAAAATTCCACGATTTCCCCCAAAATCCCCCATTTTTACCCTAAAACCCCACATTTTGCACCCAAAATCCTGCAATTTCTCCACAAATTCCCACATTTCACACCAATATCTCACATTTTGCCCCAAAATCCAGCGATTTCCCCCCAAAGTCCCCCATCTCGCCCCCAAAATCCCACATTTTTGCCCCAAATTCCCACATTTTACACCAAATTCCCACATTTTGCCCCCCAAATCCCACATTTTTGACCCAAATTCCCCCATTTTGCCCCCAAATCCCACATTTTTGACCCAAATCCCCGCATTTCGCACCAAAATCCCACAATTTACCCCCAAAATCCCACATTTTGCCCCCAAATCCCACATTTTTGCCCTGAATTCCCACATTTCACAACAAATTCCCACATTTTGCCACCCAAAATTCCACGATTTCCCCCAAAATCCCCCATTTTTACCCTAAAACCCCACATTTTGCCCCCAAATCCTGCAATTTCGCCCCATATTCCCACATTTCGCCCCCCAAATCCCACATTTTTGACCCAAATTCCCACATTTCGCCACCCAAATCCCGCATTTTTCTTCCAAAGTCCCGCAATTTCCCCCCAAATTCCCCCATTTTGCCCCCCAAATCCCACATTTTTGCCCTGAATTCCCAACTTTAACACCAAATTCCCCCATTTCGCCCCCCAAATCCCACATTTTTGCCCCAAATTCCCCAATTTCGCCCCCCAAAGCCCACAATTTTGACCCAAATTCCCACATTTCGCCCCCCAAATCCCGCATTTTTGACCCAAATTCCCACATTTTGCCCCCCAAATCCCACATTTTTGACCCAAATTCCCACATTTCGCCCCCCAAATCCCGCATTTTTCTTCCAAAGCCCCGCGATTTCCCCCCAAATTCACCCATTTCGCCCCCCAAAGCCCACAATTTTGACCCAAATTCGCACATTTCACACCAAATTCCCACATTTTGCCCCCAAAATCCCACGATTTCCCCCCAAATCCCCCATTTTTACCCTAAAACCGCACATTTTGCCCCCCAAATCCTGCAATTTCCCCCCAAAATCCCCCATGTTGCTTCCCAAATCCCACATTTTTGCCCTGCATTCCTACATTTTACACCAAAATCCTGCAATTTCCCCCCAAATCCCACATTTTCCCCCCAAATTTCCGCATTTCACACCAATATCCCACATTTTGCCCCCCAAATCCCACATTTTTACCCCAAATTCCCCAATTTCGCCCCCCAAATCCCACATTTTTAACACCAAATTCCCACATTTTGCCCCCAAAATCCTGTATTTTTGCCCCAAATTCCCACATTTCACACCAAATACCCACATTTTGCCACCCAAAACCCCACGATTTCCCCCAAAATCCCCCATTTTTGACCTAAAACCCCACATTTTGCACCCAAAATCCTGCAATTTCCCCCTCAAAATCCCGCAATTTTTCCCCAAAATCCCACATCTTTGCACCAAATTCCCGCATTTCGCAACAGAATCCCACATTTTGCCCCAAATTCCGGCATTTCACACCAAATTCCCACATTTTTTGCCCCCAAATCCCGTGATTTCCCCCCAAATTCCCCCGTTTTGCCCCCCAAATCCCACATTTTTGACACAAATCCCCACATTTTACACCAAAATCCCACATTTCGCCCCCAAAAATCCTGCAATTTCCCCCCAAATCCCCCAATTTTGACCTAAAACCCCACATTTTGCCCCCAATATCCTGCAATTTCCCCCTCAAAATCCCGCATTTTTCACCCAAATTCCCACATTCCACACCAATATCTCACATTTTGCCCCAAAATCCCATGATTTCACCCCAAATTCCCCCATCTCGCCCCCCAAATCCCGCATTTTTGCCCCAAATTCCCACATTTTACACCAAATTCCCACATTTTGCCCCCAAAATCCCACATTTTTGACCCAAATTCCTCCATTTTGCCCCCAAATCCCGCATTTTAACCCAAATTCCTGCATTTCGCACCAAAATCCCACATTTTGCCCCCCAAATTCCACGATTTCCCGCCAAATTCCCACATTTTGCCCCCCAAATCCCACATTTTGCCCCTCAAAATCCCGCAATTTTTCCCCCAAATCCCACATCTTTGCACCAAATTCCCGCATTTTGCACCAAAATCCCACATTTTTGCCCCAAAATCCCGTGATTTTCCCCCAAATTCCCCCGTTTTGCCCCCCAAATCCCGCATTTTTGACACAAATCCCCTCATTTTACACCCAAATCCCACATTTCGCCCCCAAAATCCTGCAATTTCCTCCAAAACCCCCCCTTTTTGACCTAAAACCCTACATTTTGCCCCCAAAATCCTGCAATTTCCCCCAAAAATCCCCCATTTTGCTTCCCAAATCCCACAGTTTTGCCCTGCATTCCCACATTTTACACCAAAATCCTGCAATTTCCCCCCAAATCCCACATTTTCCCCCCAAATTTCCACATTTCACACCAATATCCCACATTTTGCCCCCAAAATCCCCCATTTTTGCCCCAAATTCTGCAATTTCACAACAAAATCCCGCCTTTTTGCCCCAAATTCCCCCATTTCGCCCCCCAAATCCCGCATTTTTGACCCAAATCCCCGCATTTCCCCCCAAAATCCCCAATTTTGCCCCCCAAATCCCGCATTTTTGACTCAAATTCCCACATTTCACACCAATATCCCACATTTCGCCCCCAAAATCCCACATTTTTGACCCAAATTCCCACATTTCGCCACCCAAATCCCGCATTTTTCTTCCAAAGTCCCGCAATTTCCCCCCAAATTCCCCCATTTTGCCCCCCAAATCCCACATTTTTGCCCTGAATTCCCAACTTTAACACCAAATTCCCCCATTTCGCCCCCCAAATCCCACATTTTTGCCCCAAATTCCCCAATTTCGCCCCCCAAAGCCCACAATTTTGACCCAAATTCCCACATTTCGCCCCCCAAATCCCACATTTTTGCCCCAAATTCCCACATTTCGCCCCCCAAATCCCACATTTTTGACCCAAATTCCCACATTTCGCCCCCCAAATCCCGCATTTTTCTTCCAAAGTCCCGCGATTTCCCCCCAAATTCACCCATTTCGCCCCCCAAAGCCCACAATTTTGACCCAAATTCGCACATTTCACACCAAATTCCCACATTTTGCCCCCAAAATCCCACGATTTCCCCCCAAATCCCCCATTTTTACCCTAAAACCGCACATTTTGCCCCCCAAATCCTGCAATTTCCCCCCAAAATCCCCCATTTTGCTTCCCAAATCCCACAGTTTTGCCCTGCATTCCCACATTTTACAACAAAATCCTGCAATTTCCCCCCAAATCCCACATTTTCCCCCCAAATTTCCGCATTTCACACCAATATCCCACATTTTGCCCCCCAAATCCCACATTTTTGCCCCAAATTCCCCAATTTCGCCCCCCAAAGCCCACAATTTTGCCCCAAATTCCCACATTTTACACCAAATTCCCACATTTTGCCCCCCAAATCCCCCATTTTTGACCCAAATTCCCCCATTTTGCCCCCAAATCCCACATTTTTGACCCAAATCCCCGCATTTCGCACCAAAATCCAACATTTTGCCCCCAAAATCCCACGATTTCCCCACAAATCCCCCATTTTTGCCCCAAATTCCTGCATTTTGCACCAAAATCCCACAATTTACCCCCAAAATCCCACATTTTTGCCCCCAAATCCCGCATTTTTGCCCTGAATTCCCACATTTAACACCAAATTCCCACATTTTGCCCCCAAAATCCTGTATTCTTGCCCCAAATTCCCACCTTTCGCCCCCCAAATCCCACATTTTTGCCCCAAATTCCCACATTTCACACCAAATTCCCACATTTTGCCACCCCAAACCCCACGATTTCCCCCCAAATCCCCCATTTTTACCCTAAAACCCCATATTTTGCCCCCAAATCCTGCAATTTCGCCCCAAATTCCCACATTTCGCCCCCCAAATCCCACATTTTTGACTCAAATTCCCACATTTCGCCACCCAAATCCCGCATTTTTCTTCCAAAGTCCCGCAATTTCCCCCAAATTCCCCCATTTTGCCCCCCAAATCCCACATTTTTGCCCTGAATTCCCAACTTTAACACCAAATTCCCCCATTTCGCCCCCCAAATCCCACATTTTTGCCCCAAATTCCCACATTTCGCTCCCCAAAGCCCACAATTTTGACCCAAATTCCCACATTTCGTCCCCCAAATCCCGCATTTTTGCCCCAAATTCCCACATTTTGCTCCCCAAAGCCCACAATTTTGACCCAAATTCCCACATTTCGTCCCCCAAATCCCGCGATTTCCCCCCAAATTCCCCCATTTTGCCCCCCAAATCCCACATTTTTGCCCTGAATTCCCAACTTTAACACCAAATTCCCCCATTTCGCCCCCCAAATCCCACATTTTTGCCCCAAATTCCCACATTTCGCTCCCCAAAGCCCACAATTTTGACCCAAATTCCCACATTTCGTCCCCCAAATCCCGCATTTTTGCCCCAAATTCCCACATTTCGCTCCCCAAAGCCCACAATTTTGACGCAAATTCCCACATTTCGTGCCCCAAATCCCGCGATTTCCCCCCAAATTCCCGCATTTTGCCCCCCAAATCCCACATTTTTGCCCCAAATTCCCACATTTCACACCAAATTCCCACATTTTGCCACCCCAAACCCCACGATTTCCCCCAAAATCCCCCATTTTTACCCTAAAACCCCACATTTTGCCCCCAAATCCTGCAATTTCGCCCCAAATTCCCACATTTTGCCCCCCAAATCCCACATTTTTGACTCAAATTCCCACATTTCGCCACCCAAATCCCGCATTTTTCTTCCAAAGTCCCGCAATTTCCCCCAAATTCCCCCATTTCGCCCCCCAAATCCCACATTTTTGCCCTGAATTCCCACATTTCGCTCCCCAAAGCCCACAATTTTGACCCAAATTCCCACATTTCGTCCCCCAAATCCAGCATTTTTGCCCCAAATTCCCACATTTTGCTCCCCAAAGCCCACAATTTTGACGCAAATTCCCACATTTCGTCCCCCAAATCCCGCGATTTCCCCCCAAATTCCCCCATTTTGCCCCCCAAATCCCACATTTTTGCCCCAAATTCCCCAATTTCGCCCCCCAAAGCCCACAATTTTGACCCAAATTCCCACATTTCGCCCCCCAAATCCCGCATTTTTGACCCAAATTCCCCCATTTCGCCCCCCAAATCCCACATTTTTGCCCCAAATTCCCCAATTTCGCCCCCCAAAGCCCACAATTTTGACCCAAATTCCCACATTTCGCCCCCCAAACCCCACATTTTTGCCCCAAATTCCCACATTTCGCCCCCCAAATCCCACATTTTTGACCCAAATTCCCACATTTCGCCCCCCAAATCCCGCATTTTTCTTCCAAAGTCCCGCGATTTCCCCCCAAATTCACCCATTTCGCCCCCCAAAGCCCACAATTTTGACCCAAATTCGCACATTTCACACCAAATTCCCACATTTTGCCCCCAAAATCCCGCGATTTCCCCCCAAATCCCACATTTTTACCCTAAAACCGCACATTTTGCCCCCAAAATCCTGCAATTTCCCCCCAAAATCCCCCATTTTGCTTCCCAAATCCCACAGTTTTGCCCTGCATTCCCACATTTTACACCAAAATCCTGCAATTTCCCCCCAAATCCCACATTTTCCCCCCAAATTTCCGCATTTCACACCAATATCCCACATTTTGCCCCCAAAATCCCACATTTTTGCCCCAAATTCCCCAATTTCGCCCCCCAAAGCCCACAATTTTGCCCCTAATTCCCACATTTTACACCAAATTCCCACATTTTGCCCCCCAAATCCCACATTTTTGACCCAAATTCCCCCATTTTGCCCCTCAAAATCCCACATTTTTGACCCAAATCCCCGCATTTCGCACCAAAATCCAACATTTTGCCCCCAAAATCCCATGATTTCCCCCCAAATTCCCCCATTTTGCCCCGCAAATCCCACATTTTTGACCTGAATTCCCACATTTTACACCAAAATCTCACATTTTGCCCCCAAAATCCCACATTTTTGCCCCCAAATCCCCCATTTTGCCCCCAAAATCCTCCATTTTTGCCCCAAAATCCTGTGATTTCCCCCCAAATTCCCCCGTTTCACCCCCCAAATCCCGCATTTTTGCCCCAAATTCCCACATTTCGCCACCAAAATCCCACATTTTGCCCCCCAAATCCCACATTTTTGCCTCAAATTCCCACATTTTGCCCCCAAAATCCCACGATTTCCCCCAAATTCCCCCATTTTTGCCCCAAATTACCCCATTTCGCAACAAATTCCCACATTTTTGCCACAAATTCCCCCATTTTGCCCCCCATATCCAAAATTTTTAACACAAATTCCCACATTTCGCCCCCCAAATCCCCCATTTTACACCAAAATCCCGCGATTTCCCCCCAAATTCCCCCATTTTCCCCCCAAATCCCACATTTTTGCCCCAAATTCCCACATTTCACACCAAATTCCCCCATTTTGCCCCCCAAATCCCACATTTTTCCCCCAAATTCCCACATTTAACACCAATATCCCACATTTTGTCCCCAAAATCCCGCGACTTCCCCCAAAATCCCCCGTTTTTGCCCCAAATTCCTGCATTTTGCACCAAAATCCCACATTTTGACCCCAAAATCCCACATTTTTGCACCAAATTCCTGCATTTTGCACCAAAATCCCACATTTTGCCCCCCAAATCCCACGATTTTCCCCCAAATTCCCACATTTTGCCCCCCAAATCCTGCAGTTTTGACACAAATCCCCACATTTTACACCAAAATCCCACATTTCGCCCCCAAAATCTCACGATTTCCCCCAAAACCCCCCATTTTTGACCTAAAACCCCACATTTTGCACCCAAAATCCTGCATTTTCCCCCTCAAAATCCCGCAATTTTTCTCCAAAATCCCACATCTTTGCACCAAATTCCCGCAATTTGCACCAAAATCCCACGTTTTGCCCCAAATTCCCGCATTTCGCACCAAAATCCCACATTTTTGCCCCAAATCCCGTGATTTCCCCCCAAATTCCCCCGTTTTGCCTTCCAAATCCCGCATTTTTGACACAAATCCCCACATTTTACACCCAAATCCCACATTTCGCCCCCAAAATCCCACGATTTCCCCCAAAACCCCCCATTTTTGACCTAAAACCCCACATTTTGCCCCCAAAATCCTGCAATTTTCCCCAAAAATCCCCCATTTTGCTTCCCAAATCCCACAGTTTTGCCCTGCATTCCCACATTTTACACCCAAAATCCTGCAATTTCCCCCTCAAAATCCCGTATTTTTCACCCAAATTCCCACATTTCACACCAATATCTCACATTTTGCCCGAAAATCCCGTGATTTCACCCCAAATTCCCCCATCTCGCCCCCCAAATCCCGCATTTTTGCCCCAAGTTCCAACATTTTACACCAAATTCCCACATTTTGCCCCCAAAATCCCACATTTTGCCACCAAAATCCCGCAATTTCCCCCCATTTTTGCCCCAAATTCCTGCATTTTGCACCAAATTCCCACATTTTGCCCCCAAAATCCCACATTTTGCCCCTCAAAATCCCGCAATTTTTCCCCAAAATCCCACATCTTTGCACCAAATTCCCGCATTTTGCACCAAAATCCCACATTTTTGCCCCAAAATCCCGTGATTTCCCCCCAAATTCCCCCGTTTTGCCCCCCAAATCCCGCATTTTTGACACAAATCCCCTCATTTTACACCCAAATCCCACATTTCGCCCCCAAAATCCCACGATTTCCCCCAAAACCCCCCATTTTTGACCTAAAACCCTACATTTTGCCCCCAAAATCCTGCAATTTCCCCCAAAAATCCCCCATTTTGCTTCCCAAATCCCACAGTTTTGCCCTGCATTCCCACATTTTACACCAAAATCCTGCAATTTCCCCCCAAATCCCACATTTTCCCCCCAAATTTCCGCATTTCACACCAATATCCCACATTTTGCCCACAAAATCCCCCATTTTTGCCCCAAATTCTGCAATTTCACAACAAAATCCCGCCTTTTTGCCCCAAATTCCCCCATTTCGACCCCCAAATCCCGCATTTTTGACCCAAATCCCCGCATTTCCCCCCAAAATCCCCAATTTTGCCCCCCAAATCCCGCATTTTTGCCCCCAATTCCCACATTTCACACCAATATCCCACATTTCGCCCCCAAAATTCCACGATTTCCCCCAAAATCCCCCATTTTTACCCTAAAACCCCACATTTTGCACCCAAAATCCTGCAATTTCTCCACAAATTCCCACATTTCACACCAATATCTCACATTTTGCCCCAAAATCCAGCGATTTCACCCCAAATTCCCCCATCTCGCCCCCAAAATCCCACATTTTTGCCCCAAATTCCCACATTTTACACCAAATTCCCACATTTTGCCCCCCAAATCCCACATTTTTGACCCAAATTCCCCCATTTTGCCCCCAAATCCCACATTTTTGACCCAAATCCCCGCATTTCGCACCAAAATCCCACAATTTACCCCCAAAATCCCACATTTTGCCCCCAAATCCCGCATTTTTGCCCTGAATTCCCACATTTCACAACAAATTCCCACATTTTGCCACCCAAAATTCCACGATTTCCCCCAAAATCCCCCATTTTTACCCTAAAACCCCACATTTTGCCCCCAAATCCTGCAATTTCGCCCCATATTCCCACATTTTGCCCCCCAAATCCCACATTTTTGACCCAAATTCCCACATTTCGCCACCCAAATCCCGCATTTTTCTTCCAAAGTCCCGCAATTTCCCCCCAAATTCCCACATTTTGCCCCCCAAATCCCACATTTTTGCCCTGAATTCCCAACTTTAACACCAAATTCCCCCATTTCGCCCCCCAAATCCCACATTTTTGCCCCAAATTCCCCAATTTCGCCCCCCAAATCCCGCATTTTTGACCCAAATTCCCACATTTTGCCCCCCAAATCCCACATTTTTGACCCAAATTCCCACATTTCGCCCCCCAAATCCCGCATTTTTCTTCCAAAGTCCCGCGATTTCCCCCCAAATTCACCCATTTCGCCCCCCAAAGCCCACAATTTTGACCCAAATTCGCACATTTCACACCAAATTCCCACATTTTGCCCCCAAAATCCCACGATTTCCCCCCAAATCCCCCATTTTTACCCTAAAACCGCACATTTTGCCCCCAAAATCCTGCAATTTCCCCCCAAAATCCCCCATGTTGCTTCCCAAATCCCACATTTTTGCCCTGCATTCCTACATTTTACACCAAAATCCTGCAATTTCCCCCCAAATCCCACATTTTCCCCCCAAATTTCCGCATTTCACACCAATATCCCACATTTTGCCCCCCAAATCCCACATTTTTACCCCAAATTCCCCAATTTCGCCCCCCAAATCCCACATTTTTAACCCAAATTCCCCCATTTTGCCCCCAAATCCCACATTTTTGACCCAAATCCCCGCATTTCGCACCAAAATCCAACATTTTGCCCCCAAAATCCCACGATTTCCCCACAAATCCCCCATTTTGCCCCAAATTCCTGCATTTTGCACCAAAATCCCACAATTTACCCCAAAATCCCACATTTTTGCCCCCAAATCCCGCATTTTTGCCCTGAATTCCCACATTTCACACCAAATTCCCACATTTTGCCCCCAAAATCCTGTATTTTTGCCCCAAATTCCCACATTTCACACCAAATACCCACATTTTGCCACCCAAAACCCCACGATTTCCCCCAAAATCCCCCATTTTTGACCTAAAACCCCACATTTTGCACCCAAAATCCTGCAATTTCCCCCTCAAAATCCCGCAATTTTTCCCCAAAATCCCACATCTTTGCACCAAATTCCCGCATTTCGCAACAGAATCCCACATTTTGCCCCAAATTCCGGCATTTCACACCAAATTCCCACATTTTTTGCCCCCAAATCCCGTGATTTCCCCCCAAATTCCCCCGTTTTGCCCCCCAAATCCCACATTTTTGACACAAATCCCCACATTTTACACCAAAATCCCACATTTCGCCCCCAAAAATCCTGCAATTTCCCCCCAAATCCCCCAATTTTGACCTAAAACCCCACATTTTGCCCCCAATATCCTGCAATTTCCCCCTCAAAATCCCGCATTTTTCACCCAAATTCCCACATTCCACACCAATATCTCACATTTTGCCCCAAAATCCCGTGATTTCACCCCAAATTCCCCCATCTCGCCCCCCAAATCCCGCATTTTTGCCCCAAATTCCAACATTTTACACCAAATTCCCACATTTTGCCCCCAAAATCCCACATTTTTGACCCAAATTCCTCCATTTTGCCCCCAAATCCCGCATTTTAACCCAAATTCCTGCATTTCGCACCAAAATCCCACATTTTGCCCCCCAAATTCCACGATTTCCCGCCAAATTCCCACATTTTGCCCCCCAAATCCCACATTTTGCCCCTCAAAATCCCGCAATTTTTCCCCCAAATCCCACATCTTTGCACCAAATTCCCGCATATTGCACCAAAATCCCACATTTTTGCCCCAAAATCCCGTGATTTCCCCCCAAATTCCCCCGTTTTGCCCCCCAAATCCCGCATTTTTGACACAAATCCCCTCATTTTACACCCAAATCCCACATTTCGCCCCCAAAATCCTGCAATTTCCTCCAAAACCCCCCCTTTTTGACCTAAAACCCTACATTTTGCCCCCAAAATCCTGCAATTTCCCCCAAAAATCCCCCATTTTGCTTCCCAAATCCCACAGTTTTGCCCTGCATTCCCACATTTTACACCAAAATCCTGCAATTTCCCCCCAAATCCCACATTTTCCCCCCAAATTTCCACATTTCACACCAATATCCCACATTTTGCCCCCAAAATCCCCCATTTTTGCCCCAAATTCTGCAATTTCACAACAAAATCCCGCATTTTTGCCCCAAATTCCCCCATTTCGCCCCCCAAATCCCGCATTTTTGACCCAAATCCCCGCATTTCCCCCCAAAATCCCCAATTTTGCCCCCCAAATCCCGCATTTTTGCCCCCAATTCCCACATTTCACACCAATATCCCACATTTCGCCCCCAAAATCCCACATTTTTGACCCAAATTCCCACATTTCGCCACCCAAATCCCGCATTTTTCTTCCAAATTCCCGCAATTTCCCCCCAAATTCCCCCATTTTGCCCCCCAAATCCCACATTTTTGCCCTGAATTCCCAACTTTAACACCAAATTCCCCCATTTCGCCCCCCAAATCCCACAATTTTGACCCAAATTCCCCAATTTCGCCCCCCAAAGCCCACAATTTTGACCCAAATTCCCACATTTCGCCCCCCAAATCCCACATTTTTGCCCCAAATTCCCACATTTCGCCCCCCAAATCCCACATTTTTGACCCAAATTCCCACATTTCGCCCCCCAAATCCCGCATTTTTCTTCCAAAGTCCCGCGATTTCCCCCCAAATTCCCCCATTTCGCCCCCCAAAGCCCACAATTTTGACCCAAATTCGCACATTTCACACCAAATTCCCACATTTTGCCCCCAAAATCCCACGATTTCCCCCCAAATCCCCCATTTTTACCCTAAAACCGCACATTTTGCCCCCCAAATCCTGCAATTTCCCCCCAAAATCCCCCATTTTGCTTCCCAAATCCCACAGTTTTGCCCTGCATTCCCACATTTTACACCAAAATCCTGCAATTTCCCCCCAAATCCCACATTTTCCCCCCAAATTTCCGCATTTCACACCAATATCCCACATTTTGCCCCCCAAATCCCACATTTTTGCCCCAAATTCCCCAATTTCGCCCCCCAAAGCCCACAATTTTGCCCCAAATTCCCACATTTTACACCAAATTCCCACATTTTGCCCCCAAAATCCCACATTTTTGACCCAAATTCCCCCATTTTGCCCCCAAATCCCACATTTTTGACCCAAATCCCCGCATTTCGCACCAAAATCCAACATTTTGCCCCCAAAATCCCACGATTTCCCCACAAATCCCCCATTTTTGCCCCAAATTCCTGCATTTTGCACCAAAATCCCACAATTTACCCCCAAAATCCCACATTTTTGCCCCCAAATCCCGCATTTTTGCCCTGAATTCCCACATTTAACACCAAATTCCCACATTTTGCCCCCAAAATCCTGTATTCTTGCCCCAAATTCCCACCTTTCGCCCCCCAAATCCCACATTTTTGCCCCAAATTCCCACATTTCACACCAAATTCCCACATTTTGCCACCCCAAACCCCACGATTTCCCCCCAAATCCCCCATTTTTACCCTAAAACCCCACATTTTGCCCCCAAATCCTGCAATTTCGCCCCAAATTCCCCCATTTCGCCCCCCAAATCCCACATTTTTGACTCAAATTCCCACATTTCGCCACCCAAATCCCGCATTTTTCTTCCAAAGTCCCGCAATTTCCCCCAAATTCCCCCATTTTGCCCCCCAAATCCCACATTTTTGCCCTGAATTCCCAACTTTAACACCAAATTCCCCCATTTCGCCCCCCAAATCCCACATTTTTGCCCCAAATTCCCACATTTCGCTCCCCAAAGCCCACAATTTTGACCCAAATTCCCACATTTCGTCCCCCAAATCCCGCATTTTTGCCCCAAATTCCCACATTTTGCTCCCCAAAGCCCACAATTTTGACCCAAATTCCCACATTTCGTCCCCCAAATCCCGCGATTTCCCCCCAAATTCCCCCATTTTGCCCCCCAAATCCCACATTTTTGCCCTGAATTCCCAACTTTAACACCAAATTCCCCCATTTCGCCCCCCAAATCCCACATTTTTGCCCCAAATTCCCACATTTCGCTCCCCAAAGCCCACAATTTTGACCCAAATTCCCACATTTCGTCCCCCAAATCCCGCGATTTCCCCCCATATTCCCGCATTTTGCCCCACAAATCCCGCATTTTTGCCCCAAATTCCCACATTTCACACCAAATTCCCACATTTTGCCACCCCAAACCCCACGATTTCCCCCAAAATTCCCCATTTTTACCCTAAAACCCCACATTTTGCCCCCAAATCCTGCAATTTCGCCCCAAATTCCCACATTTCGCCCCCCAAAGCCCACAATTTTGACCCAAATTCCCACATTTCGTCCCCCAAATCCCGCATTTTTGCCCCAAATTCCCACATTTTGCTCCCCAAAGCCCACAATTTTGACCCAAATTCCCACATTTCGTACCCCAAATCCCGCGATTTCCCCCCAAATTTCCCCATTTTGCCCCCCCAAATCCCACATTTTTGCCCTGAATTCCCAACTTTAACACCAAATTCCCACATTTCGCCCCCAAAATCCCACATTTTTGCCCCAAATTCCCACGTTTTACACCAAAATCCCACATTTTGCCCCCAAATCCCACGATTTCCCCCCAAAATCCCACATTTTTGACCCAAATCCCCACATTTTACACCAATATCTCACATTTTGCCCCAAAATCCAGCGATTTCCCCCCAAATTCCCCCATCTCGCCCCCCAAATCCCGCATTTTTGCCCCAAATTCCCACATTTTACACCAAATTCCCACATTTTGCCCCCAAATCCCACATTTTTGACCCAAATTCCCCCATTTTGCCCCCAAATCCCACATTTTAACCCAAATCCCCGCATTTCGCACCAAAATCCAACATTTTGCCCCCAAAATCCCACGATTTCCCCACAAATCCCCCATTTTTGCCCCAAATTCCTGAATTTTGCACCAAAATCCCACAATTTACCCCCAAAATCCCACATTTTGCCCCCAAATCCCGCATTTTTGCCCTGAATTCCCACATTTCACACCAAATTCCCACATTTTGCCACCCCAAACCCCACGATTTCCCCCAAAATCCCCCATTTTTACCCTAAAACCCCACATTTTGCCCCCAAATCCTGCAATTTCGCCCCATATTCCCACATTTCGCCCCCCAAATCCCACATTTTTGACCCAAATTCCCACATTTCGCCCCCCAAATCCCGCATTTTTCTTCCAAAGTCCCGCGATTTCCCCCCAAATTCCCCCATTTTGCCCCCCAAATCCCACATTTTTGCCCTGAATTCCCAACTTTAACACCAAATTCCCCCATTTCGCCCCCCAAATCCCACATTTTTGCCCCAAATTCCCCAATTTCGCCCCCCAAAGCCCACAATTTTGACCCAAATTCCCACATTTCGCCCCCCAAATCCCACATTTTTGCCCCAAATTCCCACATTTCGCCCCCCAAATCCCACATTTTTGACCCAAATTCCCACATTTCGCCCCCCAAATCCCGCATTTTTCTTCCAAAGTCCCGCGATTTCCCCCCAAATTCACCCATTTTGCCCCCCAAAGCCCACAATTTTGACCCAAATTCGCACATTTCACACCAAATTCCCACATTTTGCCCCCAAAATCCCACGATTTCCCCCCAAATCCCCCATTTTTACCCTAAAACCGCACATTTTGCCCCCCAAATCCTGCAATTTCCCCCAAAATCCCCCATTTTGCTTCCCAAATCCCACAGTTTTGCCCTGCATTCCCACATTTTACACCAAAATCCTGCAATTTCCCCCCAAATCCCACATTTTCCCCCCAAATTTCCGCATTTCACACCAATATCCCACATTTTGCCCCCCATATCCAACATTTTTGCCCCAAATTCCCCAATTTCGACCCCCAAAGCCCACAATTTTGCCCCAAATTCCTACATTTTATACCAAATTCCCACATTTTGCCCCCAAAATCCCACATTTTTGACCCAAATTCCCCCATTTTGCCCCCAAAATCCCCCGTTTTTGCCCCAAATTCCTGCATTTTGCACCAAAATCCCACATTTTGCCCCCAAAATCCCACGATTTCCCCACAAATCCCCCATTTTTGCCCCAAATTCCTGCATTTTGCACCAAAATCCCACAATTTACCCCCAAAATCCCACATTTTTGCCCCCAAATCCCGCATTTTTGCCCTGAATTCCCACATTTAACACCAAATTCCCACATTTTGCCCCCAAAATCCTGTATTCTTGCCCCAAATTCCCACCTTTCGCCCCCCAAATCCCACATTTTTGCCCCAAATTCCCACATTTCACACCAAATTCCCACATTTTGCCACCCCAAACCCCACGATTTCCCCCAAAATCCCCCATTTTTACCCTAAAACCCCACATTTTGCCCCCAAATCCTGCAATTTCGCCCCAAATTCCCACATTTCGCCCCCCAAATCCCACATTTTTGACCCAAATTCCCACATTTCGTCCCCCAAATCCCGCATTTTTCTTCCAAAGTCCCGCAATTTCCCCCCAAATTTTCCCATTTTACCCCCAAATCCCACATTTTTGCCCTGAATTCCCAACTTTAACACCAAATTCCCACATTTCGCCCCCCAAATCCCACATTTTTGCCCCAAATTCCCACATTTCGCCCCCCAAAGCCCACAATTTTGACCCAAATTCCCACATTTCGTCCCCCAAATCCCGCATTTTTGCCCCAAATTCCCACATTTCGCCCCCCAAATCCCACATTTTTGACTCAAATTCCCACATTTCGCCACCCAAATCCCGCATTTTTCTTCCAAAGTCCCGCGATTTCCCCCCAAATTCCCCCATTTTGCCCCCCAAATCCCACATTTTTGCCCTGAATTCCCAACTTTAACACCAAATTCCCCCATTTCGCCCCCCAAATCCCACATTTTTGCCCCAAATTCCCCAATTTCGCCCCCCAAAGCCCACAATTTTGACCCAAATTCCCACATTTCACCCCCAAAATCCCGCTATTTCCCCCGAAATCCCACATTTTTGCCCCAAATTCCCACGTTTTACACCAAAATCCCACATTTTGCCCCCAAATCCCGCATTTTTGACCCAAATTCCCACATTTCACACCAATATCCCACATTTTGCCCCCAAAATCCCGCGATTTCCCCCCATATCCCCCATTTTTACCCTAAAAACCGCACATTTTGCCCCCAAAATCCTGCAATTTCCCCCCAAAATCCCACATTTTTGACCCAAATCCCCACATTTTACACCAAAATCCCACATTTTGCCCCCAAAATCCCACATTTTTTCCCCAAATTCCTCAATTTTGCCCCCAAATCACGCATTTTTGACCCCAAACCCCGCATTTCGCACCAAATTCCCCCATTTTGCCCCCAAAATCCCGCGATTTCCCCCAAATTCCCCCGTTTCGTGCCCCAAATCCGGCATTTTTGCCCCAAATTCCACATTTCGCACCAAAATCCCACATTTTGCCCCCCAAATCCCACATTTTTGCCCCAACATCTTGCAATTTCCCCCAAATTCCCACATTTCGCCTTCCAAATCCCACATTTTTGACCCAATTTCCCACATTTCGCCCCCCAAATCCCACATTTTTCTTCCAAACTCCCGCGATTTCCCCCCAAATTCCCCCATTTCGTCCCCAAAGCCCACAATTTTGACCCAATTTCCCACATTTCGCCCCCAAAATCCTGCTGTTTCCCCCCAAAATCCCACATTTTTGCCCCAGATTCCCACATTTTACACCAAAATCCCACATTTTGCCCCAAAATCCCACGATTTCCCCCCCAAATCCCCCATTTTGCCCCCCAAATCCCACATTTTTGCCCCAAATTTCCGCATTTCACACCAATATCCCACATTTTGCCCCCCAAATCCCACATTTTTACCCCAAATTCCCCAATTTCGCCCCCCAAATCCCACATTTTTAACCCAAATTCCCCCATTTTGCCCCCAAATCCCACATTTTTGACCCAAATCCCCGCATTTCGCACCAAAATCCAACATTTTGCCCCCAAAATCCCACGATTTCCCCACAAATCCCCCATTTTTGCCCCAAATTCCTGCATTTTGCACCAAAATCCCACAATTTACCCCAAAATCCCACATTTTTGCCCCCAAATCCCGCATTTTTGCCCTGAATTCCCACATTTCACACCAAATTCCCACATTTTGCCCCCAAAATCCTGTATTTTTGCCCCAAATTCCCACATTTCACACCAAATACCCACATTTTGCCACCCAAAACCCCACGATTTCCCCCAAAATCCCCCATTTTTGACCTAAAACCCCACATTTTGCACCCAAAATCCTGCAATTTCCCCCTCAAAATCCCGCAATTTTTCCCCAAAATCCCACATCTTTGCACCAAATTCCCGCATTTCGCAACAGAATCCCACATTTTGCCCCAAATTCCGGCATTTCACACCAAATTCCCACATTTTTTGCCCCCAAATCCCGTGATTTCCCCCCAAATTCCCCCGTTTTGCCCCCCAAATCCCACATTTTTGACACAAATCCCCACATTTTACACCAAAATCCCACATTTCGCCCCCAAAAATCCTGCAATTTCCCCCAAATCCCCCAATTTTGACCTAAAACCCCACATTTTGCCCCCAATATCCTGCAATTTCCCCCTCAAAATCCCGCATTTTTCACCCAAATTCCCACATTCCACACCAATATCTCACATTTTGCCCCAAAATCCCGTGATTTCACCCCAAATTCCCCCATCTCGCCCCCCAAATCCCGCATTTTTGCCCCAAATTCCAACATTTTACACCAAATTCCCACATTTTGCCCCCAAAATCCCACATTTTTGACCCAAATTCCTCCATTTTGCCCCCAAATCCCGCATTTTAACCCAAATTCCTGCATTTTGCACCAAAATCCCACATTTTGCCCCCCAAATTCCACGATTTCCCGCCAAATTCCCACATTTTGCCCCCCAAATCCCACATTTTGCCCCTCAAAATCCCGCAATTTTTCCCCCAAATCCCACATCTTTGCACCAAATTCCCGCATATTGCACCAAAATCCCACATTTTTGCCCCAAAATCCCGTGATTTTCCCCCAAATTCCCCCGTTTTGCCCCCCAAATCCCGCATTTTTGACACAAATCCCCTCATTTTACACCCAAATCCCACATTTCGCCCCCAAAATCCTGCAATTTCCTCCAAAACCCCCCCTTTTTGACCTAAAACCCTACATTTTGCCCCCAAAATCCTGCAATTTCCCCCAAAAATCCCCCATTTTGCTTCCCAAATCCCACAGTTTTGCCCTGCATTCCCACATTTTACACCAAAATCCTGCAATTTCCCCCCAAATCCCACATTTTCCCCCCAAATTTCCACATTTCACACCAATATCCCACATTTTGCCCCCAAAATCCCCCATTTTTGCCCCAAATTCTGCAATTTCACAACAAAATCCCGCATTTTTGCCCCAAATTCCCCCATTTCGCCCCCCAAATCCCGCATTTTTGACCCAAATCCCCGCATTTCCCCCCAAAATCCCCAATTTTGCCCCCCAAATCCCGCATTTTTGCCCCCAATTCCCACATTTCACACCAATATCCCACATTTCGCCCCCAAAATCCCACATTTTTGACCCAAATTCCCACATTTCGCCACCCAAATCCCGCATTTTTCTTCCAAATTCCCGCAATTTCCCCCCAAATTCCCCCATTTTGCCCCCCAAATCCCACATTTTTGCCCTGAATTCCCAACTTTAACACCAAATTCCCCCATTTCGCCCCCCAAATCCCACAATTTTGACCCAAATTCCCCAATTTCGCCCCCCAAAGCCCACAATTTTGACCCAAATTCCCACATTTCGCCCCCCAAATCCCACATTTTTGCCCCAAATTCCCACATTTCGCCCCCCAAATCCCACATTTTTGACCCAAATTCCCACATTTCGCCCCCCAAATCCCGCATTTTTCTTCCAAAGTCCCGCGATTTCCCCCCAAATTCCCCCATTTCGCCCCCCAAAGCCCACAATTTTGACCCAAATTCGCACATTTCACACCAAATTCCCACATTTTGCCCCCAAAATCCCGCGATTTCCCCCCAAATCCCCCATTTTTACCCTAAAACCGCACATTTTGCCCCCCAAATCCTGCAATTTCCCCCCAAAATCCCCCATTTTGCTTCCCAAATCCCACAGTTTTGCCCCAAATTCCCACATTTTACACCAAAATCCTGCAATTTCCCCCCAAATCCCACATTTTCCCCCCAAATTTCCGCATTTCACACCAATATCCCACATTTTGCCCCCCAAATCCCACATTTTTGCCCCAAATTCCCCAATTTCGCCCCCCAAAGCCCACAATTTTGCCCCAAATTCCCACATTTTACACCAAATTCCCACATTTTGCCCCCAAAATCCCACATTTTTGACCCAAATTCCCCCATTTTGCCCCCAAATCCCACATTTTTGACCCAAATCCCCGCATTTCGCACCAAAATCCAACATTTTGCCCCCAAAATCCCACGATTTCCCCACAAATCCCCCATTTTTGCCCCAAATTCCTGCATTTTGCACCAAAATCCCACAATTTACCCCCAAAATCCCACATTTTTGCCCCCAAATCCCGCATTTTTGCCCTGAATTCCCACATTTAACACCAAATTCCCACATTTTGCCCCCAAAATCCTGTATTCTTGCCCCAAATTCCCACCTTTCGCCCCCCAAATCCCACATTTTTGCCCCAAATTCCCACATTTCACACCAAATTCCCACATTTTGCCACCCCAAACCCCACGATTTCCCCCCAAATCCCCCATTTTTACCCTAAAACCCCACATTTTGCCCCCAAATCCTGCAATTTCGCCCCAAATTCCCCCATTTCGCCCCCCAAATCCCACATTTTTGACTCAAATTCCCACATTTCGCCACCCAAATCCCGCATTTTTCTTCCAAAGTCCCGCAATTTCCCCCAAATTCCCCCATTTTGCCCCCCAAATCCCACATTTTTGCCCTGAATTCCCAACTTTAACACCAAATTCCCCCATTTCGCCCCCCAAATCCCACATTTTTGCCCCAAATTCCCACATTTCGCTCCCCAAAGCCCACAATTTTGACCCAAATTCCCACATTTCGTCCCCCAAATCCCGCATTTTTGCCCCAAATTCCCACATTTTGCTCCCCAAAGCCCACAATTTTGACCCAAATTCCCACATTTCGTCCCCCAAATCCCGCGATTTCCCCCCAAATTCCCCCATTTTGCCCCCCAAATCCCACATTTTTGCCCTGAATTCCCAACTTTAACACCAAATTCCCCCATTTCGCCCCCCAAATCCCACATTTTTGCCCCAAATTCCCACATTTCGCTCCCCAAATCCCGCGATTTCCCCCCATATTCCCGCATTTTGCCCCACAAATCCCACATTTTTGCCCCAAATTCCCACATTTCACACCAAATTCCCACATTTTGCCACCCCAAACCCCACGATTTCCCCCAAAATTCCCCATTTTTACCCTAAAACCCCACATTTTGCCCCCAAATCCTGCAATTTCGCCCCAAATTCCCACATTTCGCCCCCCAAAGCCCACAATTTTGACCCAAATTCCCACATTTCGTCCCCCAAATCCCGCATTTTTGCCCCAAATTCCCACATTTTGCTCCCCAAAGCCCACAATTTTGACCCAAATTCCCACATTTCGTACCCCAAATCCCGCGATTTCCCCCCAAATTTCCCCATTTTGCCCCCCCAAATCCCACATTTTTGCCCTGAATTCCCAACTTTAACACCAAATTCCCACATTTCGCCCCCAAAATCCCACATTTTTGCCCCAAATTCCCACGTTTTACACCAAAATCCCACATTTTGCCCCCAAATCCCACGATTTCCCCCCAAAATCCCACATTTTTGACCCAAATCCCCACATTTTACACCAATATCTCACATTTTGCCCCAAAATCCAGCGATTTCCCCCCAAATTCCCCCATCTCGCCCCCCAAATCCCGCATTTTTGCCCCAAATTCCCACATTTTACACCAAATTCCCACATTTTGCCCCCAACTCCCACATTTTTGACCCAAATTCCCCCATTTTGCCCCCAAATCCCACATTTTAACCCAAATCCCCGCATTTCGCACCAAAATCCAACATTTTGCCCCCAAAATCCCACGATTTCCCCACAAATCCCCCATTTTTGCCCCAAATTCCTGAATTTTGCACCAAAATCCCACAATTTACCCCCAAAATCCCACATTTTGCCCCCAAATCCCGCATTTTTGCCGTGAATTCCCACATTTCACACCAAATTCCCACATTTTGCCACCCCAAACCCCACGATTTCCCCCAAAATCCCCCATTTTTACCCTAAAACCCCACATTTTGCCCCCAAATCCTGCAATTTCGCCCCATATTCCCACATTTCGCCCCCCAAATCCCACATTTTTGACCCAAATTCCCACATTTCGCCCCCCAAATCCCGCATTTTTCTTCCAAAGTCCCGCGATTTCCCCCCAAATTCCCCCATTTTGCCCCCCAAATCCCACATTTTTGCCCTGAATTCCCAACTTTAACACCAAATTCCCCCATTTCGCCCCCCAAATCCCACATTTTTGCCCCAAATTCCCCAATTTCGCCCCCCAAAGCCCACAATTTTGACCCAAATTCCCACATTTCGCCCCCCAAATCCCACATTTTTGCCCCAAATTCCCACATTTCGCCCCCCAAATCCCACATTTTTGACCCAAATTCCCACATTTCGCCCCCCAAATCCCGCATTTTTCTTCCAAAGTCCCGCGATTTCCCCCCAAATTCACCCATTTTGCCCCCCAAAGCCCACAATTTTGACCCAAATTCGCACATTTCACACCAAATTCCCACATTTTGCCCCCAAAATCCCACGATTTCCCCCCAAATCCCCCATTTTTACCCTAAAACCGCACATTTTGCCCCCCAAATCCTGCAATTTCCCCCAAAATCCCCCATTTTGCTTCCCAAATCCCACAGTTTTGCCCTGCATTCCCACATTTTACACCAAAATCCTGCAATTTCCCCCCAAATCCCACATTTTCCCCCCAAATTTCCGCATTTCACACCAATATCCCACATTTTGCCCCCCATATCCCACATTTTTGCCCCAAATTCCCCAATTTCGACCCCCAAAGCCCACAATTTTGCCCCAAATTCCTACATTTTATACCAAATTCCCACATTTTGCCCCCAAAATCCCACATTTTTGACCCAAATTCCCCCATTTTGCCCCCAAAATCCCCCGTTTTTGCCCCAAATTCCTGCATTTTGCACCAAAATCCCACATTTTGCCCCCAAAATCCCACGATTTCCCCACAAATCCCCCATTTTTGCCCCAAATTCCTGCATTTTGCACCAAAATCCCACAATTTACCCCCAAAATCCCACATTTTTGCCCCCAAATCCCGCATTTTTGCCCTGAATTCCCACATTTAACACCAAATTCCCACATTTTGCCCCCAAAATCCTGTATTCTTGCCCCAAATTCCCACCTTTCGCCCCCCAAATCCCACATTTTTGCCCCAAATTCCCACATTTCACACCAAATTCCCACATTTTGCCACCCCAAACCCCACAATTTCCCCCAAAATCCCCCATTTTTACCCTAAAACCCCACATTTTGCCCCCAAATCCTGCAATTTCGCCCCAAATTCCCACATTTCGCCCCCCAAATCCCACATTTTTGACCCAAATTCCCACATTTCGTCCCCCAAATCCCGCATTTTTCTTCCAAAGTCCCGCAATTTCCCCCCAAATTTTCCCATTTTACCCCCAAATCCCACATTTTTGCCCTGAATTCCCAACTTTAACACCAAATTCCCACATTTCGCCCCCCAAATCCCACATTTTTGCCCCAAATTCCCCAATTTCGCCCCCCAAAGCCCACAATTTTGACCCAAATTCCCACATTTCGTCCCCCAAATCCCGCATTTTTGCCCCAAATTCCCACATTTCGCCCCCCAAATCCCACATTTTTGACTCAAATTCCCACATTTCGCCACCCAAATCCCGCATTTTTCTTCCAAAGTCCCGCGATTTCCCCCCAAATTCCCCCATTTTGCCCCCCAAATCCCACATTTTTGCCCTGAATTCCCAACTTTAACACCAAATTCCCCCATTTCGCCCCCCAAATCCCACATTTTTGCCCCAAATTCCCCAATTTCGCCCCCCAAAGCCCACAATTTTGACCCAAATTCCCACATTTCACCCCCAAAATCCCGCTATTTCCCCCGAAATCCCACATTTTTGCCCCAAATTCCCACGTTTTACACCAAAATCCCACATTTTGCCCCCAAATCCCGCATTTTTGACCCAAATTCCCACATTTCACACCAATATCCCACATTTTGCCCCCAAAATCCCGCGATTTCCCCCCATATCCCCCATTTTTACCCTAAAACCGCACATTTTGCCCCCAAAATCCTGCAATTTCCCCCCAAAATCCCACATTTTTGACCCAAATCCCCACATTTTACACCAAAATCCCACATTTTGCCCCCAAAATCCCACATTTTTTCCCCAAATTCCTCAATTTTGCCCCCAAATCACGCATTTTTGACCCCAAACCCCGCATTTCGCACCAAATTCCCCCATTTTGCCCCCAAAATCCCGCGATTTCCCCCAAATTCCCCCGTTTCGTGCCCCAAATCCCGCATTTTTGCCCCAAATTCCACATTTCGCACCAAAATCCCACATTTTGCCCCCCAAATCCCACATTTTTGCCCCAACATCTTGCAATTTCCCCCAAATTCCCACATTTCGCCTTCCAAATCCCACATTTTTGACCCAATTTCCCACATTTCGCCCCCCAAATCCCACATTTTTCTTCCAAACTCCCGCGATTTCCCCCCAAATTCCCCCATTTCGTCCCCAAAGCCCACAATTTTGACCCAATTTCCCACATTTCGCCCCCAAAATCCTGCTGTTTCCCCCCAAAATCCCACATTTTTGCCCCAGATTCCCACATTTTACACCAAAATCCCACATTTTGCCCCAAAATCCCACGATTTCCCCCCCAAATCCCCCATTTTGCCCCCCAAATCCCACATTTTTGCCCCAAATTCCCACATTTTACACCAAATTCCCACATTTTGCCCCCCAAATCCCACATTTTTTCCCCAAATTCCCACATTTTGCCCCCAAATCACGCATTTTTGACCGCAATCCCCGCATTTAGCACCAAATTTCCCCATTTTGCCCCCAAAATCCCGCGATTCCCCCCCTAAATCCCCCATTTTTGCCCCAAATCCCACATTTTGCACCAAAATCCCACATTTTGCCCCAAAATCCCACGATTTCCCCCAAATTCCCCCATTTTGCACCAAAATCCCCCCTTTTTGCCCCAAATTCCCACATATTACACCAAAATCCCCCATTTTGCCCCCCAAATCCCATGATTTCCCCCAAAATCCCCCAATTTTACCCTAAAACCCCAAATTTTTAAGTTGTGCAGCAAATGCAGAGAGCCTCCTCGTCCGGATCCCCGGAGCTCTGCAGGAAAGAGCGAGAGAAGAGCTGCGAAAGCTCCGAGTGCGGCCAGCTCGCGTGTGGTGGCGATCATCCACTGTTCGTCGGTTGGAGGGCGACTTCCTTCTGCGCGGCTGCTTCCAAGTTGACGGTAACTGCCAGCGTGCTAGCTGTGTAGGACAGTGAAGAGGCTCGACGTGTGTGTGTGTCCGTAGATCTGCTAGAAAGCGCACGTGAAGAGCAGTAAGGGCTTTCAGAGCAGCCGGTTCTCGTCTTGGACAGTGGCCAGACATCCGCACTTTTAGTGCCTCAGCACCCCGGACAGCTTGCAAAACACGGCTGTAACTGTCCCAGCGCAAGCTGTTCAGGAAAGCACAGAGATGCGATGTTCGTGTGCCTTTTGCGCTGCTAGCAAGAAGCCTCCGGAGCAGGCACTTCTCGTGCGGCAACAACCGTGCCTTCTACGATCTTTCCTAGCCTCTTTTCCTCCGGGCAGCCGGCTTTAGCTGATGTGAAGTGTTGGTGGGCAAATCATCCAGAGAAGCCAAGAGTCGCAATGCTTCTGGGCCGTTACCAAGAGCGAGTGAAGAGCAGCAAGAGCTTTCCTTGCTGACCCTTTTCACGTGGGAGAGACCAGAAGAAAATACTAGCTGTGGGAAGAGAAAAATGAAAATCGGAAATTTAAAGTTAAACCAATGCGTGGGCTGACATCTCTGGGTAGGAATCAATGTGCGCTATATAAAAAGACCGGAGACTGGAAGAACAAGTGCCCTGAGCGCCAAAGAAACGCTAGATGGCGCAACAATCAAGGGAAAACGGTAGCTCAGGTGGATGAAGAAAATTGACTAGCCGCCCTCTTAGAAAAATAAAGTTAGGGGAAGAACAAAAAGAAATCAAATTTTTAGTCGACACGGGAGCGACTTATTCTGTTCTGAATCAAGCTTTGATGCCTCTGGAAAAGGATTATATTACAGTGAAAGGTGCGACAGGCCAGACTGAAGAGGCTTACTTTTGCAGACCCTTAAAATACAAATTGGGGAAGCAAGTGGGGGATCCATACATTTCTGTATATGCCAAATTCTCCAAAGGCCCTTCTTGGTAGGGATTTATTAGAACAACTAGAAGCAACAATCAAATTTAAGCAAGGGGAAGTTACTCTGGAAGTAAATGATCACCAATACGTTCAAATTATGAGTCTATCCTTGGTCAGTACTCCTGCAACAGGAGAAATTGGTGCAAGAATTGTTGACCAAGTATATCCCGCAGTCTGGGCAACCGATACACCGGGATGAGCAAAAAACGCACCACCAATAATAGTAAAACTAAAGGAGGGACAGAGTGCAGTAAGGATCAAACAATATCCACTGAAAAGGGAAGATAGGGAAGGAATTTGTCCTGTCATAGAGCGGTTCATAGAACTAAGACTACTAAAAGAATGTGAGTCAGAATTCAATACACCTATACTTCCAGTTAAGAAACCTGATGGGTCCTATAGGATAGTTCAAGACTTAAGAGCCATCAACAAAATAACAGAGGACCTGTGGTAGCTAACCCCTATACCCTATTAACCATGCTAAAACCTGGTTTAGCTTGGTTTACGGTCCTAGATTTAAAAGATGCTTTCTTTTGCCTCCCTCTCCATGAAGCCAGCCAGAAAATTTTTGCTTTCGAATGGGAAAATCCCAAAAGTGGTCGAAAGACCCGGCTCACATGGACGGTGTTGCCGCAGGGGTTTAAAAATAGCCCCACAATTTTGGGGAATCAGCTAGCAAAGGACTTGGAATCATGGGAACCACCATCAGAAGAAGGGAAGGTGTTACAATATGTAGACGACCTTCTTATTGCAACCAGAACCAAAGAATCCTGTGTCATTTGGACCGTGAGTCTGTTAAATTTCCTGGGACTACAGGGATATCGGGTTTCTAAGAAAAAGGCACAGGTGTTGTTACAACCCCAGGTCACGTACCTGGGGTACGAGATCAGTGCCGGACAACGGATCCTAGGACAAGCCCGGAAAGAGGCCATATGGCAAACCCCCCGACCACAAACAATAAAGGAACTGCGGACATTCTTAGGAATGACGGGGTGGTACCAACTTTGGATATGTGATTATGGTCTGCTTGTTAAGCCACTCTATTCCCTGATAGCAGCTAACCAAAAGGATCTCCAGTGGGATGCTGAGTCAGATCGAGCCTTCCATCAGCTGAAGAAAGCCCTGATGTCAGCATCAGCATTGGGACTTCCTGATGTGAGTAAGCCATTTTTTCTATTTTCCCACGAAAAACAAGGAATGGCACTAGGAATATTGGCACAAGATTTGGGACCATACAGACGGGCGGTAGCATACTTCTCCAAACAGCTGGATGCCGCTGCGAAAGGGTGGCTGTTCTGGTTTTGTTAGTGGGGGGGGGGCTAAGGTGGTAGCTTCTGTAGGAAACTGCTAGAAGTTGCTCCCCTTTGTTCAGTGGACTTGGCTGGGCCTAGGGCGGACCCACTGCTGGCCAAGGCCGAGCTAATTGGTAGCAGAATGTTCTGTGATAATGCCTCTGCGATAACATATTTAAGAAGGGGGAAACAGAAAAAAAAAAGGGACAGATGTGAAGCAGCTGAGCGGGGGGCAGAGAGGGGGAAGCGTGAGCCTTGTGGGCCTTGCAGGCCTCACCCTCTGGCCTCCCGCCGGGCAGCCGACTGGGCCCAACTCGGCCCGGCCCGGCTGCAAGAAGTGGAGAGGAGTTGAGCAGTTGAAGTGAATAAGATGTAAAAAGGATCCTGAGAGGCGTCTGCCAGCCTGTTGTGACGAACGGCTGCAGACGCCAAGGTCAGTGAAGGAGGAGGGGGAGGAGTAATGCAGCTCCTGGCCAAGATTCCTCTGCAACTCGTGGTGACGACCATGGTGGAGCAGGTTGTCCCCCTGCAGCCCATGGAGGTCCACGGAGGGGCAGAGATCCACCTGCAGCCTGTGGAGGACCCCACACCGGAACAGGTAGAGGCCTGAAGGAGACTGTGGCCCATGGAGGGCCCGCTGGGACAGCTGTTCTAGAGGGACTGCACCCCATGGAAGAGATGACCCACGCCAGAGCAGTTTCACGGAGGACTGTGGCCTGTGGGAGGGACCCCACGCTGGAGCAGAGGAGGAATGCAAGGAGTTCTTCCTCCGACGATGACACAGAGGCGTAAAACAACGCGTGATGAACTGACTGCGACCCCCATTCCCCCACCCCGCCCTCGACCCCCCCCTCCATGCCACTCGGGAGGGGAAGGTAGTAGAGATAATGTTAAGCCCGGGAAGAGGGAGGGGTGGGGGGAGGTTATCTTGTTCCCTGTCTCATTCTCCTGCTAGTTTTAGAAATAAATGAGTGTTTTTCCCCAAGTCGAGTCTGTTTTGCCTGTAACGGTAACTTTAAAAATTTCTCCCCATCCTTATCTCAAACCTCGAGCCGTTTTTCTTATATCATCTCCCCCTATTCTCTCGGAGGGTGGGGGGAGCGAGAGAGAGACTGTGTAGTCTGGTCCCGATCGGGGCTGAACTACGACAGTGGCCCAGCTGTCTGAGAGCAGTAGCAGCTGTCATTCTAAACATTCAAGAAGCCTGAAAGTTCACTCTAGGCCAGAAAATGACTGTCCTAGTTTCCCAGACTGTATCTGCAGTCCTTGAAGCAAAAGGAGGGCATTGGCTTTCCCCACAAACGTTCCTGAAATATCAAGCTATAATGGTTGAACAGGATGATGTTGAAATCGTGACCACAAACATCATCAATCTGGCCTCATTCCTTGATGGGAACATCGGGGAGCCGACTGCTTGGAAACAATTGAAACCATGTATTCTAGTCGAACGGATCTTAAAGATGTCCCTGTCGATGGAGCCGAACATTGGTTCACCGATGGAAGCAGCTATATGTTAAATGGAAGGCGACATTCCGGATATGCTGTTACCACTTTTGAAAAGGTGATAGAGTCCAGGCCACTATCAGCCGACGTCTCAACCCAAAAGGCCGAGATCATAGCCCTTACCTGAGCCCTGGAGAGAGCCCAGGGAAGGACTGTAAACATTTGGACTGACCCTAAATATGCCTTTGGGGTGGTACATGCCCATGGAGCAATATGGAAGGCAAGAGGACTGTTAAATTCTCATGGAAAAACCATCAAACACGCAGAAGGGATTTTGAAAATCCTGAATGCAGTCCAACTTCCCAAAAAGGTGGCAATTATGCATATTAAAGCACACCAGAAAGTGAGCACAGAATTGGAAAGAGGAAATGAGCTGGCAGATAGGGAAGCAAAACAAGCAGCTAGAGAAACAATCAAGGTAGAGGGTGCGCTAATACCTGATGGACAGGTATTTCTAGAAGGTAAACCAGAATACACAAAGGAAGTCAGCAAACTTATTAATGATCTAAAGGGATCATATAATGAGGAAGGGTGGGCCAATTACTACCCCTCACACGGGAGGGTAGTAATTCCCTCCTACATGATATGGTCAGTAGTCCGAGAAGAACATAGAAAAAGACACTGGGGGGAGGGGGGGGCAGAAGCCCTATATAAAGATCTCATCAGGAACATAATAGCGTGAAACTTAGACACTACCGTTAGACAAGTAACTCAACAATGTGATCTTTGTCTCCAGACTAATCCTAAAGTTGTAAAAGGGCCGAAACTTGAAAAAATCGGAAAGGGGAATGGTCCGGGACAACGTTGGCAGATTGATTTCTCAGAACTCCCTAGAAAAGGGGGTATCGATACTTATTAGTACTTACGGATACCTTTTCAGGCTGGCCAGAAGCTTTCCCGTGCGGAACTGCTAAAGCCTGGGAAGTAACCAAAATACTGCTCCAGGAAATAGTACCTAGGTTTGGAGTCCCAGCAGTAATGTCCTCGGATAGAGGACCACATTTTGTGTCCAGAATAGTACAAGCAATTAGCCACCATCTAGGGATAGAGTGGCAATTACATACCTCTTACCGACCACAATCAAGTGGCCAGGTGGAGAAAATGAATCACCTAATCAAACAACAGATTGTCAAGTTGGGTCAGGAAACCAATCTAACTTTACCATTAGCTCTTATACGAATACGAACCAGACCAAGAGCAAGAGAAGGGCTTAGTCCATTCGAAATTCTATATGGACGACCCTATGGGGTACAAAAGGGAAAGTCTTCACAAATTGGTGAAGAAATAATGACCTCCTATATGGTGGCACTAAACAAACAATTAAAAAGAATTGAAAAACATGCAATGGGAACACGTAGTAGGGGTCTGGATGGGCCTGTTCACGATATACAACCAGGGGACTATGTATATGTTAAGTCTCTTACAGAAAAAACTCTGGAACCACAGTGGGCCGGACCTTTTCAAGTCCTCCTCACCACCTACACGGCAATTAAGGTAAAGGGACAGAACTCCTGGATACACCATACTCAGATCAAGAGAGCCTCTGCAACCTTGTGGAAAGTAACTCCAGACAACAATGAAGACTTGAGACTTAAACTCATTCGAACGGATAAGGGCGGGAACAGTGCAGTAGTGAACCGGAGGGACACCACAGCAAACGATACCGGACAAAGAAACCGGGACCGGCCAGTAACTAATCTCGCCCAAATCTGTCATCGGTGCAGTTTATATCTTATTTGTCATTTTATTATAGGAAATATAAAACCCATTTTAGTAGGTCACCGAAGGCAGTACATTATCTACAGAAGTAGCTGTACTAATCCACTAGACCAACTAAATCCTAAAATGACCAATTGTTTAATTGGAATTGTGATTGGGCTTACAATATTTTCCTGCATCTTACCACCAACTTGTAATCAAAAGGACACCAAATGGTCGTGGTCTCACGCCTCCCTTGGGTTTACAGGAAGCATGGGACCACCTTTTAAATGGTCGGGCTTAAACTTGGCCACTGTGGTTATGCACAAAATGGAAATGTACTCAGGGCATGAGTGGGGCTGGGACAGAAGCAACAGGGATCCTTAATACTATGGTGCACCCCGTTGTGATCTTATTGATTAGCTTAGGAATTTTATTAATATTAACTATTGTGCTGTACCTATGGGTTTGGAGAATGTTTAAGAAAGCAACACTGTCGTAGTTCAGCCCCGATCAGGACCAGACTACGCAGTCTCTCTCTCACTCCTCCCACCCTCCAAGAGAACAGGGGGAGATAATATAAGGAAAAACGGCTCGAGGTTTGAGATAAGGACAGGGAGAAATCCTTAAAGTTACCATCACGGGCAAAACAGACTCCTCTTGGGGAAAAATATTCATTTATTACTACAAACAGCAAGATAATGAGACAGAGAACAAGATAACCTCCATCCACCCCTCCCTCTTCCCAAGCTTAACATTATCTCTACTACCTTCCCCCCCCGAGTGGCACAGGAGGGGGAAGAGGGAATGGGGATTGCGGTCAGTTCATCACGCGTTGTTTTACACCGCTGCTTCATGGTTGGGGGAAGAACTCCTCACATTCCTCCCCTGCTCTGTTGTGGGGTCCCACCCGTACGCCACAGTCCTTCCTGAAACTGCTCCGGCATGGGTCATCTCTTCCACGGGGTACAGTCTCTCAAGAACGGATGCCCCAGTGGGGCCATCACGGGCCACAGCTGCCTTCAGGCATCCACCTCCCCCAGTACGGGATCCTTCATGGGGTCCAAGTGGATCTCTGCTCCTCCGTGGACATCCATGGTCTGCAGGGGGACAACAGCAAAGATTGCTCCCACACCGAAAGTGCCAGCCTGTCAACCTCTTGCTGCTCCTCACCAGCCATTCCCAGCGCATCTACAGCACCACAGACATCGGGGCTCCGGGCTTTCCCTGACCAACAGGGCTTCGACGTTTACCATCAGCTGCACCTCGGCTCCCACTGAAAAAAGCCCCCAAAAAATCACGAACATCGGACGATTACGCCCACACGGAAAGTGCCAGCAACACAAGTTCTTGCTCCTCCTCACGGGCCATTGGCAGCACATCTACAGCACCACAGACATCGGGGCTCCGGGCTTTCCCTGACCAACAGGCCTTCGACGTTTACAACCAGCTCCAAATGGGCGCCCAGTTAAAGTAAAATCCCAAAAATCACGAACATCGGACAATTGCTCCCACACCAAAAGTGCCAGCCTGTCAAGCTCTTGCTGCTCCTCATGAGCCATTTGCAGGGCATCTACAGCACCACAGACATCGGGGCTCGGGGCTTTCCCTGACAAACAGGGCTTCGACGTTTACCACCAGCTCCAAATGGGCGCCCAGGGAAAGTAAAACCCCAAAAAAATCACGAACGTCGGACGATTGCTCCCACACTGAAAGTGCCAGCCAGCCAAGCTCTGGCTGCTCGTCCTGGGCCATTAGCAGCGCATCTAGAGCACCACAGACATCGGGGCTCTGGGCTTTCCCTGACCAACAGGGCTTCGACATTTACCACCAGTTGCACCTGGGCGCCCACGGAAAAAAAAACCCCGAAAAATCACGAACGTCGGACGATTGCTCCCACACCGAACGTGCCAGCCAGTCAAGCCCTTGCTGCTCCTCACCGGCCATTGGCAGCGCAACTACAGCACCACAAACATCACGGCTCCGGGCTTTCCCTGAAGAACAGGGCTTCGACGATTACCACCAGCTGCATCTGGGCGCCCACTGAAAAAAAAAGCCCAAAAAAACACGAACATCGGACGATTGCTCCCACACCAAAAGATCCAGGCTGTCAAACTCTTGCTGCTCCTCCCTGGCCATTGGCAGCGCATCTACAGCACCACAGACATCGGGGCTCTGGGCTTTCCCTGATGAACAGGGCTTCGACGATTATCACCAGCTGCACCCGGGAACCCACTGAAAAAAAACACAGAAAAATCACGAACATCGGACGATTACGCCCACACTGAAAGTGCCAGCCTGTTAAGCTCTTGCTGCTCCTCCCCGGCCATTGGAGGCGCTTCTACAGCACCACAGACATTGTGGCTCCGGGCCTTCCCTGACGAACAGGCCTCCGATGTTTAGCACCAGCTAAACCTGGGCGCCCCCTGAAATAAAACCTAGAAAAACCACGAACGTCGGACGATTGCTCCCACACCAAAAGTGCCAGCCAGTCAAGCTCTTGCTGCTCCTCACCGCCCATTCCCAGCGCATCTACAGCACCACAGACATCGGGCTCCGGGCTTTCCCTGACCTACAGGGCTTCAACATATACAACCAGCTGTACCTGGGCGCCCACTGAAAAATAATCCCCAAAAATCACAAACGTCGGACGATTGCTCCCACACCGAATGTGCCAGCATGTCAAGCTTTGCTGCTCCTCCCCGGCCATTGGCAGCACATCTACAGCACCACAGATATCGGGGCTCTGGGCTTTCCCTGACGAATAGGGCTTCAATGATAATCACCAGCTGCACCTGCGAACCCACTGAAAAAAACACCGAAAAATCACGAATATAGGACGATTGCTCCCACACCGAAAGTGCCAGCAACTCAAGCTCTTGCTGCTGCTCAGCGGCCATTGGCAGCGCATCTACAGCACCACAGACATCGGGGCTCCGGGCTTTCCCTCACCAATAGGGCTTCGACGTTTACCACCAGCTGCACCTGGGCGCCCACTGAAAAAAAACCCCCGAAAAATCACGAACGTCGGACGATTGCTCCCACACCGAAAGTGCCAGCCTGTCAACCTCTTGCTGCTCCTCACCGGCCATTGGCAGCGCATCTACAGCACCACAGACATCGGGGCTCCGGGCTTTCCCTGACGAACAGGGCTTCGACGTTTACCACCAGCTGTACCTGGGCTCCCACTGAAAAAAAACCCCGAAAAATCACGAACATCGGACGATTACGCCCACACTGAAAGTGCCAGCCTGTTAAGCTCTTGCTGCTCCTCCCCGGCCATTGGAGGCGCTTTTACAGCACCACAGACATTGTGGCTCCGGGCCTTCCCTGATGCACAGGCCTTCGATGTTTAGCACCAGCTGCACCTGGGCGCCCCCTGAAATAAAACCTAGAAAAACCACGAACGTCGAACGATTGCTCCCACACCGAAAGTGCCAGCCAGTCAAGCTCTTGCTGCTCGTCCTGGGCCATTGGCAGTGCATCTACAGCACCACAGACATCGGGGCTCCGGGCTTTCCCTGACCAACAGGGCTTCGACATTTACCACTAGCTGCACCTGGGCGGCCACTGAAAAAAAACCCAAAAAATCACGAACATCGAACTATTACTCCCACACCGAAAGTGCCAGCAACTCAAGCTCTTGCTGCTCCTCACCGCCCATTCCCAGCGCATCTACAGCACCACAGACAACGGGGCTCTGGGCTTTCCCTGACCAACAGGGCTTCAACATTTACCACTCGCTGCACCGGGGCTCCAACTGAAAATAGCCCCCGAAAAAACACAAACATCGGATGATTACGCCCACACCGAACGTGCCAGCAACACAAGCTCTTGCTGCTCCTCACGGGTCATTTGCAGCACATCTACAGCACCACAGACATCGGGGCTCCGGGCTTTCCTTGACTAACAGGGCTTCGACATTTACCACGAGCTGCACCTGGGCGCCCACTGGAAAAAAACCCCCGAAAAATCACAAACGTCGGACGATTGCTCCCACACCGAAAGTGCCACCCAGTCAAGCTCTTGCTGCTCCTCACCGGCCATGGGCAGCGCATCTACAGCACCACAGACATCGGGGCTGCAGGCTTTCCCTGACCAACAGGGCTTCGACGTTTACCACCAGCTGCACCTGGGCGCCCACTGAAAAAAAACCCCAAAAATTCACGAAGGTCGGACGATTGCTCCCACACCGAAAGTGCCAGCCAGTCAAGCACTTGCTGCTCCTCACCAGACATTCCCAGTGCATCTACAGCACCACAGACATCGGGGCTCCGGGCTTCCCTGACCAACAGGGCTTTGACATTTACCACCCGCTGAACATGGGCACCCACTGAAAAAAAACCCTGAAAAATCACGAACATTGGACGATTGCTCCCACACCTTAAGTGACAGCCAGTCTAGCTCTTGCTGCTCCTCACCGGCCATTGGCAGGGCAACTACAGCACCACAGACATCACGGCTCCGGGCTTTCCCTGACCAACAGGGCTTCGACGTTTACCACCATCTCCACCTGGGCGCCCAGTGAAATAAAACCCCGAAAAATCACGAACGTCGGACGATTGCTCCCACACCGAAAGTGACAGCCAGTCTAGCTCTTGCTGCCCCTCACCGGCTATTGGCAGCGTAACTACAGCACCACAGACATCACGGCTCCGGGCTTTCCCTGACGAACAGGGCTTCGACGATTACCACCACCTGCACCTGGGCGCCCACTGAAAATAAACCCCGAAAAATCACGAACATCGGACGATTGCTCCCACACCGAAAGTGCCAGCAACACAAGCTCTTGCTGCTCCTCATGCCCATTCCCAGCGCCCCTACAGCACCACAGACATTGGGGATCCGGGGTTTCCCTGACGAACAGGGCTTCGACGTTTACCACCAGCTGAACCTGGGCGCCCCCTGAAATAAAACCTAGAAAAACCACGAACGTCGGACGATTGCTCCCACACCGAAAGTGCCAGCCAGTCAAGCTCTTGCTGCTCGTCCTGGGCCATTGGCAGTGCATCTACAGCACCACAGACATCGGGGCTCCGGGCTTTCCCTGACCAACAGGGCTTCGACATTTACCACTAGCTGCACCTGGGCGGCCACTGAAAAAAAACCCCAAAAATCACGAACATCGAACTATTACTCCCACACCGAAAGTGCCAGCAACTCAAGCTCTTGCTGCTCCTCACCGCCCATTCCCAGCGCATCTACAGCACCACAGACATCGGGGCTCTGGGCTTTCCCTGACCAACAGGGCTTCAACATTTACCACTCGCTGCACCGGGGCTCCAACTGAAAATAGCCCCCGAAAAAACACAAACATCGGATGATTACGCCCACACCGAACGTGCCAGCAACACAAGCTCTTGCTGCTCCTCACGGGTCATTTGCAGCACATCTACAGCACCACGGACATCGGGGCTCCGGGCTTTCCTTGACTAACAGGGCTTCGACATTTACCACGAGCTGCACCTGGGCGCCCACTGGAAAAAAACCCCCGAAAAATCACAAACGTCGGACGATTGCTCCCACACCGAAAGTGCCACCCAGTCAAGCTCTTGCTGCTCCTCACCGGCCATGGGCAGCGCATCTACAGCACCACAGACATCGGGGCTGCAGGCTTTCCCTGACCAACAGGGCTTCGACGTTTACCACCAGCTGCACCTGGGCGCCCAGTGAAATAAAACCCCGAAAAATCACCAACGTCGGACGATTGCTCCCACACTGAAAGTGCCAGCCAGTCTAGCTCTTGCTGCCCCTCACCGGCTATTGGCAGCGTAACTACAGCACCACAGACATCACGGCTCCGGGCTTTCCCTGACGAACAGGGCTTCGACGATTACCACCACCTGCACCTGGGCGCCCACTGAAAATAAACCCCGAAAAATCACGAACGTCGGACGATTGCTCCCACACCGAAAGATCCAGCCAGTCTAGCTCTTGCTGCTCCTCCCTGGCCATTGGCAGCGCATCTACAGCACCACAGACATCGGGACTCTGGGCTTTCCCTGACCTACAGGGCTTCAACATATACAACCAGCTGTACCTGGGCGCCCACTGAAAAATAATCCCCAAAAATCACAAACGTCGGACGATTGCTCCCACACCGAATGTGCCAGCATGTCAAGCTTTGCTGCTCCTCCCCGGCCATTGGCAGCACATCTACAGCACCACAGATATCGGGGCTCTGGGCTTTCCCTGACGAATAGGGCTTCAATGATAATCACCAGCTGCACCTGTGAACCCACTGAAAAAAACACCGAAAAATCACGAATATAGGACGATTGCTCCCACACCGAAAGTGCCAGCAACTCAAGCTCTTGCTGCTGCTCAGCGGCCATTGGCAGCGCATCTACAGCACCACAGACATCGGGGCTCCGGGCTTTCACTCACCAATAGGGCTTCGACGTTTACCACCAGCTGCACCTGGGCGCCCACTGAAAAAAAACCCCCGAAAAATCACGAACGTCGGACGATTGCTCCCACACCGAAAGTGCCAGCCTGTCAACCTCTTGCTGCTCCTCACCGGCCATTGGCAGCGCATCTACAGCACCACAGACATCGGGGCTCCGGGCTTTCCCTGACGAACAGGGCTTCGACGTTTACCACCAGCTGTACCTGGGCTCCCACTGAAAAAAAACCCCGAAAAATCACGAACATCGGACGATTACGCCCACACTGAAAGTGCCAGCCTGTTAAGCTCTTGCTCCTCCTCCCCGGCCATTGGAGGCGCTTTTACAGCACCACAGACATTGTGGCTCCGGGCCTTCCCTGACGCACAGGCCTTCGATGTTTAGCACCAGCTGCACCTGGGCGCCCCCTGAAATAAAACCTAGAAAAACCACGAACGTCGGACGATTGCTCCCACACCGAAAGTGCCAGCCAGTCAAGCTCTTGCTGCTCGTCCTGGGCCATTGGCAGTGCATCTACAGCACCACAGACATCGGGGCTCCGGGCTTTCCCTGACCAACAGGGCTTCGACATTTACCACTAGCTGCACCTGGGCGGCCACTGAAAATAAACCCAAAAAATCACGAACATCGAACTATTACTCCCACACCGAAAGTGCCAGCAACTCAAGCTCTTGCTGCTCCTCACCGCCCATTCCCAGCGCATCTACAGCACCACAGACATCGGGGCTCTGGGCTTTCCCTGACCAACAGGGCTCCAACATTTACCAATCGCTGCACCGGGGCTCCAACTGAAAATAGCCCCCGAAAAAACACAAACATCGGATGATTACGCCCACACCGAACGTGCCAGCAACACAAGCTCTTGCTGCTCCTCACGGGTCATTTGCAGCACATCTACAGCACCACAGACATCGGGGCTCCGGGCTTTCCTTGACTAACAGGGCTTCGACATTTACCACGAGCTGCACCTGGGCGCCCACTGGAAAAAAACCCCCGAAAAATCACAAACGTCGGACGATTGCTCCCACACCGAAAGTGCCACCCAGTCAAGCTCTTGCTGCTCCTCACTGGCCATGTGCAGCGCATCTACAGCACCACAGACATCGGGGCTGCAGGCTTTCCCTGACCAACAGGGCTTCGACGTTTACTACCAGCTGCACCTGGGCGCCCACTGAAAAAAAACCCCAAAAATTCACGAAGGTCGGACGATTGCTCCCACACCGAAAGTGCCAGCCAGTCAAGCACTTGCTGCTCCTCACCAGACATTCCCAGTGCATCTACAGCACCACAGACATCGGGGCTCCGGGCTTTCCCTGACCAACAGGGCTTTGACATTTACCACCCGCTGAACATGGGCACCCACTGAAAAAAAACCCTGAAAAATCACGAACATTGGACGATTGCTCCCACACCTTAAGTGACAGCCAGTCTAGCTCTTGCTGCTCTTCACCGGCCATTGGCAGGGCAACTACAGCACCACAGACATCACGGCTCCGGGCTTTCCCTGACCAACAGTGCTTCGACGTTTACCACTATCTCCACCTGGGCGCCCAGTGAAATAAAACCCCGAAAAATCACGAACGTCGGACGATTGCTCCCACACCGAAAGTGACAGCCAGTCTAGCTCTTGCTGCCCCTCACCGGCTATTGGCAGCGTAACTACAGCACCACAGACATCACGGCTCCGGGCTTTCCCTGACGAACAGGGCTTCGACGATTACCACCACCTGCACCTGGGCGCCCACTGAAAATAAACCCCGAAAAATCACGAACATCGGACGATTGCTCCCACACCGAAAGTGCCAGCAACACAAGCTCTTGCTGCTCTTCATGCCCATTCCCAGCGCCCCTACAGCACCACAGACATTGGGGATCCGGGGTTTCCCTGACGAACAGGGCTTCGACGTTTACCACCAGCTGAACCTGGGCGCCCACTGAAATAAAACCCCGAAAAATCACGAATATAGGACGATTGCTCCCACACCAAAAGTGCCAGCCTGTCTAGCTCTTGCTACTCCTCACAGGCCATTGGCAGCGCATCTACAGCACCACAGATATCGGGGCTCTGGGCTTTCCCTGACCAACAGGCCTTCGACGTTTACCACCAGCTGCACCTGCGTGCCCCCTGAAATAAAACCCCGAAAAATCACGAACGTCGGACGATTGCTCCCACACTGAAAGTGCCAGCCAGTCAAGCCCTTGCTGCTCCTCACCGGCCATTGGCAGCGCAACTACAGCACCACAGACATCACGGCTCCGGGCTTTCCCTGAAGAACAGGGCTTCGACGATTACCACCAGCTGCACCTGGGCGCCCACTGAAAAAAAAAAACCCAAAAAACACGAACATCGGACGATTGCTCCCACACCAAAAGATCCAGCCTGTCAACCTCTTGCTGCTCCTCCCTGGCCATTGGCAGCGCATCTACAGCACCACAGACATCGGGGCTCTGTGCTTTCCCTGATGAACAGGGCTTCGACGATTATCACCAGCTGCACCCGGGAACCCACTGAAAAAAAACACCGAAAAATCACGAACATCGGACGATTACGCCCACACTGAAAGTGCCAGCATGTTAAGCTCTTGCTACTCCTCCCCGGCCATTGGAGGCGCTTCTACAGCACCACAGACATTGTGGCTCCGGGCCTTCCCTGACGAACAGGCCTCCGATGTTTAGCACCAGCTGAACCTGGGCGCCCCCTGAAATAAAACCTAGAAAAACCACGAACGTCGGACGATTGCTCCCACACCAAAAGTGCCAGCCAGTCAAGCTCTTGCTGCTCCTCACCGCCCATTCCCAGCGCATCTACAGCACCACAGACATCGGGGCTCCGGGCTTTCCCTGACCTACAGGGCTTCAACATATACAACCAGCTGTACCTGGGCGCCCACTGAAAAATAATCCCCAAAAATCACAAGCGTCGGACGATTGCTCCCACACCGAATGTGCCAGCATGTCAAGCTTTGCTGCTCCTCCCCGGCCATTGGCAGCACATCTACAGCACCACAGATATCGGGGCTCTGGGCTTTCCCTGACGAATAGGGCTTCAATGATAATCACCAGCTGCACCTGCGAACCCACTGAAAAAAACACTGAAAAATCACGAATATAGGACGATTGCTCCCACACCGAAAGTGCCAGCAACTCAAGCTCTTGCTGCTGCTCAGCGGCCATTGGCAGCGCATCTACAGCATTACAGACATCGGGGCTCCGGGCTTTCCCTCACCAATAGGGCTTCGACGTTTACCACCAGCTGCACCTGGGCGCCCACTGAAAAAAAACTCAAAAAATCACGAACGTCGGACGATTGTTCCCACACCGTAAGTGCCAGCAACACAAGCTCTTGCTGCTCCTCACAGGCCATTGGCAGCGCATCTACAGCACCAAAGATATCGGGGCTCTGGGCTTTCCCTGACCAACAGGCCTTCGACGTTTTCCACCAGCTGCACCTGCGTGCCCCCTGAAATAAAACCCCGAAAAATCACGAACGTCGGACGATTGCTCCCACACTGAAAGATCCAGCCTGTCAAGCTCTTGCTGCTCCTCATGGGCCATTGGCAGCGCATCTACAGCACCACAGACATCAGGGCTCCGGGCTTTCCCTGACCAACAGGACTTCGACGATTACCACCAGCTGCACCTGGGCGCCCACTGAAAAAAAACTCAAAAAATCACGAACGTCGGACGATTGTTCCCACACCGAAAGTGCCAGCAACACGATCTCTTGCTGCTCCTCACCGCACATTCCCAGCGCATGTACAGCACCACAGACATCGGGGCTCTGGGCTTTCCCTGACCAACAGGGCTTCAACATATACCACCAGATGCACCTGAGCTCCCACGGAAAAAAACCCCCGAAAAATCATGAACATCGGACGATTACGCCCACACCGAAAGTGCCAGCCTGTCAAGCTCTTGCTGCTCCTCCCTGGCCATTAGCAGCGCATCTACAGTACCACAGACATCAGGGCTCTGGGCTTTCCCAGACCAACAGGGCTTCGACGATTATGACCAGCTGCACCTATGCAGCCTATGAAAAAAAACCCCGAAAAATCACGAACGTCGGACGATTGCTCCCACACCGAAAGTGCCAGCCAGTCAAGCTCTTGCTGCTCCTCACCGCACATTCCCAGCCCATCTACAGCACCACAGACATCGGGGCTCTGGGCTTTCCCTGACGAACAGGGCTTCGACATTTACCACCCGCTGCACCTCGGCGCCCACTGAAAAAAAACACCAAAAAATCACGAACATCAGACAATTGCTCCCACACCGAAAGTGCCAGCCTGACAAGCTCTTGCTGCTCCTCACCGGCCATTCCCAGTGCATCTACAGCACCACAGACATCGGTGCTCCGGGCTTTCTCTGACCAACAGGGCTTCGACATATACCACCAGTTGCACCTGGGCACCCACTGAAAAAAAACCCTGAAAAATCAGAAAATTCGGACGATTACGCCCACACTGAAAGTGCCAGGCTGTTAAGCTCTTGCTGCTCCTCCCCGGCCATTGGAGGCGCTTCTACAGCACCACAGACATTGTGTCTCCGGGCCTTCCCTGACGAACAGGCCTTCGATGTTTAGCACCAGCTGCACCCGGGCGCCCCCTGAAATAAAACCTAGAACAACCACGAACGTCGGACGATTGCTCCCACACCGAAAGTGAAAGCCAGTCAAGCTCTTGCTGCTCCTCACCGCACATTCCCAGCCCATCTACAGCACCACAGACATCGGGGCTCTGGGCTTTCCCTGACCAACAGGGCTTCGACATTTACCACCAGCGGCACCTGGGCGCCCACTGAAAAAAAACCCCAAAAAATCACGAACATCATACAATTGCTTCCACACCGAAAGTGCCAGCCTGTCTTACTCTTGCTGCTCCTCAGCGGCCATTGGCAGCGCATCTACAGCACCACAGATATCGGGGCTCCGGGCTTTCCCTGACCAACAGGGCTTCGACATTTACCACCCGTGAACCTGGGCTCCCACTGAAAAAAAAACCCCGAAAAATCACGAACATCGGACGATTGCTCCCACACCAAAAGTGCCAGCCAGTCAACCTCTTGCTGCTCCTCACCGCCCATTCCCAGCGCATCTACAGCACCACAGACATCGGGGCTCTGGGCTTTCCCTCACCAACAGGGCTTCGACATTTACCACCCGCTGAACCTGGGCGCCCACTGAAAAATAACCTCCAAAAATCACGAACGTCCGACGATTGCACCCACACCTTAAGTGACAGCCAGTCAAGCTCTTGCTGCTCATCTTCAGCCATTGGCAGCGCATCTACAGCACCACATATATCGGGGCTCTGGGCTTTCCCTGACCAACAAGGCTTCGACATTTAACACCAGCTGCACCTGGGCGCCCACTGAAATAAAACTCTGAAAAAATCACGAAGGTCAGACGATTGCTACCACACCGAAAGTGCCAGCCAGTCAAGCTCTTACTGCTCCTCACCGCACATTCCCAGTGCATCTACAGCACCACAGACATCGGGGCTCTGGGCTTTCCCTGACCAACAGGGCTTCGACATATACCACAAGCTGCACCTGGGCGCCCACTGAAAAAAAACCCCAAAAAATCACGAACATCGGACGATTGCTCCCGCACCGAAAGTGCCAGCCAGTCAAGCTCTTGCTGCTCCTCCCCGGCCATTGGCAGCGCATCTACAGCACCACAGATATCGGGGCTCTGGGCTTTCCCTGACGAATAGGGCTTCGATGATTATCACCAGCTGCACCTCGGAACCCACTGAAAAAAACACCGAAAAATCACGAATATAGGACCATTGCTCCCACACCGCAAGTGCCAGCAACTCAATCTCTTGCTGCTCCTCAGCGGCCATTGGCAGTCCATCTACAGAACCACAGATATCGGGGCTCCGAGCTTTCCCTGACCAACAGGGCTTCGACGTTTACCACGCGCTGCACTTAGGCTCCAACTGAAAAAAGCCCCCGAAAAAACACAAACATCGGACGATTACGCCCACACCGAACGTGCCAGCAACACAAGCTCTTGCTGCTCGTCACGGGTCATTGGCAGCACATCTACAGCACCAAAGACATCGGGGCTCCGGGCTTTCCCTGACTAACAGGGCTTCGATATTTACCACCCGCTGAACCTGGGCGCCCACTGAAAAAAAACCCCAAAAAAATCACGAACGTCGGACGATTGCTCTCACAGCAAAAGTGCCAGCCAGTCAAGCTCTGGCTGCTCCTCTGCGGCCATTGGCAGCGCATCTACAGTACCACAGACATCGGGGCTCCGGGCTTTCCCTGACCAACAGGGCTTCGACGTTTACCACCCGCTGAACCTGGGCGCTCAATGAAAAAAAACCCCGAAAAATTACGAACATCGGACAATTGCTCCCACACTGAAAGTGCCAGCAACAAAAGGTCTTGCTACTCCTCACCGGCCATTCCCAGTGCATCTACAGCACCACAGACATCGGTGCTCTGGGCTTTCCCTGACCAACAGGGCTTCGACGTATACCACCAGTTGCACCTGGGCACCCACTGAAAATAAACACGAAAAATCACTAACGTCAGACGATTGCTCCCACACCAAAAGTGCCAGCCAGTCAAGCTCTTGCTGCTCCTCACCGCCCATTCCCACCCCATCTACAGCACCACAGACATCGGGGCTCCGGGCTTTCCCTGACTAACAGGGCTTTGACGTTTACCACCACCTGCACCTGGGCGCCCACTGAAAAAAAACCCCGAAACATCACGAACATCGGACGATTGCTCCCACACCCAAAGTGCCAGCAACACAAGCTTTTGCTGCTCTTCCCCGGCCACTGGCAGTGTATCTACAGCACCACAGACATCGGGGCTCCGGGCTTTCCCTGACCAACAGTGCTTCGACATTTACCACCAGCTGCACCTGGGTGCCCACTGAAAAAAACCCCGAAAAATCACGAATATCGGACGATTGCTCTCACAGCAAAAGTGACAGCCAGTCAAGCTCTGGCTGCTCCTCTGCGGCCATTCCCAGCGCATCTACAGCACCACAGACATCGGGGCTCCAGGCTTTCCCTGACCAACAGGGCTTCGACGTTTACCACGAGCTGAACATGGGCACCCACTTAATAAAACCCCGAAAAATCACAAACATCGGACGACTGCTCCAACACCTTAAGTGCCAGCATGTCAAGCTCTTGCTGCTCCTCATGGGCCATTGGCAGCGCATCTACAGCACCACAGACATCGGGTCTCTGGGCTTTCCCTGACCAACAGGGCTTCGAAATTTACCACACGCTGCACCTGGGCGCCCACTGAAAAAAACCCCAAAAAATCACTAACATCGAACGATTGCTCCCACACCGAAAGTGCCAGCAACACAATATCTTGCTGCTCCTCACCGCACATTCCCAGCGCATGTACAGCACCACAGACATCGGGGCTCCGGGCTTTCCCTGACCAACAGGGCTTCAACATATACCACCAGCTGCACCTGAGCTCCCATGGAAAAACCCCCCAAAAAATGATGAACATCGGACGATTACGCCCACACCGAAAGTGCCAGCCTGTCAAGCTCTTGCTGCTCCTCCCTGGCCATTGGCAGCGCATCTACAGCACCACAGACATCGGGGCTCTGGCCTTTCCCTGACCAACAGGGCTTCGACGATTATCACCAGCTGCACCTGTGCAGCCTATGAAAAAAAACCCCGAAAAATCACGAACATCGGACGATTGCTCCTACACCGAAAGTGCCAGCCAGTCAAGCTCTTGCTGCTCCTCACCGGCCATTAGCAGCGCATCTACAGCACCACAGACAACGGGACTCTGGGCTTTCCCTCACCAACAGGGCTTCGACATATACCACCAGGTGCACCGGGGCGCACATTGAAATAAAACCTTGAAAAATCACGAAGATCGGACGATTGCTCCCACACCGAAAGATCCAGCCTGTCAAGCTCTTGCTGCTCCTCACCGGCCATTAGCAGCGCATCTACAGCACCACACACATCGGGGCTCTGGGCTTTCCCTGACCAACAGGGCTTCGACATATACCAACAGTTGCACCTGGGCGCCCAATGAAAAAAAAAACCCAAAAATCACGAACATCGGACGATTGCTCCCACACCGAAAGTGCCAGCCTGTTAAGCTCTTGCTGCTCCTCACGGGCCATTGGCAGCGCATCTACAGCACCACAGACATCGGGGCTCTGGGCTTTCCCTGACCAAAAGGGATTCGACATATACCACCAGCTGCCCCTTGGCGCCCACTTAAAAAAAATCCCCGAAAAATCACGAAGATCGGACGATTGCTCCCACAACGAAAGTGCCAGCAACACAAGCTCTTACTGCTCCACACCGCCCATTAGCAGCGCATCTACAGCACCACAGACAACGGGACTCTGGGCTTTCCCTCACCAACAGGGCTTCGACATATACCACCAGGTGCACCGGGGCGCACATTGAAATAAAACCTTGAAAAATCACGAAGATCGGACGATTGCTCCCACACCGAAAGATCCAGCCTGTCAAGCTCTTGCTGCTCCTCATGGGCCATTGGCAGCGCATCTACAGCACCAGAGACATCGGGGCTCTGGGCTTTCCCTGACCAACAGGGCTTCGACATTTACCACCCGCTGCACCTGGGCGCCCACTGAAAAAAAACCCAAAAAATCACGAACGTCGGACGATTGCTCCCACACCGAAAGTGCCAGCAACACAATATCTTGCTGCTCCTCACTGCCCATTCCCAGCACATCTACAGCACCACAGACATCGCGGCTCCGGGCTTTCCCTGACCAACAGGGCTTCAACATATACCACCAGCTGCACCTGAGCTCCCACGGAAAAAAACCCACGAAAAATCATGAACATCGGACGATTACGCCCACACCGAAAGTGCCAGCCTGTCAAACTCTTGCTGCTCCTCAGCGGCCATTGGCAGCGCATCTACAGCACCACAGATATCGGGGCTCCGGGCTTTCCCTGACCAACAGGGCTTCGACATTTACCACCCGTGAACCTGGGCTCCCACTGAAAAAAAAACCCCGAAAAATCACGAACATCGGACGATTGCTCCCACACCAAAAGTGCCAGCCAGTCAAGCTCTTGCTGCTCCTCACCGCCCATTCCCAGCGCATCTACAGCACCACAGACATCGGGGCTCTGGGCTTTCCCTGACCAACAGGGCTTCGACATTTACCAACCGCTGAACATGGGCGCCCACTGAAAAATAACCTCCAAAAATCACTAACGTCCGACGATTGCACCCACACCTTAAGTGACAGCCTGTCAAGCTCTTGCTGCTCATCTTCAGCCATTGGCAGCGCATCTACAGCACCACATATATCGGGGCTCTGGGCTTTCCCTGACGAACAGGGCTTCGACATTTAACACCAGCTGAACCTGGGCGCCCACTGAATAAAAAACCCCAAAAAACACGAACGTCGGACGATTGCTCCCACACCGAAAGTGCCAGCCAGTCAAGCTCTTGTTGCTCCTCCCCGCCCATTCCCAGCGCATCTACAGCACCACAGATATCGGGGCTCTGGGCTTTCCCTGACGAATAGGGCTTCGATGATTATCACCAGCTGCACCTCGGAACCCCCTGAAAAAAACACCGAAAAATCGCGAATATCGGACGATTGCTCCCACACCGCAAGTGCCAGCAACTCAATCTCTTGCTGCTCCTCATCGGCCATTGGCAGCCCATCTACAGAACCACAGATATCGGGGCTCCGAGCTTTCCCTGACCAACAGGGCTTCGACGTTTACCACTCGCTGCACTTAGGCTCCAACTGAAAAAAGCCCCCGAAAAAACACAAACATCGGACGATTACGCCCACACCGAACGTGCGAGCAACACAAGCTCTTGCTGCTCGTCACGGGTCATTGGCAGCACATCTACAGCACCAAAGACATCGGGGCTCCGGGCTTTCCCTGACTAACAGGGCTTCGACATTTACCACCCGCTGAACCTGGGCGCCCACTGAAAAAAAACCCCGAAAAAATCACGAACGTCGGACGATTGCTCTCACAGCAAAAGTGCCAGCCAGTCAAGCTCTGGCTGCTCCTCTGCGGCCATTGGCAGCGCATCTACAGTACCACAGACATCGGGGCTCCGGGCTTTCCCTGACCAACAGGGCTTCGACGTTTACCACCCGCTGAACCTGTGCGCCCAATGAAAAAAAACCCCGAAAAATTACGAACATCGGACAACTGCTCCCACACTGAAAGTGCCAGCAACAAAAGGTCTTGCTACTCCTCACCGGCCATTCCCAGTGCATCTACAGCACCACAGACATCGGGGCTCTGGGCTTTCCCTGACCAACAGGGCTTCGACGTATACCACCAGTTGCACCTGGGCACCCACTGAAAATAAACACGAAAAATCACTAACGTCAGACGATTGCTCCCACACCAAAAGTGCCAGCCTGTCAAGCTCTTGCTGCTCCTCACCGCCCATTCCCAGCCCATCTACAGCACCACAGACATCGGGGCTCTGGGCTTTCCCTGACCAACAGGGCTTCGACATTTACCACCAGCTGCACCTGGGTGACTGGAAAAAAACCCCGAAAAATCACAAACGTCGGACGATTGCTCCCTGTCATAGTTCAGCCCCAACGGGGACCAGAGTATGCAGTCTCTCTCTCATTCCCCCCACTCTCCGAGAGAATAGGAGGAGATTTGACAAACAAAAGAAAACCAGAAAAAAAAACAAACACGCGGGTTGAGATTGAACAAAAAATAAATTTAACAGTAATGACAGAAGAAAACAACACAGTGATGGAACACATTTACAGTACAATAGCTCACAACAGATCTCCACATCCAGTCTCTTCCAAGTAGCAGGGGGCCTCCCTTCAGCACCCTCCTCGCTTATATACTGAGCATGATGTCAGATGGGATGGAATAGCCCTTTGGCTAATTTGGGTAAATTAACGCCAGCTGTTAGCTAATTAGTTAACTATCCCAGCCATAGGAGCTACCAGCTTCAGCTCTCCACACAGCTGAGGTAAATATTGACTCTATCCTGGCCAGAACCAGGACACTCCCACACCAAAAATGCCAGCAACAGAAGCTCTTGCTGCTCTTCAGGGGCCATTGGCAGCGCATCTACAGCACCACAGACATCGGGGCTCCGGGCTTTCCCTGACCAACAGGGCTTCGATGTTTACCACCCGCTGCACCTGGGCGCCCACTGAAAAAACCCCCGAAAAATCACGAACGTCGGACGATTGCTCCCACACCGAAAGTGCCAGCAACACAAGCTCTTGCTCCTCCTCGCCACCCATTCGTAGCGCATCTACAGCATCACAAACATCAGGGCTCCGGGCTTTCCCTGACCAACAGGGCTTCGACGATTACCACCAGCTGCACATGGGCGCCCACTGAGAAAAAACCCCGAAAAATCACAAACCTCGGACGATTGCTCCCACACCAAAAGTGCCAGCAACACAAGCTCTTGCTGCTCCTTACCGCCCATTCCCAGCGCATCTGCAGCACCACAGACATCGGGGCTCTGGGCTTTGCCTGACCAACAGGGCTTCGACATATACCACCAGCTGCACCTGGGCGCCCACTGAAAAAAAACCCTGAAAAATCACGAACATCGGACGATTGCTCCCACACCGAAAGTGCCAGAAGCTCAAGCTCTTGCTGCTCCCCACCGCCCATTCCCAGCGCATCTACAGCACCACAGACATCGCGGCTGCGGGCTTTCCCTGACCAACAGGGCTTCGACATTTACCACCAGCTGCACCTGGACGCCCACTGAAAAAAAACCCCGAAAAATCACGAACATCAGACGATTGCTCCCACACCATAAGTGCCATCCAGTCAAGCTCATACTGATCCTCACCAGCCATTCCCAGTGCATCTACAGCACCACAGACATCGGGGCTCCGGGTTTTCCCACACCAACAGGGCTTCGATGTTTACCACCCTCTGCACCTGGGCGCCCACTGAAAAATCCCCAAAAAATCACGAACATCGTACGATTGCTCCAACACTGAAAGTGCCAGCCAGTCAAGCTCTTGCTGCTCCTCACCGCCCATTCCCAGTGCATCTACAGCACCACAGACATCGGGGCTCTGGGCTTTCCCTGACCAACAGGGCTTCGACATATACCACAAGCTGCACCTGGGCGCCCACTGAAAAAAAACCCTTAAAATCACAAACATCAGACGATTGTTCCCACACATTAAATGCCAGCCTTTCAAGATCTTGCTGCACCTCACCAGCCATTGGAGGAGCATCTACAGCACCACAGATATAGGGACTCTGGGCTTTCCCTGACCAACGGGGCTTCAACATATACCACGAGCTTCACGTGGGCGCCCACTGAAAAAAATCCCCAAAAAATCACGAAAGTCGCACGATTGCTCCCACACCAAAAGTGCCAGCCAGTCAAGCTCTTGCTGCTCATCACCAGCCATTCCCAGTGCATCTACAGCACCACAGACATCGGGGCTCTGGGCTTTCCCTGATGAACATGGCTTCGATGTTTACCACACGCTGCACCTGGGCGCCCACTGAAAAAAAACCCCGAAAATTCACGAACGTCGGACGATTGCTCCCACACCGAAAGTGCCTGCCAGTCAACCTCTTGCTGCTCATCACAGCCCATTCTCAGTGCATCTACAGCACCACAGACATTGGGGCTCCAGGCTTTCCCTGACCAACAGGGCTTCGACGTTTACCACCAACTGCACCTGGGTGCCCACTGAAAAAAAATCCCCAAAAAACACAAACGTCGGACGATTGCTCCCACACATTAATTGCCATCTGGTCAAGCTCTTGCTGCTCCTCAGCGGCCAGTGGCAGTGCATCTACAGCACCACAGACATCGGAGCTCCGGGCTTTCACTGACCAACAGGGCTTCGACATTTACCACCAGCTGCACCTGGGTGCCTACTGAAAAAAAGCCCCAAAAAACACAAACGTCGGACGATTGCTCCCACACATTAATTGCCATCTGGTCAAGCTCTTGCTGCTCCTCAGCGGCCATTGGCAGCGCATCTACAGCACCACAGACATCGGAGCTCCGGGCTTTCACTCACGAACAGGGCTTTGACATTTACCACCAGTTGCACCTGGGTGCCCTCTGAAAGTAAATCCCCAAAAATTCACGAACGTCGGACGATTGCTCCCACACCGAAAGTGCCAGCCAGTCACGCTCTTCCTGCTCCTCACCAGACATTCCCAGCGCATCTACAGAACCACAGACATCGGGGCTCTGGGCTTTTCCTGACCAACAGGGCTTCAACGTTTATGACCCGCTGCACCTGGGCATACACTGAAAAAAACCTTCGAAATATCACGAACATCAGACGATTGCTCCCACACCGAAAGTGCCATCAACACAAGCTCCTGTTGCTCCTCAGCGCCCATTCCAAGCGCATCTACAGCACCACAGACATCAGGGCTCTGGGCTTTCCCTGACGAACAGGGCTTCGACATATACCACCACCTGCTGCACCTCAGCGCCCACTGAAAAAACCCCCGAAAAATCACCAACATCGGACGATTGCTCCCACACCGAAAGTGCCAGCCATTCAAGCTCTTGCTGCTCATCACCGCCCATTGGCAGCGCATCTACAGCACCACAGACATTGGGGCTCCAGGCTTTCCCTGACCAACAGGGCTTCGACATTTACAACCAGCTGTACCTGTGTGCCCACTGAAAAAAACCCCCGAAAAGTCACGAACATCGGACGATTGCTCCCACACCGAAAGTGCCAGCCAGTCAAGCTCTTACTGCTCATCACCAGCCATTCCCAGTGCATCTACAGCACCACAGACATCGGGGCTCCGGGCTTTCCCTGACGAACAGGGCTTCGACGTTTAACACCAGCTGCACCTGGGCGCCCACTGAAAAAAAACCCCGAAAAATCACGAACGTCGGACGATTGCTCCCACACCGAAAGTGCCAGCCAGTCAAGCTCTTGCTGCTCCTCACCAGCCATTGGCAGCGCATCTACAGCACCACAGACATCGGGGCTCTGGGCTTTCCCTGACCAACAGGGCTTTGACATTTACCACCAGCTGCACCTGGGCGCCCACTGAAAAAAAACCCCAAAAAATCACAAACGTCGGACGATTGCTCCCACACCGGAAGTGCCAGCCTGTCAAGCTCTTGCTGCTCGTCCCCGGCCATTGGCAGCGCATCTACAGCACCACAGACATCGGGGCTACGGGCTTTCCCTGACCAACAGGGCTTCGATGTTTACCACCAGCTGAACCTGGGCGCCCACTGAAAAAAAAACCCAAAAAAACACAAACGTCGGACGATTGCTCCCACAACACAAGTGCCAGCCTGTCAAGCTCTTGCTGCACCTCCCCAGCCATTGGCAACGCATCTACAGCACCACAGACATCGGGGCTCCGGGCTTTCCCTCACGAACAGAGCTTTGACATTTACCACCAGTTGCACCTGGGTGCCCACTGAAAAATAATACCCAAAACTCACGAACCTCTGACGATTACTCCCACACCGAAAGTGCCAGCCAGTCAAGCTCTTCCTACTCCACACCGGCCATTGCCAGCGCATCTACAGCACCACAGACATCGGGGCTACGGGCTTTCCCTCACCAACAGGGCTTCGATGTTTGCCACCAGCTGCACGTGGGCACCCACTGAAAAAAATCCCCAGAAATCACGAACTTTGGACGATTGCTCCCACACCAAAAGTGCCAGCAACACAAGCTCTTGCTGCTCCTCACCTCCCATTCCCAGCGCATCTACAGCACCACAGACATCGGGGCTCTGGGCTTTCCCTCACAAAAAGGGCTTCGACATATGAACACCAGCTGCACCTGGGCGCCAACTGAAATAAAACCGCGAAAAATCACGAACATCGGGCTATTGCTCCCACACCGAAACTGCCAGCCAGTCAAGCTCTTGCTGCCCCTTCACCAGCCATTCCCAGTGCATCTACAGCACCACAGACATCGTGGCTCCGGGCTTTCCCTGACCAACAGGGCTTCGACATATACCACCCGCTGCACCTGGGCGCCCACTGAAAAAAAAACCCCGAGAAATCACGAACATCGGGCGATTGCTCCCACACAGAAAGTGCCAGCAACGCAAGCTCTTGCTGCTCCTCACCGCCCTTTCCCAGCGCATCTACAGCACCACAGACATTGGCGCTCCGGGCTTTCCCTGACCAACAGGGCTTCGACATTTACCACCAGCTGCACCTGGGTGCTCCCTGAAAAAAAAACGCCGAAATATAAAGGACGTCTGACGATTGCTCCCACACCGAAAGTGCTAGCAACTCAAGCTCTTGCTGCTCCTCACTGCCCATTCCCAGCGCATCTACAGCACCACAGACATCGGGGCTCTGGGCTTTCCCTGACCAACAGGGCTTAGACAATTACCACCAGCTGAACCTGGGCGCACACTGAAAAAAAACACGAAAAATCACGAACGTCGGACGATTGCTCCCACACCTAACGTGCCAGCAACGCAAGCTCTTGCTGCTCCTCACCAGCCATTGGCTGCGCATCTACAGCACCACAGACATCGGGCCTCCGGGCTGTCCTTGAAGAACAGGGCTTCGACATATTCCACCAGCTTCACCTGGGCGCACACTGAGAACATACCCTGAAAAATCACTAACGTCGGATGATTGCTCCCACACCGAATGTGCCAGCAACACAAGCTCTTGTTAGTACTCACCGCCCATTCCCCGCACATCTACAGCACCACAGACATCGGGGCTATGTGCTTTCCCTGACCAACAGGGCTTTGACATTTACCACCAGCTGCACCTGGGCGCCCACTAAAAAAAAACACCGAAAAATCACAAACGTCGGACGATTGCTCCCACACCGAAAGTGCCAGCCAGTCAAGCTCTTGCTGCTCCTCACCGCCCATTCCCAGCGCATCTACAGCACCACAGACATCGGGGCTCTGGGATTTCCCTGACCAACAGGGCTTCGACATTTACCACCAGCTGCACCTGGGTGTCCATTGAAAAAAAATCTCAAAAAATCACGAACATCGGACGATTACTCCCACACCGAAAGTGCCAGCAACACAAGCTCTTGCTGCTCCTCACTGGCCATTGGATGCGCATCTACAGCACCACAGACATCGGGGCTCCGGGCTTTCCCTGACAAATAGGGCTTCGACATTTACCACCAGCTGAACCTGGGTGCTCCCTGAAAAAAAAACCCCGAAAAATAAAGGACGTCTGACGATTGCTCCCACACCGAAAGTGCTAGCAACTCAAGCTCTTGCTGCTCCTCACTGCCCATTCCCAGCGCATCTACAGCACCACAGACATCGGGGCTCCGGGCTTTCCCTGACCAACAGGGCTTCGATATTTACCACCAGCTGAACCTGGGCGCACACTGAAAAAAAACCCTGAAAAATCACGAACATCGGATGATTGCTCCCACACCGAAAGTGCCAGCCAGTCAAGCTCTTGCTGCTCCTCATGGGCCATTGGCAGCGCATCTACAGCACCACAGACATCAAGGCTCTGGGCTTTCCCTGACCAACAGGGCTTCGACGTTTATCGCCAGCTGCACATGGGCGCCCACTGAAAAAAAACCCCAAAAAATCACGAACGTCGGACAATTGCTCCCATATCGAAAGTGCCAGCCTTTCAAGCTCTTGCTGCTCCTCACGGGCCATTGGCAGTGCATCTACAGCACCACAGACATCGAGGCTCTGTGATTTCCCTGACCAACAGGGCTTCGACATATACCACCAGCTGCACCTGGGCACCCACTGAAAAAAATTCCCAGAAATCACGAACATCAGATGATTGCTTTCACACCAAAAGTGCCATCAATACAAGCTCTTGTTGCTCCTCACCGCCCATTCCCAGCGCATCTACAGCACCACAGACATCGGGGCTCCGGGCTTTCCCTGACCAACAGGGCTTCGACATATACCACCAGCTGCACCTGGGCGCCCACTGAAAAATAAACGCCGAAAAATCACGAACATCGGACGATTGCTCCCACACCGAAAGTGCCAGGCAGTCAAACTCTTGCTGCTCCTCACCGGCCATTGGCAGCGCATCTACAGCACCACAGACATCGGGGCTCCGGGCTTTCCCTGACCAACAGGGCTTCGACGTTTACCACCCGATGCACCTGGGCTCCCACTGAAAAAAACCCCCAAAAAATCACGAACGTCGGACGATTGCTCCCACACCGAAAGTACCAGCCAGTCAAGCTCTTGCTGCTCCTCACGGGCCATTGGCAGCGCATCTACAGCACAACATACATCGGGGCTCTGAGCTTTCCCTGACCCATATGGCTTCGATGTTTACCAGCAGCTGCACCTGCGTACCCACTGGAAACAAATCCCCAAAAATCACGAACGTTGGACCATTGCTCCCCTTCGTGGTTCAGCCCCAACGGGGACCAGACTACGCAGTCTCTCTCTCAGTCCCCCCACTCTCCGAGAGAATAGAATGAGATTTGACAAACAAAAAAAACCAGAAAAAAAACCAAACACGCGGGTTGAGATTGAACAAAAAGTAAATTTAACAGTAATGACAGAAGAAAACAAGACCGGGATGGAACACAAATACAGTACAATAATTCACAACAGATCTCCACAACCAGTCTCTTCCAAGTAGCAGGGGGCCTCCCTTCAGCACCCTCCTCACTTATATACTGAGCATGATGTCAGAAGGGATGGAATAGCCCTTTGCCTAATTTGGGTAAATTAACGCCAGCTGTTAGCTAATTAGTTAACTATCCCAACCATAGGGGCTACCAGCTTCAGTTCTCCACCCAGCTCAGGTAAATATTAACTCTATCCTGGCCAGAACCAGGACACTCCGACACCGAAAGTACCAGCCAGTGAAGCTCTTGCTGCACCTCACCGGCCATTGGCAGCGCATCTACAGCACCACAGATATCGGGGCTCCGGGCTTTCCCTGACCAACAGGGCTTCGACATTTACCACCCGCTGCACCTCAGCGCCCACTGGAAAAAAAACCCGAAAAAATCACGAATATCGGACAATTGATCCCACAACGAAAGTGCCAGCCAGTCAAGCTCTTGCTGCTCGTCCCCGGCCATTGGTAGCACATCTACAGCACCACAGACATGGGGGCTCCGGGCTTTCCCTGACCAACAGGGCTTCGACGTTTACCAGCCGCTGCACCTGGGCGCCCACTGAAATAAAACCCCGAAAAATCACGAACATCGGACGATTGCTCCAACACCGAAAGTGCCAGCCTGTCAAGCTGTTGCTGCTCCACCCCGGCCATTTGCTGCGCATCTACAGCACCACAGACATCGGGCCTCCGGGCTGTCCCTGAAGAACAGGGCTTCGACATATACCACCAGCTTCACCTGGCCGCAAACTGAGGAAAAACCCCGAAAAATCACGAACGTCGGATGATTGCTCCCACACCGAATGTGCCAGCAACACAAGCTCTTGTTGCTACTCACCGCCCATTCCCAGCACATCTACAGCACCACAGACATCGGGGCTCTGGGCTTTCCCTGACGAACAGGGCTTTGACATTTACCACCAGCTGCACTTGGGCGCCCACTGAAAAAAAACCCCGAAAAATCACGAACATCGGACGATTGCTCCCACACCAAAAGTGCCAGCCAGTCAAGCTCTTGCTGCTCCTCACCGCCCATTCCCAGCGCATCTACAGCACCACAGACATCGGGGCTCTGGGCTTTCCCTGACCAACAGGGCTTCGACATTTACCACCCGCTGAACATGGGCGCCCACTGAAAAATAACCTCCAAAAATCACTAACGTCCGACGATTGCACCCACACCTTAAGTGACAGCCTGTCAAGCTCTTGCTGCTCATCTTCAGCCATTGGCAGCGCATCTACAGCACCACAGACATCGGGGCTCTGGGCTTTCCCTGATGAACAGGGCTTCGACATTTAACACCAGCTGAACCTGGGCGCCCACTGAATAAAAAACCCCAAAAAACACGAACGTCGGACGATTGCTCCCACACCGAAAGTGCCAGCCAGTCAAGCTCTTGTTGCTCCTCCCCGCCCATTCCCAGCGCATCTAAAGCACCACAGATATCGGGGCTCTGGGCTTTTCCTGACGAATAGGGCTTCGATGATTATCACCAGCTGCACCTCGGAACCCCCTGAAAAAAACACCGAAAAATCGCGAATATCGGACGATTGCTCCCACACCGCAAGTGCCAGCAACTCAATCTCTTGCTGCTCCTCATCGGCCATTGGCAGCCCATCTACAGAACCACAGATATCGGGGCTCCGAGCTTTCCCTGACCAACAGGGCTTCGACGTTTACCACTCGCTGCACTTAGGCTCCAACTGAAAAAAGCCCCCGAAAAAACACAAACATCGGACGATTACGCCCACACCGAACGTGCGAGCAACACAAGCTCTTGCTGCTCGTCACGGGTCATTGGCAGCACATCTACAGCACCAAAGACATCGGGGCTCCGGGCTTTCCCTGACTAACAGGGCTTCGACATTTACCACCCGCTGAACCTGGGCGCCCACTGAAAAAAAACCCCGAAAAAATCACGAACGTCGGACGATTGCTCTCACAGCAAAAGTGCCAGCCAGTCAAGCTCTGGCTGCTCCTCTGCGGCCATTGGCAGCGCATCTACAGTACCACAGACATCGGGGCTCCGGGCTTTCCCTGACCAACAGGGCTTCGACGTTTACCACCCGCTGAACCTGTGCGCCCAATGAAAAAAAACCCCGAAAAATTACGAACATCGGACAACTGCTCCCACACTGAAAGCGCCAGCAACAAAAGGTCTTGCTACTCCTCACCAGCCATTCCCAGTGCATCTACAGCACCACAGACATCGGGGCTCTGGGCTTTCCCTGACCAACAGGGCTTCGACGTATACCACCAGTTGCACCTGGGCACCCACTGAAAATAAACACGAAAAATCACTAACGTCAGACGATTGCTCCCACACCAAAAGTGCCAGCCTGTCAAGCTCTTGCTGCTCCTCACCGCCCATTCCCAGCCCATCTACAGCACCACAGACATCGGGGCTCTGGGCTTTCCCTGACCAACAGGGCTTCGACATTTACCACCAGCTGCACCTGGGTGACTGGAAAAAAACCCCGAAAAATCACGAACGTCGGACGATTGCTCCCTGTCATAGTTCAGCCCCAACGGGGACCAGAGTACGCAGTCTCTCTCTCATTCCCCCCACTCTCCGAGAGAATAGGAGGAGATTTGACAAACAAAAGAAAACCAGAAAAAAAAACAAACACGCGGGTTGAGATTGAACAAAAAATAAATTTAACAGTAATGACAGAAGAAAACAACACAGTGATGGAACACATATACAGTACAATAGCTCACAACAGATCTCCACATCCAGTCTCTTCCAAGTAGCAGGGGGCCTCCCTTCAGCACCCTCCTCGCTTATATACTGAGCATGATGTCAGATGGGATGGAATAGCCCTTTGGCTAATTTGGGTAAATTAACGCCAGCTGTTAGCTAATTAGTTAACTATCCCAGCCATAGGAGCTACCAGCTTCAGCTCTCCACACAGCTGAGGTAAATATTGACTCTATCCTGGCCAGAACCAGGACACTCCCACACCAAAAATGCCAGCAACAGAAGCTCTTGCTGCTCTTCAGGGGCCATTGGCAGCGCATCTACAGCACCACAGACATCGGGGCTCCGGGCTTTCCCTGACCAACAGGGCTTCGATGTTTACCACCCGCTGCACCTGGGCGCCCACTGAAAAAACCCCCGAAAAATCACGAACGTCGGACGATTGCTCCCACACCGAAACTCCCAGCAACACAAGCTCTTACTGCTACTCACCGCCCATTCCCAGCGCATCTACAGCACCACAGACAACGGGGCTCTGGGCTTTCCCTCACCAACAGGGCTTCGACATATACCACAGGCTGCACCTGGGCGCCCACTGAAAAAAAATCCGCGAAAAATCACGAACATCGGACGATTGCTCCCACACCGAAAGTGCCAGCCAGTCACGCTCTTCCTGCTCCTCACCAGACATTCCCAGCGCATCTACAGAACCACAGACATCGGGGCTCTGGGCTTTTCCTGACCAACAGGGCTTCAACGTTTATGACACGCTGCACCTGGGCATACACTGAAAAAAACCTTCGAAATATCACGAACATCAGACGATTGCTCCCACACCGAAAGTGCCATCAACACAAGCTCCTGTTGCTCCTCAGCGCCCATTCCAAGCGCATCTACAGCACCACAGACATCAGGGCTCTGGGCTTTCCCTGACGAACAGGGCTTCGACATATACCACCACCTGCTGCACCTCAGCGCCCACTGAAAAAAACCGCCGAAAAATCACCAACGTCGGACGATTGCTCCCACACCGAAAGTGCCAGCCATTCAAGCTCTTGCTGCTCATCACCGCGCATTGGCAGCGCATCTACAGCACCACAGACATTGGGGCTCCAGGCTTTCCCTGACCAACAGGGCTTCGACATTTACCACCAGCTGTACCTGTGTGCCCACTGAAAAAAACCCCCGAAAAGTCACGAACATCGGACGATTGCTCCCACACCGAAAGTGCCAGCCAGTCAAGCTCTTACTGCTCATCACCAGCCATTCCCAGTGCATCTACAGCACCACAGACATCGGGGCTCCGGGCTTTCCCTGACGAACAGGGCTTCGACGTTTAACACCAGCTGCACCTGGGCGCCCACTGAAAAAAACCCCCGAAAAATCACGAACGTCGGACGATTGCTCCCACACCGAAAGTGCCAGCCAGTCAAGCTCTTGCTGCTCCTCACCGGCCATTGGCAGCGCATCTACAGCACCACAGACATCGGGGCTCCAGGCTTTCCCTGACCAACAGGGCTTCGATGTTTACCACCCGCTGCACCTGGGCGCCCACTGAAAAAACCCCCAAAAAATCACAAACGTCGGACGATTGCTCCCACACCGAAAGTGCCAGCAACACAAGCTCTTGCTCCTCCTCGCCACCCATTCGTAGCGCATCTACAGCATCACAAACATCAGGGCTCCGGGCTTTCCCTGACCAACAGGGCTTCGACGATTACCACCAGCTGCACATGGGCGCCCACTGAGAAAAAACCCCGAAAAATCACAAACCTCGGACGATTGCTCCCACACCAAAAGTGCCAGCCTGTCAAGCTCTTGCTACTCCTCAGCGGCCATTAGCAGCGCATCTACAGCACCACAGACATCGGGGCTCCGGGCTTTCCCTGACCAACAGGGCTTCGACATTTAGCACCAGCTGCACATGGGCGCTCACGGAAAAAAAACCCCGAAAAATCACAAACCTCGGACGATTGCTCCCACACCAAAAGTGCCAGCAACACAAGCTCTTGCTGCTCCTTACCGCCCATTCCCAGCGCATCTGCAGCACCACAGACATCGGGGCTCTGGGCTTTCCCTGACCAACAGGGCTTCGACATATACCACCAGCTGCACCTGGGCGCCCACTGAAAAAAAACCCTGAAAAATCACGAACATCGGACGATTGCTCCCACACCGAAAGTGCCAGAAGCTCAAGCTCTTGCTGCTCCCCACCGCCCATTCCCAGCGCATCTACAGCACCACAGACATCGCGGCTGCGGGCTTTCCCTGACCAACAGGGCTTCGACATTTACCACCAGCTGCACCTGGACGCCCACTGAAAAAAAACCCCGAAAAATCACGAACATCAGACGATTGCTCCCACACCATAAGTGCCATCCAGTCAAGCTCTTACTGATCCTCACCAGCCATTCCCAGTGCATCTACAGCACCACAGACATCGGGGCTCCGGGTTTTCCCACACCAACAGGGCTTCGATGTTTACCACCCTCTGCACCTGGGCGCCCACTGAAAAAAAACCCCAAAAAATCACGAACATCGTACGATTGCTCCAACACTGAAAGTGCCAGCCAGTCAAGCTCTTGCTGCTCCTCACCGCCCATTCCCAGTGCATCTACAGCACCACAGACATCGGGGCTCTGGGCTTTCCCTGACAAACAGGGCTTCGACATTTACCACCAGGTGCACCTGGGCGCCCACTGAAAAAAAACCCTTAAAATCACAAACATCAGACGATTGTTCCCACACATTAAATGCCAGCCTTTCAAGATCTTGCTGCACCTCACCAGCCATTGGAGGAGCATCTACAGCACCACAGATATAGGGACTCTGGGCTTTCCCTGACCAACGGGGCTTCAACATATACCACGAGCTTCACGTGGGCGCCCACTGAAAAAAATCCCCGAAAATTCACGAACGTCGGACGATTGCTCCCACACCGAAAGTGCCTGCCAGTCAACCTCTTGCTGCTCATCACAGCCCATTCTCAGTGCATCTACAGCACCACAGACATTGGGGCTCCAGGCTTTCCCTGACCAACAGGGCTTCGACGTTTACCACCAACTGCACCTGGGTGCCCACTGAAAAAAAATCCCCAAAAAACACAAACGTCGGACGATTGCTCCCACACATTAATTGCCATCTGGTCAAGCTCTTGCTGCTCCTCAGCGGCCAGTGGCAGTGCATCTACAGCACCACAGACATCGGAGCTCCGGGCTTTCACTGACCAACAGGGCTTCGACATTTACCACCAGCTGCACCTGGGTGCCTACTGAAAAAAAAGCCCCAAAAAACACAAACGTCGGACGATTGCTCCCACACATTAATTGCCATCTGGTCAAGCTCTTGCTGCTCCTCAGCGGCCATTGGCAGCGCATCTACAGCACCACAGACATCGGAGCTCCGGGCTTTCACTCACGAACAGGGCTTTGACATTTACCACCAGTTGCACCTGGGTGCCCTCTGAAAGTAAATCCCCAAAAATTCACGAACGTCGGACGATTGCTCCCACACCGAAAGTGCCTGCCAGTCAACCTCTTGCTGCTCATCACAGCCCATTCTCAGTGCATCTACAGCACCACAGACATTGGGGCTCCAGGCTTTCCCTGACCAACAGGGCTTCGACGTTTACCACCAACTGCACCTGGGTGCCCACTGAAAAAAAATCCCCAAAAAACACAAACGTCGGACGATTGCTCCCACACATTAATTGCCATCTGGTCAAGCTCTTGCTGCTCCTCAGCGGCCAGTGGCAGTGCATCTACAGCACCACAGACATCGGAGCTCCGGGCTTTCACTGACCAACAGGGCTTCGACATTTACCACCAGCTGCACCTGGGTGCCTACTGAAAAAAAAGCCCCAAAAAACACAAACGTCGGACGATTGCTCCCACACATTAATTGCCATCTGGTCAAGCTCTTGCTGCTCCTCAGCGGCCATTGGCAGCGCATCTACAGCACCACAGACATCGGAGCTCCGGGCTTTCACTCACGAACAGGGCTTTGACATTTACCACCAGTTGCACCTGGGTGCCCTCTGAAAGTAAATCCCCAAAAATTCACGAACGTCGGACGATTGCTCCCACACCGAAAGTGCCAGCCAGTCACGCTCTTCCTGCTCCTCACCAGACATTCCCAGCGCATCTACAGAACCACAGACATCGGGGCTCTGGGCTTTTCCTGACCAACAGGGCTTCAACGTTTATGACCCGCTGCACCTGGGCATACACTGAAAAAAACCTTCGAAATATCACGAACATCAGACGATTGCTCCCACACCGAAAGTGCCATCAACACAAGCTCCTGTTGCTCCTCAGCGCCCATTCCAAGCGCATCTACAGCACCACAGACATCAGGGCTCTGGGCTTTCCCTGACGAACAGGGCTTCGACATATACCACCACCTGCTGCACCTCAGCGCCCACTGAAAAAAACCCCCGAAAAATCACCAACGTCGGACGATTGCTCCCACACCGAAAGTGCCAGCCATTCAAGCTCTTGCTGCTCATCACCGCCCATTGGCAGCGCATCTACAGCACCACAGACATTGGGGCTCCAGGCTTTCCCTGACCAACAGGGCTTCGACATTTACAACCAGCTGTACCTGTGTGCCCACTGAAAAAAACCCCCGAAAAGTCACGAACATCGGACGATTGCTCCCACACCGAAAGTGCCAGCCAGTCAAGCTCTTACTGCTCATCACCAGCCATTCCCAGTGCATCTACAGCACCACAGACATCGGGGCTCCGGGCTTTCCCTGACGAACAGGGCTTCGACGTTTAACACCAGCTGCACCTGGGCGCCCACTGAAAAAAACCCCCGAAAAATCACGAACGTCGGACGATTGCTCCCACACCGAAAGTGCCAGCCAGTCAAGCTCTTGCTGCTCCTCACCGGCCATTGGCAGCGCATCTACAGCACCACAGACATCGGGGCTCTGGGCTTTCCCTGACCAACAGGGCTTTGACATTTACCACCAGCTGCACCTGGGCGCCCACTGAAAAAAAACCCCAAAAAATCACAAACGTCGGACGATTGCTCCCACACCGGAAGTGCCAGCCTGTCAAGCTCTTGCTGCTCGTCCCCGGCCATTGGCAGCGCATCTACAGCACCACAGACATCGGGGCTACGGGCTTTCCCTGACCAACAGGGCTTCGATGTTTACCACCAGCTGAACCTGGGCGCCCACTGAAAAAAAAACCCAAAAAAACACAAACGTCGGACGATTGCTCCCACAACACAAGTGCCAGCCTGTCAAGCTCTTGCTGCACCTCCCCAGCCATTGGCAATGCATCTACAGCACCACAGACATCGGGGCTCCGGGCTTTCCCTCACGAACAGAGCTTTGACATTTACCACCAGTTGCACCTGGGTGCCCACTGAAAAATAATACCCAAAACTCACGAACCTCTGACGATTACTCCCACACCGAAATTGCCAGCCAGTCAAGCTCTTCCTACTCCACACCGGCCATTGGCAGCGCATCTACAGCACCACAGACATCGGGGCTACGGGCTTTCCCTCACCAACAGGGCTTCGATGTTTGCCACCAGCTGCACGTGGGCACCCACTGAAAAAAATCCCCAGAAATCACGAACTTTGGACGATTGCTCCCACACCAAAAGTGCCAGCAACACAAGCTCTTGCTGCTCCTCACCGCCCATTCCCAGCGCATCTACAGCACCACAGACATCGGGGCTCTGGGCTTTCCCTCACAAAAAGGGCTTCGACATATGAACACCAGCTGCACCTGGGCGCCAACTGAAATAAAACCGCGAAAAATCACGAACATCGGGCTATTGCTCCCACACCGAAACTGCCAGCCAGTCAAGCTCTTGCTGCCCCTTCACCAGCCATTCCCAGTGCATCTACAGCACCACAGACATCGTGGCTCCGGGCTTTCCCTGACCAACAGGGCTTCGACATATACCACCCGCTGCACCTGGGCGCCCACTGAAAAAAAAACCCCGAGAAATCACGAACATCGGGCGATTGCTCCCACACAGGAAGTGCCAGCAACGCAAGCTCTTGCTGCTCCTCACCGCCCTTTCCCAGCGCATCTACAGCACCACAGACATTGGCGCTCCGGGCTTTCCCTGACCAACAGGGCTTCGACATTTACCACCAGCTGCACCTGGGTGCTCCCTGAAAAAAAAACGCCGAAATATAAAGGACGTCTGACGATTGCTCCCACACCGAAAGTGCTAGCAACTCAAGCTCTTGCTGCTCCTCACTGCCCATTCCCAGCGCATCTACAGCACCACAGACATCGGGGCTACGGGTTTTCCCTGACCAACAGGGCTTAGACAATTACCACCAGCTGAACCTGGGCGCACACTGAAAAAAAACACGAAATATCACGAACGTCGGACGATTGCTCCCACACCTAACGTGCCAGCAACGCAAGCTCTTGCTGCTCCTCACCAGCCATTGGCTGCGCATCTACAGCACCACAGACATCGGGCCTCCGGGCTGTCCTTGAAGAACAGGGCTTCGACATATTCCACCAGCTTCACCTGGGCGCACACTGAGAACATACCCTGAAAAATCACTAACGTCGGATGATTGCTCCCACACCGAATGTGCCAGCAACACAAGCTCTTGTTAGTACTCACCGCCCATTCCCCGCATATCTACAGCACCACAGACATCGGGGCTATGTGCTTTCCCTGACCAACAGGGCTTTGACATTTACCACCAGCTGCACCTGGGCGCCCACTAAAAAAAAACACCGAAAAATCACAAACGTCGGACGATTGCTCCCACACCGAAAGTGCCAGCCAGTCAAGCTCTTGCTGCTCCTCACCGCCCATTCCCAGCGCATCTACAGCACCACAGACATCGGGGCTCTGGGATTTCCCTGACCAACAGGGCTTCGACATTTACCACCAGCTGCACCTGGGTGTCCATTGAAAAAAATCTCAAAAAATCACGAACATCGGACGATTACTCCCACACCGAAAGTGCCAGCAACACAAGCTCTTGCTGCTCCTCACTGGCCATTGGATGCGCATCTACAGCACCACAGACATCGGGGCTCCGGGCTTTCCCTGACAAATAGGGCTTCGACATTTACCACCAGCTGAACCTGGGTGCTCCCTGAAAAAAAAACCCCGAAAAATAAAGGACGTCTGACGATTGCTCCCACACCGAAAGTGCTAGCAACACAAGCTCTTGCTGCTCGTCACGGGTCATTGGCAGCACATCTACAGCACCAAAGACATCGGGGCTCCGGGCTTTCCCTGACTAACAGGGCTTCGACATTTACCACCCGCTGAACCTGGGCGCCCACTGAAAAAAAACCCCGAAAAAATCACGAACGTCGGACGATTGCTCTCACAGCAAAAGTGCCAGCCAGTCAAGCGCTGGCTGCTCCTCTGCGGCCATTGGCAGCGCATCTACAGTACCACAGACATCGGGGCTCCGGGCTTTCCCTGACCAACAGGGCTTCGACGTTTACCACCCGCTGAACCTGGGCGCCCAATGAAAAAAAACCCCGAAAAATTACGAACATCGGACAACTGCTCCCACACTGAAAGCGCCAGCAACAAAAGGTCTTGCTACTCCTCACCAGCCATTCCCAGTGCATCTACAGCACCACAGACATCGGGGCTCTGGGCTTTCCCTGACCAACAGGGCTTCGACGTATACCACCAGTTGCACCTGGGCACCCACTGAAAATAAACACGAAAAATCACTAACGTCAGACGATTGCTCCCACACCAAAAGTGCCAGCCTGTCAAGCTCTTGCTGCTCCTCACCGCCCATTCCCAGCCCATCTACAGCACCACAGACATCGGGGCTCTGGGCTTTCCCTGACCAACAGGGCTTCGACATTTACCACCAGCTGCACCTGGGTGACTGGAAAAAAACCCCGAAAAATCACGAACGTCGGACGATTGCTCCCTGTCATAGTTCAGCCCCAACGGGGACCAGAGTACGCAGTCTCTCTCTCATTCCCCCCACTCTCCGAGAGAATAGGAGGAGATTTGACAAACAAAAGAAAACCAGAAAAAAAAACAAACACGCGGGTTGAGATTGAACAAAAAATAAATTTAACAGTAATGACAGAAGAAAACAACACAGTGATGGAACACATATACAGTACAATAGCTCACAACAGATCTCCACATCCAGTCTCTTCCAAGTAGCAGGGGGCCTCCCTTCAGCACCCTCCTCGCTTATATACTGAGCATGATGTCAGATGGGATGGAATAGCCCTTTGGCTAATTTGGGTAAATTAACGCCAGCTGTTAGCTAATTAGTTAACTATCCCAGCCATAGGAGCTACCAGCTTCAGCTCTCCACACAGCTGAGGTAAATATTGACTCTATCCTGGCCAGAACCAGGACACTCCCACACCAAAAATGCCAGCAACAGAAGCTCTTGCTGCTCTTCAGGGGCCATTGGCAGCGCATCTACAGCACCACAGACATCGGGGCTCCGGGCTTTCCCTGACCAACAGGGCTTCGATGTTTACCACCCGCTGCACCTGGGCGCCCACTGAAAAAACCCCCGAAAAATCACGAACGTCGGACGATTGCTCCCACACCGAAACTCCCAGCAACACAAGCTCTTACTGCTACTCACCGCCCATTCCCAGCGCATCTACAGCACCACAGACAACGGGGCTCTGGGCTTTCCCTCACCAACAGGGCTTCGACATATACCACAGGCTGCACCTGGGCGCCCACTGAAAAAAAATCCGCGAAAAATCACGAACATCGGACGATTGCTCCCACACCGAAAGTGCCAGCCAGTCACGCTCTTCCTGCTCCTCACCAGACATTCCCAGCGCATCTACAGAACCACAGACATCGGGGCTCTGGGCTTTTCCTGACCAACAGGGCTTCAACGTTTATGACACGCTGCACCTGGGCATACACTGAAAAAAACCTTCGAAATATCACGAACATCAGACGATTGCTCCCACACCGAAAGTGCCATCAACACAAGCTCCTGTTGCTCCTCAGCGCCCATTCCAAGCGCATCTACAGCACCACAGACATCAGGGCTCTGGGCTTTCCCTGACGAACAGGGCTTCGACATATACCACCACCTGCTGCACCTCAGCGCCCACTGAAAAAAACCGCCGAAAAATCACCAACGTCGGACGATTGCTCCCACACCGAAAGTGCCAGCCATTCAAGCTCTTGCTGCTCATCACCGCGCATTGGCAGCGCATCTACAGCACCACAGACATTGGGGCTCCAGGCTTTCCCTGACCAACAGGGCTTCGACATTTACCACCAGCTGTACCTGTGTGCCCACTGAAAAAAACCCCCGAAAAGTCACGAACATCGGACGATTGCTCCCACACCGAAAGTGCCAGCCAGTCAAGCTCTTACTGCTCATCACCAGCCATTCCCAGTGCATCTACAGCACCACAGACATCGGGGCTCCGGGCTTTCCCTGACGAACAGGGCTTCGACGTTTAACACCAGCTGCACCTGGGCGCCCACTGAAAAAAACCCCCGAAAAATCACGAACGTCGGACGATTGCTCCCACACCGAAAGTGCCAGCCAGTCAAGCTCTTGCTGCTCCTCACCGGCCATTGGCAGCGCATCTACAGCACCACAGACATCGGGGCTCCGGGCTTTCCCTGACCAACAGGGCTTCGATGTTTACCACCCGCTGCACCTGGGCGCCCACTGAAAAAACCCCCAAAAAATCACAAACGTCGGACGATTGCTCCCACACCGAAAGTGCCAGCAACACAAGCTCTTGCTCCTCCTCGCCACCCATTCGTAGCGCATCTACAGCATCACAAACATCAGGGCTCCGGGCTTTCCCTGACCAACAGGGCTTCGACGATTACCACCAGCTGCACCTGGACGCCCACTGAAAAAAAACCCCGAAAAATCACGAACATCAGACGATTGCTCCCACACCATAAGTGCCATCCAGTCAAGCTCTTACTGATCCTCACCAGCCATTCCCAGTGCATCTACAGCACCACAGACATCGGGGCTCCGGGTTTTCCCACACCAACAGGGCTTCGATGTTTACCACCCTCTGCACCTGGGCGCCCACTGAAAAAAAACCCCAAAAAATCACGAACATCGTACGATTGCTCCAACACTGAAAGTGCCAGCCAGTCAAGCTCTTGCTGCTCCTCACCGCCCATTCCCAGTGCATCTACAGCACCACAGACATCGGGGCTCTGGGCTTTCCCTGACAAACAGGGCTTCGACATTTACCACCAGGTGCACCTGGGCGCCCACTGAAAAAAAACCCTTAAAATCACAAACATCAGACGATTGTTCCCACACATTAAATGCCAGCCTTTCAAGATCTTGCTGCACCTCACCAGCCATTGGAGGAGCATCTACAGCACCACAGATATAGGGACTCTGGGCTTTCCCTGACCAACGGGGCTTCAACATATACCACGAGCTTCACGTGGGCGCCCACTGAAAAAAATCCCCGAAAATTCACGAACGTCGGACGATTGCTCCCACACCGAAAGTGCCTGCCAGTCAACCTCTTGCTGCTCATCACAGCCCATTCTCAGTGCATCTACAGCACCACAGACATTGGGGCTCCAGGCTTTCCCTGACCAACAGGGCTTCGACGTTTACCACCAACTGCACCTGGGTGCCCACTGAAAAAAAATCCCCAAAAAACACAAACGTCGGACGATTGCTCCCACACATTAATTGCCATCTGGTCAAGCTCTTGCTGCTCCTCAGCGGCCAGTGGCAGTGCATCTACAGCACCACAGACATCGGAGCTCCGGGCTTTCACTGACCAACAGGGCTTCGACATTTACCACCAGCTGCACCTGGGTGCCTACTGAAAAAAAAGCCCCAAAAAACACAAACGTCGGACGATTGCTCCCACACATTAATTGCCATCTGGTCAAGCTCTTGCTGCTCCTCAGCGGCCATTGGCAGCGCATCTACAGCACCACAGACATCGGAGCTCCGGGCTTTCACTCACGAACAGGGCTTTGACATTTACCACCAGTTGCACCTGGGTGCCCTCTGAAAGTAAATCCCCAAAAATTCACGAACGTCGGACGATTGCTCCCACACCGAAAGTGCCTGCCAGTCAACCTCTTGCTGCTCATCACAGCCCATTCTCAGTGCATCTACAGCACCACAGACATTGGGGCTCCAGGCTTTCCCTGACCAACAGGGCTTCGACGTTTACCACCAACTGCACCTGGGTGCCCACTGAAAAAAAATCCCCAAAAAACACAAACGTCGGACGATTGCTCCCACACATTAATTGCCATCTGGTCAAGCTCTTGCTGCTCCTCAGCGGCCAGTGGCAGTGCATCTACAGCACCACAGACATCGGAGCTCCGGGCTTTCACTGACCAACAGGGCTTCGACATTTACCACCAGCTGCACCTGGGTGCCTACTGAAAAAAAAGCCCCAAAAAACACAAACGTCGGACGATTGCTCCCACACATTAATTGCCATCTGGTCAAGCTCTTGCTGCTCCTCAGCGGCCATTGGCAGCGCATCTACAGCACCACAGACATCGGAGCTCCGGGCTTTCACTCACGAACAGGGCTTTGACATTTACCACCAGTTGCACCTGGGTGCCCTCTGAAAGTAAATCCCCAAAAATTCACGAACGTCGGACGATTGCTCCCACACCGAAAGTGCCAGCCAGTCACGCTCTTCCTGCTCCTCACCAGACATTCCCAGCGCATCTACAGAACCACAGACATCGGGGCTCTGGGCTTTTCCTGACCAACAGGGCTTCAACGTTTATGACCCGCTGCACCTGGGCATACACTGAAAAAAACCTTCGAAATATCACGAACATCAGACGATTGCTCCCACACCGAAAGTGCCATCAACACAAGCTCCTGTTGCTCCTCAGCGCCCATTCCAAGCGCATCTACAGCACCACAGACATCAGGGCTCTGGGCTTTCCCTGACGAACAGGGCTTCGACATATACCACCACCTGCTGCACCTCAGCGCCCACTGAAAAAAACCCCCGAAAAATCACCAACGTCGGACGATTGCTCCCACACCGAAAGTGCCAGCCATTCAAGCTCTTGCTGCTCATCACCGCCCATTGGCAGCGCATCTACAGCACCACAGACATTGGGGCTCCAGGCTTTCCCTGACCAACAGGGCTTCGACATTTACAACCAGCTGTACCTGTGTGCCCACTGAAAAAAACCCCCGAAAAGTCACGAACATCGGACGATTGCTCCCACACCGAAAGTGCCAGCCAGTCAAGCTCTTACTGCTCATCACCAGCCATTCCCAGTGCATCTACAGCACCACAGACATCGGGGCTCCGGGCTTTCCCTGACGAACAGGGCTTCGACGTTTAACACCAGCTGTACCTGTGTGCCCACTGAAAAAAACCCCCGAAAAGTCACGAACATCGGACGATTGCTCCCACACCGAAAGTGCCAGCCAGTCAAGCTCTTGCTGCTCCTCACCGGCCATTGGCAGCGCATCTACAGCACCACAGACATCGGGGCTCTGGGCTTTCCCTGACCAACAGGGCTTTGACATTTACCACCAGCTGCACCTGGGCGCCCACTGAAAAAAAACCCCAAAAAATCACAAACGTCGGACGATTGCTCCCACACCGGAAGTGCCAGCCTGTCAAGCTCTTGCTGCTCGTCCCCGGCCATTGGCAGCGCATCTACAGCACCACAGACATCGGGGCTACGGGCTTTCCCTGACCAACAGGGCTTCGATGTTTACCACCAGCTGAACCTGGGCGCCCACTGAAAAAAAAACCCAAAAAAACACAAACGTCGGACGATTGCTCCCACAACACAAGTGCCAGCCTGTCAAGCTCTTGCTGCACCTCCCCAGCCATTGGCAATGCATCTACAGCACCACAGACATCGGGGCTCCGGGCTTTCCCTCACGAACAGAGCTTTGACATTTACCACCAGTTGCACCTGGGTGCCCACTGAAAAATAATACCCAAAACTCACGAACCTCTGACGATTACTCCCACACCGAAATTGCCAGCCAGTCAAGCTCTTCCTACTCCACACCGGCCATTGGCAGCGCATCTACAGCACCACAGACATCGGGGCTACGGGCTTTCCCTCACCAACAGGGCTTCGATGTTTGCCACCAGCTGCACGTGGGCACCCACTGAAAAAAATCCCCAGAAATCACGAACTTTGGACGATTGCTCCCACACCAAAAGTGCCAGCAACACAAGCTCTTGCTGCTCCTCACCGCCCATTCCCAGCGCATCTACAGCACCACAGACATCGGGGCTCTGGGCTTTCCCTCACAAAAAGGGCTTCGACATATGAACACCAGCTGCACCTGGGCGCCAACTGAAATAAAACCGCGAAAAATCACGAACATCGGGCTATTGCTCCCACACCGAAACTGCCAGCCAGTCAAGCTCTTGCTGCCCCTTCACCAGCCATTCCCAGTGCATCTACAGCACCACAGACATCGTGGCTCCGGGCTTTCCCTGACCAACAGGGCTTCGACATATACCACCCGCTGCACCTGGGCGCCCACTGAAAAAAAAACCCCGAGAAATCACGAACATCGGGCGATTGCTCCCACACAGGAAGTGCCAGCAACGCAAGCTCTTGCTGCTCCTCACCGCCCTTTCCCAGCGCATCTACAGCACCACAGACATTGGCGCTCCGGGCTTTCCCTGACCAACAGGGCTTCGACATTTACCACCAGCTGCACCTGGGTGCTCCCTGAAAAAAAAACGCCGAAATATAAAGGACGTCTGACGATTGCTCCCACACCGAAAGTGCTAGCAACTCAAGCTCTTGCTGCTCCTCACTGCCCATTCCCAGCGCATCTACAGCACCACAGACATCGGGGCTACAGGTTTTCCCTGACCAACAGGGCTTAGACAATTACCACCAGCTGAACCTGGGCGCACACTGAAAAAAAACACGAAATATCACGAACGTCGGACGATTGCTCCCACACCTAACGTGCCAGCAACGCAAGCTCTTGCTGCTCCTCACCAGCCATTGGCTGCGCATCTACAGCACCACAGACATCGGGCCTCCGGGCTGTCCTTGAAGAACAGGGCTTCGACATATTCCACCAGCTTCACCTGGGCGCACACTGAGAACATACCCTGAAAAATCACTAACGTCGGATGATTGCTCCCACACCGAATGTGCCAGCAACACAAGCTCTTGTTAGTACTCACCGCCCATTCCCCGCATATCTACAGCACCACAGACATCGGGGCTATGTGCTTTCCCTGACCAACAGGGCTTTGACATTTACCACCAGCTGCACCTGGGCGCCCACTAAAAAAAAACACCGAAAAATCACAAACGTCGGACGATTGCTCCCACACCGAAAGTGCCAGCCAGTCAAGCTCTTGCTGCTCCTCACCGCCCATTCCCAGCGCATCTACAGCACCACAGACATCGGGGCTCTGGGATTTCCCTGACCAACAGGGCTTCGACATTTACCACCAGCTGCACCTGGGTGTCCATTGAAAAAAATCTCAAAAAATCACGAACATCGGACGATTACTCCCACACCGAAAGTGCCAGCAACACAAGCTCTTGCTGCTCCTCACTGGCCATTGGATGCGCATCTACAGCACCACAGACATCGGGGCTCCGGGCTTTCCCTGACAAATAGGGCTTCGACATTTACCACCAGCTGAACCTGGGTGCTCCCTGAAAAAAAAACCCCGAAAAATAAAGGACGTCTGACGATTGCTCCCACACCGAAAGTGCTAGCAACTCAAGCTCTTGCTGCTCCTCACTGCCCATTCCCAGCGCATCTACAGCACCACAGACATCGGGGCTCCGGGCTTTCCCTGACCAACAGGGCTTCGATATTTACCACCAGCTGAACCTGGGCGCACACTGAAAAAAAACCCTGAAAAATCACGAACATCGGATGATTGCTCCCACACCGAAAGTGCCAGCCAGTCAAGCTCTTGCTGCTCCTCACCGGCCATTGGCAGCGCATCTACAGCACCACAGACATCAAGGCTCTGGGCTTTCCCTGACCAACAGGGCTTCGACGTTTATCGCCAGCTGCACATGGGCGCCCACTGAAAAAAAACCCCAAAAAATCACGAACGTCGGACAATTGCTCCCATATCGAAAGTGCCAGCCTTTCAAGCTCTTGCTGCTCCTCACGGGCCATTGGCAGTGCATCTACAGCACCACAGACATCGAGGCTCTGTGATTTCCCTGACCAACAGGGCTTCGACATATACCACCAGCTGCACCTGGGCACCCACTGAAAAAAATTCCCAGAAATCACGAACATCAGATGATTGCTTTCACACCAAAAGTGCCATCAATACAAGCTCTTGTTGCTCCTCACCGCCCATTCCCAGCGCATCTACAGCACCACAGACATCGGGGCTCCGGGCTTTCCCTGACCAACAGGGCTTCGACATATACCACCAGCTGCACCTGGGCGCCCACTGAAAAATAAACGCCGAAAAATCACGAACATCGGACGATTGCTCCCACACCGAAAGTGCCAGGCAGTCAAACTCTTGCTGCTCCTCACCGGCCATTGGCAGCGCATCTACAACACCACAGACATCGGGGCTCCGGGCTTTCCCTGACCAACAGGGCTTCGACGTTTACCACCCGATGCACCTGGGCTCCCACTGAAAAAAACCCCCAAAAAATCACGAACGTCGGACGATTGCTCCCACACCGAAAGTACCAGCCAGTCAAGCTCTTGCTGCTCCTCACGGGCCATTGGCAGCGCATCTACAGCACAACATACATCGGGGCTCTGAGCTTTCCCTGACCCATATGGCTTCGATGTTTACCAGCAGCTGCACCTGCGTACCCACTGGAAACAAATCCCCAAAAATCACGAACGTTGGACCATTGCTCCCCTTCGTGGTTCAGCCCCAACGGGGACCAGACTACGCAGTCTCTCTCTCAGTCCCCCCACTCTCCGAGAGAATAGAATGAGATTTGACAAACAAAAAAAACCAGAAAAAAAACCAAACACGCGGGTTGAGATTGAACAAAAAGTAAATTTAACAGTAATGACAGAAGAAAACAAGACCGGGATGGAACACAAATACAGTACAATAATTCACAACAGATCTCCACAACCAGTCTCTTCCAAGTAGCAGGGGGCCTCCCTTCAGCACCCTCCTCACTTATATACTGAGCATGATGTCAGAAGGGATGGAATAGCCCTTTGCCTAATTTGGGTAAATTAACACCAGCTGTTAGCTAATTAGTTAACTATCCCAACCATAGGGGCTACCAGCTTCAGTTCTCCACCCAGCTCAGGTAAATATTAACTCTATCCTGGCCAGAACCAGGACACTCCGACACCGAAAGTAACAGCCAGTGAAGCTCTTGCTGCACCTCACCGGCCATTGGCAGCGCATCTACAGCACCACAGATATCGGGGCTCCGGGCTTTCCCTGACCAACAGGGCTTCGACATTTACCACCCGCTGCACCTCAGCGCCCACTGGAAAAAAAACCCGAAAAAATCACGAATATCGGACAATTGATCCCACAACGAAAGTGCCAGCCAGTCAAGCTCTTGCTGCTCGTCCCCGGCCATTGGTAGCACATCTACAGCACCACAGACATGGGGGCTCCGGGCTTTCCCTGACCAACAGGGCTTCGACGTTTACCAGCCGCTGCACCTGGGCGCCCACTGAAATAAAACCCCGAAAAATCACGAACATCGGACGATTGCTCCAACACCGAAAGTGCCAGCCTGTCAAGCTGTTGCTGGTCCACCCCGGCCATTTGCTGCGCATCTACAGCACCACAGACATCGGGCCTCCGGGCTGTCCCTGAAGAACAGGGCTTCGACATATACCACCAGCTTCACCTGGGCGCAAACTGAGGAAAAACCCCGAAAAATCACGAACGTCGGATGATTGCTCCCACACCGAATGTGCCAGCAACACAAGCTCTTGTTGCTACTCACCGCCCATTCCCAGCACATCTACAGCACCACAGACATCGGGGCTCTGGGCTTTCCCTGACGAACAGGGTTTTGACATTTACCACCAGCTGCACTTGGGCGCCCACTGAAAAAAAACCCCGAAAAATCACGAACATCGGACGATTGCTCCCACACCAAAAGTGCCAGCCAGTCAAGCTCTTGCTGCTCCTCACCGCCCATTCCCAGCGCATCTACAGCACCACAGACATCGGGGCTCTGGGCTTTCCCTGACCAACAGGGCTTCGACATTTACCACCCGCTGAACATGGGCGCCCACTGAAAAATAACCTCCAAAAATCACTAACGTCCGACGATTGCACCCACACCTTAAGTGACAGCCTGTCAAGCTCTTGCTGCTCATCTTCAGCCATTGGCAGCGCATCTACAGCACCACATATATCGGGGCTCTGGGCTTTCCCTGATGAACAGGGCTTCGACATTTAACACCAGCTGAACCTGGGCGCCCACTGAATAAAAAACCCCAAAAAACACGAACGTCGGACGATTGCTCCCACACCGAAAGTGCCAGCCAGTCAAGCTCTTGTTGCTCCTCCCCGCCCATTCCCAGCGCATCTAAAGCACCACAGATATCGGGGCTCTGGGCTTTCCCTGACGAATAGGGCTTCGATGATTATCACCAGCTGCACCTCGGAACCCACTGAAAAAAACACCGAAAAATCGCGAATATCGGACGATTGCTCCCACACCGCAAGTGCCAGCAACTCAATCACTTGCTGCTCCTCATCGGCCATTGGCAGCCCATCTACAGAACCACAGATATCGGGGCTCCGAGCTTTCCCTGACCAACAGGGCTTCGACGTTTACCACTCGCTGCACTTAGGCTCCAACTGAAAAAAGCCCCCGAAAAAACACAAACATCGGACGATTACGCCCACACCGAACTTGCCAGCAACACAAGCTCTTGCTGCTCGTCACGGGTCATTGGCAGCACATCTACAGCACCAAAGACATCGGGGCTCCGGGCTTTCCCTGACTAACAGGGCTTCGACATTTACCACCCGCTGAACCTGGGCGCCCACTGAAAAAAAACCCCGAAAAAATCACGAACGTCGGACGATTGCTCTCACAGCAAAAGTGCCAGCCAGTCAAGCTCTGGCTGCTCCTCTGCGGCCATTGGCAGCGCATCTACAGTACCACAGACATCGGGGCTCCGGGCTTTCCCTGACCAACAGGGCTTCGACGTTTACCACCCGCTGAACCTGTGCGCCCAATGAAAAAAAACCCCGAAAAATTACGAACATCGGACAACTGCTCCCACACTGAAAGCGCCAGCAACAAAAGGTCTTGCTACTCCTCACCAGCCATTCCCAGTGCATCTACAGCACCACAGACATCGGGGCTCTGGGCTTTCCCTGACCAACAGGGCTTCGACGTATACCACCAGTTGCACCTGGGCACCCACTGAAAATAAACACGAAAAATCACTAACGTCAGACGATTGCTCCCACACCAAAAGTGCCAGCCTGTCAAGCTCTTGCTGCTCCTCACCGCCCATTCCCAGCCCATCTACAGCACCACAGACATCGGGGCTCTGGGCTTTCCCTGACCAACAGGGCTTCGACATTTACCACCAGCTGCACCTGGGTGACTGGAAAAAAACCCCGAAAAATCACGAACGTCGGACGATTGCTCCCTGTCATAGTTCAGCCCCAACGGGGACCAGAGTACGCAGTCTCTCTCTCATTCCCCCCACTCTCCGAGAGAATAGGAGGAGATTTGACAAACAAAAGAAAACCAGAAAAAAAAACAAACACGCGGGTTGAGATTGAACAAAAAATAAATTTAACAGTAATGACAGAAGAAAACAACACAGTGATGGAACACATATACAGTACAATAGCTCACAACAGATCTCCACATCCAGTCTCTTCCAAGTAGCAGGGGGCCTCCCTTCAGCACCCTCCTCGCTTATATACTGAGCATGATGTCAGATGGGATGGAATAGCCCTTTGGCTAATTTGGGTAAATTAACGCCAGCTGTTAGCTAATTAGTTAACTATCCCAGCCATAGGAGCTACCAGCTTCAGCTCTCCACACAGCTGAGGTAAATATTGACTCTATCCTGGCCAGAACCAGGACACTCCCACACCAAAAATGCCAGCAACAGAAGCTCTTGCTGCTCTTCAGGGGCCATTGGCAGCGCATCTACAGCACCACAGACATCGGGGCTCCGGGCTTTCCCTGACCAACAGGGCTTCGATGTTTACCACCCGCTGCACCTGGGCGCCCACTGAAAAAACCCCCGAAAAATCACGAACGTCGGACGATTGCTCCCACACCGAAACTCCCAGCAACACAAGCTCTTACTGCTACTCACCGCCCATTCCCAGCGCATCTACAGCACCACAGACAACGGGGCTCTGGGCTTTCCCTCACCAACAGGGCTTCAACGTTTATGACCCGCTGCACCTGGGCATACACTGAAAAAAACCTTCGAAATATCACGAACATCAGACGATTGCTCCCACACCGAAAGTGCCATCAACACAAGCTCCTGTTGCTCCTCAGCGCCCATTCCAAGCGCATCTACAGCACCACAGACATCAGGGCTCTGGGCTTTCCCTGACGAACAGGGCTTCGACATATACCACCACCTGCTGCACCTCAGCGCCCACTGAAAAAAACCCCCGAAAAATCACCAACGTCGGACGATTGCTCCCACACCGAAAGTGCCAGCCATTCAAGCTCTTGCTGCTCATCACCGCCCATTGGCAGCGCATCTACAGCACCACAGACATTGGGGCTCCAGGCTTTCCCTGACCAACAGGGCTTCGACATTTACAACCAGCTGTACCTGTGTGCCCACTGAAAAAAACCCCCGAAAAGTCACGAACATCGGACGATTGCTCCCACACCGAAAGTGCCAGCCAGTCAAGCTCTTACTGCTCATCACCAGCCATTCCCAGTGCATCTACAGCACCACAGACATCGGGGCTCCGGGCTTTCCCTGACGAACAGGGCTTCGACATTTACCACCAGCTGCACCTGGGCGCCCACTGAAAAAAACCCCCGAAAAATCACGAACGTCGGACGATTGCTCCCACACCAAAAGTGCCAGCCAGTCAAGCTCTTGCTGCTCCTCACCGGCCATTGGCAGCGCATCTACAGCACCACAGACATCGGGGCTCTGGGCTTTCCCTGACCAACAGGGCTTTGACATTTACCACCAGCTGCACCTGGGCGCCCACTGAAAAAAAACCCCAAAAAATCACAAACGTCGGACGATTGCTCCCACACCGGAAGTGCCAGCCTGTCAAGCTCTTGCTGCTCGTCCCCGGCCATTGGCAGCGCATCTACAGCACCACAGACATCGGGGCTCCGGGCTTTCCCTGACCAACAGGGCTTCGATGTTTACCACCAGCTGAACCTGGGCGCCCACTGAAAAAAAAACCCAAAAAAACACAAACGTCGGACGATTGCTCCCACAACACAAGTGCCAGCCTGTCAAGCTCTTGCTGCACCTCCCCAGCCATTGGCAACGCATCTACAGCACCACAGACATCGGGGCTCCGGGCTTTCCCTCACGAACAGAGCTTTGACATTTACCACCAGTTGCACCTGGGTGCCCACTGAAAAATAATACCCAAAACTCACGAACCTCTGACGATTACTCCCACACCGAAAGTGCCAGCCAGTCAAGCTCTTCCTACTCCACACCGGCCATTGGCAGCGCATCTACAGCACCACAGACATCGGGGCTACGGGCTTTCCCTCACCAACAGGGCTTCGATGTTTGCCACCAGCTGCACGTGGGCACCCACTGAAAAAAATCCCCAGAAATCACGAACTTTGCACGATTGCTCCCACACCAAAAGTGCCAGCAACACAAGCTCTTGCTGCTCCTCACCGCCCATTCCCAGCGCATCTACAGCACCACAGACATCGGGGCTCTGGGCTTTCCCTCACAAAAAGGGCTTCGACATATGAACACCAGCTGCACCTGGGCGCCAACTGAAATAAAACCGCGAAAAATCACGAACATCGGGCTATTGCTCCCACACCGAAACTGCCAGCCAGTCAAGCTCTTGCTGCCCCTTCACCAGCAATTGGAGGCACATCTACAGCACCACAGACATCGGCGCTCCGGGCTTTCCCTGACCAACAGGGCTTCGACATATACCACCCGCTGCACCTGGGCGCCCACTGAAAAAAAAACCCCGAGAAATCACGAACATCGGGCGATTGCTCCCACACAGAAAGTGCCAGCAACGCAAGCTCTTGCTGCTCCTCACCGCCCTTTCCCAGCGCATCTACAGCACCACAGACATTGGCGCTCCGGGCTTTCCCTGACCAACAGGGCTTCGACATTTACCACCAGCTGCACCTGGGTGCTCCCTGAAAAAAAAACGCCGAAATATAAAGGACGTCTGACGATTGCTCCCACACCGAAAGTGCTAGCAACTCAAGCTCTTGCTGCTCCTCACTGCCCATTCCCAGCGCATCTACAGCACCACAGACATCGGGGCTACGGGTTTTCCCTGACCAACAGGGCTTAGACAATTACCACCAGCTGAACCTGGGCGCACACTGAAAAAAAACACGAAAAATCACGAACGTCGGACGATTGCTCCCACACCTAACGTGCCAGCAACGCAAGCTCTTGCTGCTCCTCACCAGCCATTGGCTGCGCATCTACAGCACCACAGACATCGGGCCTCCGGGCTGTCCTTGAAGAACAGGGCTTCGACATATTCCACCAGCTTCACCTGGGCGCACACTGAGAACATACCCTGAAAAATCACTAACGTCGGATGATTGCTCCCACACCGAATGTGCCAGCAACACAAGCTCTTGTTAGTACTCACCGCCCATTCCCCGCACATCTACAGCACCACAGACATCGGGGCTATGTGCTTTCCCTGACCAACAGGGCTTTGACATTTACCACCAGCTGCACCTGGGCGCCCACTAAAAAAAAACACCGAAAAATCACAAACGTCGGACGATTGCTCCCACACCGAAAGTGCCAGCCAGTCAAGCTCTTGCTGCTCCTCACCGCCCATTCCCAGCGCATCTACAGCACCACAGACATCGGGGCTCTGGGATTTCCCTGACCAACAGGGCTTCGACATTTACCACCAGCTGCACCTGGGTGTCCATTGAAAAAAATCTCAAAAAATCACGAACATCGGACGATTACTCCCACACCGAAAGTGCCAGCAACACAAGCTCTTGCTGCTCCTCACTGGCCATTGGATGCGCATCTACAGCACCACAGACATCGGGGCTCCGGGCTTTCCCTGACAAATAGGGCTTCGACATTTACCACCAGCTGAACCTGGGTGCTCCCTGAAAAAAAAACCCCGAAAAATAAAGGACGTCTGACGATTGCTCCCACACCGAAAGTGCTAGCAACTCAAGCTCTTGCTGCTCCTCACTGCCCATTCCCAGCGCATCTACAGCACCACAGACATCGGGGCTCCGGGCTTTCCCTGACCAACAGGGCTTCGATATTTACCACCAGCTGAACCTGGGCGCACACTGAAAAAAAACCCTGAAAAATCACGAACATCGGATGATTGCTCCCACACCGAAAGTGCCAGCCAGTCAAGCTCTTGCTGCTCCTCATGGGCCATTGGCAGCGCATCTACAGCACCACAGACATCAAGGCTCTGGGCTTTCCCTGACCAACAGGGCTTCGACGTTTATTGCCAGCTGCACATGGGCGCCCACTGAAAAAAAACCCCGAGAAATCACGAACGTCGGACAATTGCTCCCATATCGAAAGTGCCAGCCTTTCAAGCTCTTGCTGCTCCTCACAGGCCATTGGCAGTGCATCTACAGCACCACAGACATCGAGGCTCTGTGATTTCCCTGACCAACAGGGCTTCGACATATACCACCAGCTGCACCTGGGCACCCACTGAAAAAAATTCCCAGAAATCACGAACATCAGATGATTGCTTTCACACCAAAAGTGCCATCAATACAAGCTCTTGTTGCTCCTCACCGCCCATTCCCAGCGCATCTACAGCACCACAGACATCGGGGCTCCGGGCTTTCCCTGACCAACAGGGCTTCGACATATACCACCAGCTGCACCTGGGCGCCCACTGAAAAATAAACGCCGAAAAATCACGAACATCGGACGATTGCTCCCACACCGAAAGTGCCAGGCAGTCAAACTCTTGCTGCTCCTCACCGGCCATTGGCAGCGCAGCTACAGCACCACAGACATCGGGGCTCCGGGCTTTCCCTGACCAACAGGGCTTCGACGTTTACCACCCGATGCACCTGGGCTCCCACTGAAAAAAACCCCCAAAAAATCACGAACGTCGGACGATTTCTCCCACACCGAAAGTACCAGCCAGTCAAGCTCTTGCTGCTCCTCACGGGCCATTGGCAGCGCATCTACAGCACAACATACATCGGGGCTCTGAGCTTTCCCTGACCCATATGGCTTCGATGTTTACCAGCAGCTGCACCTGCGTACCCACTGGAAACAAATCCCCAAAAATCACGAACGTTGGACCATTGCTCCCCTTCGTGGTTCAGCCCCAACGGGGACCAGACTACGCAGTCTCTCTCTCAGTCCCCCCACTCTCCGAGAGAATAGAATGAGATTTGACAAACAAAAAAAACCAGAAAAAAAACCAAACACGCGGGTTGAGATTGAACAAAAAGTAAATTTAACAGTAATGACAGAAGAAAACAAGACCGGGATGGAACACAAATACAGTACAATAATTCACAACAGATCTCCACATCCAGTCTCTTCCAAGTAGCAGGGGGCCTCCCTTCAGCACCCTCCTCACTTAAACACTGAGCATGATGTCAGAAGGGATGGAATAGCCCTTTGCCTAATTTGGGTAAATTAACGCCAGCTGTTAGCTAATTAGTTAACTATCCCAACCATAGGGGCTACCAGCTTCAGTTCTCCACCCAGCTCAGGTAAATATTAACTCTATCCTGGCCAGAACCAGGACACTCCGACACCGAAAGTACCAGCCAGTGAAGCTCTTGCTGCACCTCACCGGCCATTGGCAGCGCATCTACAGCACCACAGATATCGGGGCTCCGGGCTTTCCCTGACCAACAGGGCTTCGACATTTACCACCCGCTGCACCTCAGCGCCCACTGGAAAAAAAACCCGAAAAAATCACGAACATCGGACAATTGATCCCACAACGAAAGTGCCAGCCAGTCAAGCTCTTGCTGCTCGTCCCCGGCCATTGGTAGCACATCTACAGCACCACAGACATGGGGGCTCCGGGCTTTCCCTGACCAACAGGGCTTCGACGTTTACCAGCCGCTGCACCTGGGCGCCCACTGAAATAAAACCCCGAAAAATCACGAACATCGGACGATTGCTCCAACACCGAAAGTGCCAGCCTGTCAAGCTGTTGCTGCTCCACCCCGGCCATTTGCTGCGCATCTACAGCACCACAGACATCGGGCCTCCGGGCTGTCCCTGAAGAACAGGGCTTCGACATATACCACCAGCTTCACCTGGCCGCAAACTGAGGAAAAACCCCGAAAAATCACGAACGTCGGATGATTGCTCCCACACCGAATGTGCCAGCAACACAAGTTCTTGTTGCTACTCACCGCCCATTCCCAGCACATCTACAGCACCACAGACATCGGGGCTCTGGGCTTTCCCTGACGAACAGGGCTTTCACATTTACCACTAGCTGCACCTGGGCGCCCACTGAAAAAAAACCCCGAAAAATCACAAACGTCGGACGATTGCTCCCACACCGAAAGTGCCAGCCTGTCAAGCTCTTGCTGCTCGTCCCCGGCCATTGGCAGCGCATCTACAGCACCACAGACATCAGGGCTCCGGGCTTTCCCTGACCAACAGGGCTTCGACATATACCACCAGCTGCACCTGGGTGCTTCCTGGAAAAAAAAACCCGAAAAATCACAAACGTCGGACGATTGCTCCCACACAGAAAGTGCCCGCAAAACAAGCTCTTGCTGCTCCTCATGGCCCATTGGCAGCGCATCTACAGCACCACAGACATCGGTCCTCCGGGCTTTCCCTCATGAACAGGGCTTTGACATTTACCACGAGTTGCACCTGGACGCCCACTGAAAAATAATCCCTAAAAATCACAAACGTCGGACAATCGCTCCCACACCTACACTGCCAGCCAGTCAAGCTCTCGCTGCTCCTCACGGGCCATTGGCAGCGCATCTACAGCACCACAGACATCGGGGCTCCGGGCTTTCCCTGACCAACAGGGCTTCGACTTATACCATCAGCTTCACATGGGCGCCCACTGAAAAAAAACCCGAAAAATCAAAAACGTCGGACGATTGCTCCCACACCGAAAGTGCCAGCCTGTCAAGCTCTTGCTGCTCCTCACGGGCCATTGGCAGTGCATCTACAGCATCACAGACATCGGGGCTCTGGGATTTCCCTGACGAACAGGGCTTCGACGTTTACCACCAGCTGCACCTGGGCGCCCACTGAAAGTAAAACTCCGAAAAATCACAAACGTCAGACGATTGCTCCCACACCGAAAGTGCCAGTCAGTCAAGCTCTTTCTGCTCCTCACGGGCCATTGGCAGCATATCTACAGCACCACAGACATCAGGGCTCCGGGCTTTCCCTGACCAACAGGGCTTCGACATTTACCACCCGCTGCACCTGGGCACCCACTGAAAAAGAAACCCCAAAAATCACGAACGTCGGACGATTAGTCCCACACCGAAAGTGCCAGCCAGTCAAGCTCTTGCTGCTACTCACCGGCCATTGACAGCGCATCTACAGCACCACAGACATCGGGGCCCCGGGCTTTCCCTGACCAACAGAACTTCGTTGTTTAGAAACAGCTGCACCTGGGCGCCCACTAAAAATAACCCCGAAAATTCAAAAAGCTCGGACGATTGCTCCCACACCGAAAGTGCCAGACTGTTAAGCTCTTGCTGCTCCTCACGGGCCATTAGCAGCGCATCTACAGCACCACAGACTTCGGGGCTCTGGGATTTCCCTGATAAGCAGGGCTTTAACATTTACCAGCAGCTGCACCTGAGCGCCCACTGAAAAAAAACCCCGAAAAATCACGAACATCGGACGATTGCTCCCACACCGAAAGCGCCAGCAACACAAGCTCTTGCTGCTCCTCACGGGCCATTGGAATCGCATCTACAGCAGCACATACATCAGGGCTCTAGGCTTTCCCTGACTAACAGGACTTAGACGTTTACCACCAGCTGAACATGGGCGCCCACTGAAAAAAACCCCCGAAAAATCACAAACGTCGGACGATTGCTCCAACACCGAATATGCCAGCATGTCAAGCTTTGCTGCTCGTCCCCAGCCATTGGCAGCGCATCTACAGCACCACAGACATCGGGGCTCCGGGCTTTCCCCGACGAACAGGGCTTCGAAGTTTACCACCAGCTGAACCTGGGCGCCCACTGAAAAATAAACCCCAGAAATCACGAACATCGGACGATTGCTCCCACACCGAAAGTGCCAGCCAGTCAAGCTCTTGTTACTCCTCACCCCCCATTCCCAGTGCATCTACAGTACCACAGACATCGGGCCTCTGGGCTTTCCCTGACCAACAGGGCTTCGACATATACCACCAGCTGAACCTGGGCGCCCACTGAAAGTAAAACCCCGAAAATTCACGAACGTCGGACGATTACTACTAGAACACAAGTGTCAGCCTGTCAAGCTCTTGCTGCTCCTCACCGGACATTGCAGGCGGAACTACAGCACCACAGACTTCGGAGCTCCGGGCTTTCCCTGACCAACAGGGCTTCGACGTATACCATCAGCTGCACCTGGGCGCCCACTGAAATAAACCCCAAAAAATGATAAACTTCGGACGATTGCTCCCACACCGAAAGTGCCAGCCAGTCAAGCTCTTGCTGCTCCTCACCGCCCATTCCCAGCGCATCTACAGCACCACAGACATCGGGGCTCCGGGCTTTCCCTGACCAATAGGGCTTCGACGTTTACCAGCCGCTGCACCTTGTCAGCCACTGAAAAAAATCCCCAGAAATCACGAACATCAGATGATTGCTCCCACACCAAAAGTGCCATCAATACAAGCTCTTGTTGCTCCTCACCGGCCATTGGCAGCGCATCTACAGCACCACAGACATCGGGGCTCTGGGCTTTCCCTGACAAACAGGGCTTCGACGTTTACCACCAGCTGCACCTGGGCGCCCACTGAAAAAAACCCCGAAAAATAATGAACGTCGGATGATTGCTCCCACACCGAAAGTGCCAGCCTGTCAAGCTCTTCCTGCTCCTCACCGCCCATTCCCAGCGCATCTACAGCACCACAGACATCGGGGCTCCGGGCTTTCCCTGACCAACATGGCTTTGACATTTAGCACCAGCTGCACCTCGGCGCCCACTGAAAAAAAACCCCAAAAAATCAAAAAGGTCAGACGATTGCTCCCACACCTAAAGTGCCAGCCAGTCAAGCTCTTGCTGCTCCTCACAGCACATTGGCAGCGCATCTACAGCACCACAGACATCAGGGCTCCGGGCTTTCCCTGACCAACAGGGCTTCGACGTTTACCACCAGCTGTACCTGGGCACCCACTTAAAAAAAAATGCCCAAAAAGCACAAACGTCGGACGATTGCTCCCACACTGAAAGTGCCAGACTGTTAAGCTCTTGCTGCTCCTCACCGCCCATTCCCAGCGCATCTACAGCACCACAGACATCGGGGCTCCGGGCTTTCCCTGACCAACAGGGCTTCGACATTTACCACCCGCTGCACCTGGTCGCCCACTGAAAACAAATCCCCAAAAATCACGAACGTTAAACGACTACTCCCCATCGTAGTTCAGCCCCAACGGGGACCAGACTACGCAGTCTCTCTCTCACTCCCCACACTCTCCGAGAGAATAGGAGGAGATTTGATAAAGAAAATAAAACCAGAAAAAAATCAAACACGCAGGTTGAGATTGAACAAAAAGTAATTTTAACAGTAATGACAGAAGAAAACAAGACAGTGATGGAACACAAATACAGTACAATAGCTCACAACAGATCTCCACATCCAGTCTCTTCCAAGTAGCAGGGGGCCTCCTTTCAGCACCCTCCTCACTTATATACTGAGCACGATATCAGAGGGGATGGAATAGCCCTTTGGCTAATTTGGGTAAATTAACGCCAGCTGTTAGCTAATTAGTTAACTATCCCAGCCATAGGGGCTACCAGCTTCAGTTCTCCACCCAGCTCAGGTAAATATTAACTCTATCCTGGTCAGAACCAGGACTCTCGGACACGGAAAGTACCAGCCAGTCAAGCTCTTGCTGCTCCTCACCGGCCATTGGCAGCGCATCTACAGCACCACAGACATTGGGGCTCTGGGCTTTCCCTGACCAACAGGGCTTAGACATCTACCACCCGCTGCACCTCAGCGCCCACTGAAAAAAAACCCAGAAAAATCACGAACGTCGGACAATTGCTCCCACACCGAAAGTGCCAGCCTGTCAAGCTCTTGCTGCTCCTCACGGGCCATTGGCAGCGCATCTACAGCACCACAGACATCGGGGCTCCGGGCTTTCCCTGACCAACAGGGCTTCGACATTTACCACCAGCTGCACCTGGGCACCCACTGAAAAAAAACCCCGAAAAATAACAAACGTCTGACCATTGCTCCCACACCGAAAGTGCCAGTAACTCAAGCTCTTGCTGCTCCTAACGGGCCATTCCCAGCGCATCTACAGCACCACAGACATTGGGGCTCTGGGCTTTCCCTGACGAACAGGGCTTAGACAATTACCACCAGCTGAACCTGGGCGCACTCTGAAAGAAACCCCGAAAAATCACGTACGTCGGACGATTGCTCCCACACCGAAAGTGCCAGCCAGTCAAGCTCTTGCTGCTCCTCACCTGCCATTGGCAGCGCATGGACAGCACCACAGACATTGGGGCTCTGGGCTTTCCCTGACCAACAGGGCTTCGACATTTACCACCCGCTGCACCTGGGCGCCCACTGGAAAAAAAACCCCAAAAAATCACGACCGTCGGACAATTGATCCCACAATGAAAGTGCCAGCCAGTCAAGCTCTTGCTGCTCGTACCCGGCCATTGGTAGCGCATCTACAGCAACACAGACATCGGGGCTCCGGGCTTTCCCTGACCAACAGGGCTTGGACATTTACCACCAGCTGCACCTGGGCGCCCACTGAAAAAACCCCGAAAAAATCACGAACATCGGACGATTGCTCCCACACCGAAAGTGCCAGCCTGTCAAGCTCTTGCTGCTCCTCACCGGCCATTGGCAGCACATCTACAGCACCACAGACATCGGGGCTCTGGGCTTTCCCTGACCAACAGGGCTTCGATGTTTACCACCCGCTGCACCTGGGCGCCCACTGAAATAAAACTCCGAAAAATCACGAACCTGAGACGATTGCTCCCACACCTTAAGTGCCAGCCAGTCAAGCCCTTGCTGCTCCTAATGGGCCATTGGCAGCGCATCTACAGCACCACAGACATCGGGGCTCTGGGCTTTCCCTCACAAACAAGGCTTTGACATTTACCAGTAGTTGCACCTGGGTGCCCACTGAAAAATAATCCCCAAAAATCACGAAAGTCGGAGAATTGCTCCGACACCGAAAGTGCCAGCCAGTCAAGCTCTTGCTGCTCCTCACCGTCCATTCCCAGCGCATCTACAGCACCACAGACATCGGGGCTCCGGGCTTTCCCTGACGAACAGGGCTTCGACATTTACCACCAGCTGCACCTGGGCGCCCATTGAGAAAAAATCCCCAGAAATCACAAACGTCGGACGATTGCTCCCACACCGAAAGTGCCAGCCTGTCAAGCTCTTGCTGCTCCTTATGGGCCATTGGCAGCGCCTCTACAGCACCACAGACATCGGGGCTCGGGGCTTTCCATGACGAACAGGGCTTCGTCATATAGCACCTGCTGCACCTGGGCGCCCACTGAAAAAAAACCCCGAAAAATCACGAACGTCGGACGATTGCTCCCACACCTTAAGTGCAAGCCAGTCAAGCTCTTGATGCCCATCACCGGCCATTCCCAGCGCATCTACAGCACCACAGACATCGGGGCTCCGGGCTTTCCCTGACCAACAGGGCTTCGATGTTTACCACCAGGTCCACCTGGGCCCCCACTGAAAAAAAAACCCGAAAAATCACAAACGTCGGACGATTGCTCCCACACCGAAAGAACCAGCAACACAAGCTCTTGATGCCCCTCACTGGCCATTGGCAGCGCATCTACAGCACCACAGACATCGGGGCTCCGGGCTTTCCCTGACCAACAGGGCTTAGACAATTACCACCAGCTGCACCTGGGCGCCCACTGAAATAGAACCCCGAAAAATCACGAACCTGGGACGATTGCTCCCACACCTTAAGTGCCAGCCAGTCAAGCTCTTGCTGCTCCTCACGGGCCATTGGCAGTGCATCTGCAGCACCACAGACATCGGGGCTCCGGGCTTTCCCTGACCAACAGGGCTTCGACATTTACCACCAGCTCCACCTGGGCGCCCAGTCGAAAAATTCCCCAAAAAATCACTAACGTCGGACGATTGCTCCCACACCGAAATTGCCAGCCAGTCAAGCTCTTGCTGCTCCTCACCGGCCATTGGCAGCGCATCTACAGCACCACAGACATCGGGGCTCCGGGCTTTCTCTGACAAACAGGGCTTCGACAATTACCACCAGCTGCACCTAGGCGCTCACTGAAATAAAACCCCGAAAAATCACGAACCTGGGACGATTGCTCACACACCTTAAGTGCCAGCCAGTCAAGCTCTTGCTGCTCCTCACCGGCCATTGGCAGCGCAGCTACAGCACCACAGACATCGGGGCTCCGGGCTTTCCCTGACCAACAGGGCTTCGACGTTTACCACCAGCTATACCTCGGCGCACAGTCAAAAAAACCCCGAAAAATAACGAACATCGGACGATTGCTCCCACATAGAAAGTGCCAGCCAGTCAAGCTCTTGCTGCTCCTCACGGGCCATTGGCAGCACATCTACAGCACCACAGACATCGGGGCTCTGGGCTTTCCCTGACCCACAGGGCTTCGATGTTTACCAGCAGCTGCACCTGGGTGCCCACTGAAAACAAATCCCCAAAAATCACGAACGTTAAATGACTGCTCCCCGTCGTAGTTCAGCCCCAACGGGGACCAGATTACGCAGTCTCTCTCTCACTCCCCCCACTCTCCGAGAGAATAGGAGGAGATTTGATAAAGAAAAGAAAACCAGAAAAAAATCAAACACGCAGTTTGAGATTGAACGAAAAGTAAATTTAACAGTAATGACAGAAGAAAACAAGACAGTGATGGAACACAAATACAGTACAATAGCTCACAACAGATCTCCACATCCAGTCTCTTCCAAGTAGCAGGCGGCCTCCCTTCAGCACCCTCCTCACTTATATACTGAGCACGATATCAGAGGAGATGGAATAGCCCTTTGGCTAATTTGGGTAAATTAATGCCAGCTGTTAGCTAATTAGTTAACTATCCCAGCCATTGGGGCTACCAGCTTCAGTTCTCCACCCAGCTCAGGTAAATATTAACTCTATCCTGGTCAGAACCAGGACTCTCGGACACCGAAAGTACCAGCCAGTCAACCTCTTGCTGCTCCTCACCGGCCATTGGCAGCGCCTCTACAGCACCAGAGACATTGGGGCTCTGGGCTTTCCCTGACCAACAGGGCTTCGACATTTACCACCCGCTGCACCTGGGCGCCCACTGGAAAAAAAACCCCAAAAAATCACGACCGTCGGACAATTAATCCCACAATGAAAGTGCCAGCCAGTCAAGCTCTTGCTGCTCGTACCCGGCCATTGGTAGCGCATCTACAGCACCACAGACATGGGGGTTCCGGGCTTTCCCTGACCAACAGGGCTTGGACATTTACCACCAGCTGCACCTGGGCGCCCACTGAAAAAACCCCGAAAAATCACGAACGTCGGACGATTGATCCCACACCGAAAGTGCCAGCAACTCAAGCTCTTGCTGCTCCACCCCGGCCATTGGCAGCGCATCTACAGCACCACAGACATCGGGGCTCCGGGCTTTCCCTGACCAACAGGGCTTCGAAGTTTACCACCAGCTGCACCTGGGTGCCCACTGAAAAAAACCCCGAAAAATCACGAACATCGGACGATTGCTCCCACACCGAAAGTGCCAGCCAGTCAAGCTCTTGCTGCTCCTCCCCGGCCATTGGCAGCGCATCTACAGCACCACAGACATCGGGGCTCTGGGCTTTCCCTGACCAACAGGGCTTCGATGTTTACCACCCGCTGCACCTGGGCGCCCACTGAAATAAAACGCCGGAAAATCACGAATGTCGGACGATTGCTCCCACACCGAAAGTGCCAGCAACACAAGCTCTTGCTTCTCCTCACCGCCCATTCCCAGTGCATCTACAGCACCACAGACATCGGGGCTCTGGGCTTTCCCTGACGAAGAGGGCTTAGACAATTACCACCAGCTGCACCTGGGCGCACACTGAAAAAAAATCCCGAAAAATCACGAACATCGGAAGATTGCTCCAACACCGAAAGTGCCAGCCAGTCAAACTCTTGCTGCTCCTCACGGGCCATTGGCAGCGCATCTACAGCACCACAGACATCGGTCCTCCGAGCTGTCCCTTAAGAACAGGGCTTCGACGTTTAACACGAGCTGCACTTGGGCGCCCAGTAAAAGTAAAATCCCAAAAAATCACGAACGTCGGACGATTGCTCCCACACCGAAAATGCCAGCCAGTCAAGCTCTTACTGCTCCTCACCGGCCATTGGCAGCGCATCTACAGCACCATAGACATCGGGGCTCCGGGCTTTCCCTGACCAACAGGGCTTCGACATTTACCACCAGCTGCACCTGGGTGCCCACTGAAAAAAACCCCGAAACATCACGAACGTCGGACGATTGCTCCCACATCGAAAGTGCCAGCCTGTCAAGCTCTTGCTACTCCTCATGGGCCATTGGCAGCGCATCTACAGCACCACAGACATCGGGGCTCCGGGCTTTCCCTGACAAACAGGGCTTCGACATTTACCACCCGCTGCACCTGGGCGCCCACTGAAAAAAATCTCAAAAAATCACGAACATCGGACGATTGCTCCCACACCGAAAGTGACAGCAACACAAGCTCTTGCTGCTCCACACTGCCCATTCCCAGGGCATCTACAGCAACACAGACATCGGGGCTCTGGGCTTTCCCTGACCAACAGGGCTTCGACGTTTACCACCAGCTGCACCTGGGCACCCACTGAAAAAAAACCCCGAAATATAACGAACGTCTGACGATTGCTCCCACACCGAAAATGCCAGTAGCTCAAGCTCTTGCTGCTCCTCACCGCCCATTCCCAGCGCATCTACAGCACCACAGACATTGGGGCTCTGGGCTTTCCCTGACGAACAGGGCTTTGACAATTACCACCAGCTGAACCTGTGTGCCCACTTAAAAAGAACCCTGATAAATCACAAACATCGGACGATTGCTCCCACACCGAAAGTGCCAGCCAGTCAAGCTCTTACTGATCCTCACCGCCCATTCCCAGCGCATCTACAGCACCACAGACATCGGGGCTCCGGGCTTTCCCTGACAAACAGGGCTTCGACATTTACCACCCGCTGCATCTGTGCGCCCACTGAAAAAAAAAGCCCGAAAAATAACGAACATCGGACGATTGCTCCCACACCGAAAGTGCCAGCCAGTCAAGCTCTTGCTGCTCCTCAGCGGCCATTGGCAGCGCATCTAAAGCACCACAGACATCGGGGCTCTGGGCTTTCCCTGACCAACAGGGCTTCGACATATACGACCAGTTGCACATGGGCGCCCACTGAAAAAAAAAAACCCAAAAGATCATGGACATCGGACGATTGCTCCCACAGCAAAAGTGCCAGCCAGTCAAGCTCTTGTTGCTCCACAGCGGCCATTGGCAGCGCATCTACAGCACCACAGAGATCGCGGCACTGGGCTGACCCTGACGAACAGGGCTTCGACATATACCACCAGCTGAACCTGAATGCCCACTAAAAAAAAATCCCAAGAAATCACAAACGTCGGACGATTGCTCCCACACCTTACATGCCAGCAACACAAGCTCTTTCTGCTCCTCACCGGCCATTGGCAGCGCATCTACAGCACCACAGATATCGGGGCTCTGGGCTTTCCCTGACCAAGGGGGCTTCGATATTTACCTCCCGCTGCACCTGGGCGCCCACTGAAAAAAAACCTCGAAAAAACACGAACATCGGACGATTGCTCCCACACCGGAAGTGCCAGCAACTTAAGCTCTTACTGCTCCTCACCGCCCATTCCGAACGCATCTACAGCACCACAGACATCCGGGCTCCGGGCTTTCCCTGACGAACAGGGCTTGTACCTTTACCACCAGCTGCACCTGGGAGCCCATTCAAAATAAATCCCCAGAAATCAGAAACGTCAGACAATTGCTCCCACACCTTAAGTGCCAGCCAGTCAAGATCTTGCTGCTCCTCACAGGCCATTGGCAGCGCATCTACAGCATCACAGACATCGGGGCTCCGTGCTTTCCCTGTCCAATGGGGCTTCGACGTTTACCACCCGCTGCACCTGGGCGCCCACTGAAAAAAACCCCGAAAAATCACGAACATCGGACGATTGCTCCCACACCGAAAGTGCCAGCCAGTCAAGCTCTTGCTGCTCCTCACCGGCCATTGGCAGCGCATCTATAGTACCACAGACATCGGGGCTCCAGGCTTTCACTGACAAACAGGGCTTCGACATTTACCACCAGCTGCACCTGGGTGCCCACTGAAAGTAAAACTCCGAAAAATCACGAACGTCGGACGATTGCTCCCACACCGAAAGTGGCAGCCAGTCAAGATCTTGCTGCTCCTCACGGGCCACTGGCAGCGCATCTACAGCACCACAGACATTGGGGCTCTGGGCTTTCCCTGACCAACAGGGCGTCGATGTTCACCACCAGCTGCACCTGGGCGCCCACTGAAATAAAACCCCGAAAAATCACGAACATCGGACGATTGCTCCCACACCGAAAGTGCCAGCAACACAAGCTCTTGCTGCTCCTCACCGCCCATTCACGGCGCATCTACAGCACCACAGACATCGGGGCTCCGGGCTTTCCCTGACCAACAGGGCTTCGACGTTTACCACGAGCTGAACATGGGTGCCAACTGAAAAATAACCCAAAAAAACACAAACGTCGGATGATTGCTCCCACACCATAAGTGCCAGCAACACAAGCTCTTGCTGCTCCTCACCGGCCATTGGCAGCGCATCTGCAGCACCACAGACATCGGGACTCCAGGCTTTCCCTGACCAACAGGGCTTCAACGTTTACCACCAGCTGCACCTGGGCGCCCACTGAAAAAAACCCCCGAAAAATCACGAACATAGGACGATTGCTCCCTCATTGAAAGTGCCAGCAACACAAGCTCTTGCTGCTCCTCACGGGCCACTGGCAGCGCATCTACAGCACCACAGACATTGGGGCTCTGGGCTTTCCCTGACCAACAGGGCGTCGATGTTCACCACCAGCTGCACCTGGGCGCCCACTGAAATAAAACCCCGAAAAATCACGAACATCGGACGATTGCTCCCACACCGAAAGTGCCAGCAACACAAGCTCTTGCTGCTCCTCACCGCCCATTCACGGCGCATCTACAGCACCACAGACATCGGGGCTCCGGGCTTTCCCTGACCAACAGGGCTTCGACGTTTACCACGAGCTGAACATGGGCGCCAACTGAAAAATAACCCAAAAAAACACAAACGTCGGATGATTGCTCCCACACCATAAGTGCCAGCAACACAAGCTCTTGCTGCTCCTCACCGGCCATTGGCAGCGCATCTACAGCACCACAGACATCGCGGCTCCGGGCTTTCCCTGACCAACAGGGCTTCTACGTTTACCACCAGCTGCACCTGGGCGCCCATTGAGAAAAAATCCTTAGAAGTCACAAACGTCAGAATATCGCTCCCACACCTTAAGTGCCAGACTGTCAAGCTCTTGCTGCTACTCATGGGCCATTGGCAGCGCATCTACAGCACCACAGACATCGGGGCTCCGGGCTTTCCCTGACAAACAGGGCTTCGACATTTACCACCCGCTGCACTTGGGCGCCCACTGAAAAATAAATCCGAAAAATAACGAACGTCTGACGAGTGCTCCCACACCAAAAGTGACACCAACTCAAGGTCTTGCTGCTCCTCACCGCCCATTCCCAGCTCATCTACAGCACCACAGACATCGGGGCTCCGGGCTTTGACTGACCAACAGGGCTTCAACATTTACCACCAGCTGCACCTGGGCGCCCACTGAAAAAAAACCCCGAAAAATAACGAACATCGGACGGTTGCTCCCACACCGAAAGTGCCAGCAACACAAGCTCTTGCTGCTCCTCACCGGCCATTGGCAGCGCATCTACAGCACCAAAGACATCGCGGCTCCGGGCTTTCCCTGACCAACAGGGCTTCGACATATACGACCAGCTGCACCTGGTCGCCCACTGAAAAAAAAACCGCAAAAAATTAAGAAGGTCGGACGATTGCTCCCACACCTTAAGTGCCAGCCAGTCAAGCTCTTGCAGCTCCTCACCGCCCATTCCGAGCACATCTACAGCAGCACAGACATCGGGGCTCCGGGCTTTCCCTGACCAACAGGGCTTCGACGTTTACCACCCGATGCACCTGGGCGCCCACTGAAATTAAAACCCCAAGAAATCACGAACGTCGGACGATTGCTCCCACACCGAAAGTGCCAGCAACACAAGCTCTTGCTCCTCCTCGCCACCCATTCGTAGCGCATCTACAGCATCACAAACATCAGGGCTCCGGGCTTTCCCTGACCAACAGGTCTTCGATGTTTACCACCCGCTGCACCTGGGCGCCCACTGAAAAAACCCCTGAAAAATCACGAACATCGGACGATTGCTCCCACACCGAAACTGCCAGCAACACAAGCTCTTACTGCTCCTCACCTCCCATTCCCAGCGCATCTACAGCACCACAGACATCGGGGCTCTGGGCTTTCCCTGACCTACAGGGCTTCAACATATACCACCAGCTGCACCTGGTCGCCCACTGAAAAAAAATCCGCGAAAAATCACGAACTTAGGACGATTGCTCCCACACCGAAAGTGCCAGCAACACAAGCTCTTGCTCCTCCTCGCCGCCCATTCGTAGAGCAACTACAGCATCACAAACATAAGGGCTCCAGGCTTTCCCTGACCAACAGGTCTTCGACGTATACCACCAGCTGCACCTGTGCGCCCACTGAAAATAAAACCCCGAAAAATCACAAACGTCGGACGATTGCTCCCACACCAAAAGTGCCAGCCTGTCAAGCTCTGGCTGCTCCTCACGGGCCACTGGGAGCGCATCTACAGCACCACAGACATCGGGACTCCGGGCTTTCCCTGACAAACAGGGCTTCGACGTTTACCACCAGCTGCACTCGGGCGCCCACTGAAAAAAAGCCCCGAAACATCACGAACATCGGACGATTGCTCCCACACTTAAAGTGCCAGCCAGTCAAGCTCTTGCTGCTCTTCCACGGCCACTGGCAGCACATCTACAGCACCACAGATATCAGGGCTCCGGTCTTTCCCTGACCAACAGGGCTTCGACATATACCACCAGTTGCACCATGGCGCCCACTGAAAAAAAATCCCCAGAAATCACAAACGTCGGACGATTGCTCCCACACCGAAAGTGCCAGCCTGTCAAACTCTTGCTGCTCCTCATGGGCCATTGGCAGCGCATCTACAGCACCACAGACATCGGGGCTCCAGGATTTCCCTGACCAACAGGGCTTCGACATTTACCACCCGATGCACCTGAGCACACACTTAAAAAAACCCTGAAAAATCACGAAGATCAGACAATTGCTCCCACATCAAAAGTGCCATCAACACAAGCCCTTGCTGCTCCTTACCGCCCATTCCCAGCGCATCTACAGCACCACAGACATCGGGGCTCTGGGCTTTCCCTGACCAACAGGGCTTCGTCATATACAACCAGCTGCACCTGGGCGCCCACTGAAAAAAAACCCTGAAAAATCACGACCATCCAAAGATCGCTGCCACACCGAAAGTGCCAGCCTGTCAAGCTCTTGCTGCTCCTCACCGGCCATTCCCAGCGCATCTACAGCACCACAGACATCAAGGCTCCGGGCTTTCCCTGACCAACAGGGCTCTGACATATACCACCAGCTGCACCTGGGCGCCCACTGAAAACAAGCCTTGAAAAATCACAAAGATCGGACGATTGCTACCACACCGAAAGTGCCAGCCAGTCAACCGCTTGCTGCTCCTTGCCGACCATTGGCAGCGCATCTACAGCACCACAGACATCGGGGCTACGGGCTTTCCCTGACGAACAGGGCTTCGACATTTACCACCAGCTGCACTTGGGTGACTGGAAAAAAACCCTGAAAAATCACAAATGTCGGACGATTGCTCCCTGTCGTAGTTCAGCCCCAATGGGGACCAGAGTACGCAGTCTCTCTCTCACTCCCCCCACTCTCCGAGAGAATAGGAGGAGATTTGACAAACAAAAGAAAACCAGGAAAAAAACCAAACACGCGGGTTTAGATTGAACAAAAATAAATTTAACAGTAATGACAGAAGAAAACAAGACAGTGATAAAACACAAATACAGTACAATAACTCACAACAGATCTCCACATCCAGTCTCTTTCAAGTAGCAGGGGTCCTCCCTTCAGCACCCTCCTCACTTAAATACTGAGCATGATGTCAGATGGGATGGAATAGCCCTTTGCCTAATTTGGGTAAATTAACACCAGCTGTTAGCTAATTAGTTAACTATCCCAGCCATAGGGGCTACCAGCTTCAGTTCTCCACACAGCTCAGGTAAATATTAACTCTATCCTGGCCAGAACCAGGACACTCCGACACCGAAAGTACCAGCCAGTCAAGATCTTGCTGCTCCTCACCGGTCATTGGCAGCGCATCTACAGCACCACAGACATCGGGTCTCCAGTCTGTCCCTGATGAACAGAGCTTCGACGTTTACCACCAGTTCCAAATGGGCGCCCACTAAAAAAAAACCCCCAAAAATCACGAACGTCGGACGATTGCTCCCACACCTTAAGTGCCAGCCTGTCAAGCTCTTGCTCCTCCTTACCGGCCATTGGCAGCGCATCTACAGCACCACAGACATCGTGGCTCCGGGCTTTCCCTGACCAACAGGGCTTCGACGTTTACCACCCGATGCACCTGGGCACCGACTGAAAAAAACCCCCGAAATATCACGAACACCGGACGATTGCTCCCACACCAAAAGTGCCATCAACACAAGCTCTTGTTGCTCCTCACCGCCCATTCCCAGCGCATCTACAGCACCACAGACATCGGGGCTCCGGGCTTTCCCTGACTAACAGGGCTTCGACATTTACCACCAGCTGAACATGTGCGCCCACTGAAAAAAAACCCCGAAAAATCACGAAGATCAGACGATTGCTCCCACACCAAAAGTGCCAGCCAGTCAAGCTCTTGCTGCTCCACACTGACCATTCCCAATCCATCTGCAGCACCACAGACATCGGGGCTCCGGGCTTTCCCTGACTAACAGGGCTTCGACATTTAGCACCAGCTGCACCTGGGCGCCAACTGAAAAAAAACCCCGAAAAATCACGAAGATCAGACGATTGCTCCCACACCAAAAGTGCCAGCCAGTCAAGCTCTTGCTGCTCCTCGCCGGACATTGGCAGCGCATCTACAGCACCACAGACATCAGGGCTCAGGGCTTTCCCTGAGGAACAGGGCTTCGACGTTTACCACCCGATGCACCTGAGCACACACTTAAAAAAACCCCGAAAAATCACGAAGATCAGACGATTGCTCCCACATCAAAAGTGCCATCAACACAAGCCCTTGCTGCTCCTCACCGCCCATTCCCAGCACATCCAAAGCACCACAGACATCGGGGCTCTGAGCTTTCCCTGACCAACAGGGCTTCGACATATACTACCAGCTGCACCTGGGCACCCACTGAAAAAAAACCCCGAAAAATCACAAACGTCAGACGATTGCTCCCACACCGAAAGTGTCAGCCTGTTAAGCTCTTGCTGCTCCTCACGGGCCATTGGCAGCGCATCTACAGCACCACAGACATCGGGGCTCCGGGCTTTCCCTGACCAACAGGGCTTCGATACTTACCACCAGCTGCACCTGGGGGCCCATTGAAAAAAACCCCGAAAAATCACGAAGATCGGATAATTGCTTCAACACCAAAACTGCCAGCCAGTCAACCGCTTGCTGCTTGTTACCGCCCATTCCCAGCGCATCTGCAGCACCACAGACATCGGGGCTCTGGGCTTTCCCTGACCAACAGGGCTTCGACATATACCACCAGCTGCACCTGGGCGCCCACTGAAAAAAAACCCTGAAAAATCACGAACGTCGGACGATTGCTCCCACACCGAAAGTGCCAGCCAGTCAAGCTCTTACTGCTCATCACCGGCCATTGGCAGCGCATCTACGGCACCACAGATATCAGGGCTCCGGGCTTTCCCTGACTAACAGGGCTTCGACATATACCACCAGTTGCACGTGGGCGCCCACTGTAAAAAAATCCCCAGAAATCACAAACGTCGGACGATTGCTCCCACACCTTAAGTGCCAGCCTGTCAAACTCTTGCTGCTCCTCATGGGCCATTGGTAGCGCATCTACAGCACTATAGACATCGGGGCTCTGGGCTTTCCCTGATGAACAGGGCTTCGACATATACCACCAGCTGCATCGGGGCGCCCATTGAAATAAAACCTTGAAAAATCACGACAATCGGACGATTGCTCCCACACCGAAAGTGCCAGCCAGTCAAATTCTTGCTGCTCCTCACCGGCCATTGGCAGCGCATCTACAGCACCACAGACATTGGGGATCCGGGCTTTCCCTGTCCAACACGGCTTCGACGTTTACCACCCGCTGCACCTGGGCACTCACTGAAAAAAAACCCCGAAAATTCACGAATATCGGACGATTGCTCCCACAACTCAAGTGCCATCCTGTCAAGCTCTTGCTGCTCCTTGCTGAACATTGGCAGCGCATCTACAGCACCACAGACATCGGGGCTCCGCGCTTTCCTTGACGAACAGGGCTTCGACGTTTACCACCAGCTGCACCTGGGCGCCCACTGAAAAAAAATCCCGAGAAATCACAAACGTCGGACGATTGCTCCCACACCAAAAGTGCCATCAACACAAGCTCTTGTTGCTCCTCACCGCCCATTCCCAGCGCACCTACAGCACCACAGACATCGGGGCTCTGGGCTTTCCCTGACCAACAAGGCTTCGACATATACCACCAGCTGCACCTGGGTGCCCACTGAAAAAAAACCTTGAAAAATCACGAACATCGGACAATTGCTTCCACACCGAAAGTGCCAGCCTGTCAAGCTCTTGCTGCTCCTCACGGGCCATTGGCAGCGCATCTACAGCACCACAGACATCGGGTCTCAGGGCTTTCCCTGACCAACAGGGCTTCGACGTTTACCACCCGATGCACCTGAGCACACACTTAAAAAAACCCCGTAAAATCACGAAGATCAGACGATTGCTCCCACATCAAAAGTGCCATCAACACAAGCCCTTGCTGCTCCTCACCGCCAATTCCCAGCACATCTACAGCAGCACAGACATCGGGGCTCTGGGCTTTCCCTGACCAACAGGGCTTCGACATATACCACCAGCTGCACCTGGGCGCCCACTGAAAAAAAACCCCTAAAAATCACAAACGTCGGACAATTGCTCCCACACCGAAAGTGTCAGCCTGTCTAGCTCTTGCTGCTCCTCACGGGCCATTGGCAGCGCATCCACAGCACCACAGATATCAAGGCTCAAGGCTTTCCCTGACAAACAGGGCTTTAACTATTACCACCAGCTGCACTTGGGCGCCCACTGAAAAAAAACCCCGAAACATCACAAACGTCGGACGATTGCTCCCACACCGAAAGTGCCAGCCTGTCAAGCTCTTGCTGCTCGTACCAGGCCACTGGGAGCGCATCTACAGCACCACAGACATCGGGGCTCCGGGCTTTCCCTGACCAACAGGGCTTCAATATTTACCACCAGCTGCACCTGGGTGCCCATTGAAAAAAACCCAGAAAAATCACGAAGATCTGATAATTGCTTCCACACCGAAAGTGCCAGCCAGTCAACCGCTTGCTGCTCCCCACCGCCCATTCCCAGCGCATCTACAGCACCACAGACATCGGGCCTGCGGGCTTTCCCTGACCAACAGGGCTTCGACAATTACCACCAGCTGCACCTGGGCGCCCATTGAGAAAAAACTCCGAAAAATCACGAACGTCGGACAATTGCTCCCACACCTTAAGTGCCAGCCAGTCAACCTCTTGCTGCTCCTCACTGGCCATTCTCAGCGCATCTACAGCAGTACAGACATCGGGGCTCTTGGCTTTCCCTGACAAACAGGGCTTCGACATATACCACCAGCTGCACCTGGGCGCCCACTGAAAAAAAACCCCGTAAAAGCACAAACGTCGGACGATTGCTCCCACAGCGAAAGTGTCAGCCTGTTAAGCTCTTGCTGCTCCTCACCGGCCATTGGCAGCGCATCTACAGCACCACAGACATTGGGGCTACAGGCTTTCCCTGACGAACAGGGCTTCGACGTTTACCACCAGCTGCACTTGGGTGACTGGAAAAAAACCCCGAAAAATCACAAATGTCGGACGATTGCTCCCTGTCGTAGTTCAGCCCCAATGGGGACCAGAGTACGCAGTCTCTCTCTCACTCCCCCCACTCTCCGAGAGAATACGAGGAGATTTGACAAAGAAAAGAAAACCAGAAAAAAAACCAAACACGTGGGTTGAGATTGAACACAAATAAATTTAACAGTAATGACAGAAGAAAACAAGGCAGTGATAAAACACAAATAGAGTACAATAGCTCACAACAGATCTCCACATCCAGTCTCTTCCAAGTAGCAGTGGTCCTCCCTTCAGCACCCTCCTTACTTAAATACTGAGCATGATGTCAGATGGGATGGAATACGCTTTGGCTAATTTGGGTAAATTAACCCCAGCTGTTAGCTAATAAGTTAACTATCCCAGCCATAGGGGCTACCAACTTCAGTTCTCCACACAGCTCAGGTAAATATTAACTCTATCCTGGCCAGAACCAGGACACTCCCACACCGAAAGTACCAGCCAGTCAAGCTCTTGCTGCTCCTCACCGGTCACTGGCAGAGCATCTACCACACCACAGACATCGGGTCTCCAGGCTGTCCCTGATGAACAGGGCTTCGACGTTTACCAACAGTTCCAAATGGGCGCCCACTGAAAAAAAACCCTGAAAAATCACGAAAGTCGCACGATTGCTCCCACACCGAAAGTGCCAGCCAGTCAAGCTCTTGCTGCTCATCACCAGCCATTCCCAGTGCATCTACAGCACCACAGACATCGGGGCTCAGGGCTTTCCCTGACCAACAGGGCTTCGATGTTTAGCACACGCTGCACCTGTGCGCCCACTGAAAAAAACCCCCGAAAAATCACGAACGTCGGACGATTGCTCCCACACCCAAAGTGCCAGCCAGTTAAGCTCTTGCTGCTCCTCAGCGGCCATTGGCAGTGCATCTACAGCACCACAGACATCGGGGCTCCAGGCTTTCCCTGACCAACAGGGCTTCGACGTTTACCACCGGCTGCACCTGGGTGCCCACTGAAAAAAAAGCCCCAAAAAACACAAACGTCGGACGATTGCTCCCACACATTAATTGCCATCTGGTCAAGCTCTTGCTGCTCCTCAGCGGCCACTGGCAGTGCATCTACAGCACCACAGACATTGGGGCTCCGGGCTTTCACTCACGAACAGGGCTTTGACATTTACCACCAGTTGCACCTGGGTGCACTCTGAAAGTAAATCCCCGAAAATTCAAGAACGTCGGACGATTCCTCCCACACCGAAAGTGCCAGCCAGTCACGCTCTTGCTGCTCCTCACCGGCCATTCCCAGCGCATCTACAAAACCACAGACATCGGGGCTCTGGGCTTTTCCTGACCAACAGGGCTTCGACGTTTACCACCAGCTGTACCTGGGTGAGACTGAAAAAATACCCCGAAAAATAACTAAAATAGGACGATTGCTCCCACACCGAAAGTGCCAGCCAGTCAAGCTCTTGCTGCTCCTCCCCGGCCATTGGAGGCGCATCTACAGCACCACACACATCGGGACTCTGGGCTTTCCCTGACCAACATGGCTTCGACATATACCACCAGATGCACGTGGGCGCCCAGTGAAAAAAAACCCAAAAAATCACTAACGTCGGACAATTGCTCCCACACCGAAAGTGCCAGCCTGTTAAGCTCTTGCTGCTCCTCACTGGCCATTGGCAGCGCATCTACAGCACCACAGATATCGGGGCTCCGGGCTTTCCCTGACCAACAGGGCTTTAATATTTACCACCAGCTGCACCTGGGCTCCCACTGTAAAAAAACCCCGAAAAATCACGAACGTCGGACCATTGCTCCCACACCGAACGTGCCAGCCAGTCAGCCTCTTGCTGCTCCTCACCGGCCATTGGCAGCGCATCTACAGCACCACAGATATCAGGGCTGCGGGCTTTCCCTGACCAACAGGGCTTCAAAGTTTACGACCCGCTGCACCTGGGCACACACTGAAAAAAACCCCCGAAATATCACGAACATCAGACGATTGCTCCCACACCAAAAGTGCCATCAACACAAGCTCTTGTTGCTCCTCACCGCCCGTTCCCAGCGCATCTACAGCACCACAGACATCAGGGCTCTGGGCTTTCCCTGACCAACAGGGCTTCGACATATACCACCACCTGCACCTGGGCGCCCACTGAAAAAAACCCCCGAAAAATCACCAACGTCGGACGATTGCTCCCACACCGAAAGTGCCAGCCATTCAAGCTCTTGCTGCTCATCACCGCCCATTGGCAGCGCATCTACAGCACCACAGACATTGGGGCTCCAGGCTTTCCCTAACCAACAGGGCTTCGTAGTTTACCACCCGCTGCACCTGGGCGCCCACTGAAAAAAAACCCCGAAAAAGCACGAACATCGGACGATTGCTCCCACACCGAAAGTGCCAGCAACACAAGCTCTTACTGCTCCACACCGCCCATTCCCAGTGCATCTACAGCACCACAGACAACGGGGCTCTGGGCTTTCCCTGACCAACAGGGCTTCGACATTTAACACCAGCTGCACCTGGGCACCCACTGAAAAAAGCCCCGGAGAAATCACGAACATTGGACGATTGCTCCCACACCGAAAGTGCCAGCAACACAAGCTCTTGCTGCTCATCACCGCCAATTCTCAGCGCATCTACAGCACCACAGACAATGGGGCTCCGGGCTTTCCCTGACCAACAGGGCTTTGACATTTACCACCTGCTGCACCTGGGCGCCGCCCACTGAAAAAAATCCCCGAAAAATCACGAACGTTGGACGATTGCTCCCACACCGAAAGTGCCAGCCAGTCAAGCTCTTCCTGCTCCTCACCGGACATTGGCAGCGCATCTACAGCACCACAGACATCGGGGCTCCGGGCTTTCCCTGACAAACAGGGCTTCGATGTTTACCACCTGCTGCACCTGGGCGCCCACTGAAAAAATACCCCGAAAAATCACGACCATCGGACGATTGCTCCCACACCGAAAGTGCCAGCCAGTCAAGCTCCTGCTGCTCCTCATGGGCCATTGGCACCCCATCTACAGCACCACAGACATTGGGGCTCCGGGCTTTCCCTGACCAACAGGGCTTCGACGTGTAACACCAGCTGCACCTGGGCACCCACTGAAAAAATACCCCGAAAAATAAGGAAAGTCTGACGATTGCTCCGACACCGAAAGTGCCAGAAACAAGCTCTTGCTCCTCCTCGCCGCCCATTCGTAGCGCATCTACAGCATCACAAACATCAGGGCTCCGAGCTTTCCCTGACTAACAGGGCTTCGACGTATACCACCCGCTGCACCTGGTTGCCCACTGAAAAAAAACCCCGAAAAATCACGAACATCAGACGATTACTCCCACACCATAAGTGCCATCCAGTCAATATCTTGCTGCTCCTCACCGACCATTGGCAGCGCATCTATAGCACCACAGACATCGGGGCTCTTCACTTTCCCTGACGAACAGGGCTTCGATGTTTACCCCCGCTGCACCTGGGCGCCCACTGAAAAATACCCCGAAAAATCACGAACATCGGACGATTGCTTCCACACCGAAAGTGCCAGCCAGTCAAGCTCTTACTGATCCTCAGCAGCCATTCCCAGTGCATCTACAGCACCACAGACATCGGGGCTCCGGGATTTCCCTGACAAAAAGGGCTTGGATGTTTACCACCCGCTGCACCTGGGCGCCCACTGAAGAAAAACCCCAAAAAATCACGAATGTCGGACGATTGCTCCCACACCGAAAGCGCCAGCAACTCAACATCTTGCTGCTCCTAACCGGCCATTGGCAGCGCCTCTACAGCACCACAGACATCGGGGCTCCGGGCTTTCCCTGACCAACAGGGCTTCAACGTTTACCACCAGCTGCACCTAGGCACCCACTGAAAAAATCCCCAGAAATCACAAACATCGGACGATTGCTCCCACACCGAAAGTGCCAGCAACTCAAGCTCTTGCTGCTCCTCACCGGCCATTCCCAGCGCATCTACAGCACCACAGACATGGGGCTCCGGGCTTTCCCTGACCAGCAGGGCTTCGACGTTTACCACCAGTTGCACCTGGGTGCCCACTGAAAAATAATACCCAAAAGTCACGAACGTTGGACAATTGCTCCCACACCGAAAGTGCCAGCAACACAACCTCTTGCTGCTCCTCACCGCCCATTCCCAGCGCATCTACAGCACCACAGACATCGGGGCTCTGGGCTTTCCCTCACGAAAAGGGCTTCGACATATGAACACCAGCTGCACCTGGGCGCCAACTGAAATAAAACCGCGAAAAATCACGAACATTGGGCTATTGCTCCCACACCGAAAGTGCCAGCCAGTCAAGCTCTTGCTGCTCCTCACCAGCAATTGGAGGCACATCTACAGCACCACAGACATCGGGGCTCCGGGCTTTCCCTGACCAACAGGGCTTCGACTTTTACCACCCGCTGCACCTGGGCGCCCACTGAAATAAAAACCCCGAGAAATCACGAACATCGGGCGATTGCTCCCACACAGAAAGTGCCAGCAACGCAAGCTCTTGCTGCTCCTCACCGCCCATTCCCAGCGCATCTACAGCACCACAGACATCGGCGCTCCGGGCTTTCCCTGACCAACAGGGCTTCGACATTTACCACCAGCTGCACCTGGGTGTCCATTAAAAAAAATCTCAAAAAATCACGAACATCGGACAATTGCTCCCACACCGAAAGTGCCAGCAACACAAGCTCTTGCTACTCCTCACCGGCCATTGGATGCGCATCTACAGCACCACAGACATCGGGGCTCCGGGCTTTCCCTGACCAACAGGGCTTCGACGTTTACCACCCGCTGCACCTGGGCGCCCACTGAAAAAAAAACCCCGAGAAATCACGAATATCGGGCGATTGCTGCCACACAGAAAGTGCCAGCAACGCAAGCTCTTGCTGCTCCTCACCGTCCATTCCCAGCGCATCTACAGCACCACAGACATCGGGGCTCTGAGATTTCCCTGACGAACAGGGCTTCGACATATACCACCAGCTGCACCTGGGCGCCCACAGAAAAAAATTCCGAGAAATCACGAACACCAGATGATTGCTTCCACACCAAAAGTGCCATCAATACAAGCTCTTGTTGCTCCTCACCGCCCATTCCCAGCGCATCTACAGCACCACAGACATCGGGGCTCCGGGCTTTCCCTGACCAACATGGCTTCGACATTTACCACCAACTGCACCTGGGCGCCCACTGAAATAAAACCCCGAAAAATCACAAACGTCGGACGATTGCTCCCACACCGAAAGTGCCAGCCTGTCAAGCTCTTGCTGCTCGTCCCCAGCCATTGGCAGCGCATCTACAGCACCACAGACATCGGGGCTCCGGGCTTTCCCTGACCAACAGGGCTTCGACGTTTACCACCAGCTGCACCTGGGCGCCCACTGAAAAAAAACCCCGAGAAATCACGAATATCGGGCGATTGCTGCCACACAGAAAGTGCCAGCAACGCAAGCTCTTGCTGCTCCTCACCGTCCATTCCCAGCGCATCTACAGCACCACAGACATCGGGGCTCTGAGATTTCCCTGACCAACAGGGCTTCGACATATACCACCAGCTGCACCTGGGCGCCCACAGAAAAAAATTCCCAGAAATCACGAACATCGGACGATTGCTCCCACACCGAAAGTGCCAGCAACACAAGCTCTTGCTGCTCCTTACCGCACATTCCCAGCGCATCTACAGCACCACAGACATCGGGGCTCCGGGCTTTCCCTGACCAACATGGCTTCGACATTTACCACCAGCTGCACCTGGGCGCCCACTGAAATAAAACCCCAAAAAATCACGAACATCGGACGATTGCTCCCACAATGAAAGTACCAGCCAGTCAAGCTCTTGCTGCTCCTCACGGGCCATTGGCAGCGCATCTACAGCACCACAGACATCGGGGCTCTGAGCTTTCCCTGACCCATATGGCTTCGATGTTTACCAGCAGCTGCACCTGCGTACCCACTGAAAACAAATCCCCAAAAATCACGAACGTTGGACGATTGCTCCCCGTCGTAGTTCAGCCCCAACGGGGACCAGACTACGCAGTCTCTCTCTCACTCCCCCCACTCTCCGAGAGAATAGGAGGAGATTTGAGAAACAAAAAAAATCAGAAAAAAAACCAAACACGCGGGTTGAGATTGAACAAAAAGTAAATTTAACAGTAATGACAGAAGAAAACAAGACCGGAATGGAACACAAATACAGTACAATAACTCACAACAGATCTCCACAACCAGTCTCTTCCAAGTAGCAGGGGGCCTCCCTTCAGCACCCTCCTCACTTATATACTGAGCATGATTTCAGAAGGGATGGAATAGCCCTTTGGCTAATTTGGGTAAATTAACACCAGCTGTTAGCTAATTAGTTAACTATCCCAGCCATAGGGGCTACCAGCTTCAGTTCTCCACCCAGCTCAGGTAAATATTAACTCTATCCTGGCCAGAACCAGGACACTCCGACACCGAAAGTACCAGTCAGTCAAGCTCTTGCTGCTCCTCACCGGCCATTGGCAGCGCATCTACAGCACCACAGACATCGGGGCTCCGGGCTTTCCATGACCAACAGGGCTTCGACGTTTACCAGCCGCTGCACCCTGTCAGCCACTGAAAAAAATCCCCAGAAATCACGAACATCAGATGATTGCTCCCACACCAAATGTGCCATCAATACAAGCTCTTGTTGCTCGTCACCGGCCATTCCCAGCGCATCTACAGCACCACAGACATCGGGGCTCTGGGCTTTCCCTGACCAACAGGGCTTCGACGTTAACCACCAGCTGCACCTGTGCGCCCACTGAAAAAAAACGTGAAAAATAACGAACATCGGACGATTGCTCCCACACCGAAAGTGCCAGCAACACAAGCTCTTGCTGATCCTCCCCGGGCATTGGCAGCGCATCTACAGCACCACAGACATCGGGGCTCCAGGTTTCCCTGACCAACAGGGCTTTGACATTTACCACCAGCTGTACCTGGGCACCCACTGAAAAAAAATCCCCAAAAATCACAAACGTCGGACGATTGCTCCCACACCGAAAGTGCCAGCAACACAAGCTCTTGCTGCTCCTTACCGGCCATTGGCAGCGCATCTACAGCACCACAGACATCGGGGCTCCAGGCTTTCCCTGACCAACAGGGCTTCGACGTTAACCACCAGCTGCACCTGTGCGCCCACTGAAAAAAAACGTGAAAAATAACGAACATCGGACGATTGCTCCCACACCGAAAGTGCCAGCAACACAAGCTCTTGCTGCTCCTCCCCGGCCATTGGCAGCGCATCTACAGCACCACAGACATCGGGGCTCCGGGCTTTCCCTGACCAACAGGGCTTCGACGTTTACCACCAGTTTCACGTGGGCACCCACTGAAAAAAAAACCCGGAAAAATTACGAACGTCGGACGATTGCTCCAACACCGAAAGTGCCAGCCTGTCAAACTCTTGCTGCTCCTCACCGGCCATTGGAGGCGCGTCTACAGCACCAGAGACATCGGGGCTCTGGGCTTTCCCTGACCAACACGACTTAGACGTTTACCACCAGCTGAACATGGGCGCCCACTGAAAAAAAACCCCGAAAAATCACAAACGTCGGACGATTGCTCCCACACCGAAAGTGCCAGACAGTTAAGCTCTTGCTGCTCCTCACGGGCCATTGGCAGCGCATCTACAGCACCACAGACTTCGGGGCTCCGGGCTTTCCCTGACAAGCAGGGCTTTAACATTTACCATCAGCTGCACCTTAGCGCCCACTGAAAAAAAACCCCGAAAAATCACAAACGTCGGACGATTGCTCCAACACCAAAAAGTGCCAGCCAGTCAAGCTCTTGCTGCTCCTCACCGGCCATTGGCAGCGCATCTACAGCACCACAGACATCAAGGCTCCGGGCTTTCCCTGACCAACAGGGCTTCGACATATGCCAACAGTTGCACCTGGGCGCCCACTGAAAAAAAAACCCGAAAAGTCAAGAACATCTGACGATTGCTCCCACAACTAAAGTGCCAGGCAGTCAAGCTCTTGCTGCTCCTCACCGGCCATTGGCAGCGCATCTACAGCACCACAGACATCGGGGCTGTGGGCTTTCCCTGACCAACAGGGCTTCGACGTTTACCACCAGCTGCACCTGGGCGCCCACTGTAATAAACCCCAAAAAATGACAAACGTCGTACGATTGCTCCCACAACGGAAGTCCCAGCCAGTCAAGCTCTTGCTGCTCCTCACCGGCCATTGGCAGCGCATCTACAGCACCACAGACATCGGGGCTCCGGGCTTTCCCTGACCAACAGGGCTTAGACGTTTACCACCTTCGGAACCTGGGCGCCCACTGAAAAAAATCGCGAGAAATCACGAACATCAGATGATTGCTCCCACACCAAAAGTGCCATCAATACAAGCTCTTGTTGCTCCTCACCGGCCATTCCCAGCGCATCTACAGCACCACAGACATCGGGGCTCTGCGCTTTCCCTGACGAACAAGGCTTCGACATGTACCACCAGCTGCCCCTGGGCGCCCACTGAAAAAAAACCCCGAAACATCACCAACGTCGGACGATTGCTCCCACACCGAACGTGCCAGCAACACAAGCTCTTGCTGCTCGTCCCCGGCCACTGGCAGCGCATCTACAGCACCACAGACATCGGGGCTCCGGGCTTTCCCTGACGAACAGGGCTTCGACATTTAGCACCCGCTGCACCTGGTTGCCCACTGAAAAAAAACCCCGAAAAATCACGAACATCGGACGATTGCTCCCACACCGAAAGTGCCAGCCAGTCAACATCTTGCTGCTCCTCACCGGCCATTGGCAGCGCATCTACAGCACCACAGACATCGGGGCTCAGGGCTTTCCCTGTCCAACACGGCTTCGAAGTTTACCACCCGCTGCACCTGGGCACCCACTAAAAAAAAACCCCGAAAATTCACGAATATCGGACGATTGCTCCCACAACTCAAGTGCCATCCTGTCAAGCTCTTGCTGCTCCTTGCTGGACATTGGCAGCGCATCTACAGCACCACAGACATCGGGGCTCCGGGCTTTCCCTGACGAACAGGGCTTCGACATGTACCACCCGCTGCACCTGGGCGCCCACTGAAAATATCCCAGAAATCACAAACTTCAGACGATTTCTCCAACACCGAACGTGCCAGCCTGTCAGGCTCTTGCTGCTCATCATGGGCTATTGCCAGCGCATCTACAGCACCACAGACATCGGGGCTCCGGGCTTTCCCTGACCAACAGGGCTTCGACGTTTACCACCAGCTGCACCTGGGCGCCCGTTGAGAAAAATCTCCGAAAAATCACGAACGTCGGACAATTGCTCCCACACCAAAAGTGCCAGCCAGTCAAGCTCTTGCTGTTCCTCACCGGCCATTCCCAGCGCATCTACAGGACCACAGACATCGGGGCTCTGGGCTTTCCCTGACCAACAGGGCTTCGACATAAACCACCAGCTGCACCTCGGCGCGCACTGAAAATAAACCCCGTAAAAGCACAAACGTCGGACGATTGCTCCCAAACCGAAAGTGTCAGCCTAATAAGCTCTTGCTGCTCCTCACGGGCCATTGGAAGCGCCTCTACAGCACCACAGATATCGGGGCTCCAGGCTTTCCCTGACAAACAGGGCTTTATAAAATTACCACCAGCTGCACCTGGGCGCCCACTGAAAAAAAACCCCGAAACATCACCAACGTCGGACGATTCCTCCCACACCTTAAGTGACAGCCTGTCAAGCTCTTGCTGCTCCTCATGGGCCATTGGCAGTGCATCTACAGCACCACAGACATCGGGACTCTGGGCTTTCCCTGACCAACAGGGCTTCGACATATACCACCAGCTGCACCTGGGCGCCCACTGAAAACAAGCCTTGAAAAATCACAAAGATCGGACGATTGCTACCACACCGAAAGTGCCAGCCAGTCAACCGCTTGCTGCTCCTTGCCGACCATTGGCATCGCATCTACAGCACCACAGACATCGGGGCTACGGGCTTTCCCTGACGAACAGGGCTTCGACATTTACCACCAGCTGCACTTGGGTGACTGGAAAAAAACCCAGAAAAATCACAAATGTCGGACGATTGCTCCCTGTCGTAGTTCAGCCCCAATGGGGACCAGAGTACGCAGTCTCTCTCTCACTCCCCCCACTCTCCGAGAAAATAGGAGGAGATTTGACAAACAAAAGAAAACCAGAAAAAAAACCAAACACGCGGGTTGAGATTGAACAAAAATAAATTTAACAGTAATGACAGAAGAAAACAAGACAGTGATAAAACACAAATACAGTACAATAACTCACAACAGATCTCCACATCCAGTCTCTTTCAAGTAGCAGGGGTCCTCCCTTCAGCACCCTCCTCACTTAAACACTGAGCATGATGTCAGATGGGATGGAATAGCCCTTTGGCTAATTTGGGTAAATTAACCCCAGCTGTTAGCTAATTAGTTAACTATCCCAGCCATAGGGGCTACCAGCTTCAGTTCTCCACCCAGCTCAGGTAAATATTAACTCTATCCTGGCCAGAACCAGGACACTCCGACACCGAAAGTACCAGCCAGTCAAGATCTTGCTGCTCCTCACCGGTCATTGGCAGCGCATCTACAGCACCACAGACATCGGGGCTCCAGTCTGTCCCTGATGAACAGAGCTTCGACGTTTACCACCAGTTCCAAATGGGCGCCCACTAAAAAAAAACCCCCAAAAATCACGAACGTCGGACGATTGCTCCCACACCGAAAGTGCGAACCTGTCAAGCTATTGCTGCTCCTCACCTGCCATTGGCAGCGCATCTACAGCACCACAGATATCGGGGCTCCGGGCTTTCCCTGACCAACAAGGCTTCGACATTTACCACCAGCTGCACCTGGGCGCCCACTGAAAAAAAACCCCGAAAAATCACGAACATCGGACGATTGCTCCCACACCGAAAGTGCCAGCCTGTCAAGCTCTTGCTGCTCATCACCGGCAATTGGCAGCGCATCTACAGCACCACAGATATCAGGGCTCCGGGCTTTCCCTGACCAACAGGGCTTCGACATATACCACCAGTTGCACGTGGGCGCCCACTGTAAAAAAATCCCCAGAAATCACAAACGTCGGACGATTGCTCCCACACCTTAAGTGCCAGCCTGTCAAGCTCTTGCTGCTCCTCATGGTCCATTGGCAGCGCATCTACAGCACCACAGACATCGGGGCTCCGGGCTTTCCCTGACCAACAGGGCTTCGACGTTTACCACCCGATGCACCTGGGCACCCACTGAAAAAAACCCCCGAAATATCACGAACATCGGACAATTGCTTCCACACCGAAAGTGCCAGCTAGTCAACCGCTTGCTCCTCCTTACCGGCCATTGGCAGCGCATCTACAGCACCACAGACATCGGGGCTCCGGGCTTTCCCTGTCCAACACGGCTTCGACGTTTACCACCCGCTGCACCTGGGCACTCACTGAAAAAAAACCCCGAAAATTCACGAATATCGGACGATTGCTCCCACAACTCAAGTGACATCCTGTCAAGCTCTTGCTGCTGCTTGCTGAACATTGGCAGCGCATCTACAGCACCACAGACATCGGGGCTCCGGGCTTTCCTTGACGAACAGGGCTTCGACGTTTACCACCAGCTGCACCTGGGCGCCCACTGAAAAAAAATCCCGAGAAATCACAAACATCGGACAATTGCTTCCACACCGAAAGTGCCAGCCTGTTAAGCTCTTGCTGCTCCTCACGGGCCATTGGCAGCGCATCTACAGCACCACAGACATCGGGTCTCAGGGCTTTCCCTGAGGAACAGGGCTTGGACGTTTACCACCCGATGCACCTGAGCACACACTTAAAAAAACCCCGAAAAATCACGAAGATCATACGATTGCTCCCACATCAAAAGTGCCATCAACACAAGCCCTTGCTGCTCCTCACCGCCCATTCCCAGCACATCTACAGCAGCACAGACATCGGGGCTCTGGGCTTTCCCTGACCAACAGGGCTTCGACATATACCACCAGCTGCACCTGGGCGCCCACTGAAAAAAAACCCCTAAAAATCACAAACGTCGGACGATTGCTCCCACACCGAAAGTGTCAGCCTGTTAAGCTCTTGCTGCTCCTCACGGGCCATTGGCAGCGCATCCACAGCACCACAGATATCAAGGCTCAAGGCTTTCCCTGACAAACAGGGCTTTAACTATTACCACCAGCTGCACTTGGGCGCCCACTGAAAAAAAACCCCGAAACATCACAAACGTCGGACGATTGCTCCCACACCGAAAGTGCCAGCCTGTCAAGCTCTTGCTGCTCGTACCAGGCCACTGGGAGCGCATCTACAGCACCACAGACATCGGGGCTCCGGGCTTTCCCTGACCAACAGGGCTTCGATATTTACCACCAGCTGCACCTGGGTGCCCATTGAAAAAAACCCAGAAAAATCACGAAGATCTGATAATTGCTTCCACACCGAAAGTGCCAGCCAGTCAACCGCTTGCTGCTCCCCACGGCCCATTCCCAGCGCATCTACAGCACCACAGACATCGGGGCTCCAGGCTTTCCCTGACCAACAGGGCTTCGATATTTACCACCAGCTGCACCTGGGCGCCCACTGAAAAAAAACCCCGAAAAATCACGAACGTCGGACGATTGCTCCCACACCGAAAGTGCCAGCCAGTCAAGCTCTTGCTGCTAGTCCCCGGCCATTGGCAGCGCATCTACAGCACCACACACATCGGGGCTCCGGGCTTTCCCTGACCAACAGGGCTTCGACGTTTACCACCAGCTGCACCTGGGCGCCCACTGAAAAAAATACCCCGAAAAATCACAAACGTCGGACGATTGCTCCCGCACCGAAAGTGCCAATTTGTCAAGCTATTGCTGCTCCTCACCTGCCATTGGCAGCGCATCTACAGCACCACAGACATCGGGGCTCCAGGCTTTCCCTGACAAACAGGGCTTCTACATTTACCACCAGCTGCACCTGGGCGCCCACTGAAAAAAAACCCCGAAACATCACAAACGTCGGACGATTGCTCCCACACCGAAAGTGTCAGCCTGTTAAACTCTTGCTGCTCCTCACGGGCCATTGGCAGCGCATCTACAGCACCACAGATATCAAGGCTCCAGGCTTTCCCTAACAAACAGGGCTTTAACTATTACCACCAGCTGCACTTGGGCGCCCACTGAAAAAAAACCCCGAAACATCACAAACGTCGGACGATTGCTCCCACACCGAAAGTTCCAGCCTGTCAAGCTCCTGCTGCTCGTACCAGGCCACTGGGAGCGCATCTACAGCACCACAGACATCGGGGCTCCGGGCTTTCCCTGACCAACAGGGCTTCGACGTTTACCACCAGCTGAACCTGGGTGCACACTGAAAAAAAACCCGAAAAATCACAAACGTCGGACGATTGCTCCCACACCGAAAGTGTCAGCCTGTCAAGCTCTTGCTGCTCCTCCCCAGCCATTGGCAGCGCATCTACAGCACCACAGACATCGGGGCTCCGGGCTTTCCCTGACCAACAGGGCTTTGACATTTACCACCAGCTGAACCATGGCGCCCACTGAAAAAAAACCCCGAAAAATAACGAACATCGGACGATTGCTCCCACAATTATAGTGCCAGCCAGTCAAGCTCTTGCTGCTTCTCACCGGCCATTGCAGGCGGAACTACAGCACCACAGACATCGGGGCTCCGGGCTTTCCCTGACCAACACGGCTTTGACGTTTACCACCAGCTGCACCTGGGCGACCACTGAAAAGAAACCCCGAAAAATCAAGAACATCGGACGATTGCTCCCACACCGAAAGTGCCAGCCTGTCAAGCTCTTGCTGCTCCTCACGGGCCATTGGTAGCGCATCTGGAGCACCACAGACATCGGGGCTCTGGGCTTTCCCTGACCAACAGGGCTTCGACATATACCACCAGCTGCACCTGGGCGCCCACTGAAAACAAGCCTTGAAAAATCACAAAGATCGGACGATTGCTACCACACCGAAAGTGCCAGCCAGTCAACCGCTTGCTGCTCCTTGCCGACCATTGGCATCGCATCTACAGCACCACAGACATCGGGGCTACGGGCTTTCCCTGACGAACAGGGCTTCGACATTTACCACCAGCTGCACTTGGGTGACTGGAAAAAAACCCAGAAAAATCACAAATGTCGGACGATTGCTCCCTGTCGTAGTTCAGCCCCAATGGGGACCAGAGTACGCAGTCTCTCTCTCACTCCCCCCACTCTCCGAGAAAATAGGAGGAGATTTGACAAACAAAAGAAAACCAGAAAAAAAACCAAACACGCGGGTTGAGATTGAACAAAAATAAATTTAACAGTAATGACAGAAGAAAACAAGACAGTGATAAAACACAAATACAGTACAATAACTCACAACAGATCTCCACATCCAGTCTCTTTCAAGTAGCAGGGGTCCTCCCTTCAGCACCCTCCTCACTTAAACACTGAGCATGATGTCAGATGGGATGGAATAGCCCTTTGGCTAATTTGGGTAAATTAACCCCAGCTGTTAGCTAATTAGTTAACTATCCCAGCCATAGGGGCTACCAGCTTCAGTTCTCCACCCAGCTCAGGTAAATATTAACTCTATCCTGGCCAGAACCAGGACACTCCGACACCGAAAGTACCAGCCAGTCAAGATCTTGCTGCTCCTCACCGGTCATTGGCAGCGCATCTACAGCACCACAGACATCGGGGCTCCAGTCTGTCCCTGATGAACAGAGCTTCGACGTTTACCACCAGTTCCAAATGGGCGCCCACTAAAAAAAAACCCCCAAAAATCACGAACGTCGGACGATTGCTCCCACACCGAAAGTGCGAACCTGTCAAGCTATTGCTGCTCCTCACCTGCCATTGGCAGCGCATCTACAGCACCACAGATATCGGGGCTCCGGGCTTTCCCTGACCAACAAGGCTTCGACATTTACCACCAGCTGCACCTGGGCGCCCACTGAAAAAAAACCCCGAAAAATCACGAACATCGGACGATTGCTCCCACACCGAAAGTGCCAGCCTGTCAAGCTCTTGCTGCTCATCACCGGCAATTGGCAGCGCATCTACAGCACCACAGATATCAGGGCTCCGGGCTTTCCCTGACCAACAGGGCTTCGACATATACCACCAGTTGCACGTGGGCGCCCACTGTAAAAAAATCCCCAGAAATCACAAACGTCGGACGATTGCTCCCACACCTTAAGTGCCAGCCTGTCAAGCTCTTGCTGCTCCTCATGGTCCATTGGCAGCGCATCTACAGCACCACAGACATCGGGGCTCCGGGCTTTCCCTGACCAACAGGGCTTCGACGTTTACCACCCGATGCACCTGGGCACCCACTGAAAAAAACCCCCGAAATATCACGAACATCGGACAATTGCTTCCACACCGAAAGTGCCAGCTAGTCAACCGCTTGCTCCTCCTTACCGGCCATTGGCAGCGCATCTACAGCACCACAGACATCGGGGCTCCGGGCTTTCCCTGTCCAACACGGCTTCGACGTTTACCACCCGCTGCACCTGGGCACTCACTGAAAAAAAACCCCGAAAATTCACGAATATCGGACGATTGCTCCCACAACTCAAGTGACATCCTGTCAAGCTCTTGCTGCTGCTTGCTGAACATTGGCAGCGCATCTACAGCACCACAGACATCGGGGCTCCGGGCTTTCCTTGACGAACAGGGCTTCGACGTTTACCACCAGCTGCACCTGGGCGCCCACTGAAAAAAAATCCCGAGAAATCACAAACATCGGACAATTGCTTCCACACCGAAAGTGCCAGCCTGTTAAGCTCTTGCTGCTCCTCACGGGCCATTGGCAGCGCATCTACAGCACCACAGACATCGGGTCTCAGGGCTTTCCCTGAGGAACAGGGCTTGGACGTTTACCACCCGATGCACCTGAGCACACACTTAAAAAAACCCCGAAAAATCACGAAGATCATATGATTGCTCCCACATCAAAAGTGCCATCAACACAAGCCCTTGCTGCTCCTCACCGCCCATTCCCAGCACATCTACAGCAGCACAGACATCGGGGCTCTGGGCTTTCCCTGACCAACAGGGCTTCGACATATACCACCAGCTGCACCTGGGCGCCCACTGAAAAAAAACCCCTAAAAATCACAAACGTCGGACGATTGCTCCCACACCGAAAGTGTCAGCCTGTTAAGCTCTTGCTGCTCCTCACGGGCCATTGGCAGCGCATCCACAGCACCACAGATATCAAGGCTCGAGGCTTTCCCTGACAAACAGGGCTTTAACTATTACCACCAGCTGCACTTGGGCGCCCACTGAAAAAAAACCCCGAAACATCACAAACGTCGGACGATTGCTCCCACACCGAAAGTGCCAGCCTGTCAAGCTCTTGCTGCTCGTACCAGGCCACTGGGAGCGCATCTACAGCACCACAGACATCGGGGCTCCGGGCTTTCCCTGACGAACAGGGCTTCGACGTTTACCACCAGCTGCACTTGGGTGACTGGAAAAAAACCCCGAAAAATCACAAATGTCGGACGATTTCTCCCTGTCGTAGTTCAGCCCCAATGGGGACCAGAGTACGCAGTCTCTCTCTCACTCCCCCCACTCTCCGAGAGAATAGGAGGAGATTTGACAAACAAAAGAAAACCAGAAAAAAAACCAAACACGTGGGTTGAGATTGAACACAAATAAATTTAACAGTAATGACAGAAGAAAACAAGGCAGTGATAAAACACAAATAGAGTACAATAGCTCACAACAGATCTCCACATCCAGTCTCTTCCAAGTAGCAGGGGTCCTCCCTTCAGCACCCTCCTTACTTAAATACTGAGCATGATGTCAGATGGGATGGAATACCCTTTGGCTAATTTGGGTAAATTAACCCCAGCTGTTAGCTAATAAGTTAACTATCCCAGCCATAGGTGCTACCAACTTCAGTTCTCCACACAGCTCAGGTAAATATTAACTCTATCCTGGCCAGAACCAGGACACTCCCACACCGAAAGTACCAGCCAGTCAAGCTCTTGCTGCTCCTCACCGGTCACTGGCAGAGCATCTACCACACCACAGACATCGGGTCTCCAGGCTGTCCCTGATGAACAGGGCTTCGACGTTTACCAACAGTTCCAAATGGGCGCCCACTGAAAAAAACCCCCGAAAAATCACGAAAGTCGCACGATTGCTCCCACACCGAAAGTGCCAGCCAGTCAAGCTCTTGCTGCTCATCACCAGCCATTCCCAGTGCATCTACAGCACCACAGACATCGGGGCTCCAGGCTTTCCCTGACCAACAGGGCTTCGACGTTTACCACCAGCTGCACCTGGGTGCCCACTGAAAAAAAAGCCCCAAAAAACACAAACGTCGGACGATTGCTCCCACACATTAATTGCCATCTGGTCAAGCTCTTGCTGCTCCTCAGCGGCCATTGGCAGCGCATCTACAGCACCACAGACATTGGGGCTCCGGGCTTTCACTCACGAACAGGGCTTTGACATTTACCACCAGTTGCACCTGGGTGCACTCTGAAAGTAAATCCCCGAAAATTCAAGAACGTCGGACGATTGCTCCCACACCGAAAGTGCCAGCCAGTCACGCTCTTGCTGCTCCTCACCGGCCATTCCCAGCGCATCTACAAAACCACAGACATCGGGTCTCCAGTCTGTCCCTGATGAACAGAGCTTCGACGTTTACCACCAGTTCCAAATGGGCGCCCACTAAAAAAAAACCCCCAAAAATCACGAACGTCGGACGATTGCTCCCACACCGAAAGTGCGAACCTGTCAAGCTATTGCTGCTCCTCACCTGCCATTGGCAGCGCATCTACAGCACCACAGACATCGGGGCTCCAGGCATTCCCTGACAAACAGGGCTTCGACGTTTACCACCAGCTGCACCTGTGCGCCCACTGAAAAAAAACCCCGAAACATCACCAACGTCGGACGATTGCTCCCACACCGAAAGTGCCAGCAACACAAGCTCTTGCTGCTCGTCCCCGGCCACTGGCAGCGCATCTACAGCACCACAGACATCGGGGCTCCGGGCTTTCCCTGACCAACAGGGCTTCGAAGTTTACCACCAGCTGCACCTGGGCGCCCACTGAAAAAAAACCCCGAAAAATCACGAACATCGGACGATTGCTCCCACACCGAAAGTGCCAGCCTGTCAAGCTCTTGCTGCTCATCACCGGCAATTGGCAGCGCATCTACAGCACCACAGATATCAGGGCTCCGGGCTTTTCCTGACCAACAGGGCTTCGACATATACCACCAGTTGCACGTGGGCGCCCACTGTAAAAAAATCCCCAGAAATCACAAACGTCGGACGATTGCTCCCACACCTTAAGTGCCAGCCTGTCAAGCTCTTGCTGCTCCTCACGGGCCATTGGCAGCGCATCTACAGCACCACAGACATCGGGGCTCTGGGCTTTCCCTGACCAACAGGGCTTCGACATATACCACCAGCTGCACCTGGGTGCCCACTGAAAAAAAAACTTGAAAAATCACGAACATCGGACAATTGCTTCCACACCTTAAGTGCCAGCTAGTCAACCGCTTGCTCCTCCTTACCGGCCATTGGCAGCGCATCTACAGCACCACAGACATCGTGGCTCCGGGCTTTCCCTGACCAACAGGGCTTCGACGTTTACCACCCGATGCACCTGGGCACCCACTGAAAAAAACCCCCGAAATATCACGAACATCGGACGATTGCTCCCACACCAAAAGTGCCATCAACACAAGCTCTTGTTGCTCCTCACCGCCCATTCCCAGCGCATCTACAGCACCACAGACATCGGGGCTCCGGGCTTTCCCTGACCAACAGGGCTTCGACATTTACCACCAGCTGCACCTGGGCGCCCACTGAAAAAAAACTCCGAAAAATCACGAACGTCGGACAATTGCTCCCACACCGAAAGTGCCAGCCAGTCAAGCTCTTGCTGCTCCACACTGACCATTCCCAATCCATCTGCAGCACCACAGACATCGGGGCTCCGGGCTTTCCCTGACTAACAGGGCTTCGACATTTAGCACCAGCTGAACCTGGGCGCCCACTGAAAAAAAACCCCGAAAAATCACGAAGATCAGACGATTGCTCCCACACCAAAAGTGCCAGGCAGTCAAGCTCTTGCTGCTCCTCGCCGGACATTGGCAGCGCATCTACAGCACCACAGACATCGGGGCTCAGGGCTTTCCCTGAGGAACAGGGCTTCGACGTTTACCACCCGATGCACCTGAGCACACACTTAAAAAAACCCCGAAAAATCACGAAGATCAGACGATTGCTCCCACATCAAAAGTGCCATCAACACAAGCCCTTGCTGCTCCTCACCGCCCATTCCCAGCGCATCCAAAGCACCACAGACATCGGGGCTCTGAGCTTTCCCTGACCAACAGGGCTTCGACATATACCACCAGCTGCACCTGGGCACCCACTGAAAAAAAACCCCGAAAAATCACAAACGTCAGACGATTGCTCCCACACCGAAAGTGTCAGCCTGTTAAGCTCTTGCTGCTCCTCACCGGCCATTGGCAGCGCATCTACAGCACCACAGACATCGGGGCTCCGGGCTTTCCCTGACAAACAGGGCTTTAACTATTACCACCAGCTGCACCATGGCGCCCACTTAAAAAAAACCCCGAAACATCACAAACGTCGGACGATTGCTCCCACACCGAAAGTGCCAGCCTGTCAAGCTCTTGCTGCTCGTAACAGGCCACTGGGAGCGCATCTACAGCACCACAGACATCGGGGCTACGGGCTTTCCCTGACCAACAGGGCTTCGATATTTACCACCAGCTGCACCTGGGGGCCCATTGAAAAAAACCCCGAAAAATCACGAAGATCTTATAATTGCTTCCACACCAAAAGTGCCAGCCAGTCAACCGCTTGCTGCTCCTTACCGCCCATTCCCAGCGCATCTGCAGCACCACAGACATCGGGGCTCCGGGCTTTCCCTGACGAACAGGGCTTCAACATATACCACCAGCTGCACCTGGGCGCCCACTGAAAAAAATACCCCGAAAAATCACAAACGTCGGACGATTGCTCCCACACCGAAAGCGTCAGCCTGTTAAACTCTTGCTGCTCCTCACGGGCCATTGGCAGCGCATCTACAGCACCACAGATATCAAGGCTCCAGGCTTTCCCTAACAAACAGGGCTTTAACTATTACCACCAGCTGCACTTGGGCGCCCACTGAAAAAAAACCCCGAAACATCACAAACGTCGGACGATTGCTCCCACACCGAAAGTTCCAGCCTGTCAAGCTCCTGCTGCTCGTACCAGGCCACTGGAAGCGCATCTACAGCACCACAGACATCGGGGCTCCGGGCTTTCCCTGACCAACAGGGCTTCGACGTTTACCACCAGCTGAACCTGTGTGCACACTGAAAAAAAACCCGAAAAATCACAAACGTCGGACGATTGCTCCCACACCGAAAGTGCCAGCCTGTCAAGCTCTTGCTGCTCCTCCCCAGCCATTGGCAGCGCATCTACAGCACCACAGACATCGGGGCTCCGGGCTTTCCCTGACCAACAGGGCTTTGACATTTACCACCAGCTGAACCATGGCGCCCACTGAAAAGAAACCCCGAAAAATCAAGAACATCGGACGATTGCTCCCACACCGAAAGTGCCAGCCTGTCAAGCTCTTGCTGCTCCTCACGGGCCATTGGTAGCGCATCTGGAGCACCACAGACATCGGGGCTCTGGGCTTTCCCTCACAAACAGGGCTTCGACATATACCACCAGCTGCACCTGGGCGCCCACTGAAAAAAAACCTTGAAAAATCACGAAGATCGGACGATTGCTCCCACACAAAAACTGCCAGCCCGTCAACCACTTGCTGCTCCTAACCGGCCATTGGCACCGCACCTACAGCACCGCAGACATCGGGGCTCCGGGCTTTCCCTGACCAACAGGGCTTCGACAATTACCACCAGCTGCACCTGGGCGCCCATTGAGAAAAAACTCCGAAAAATCACGAACGTCGGACGATTGCTCCCACACCGAAAGTGCCAGCCTGTCAAGCTCTTGCTGCTCATCACCAGCCATTCCCAGCGCATCTACAGCACCACAGACATCGGGGCGCTGGGCTTTCCCTGACAAACAGGGCTTCGACATATACCACCAGTTGCACGTGGGCGCCCACTGAAAAAAAACCCCGTAAAAGCACAAACGTCGGACGATTGCTCCCACAGCGAAAGTGTCAGCCTGTTAAGCTCTTGCTGCTCCTCATGGGCCATTGGCAGCGCATCTACAGCGCCACAGACATCGGGGCTCTGGGCTTTCCCTGACCAACAGGGCTTCGACATATACCACCAGCTGCACCTGGGCGCCCACTGAAAACAAGCCTTGAAAAATCACAAAGATCGGACGATTGCTCCCACAGCGAAAGTGTCAGCCAGTCAACCGCTTGCTGCTCCTCACGGGCCATTGGCAGCGCATCTACAGCACCACAGACATTGGGGCTACGGGCTTTCCCTGACGAACAGGGCTTCGACGTTTACCACCAGCTGCACTTGGGTGACTGGAAAAAAACCCCGAAAAATCACAAATGTCGGACGATTGCTCCCTGTCGTAGTTCAGCCCCAATGGGGACCAGAGTACGCAGTCTCTCTCTCACTCCCCCCACTCTCCGAGAGAATAGGAGGACATTTGACAAACAAAAGAAAACCAGAAAAAAAACCAAACACGTGGGTTGAGATTGAACACAAATAAATTTAACAGTAATGACAGAAGAAAACAAGGCAGTGATAAAACACAAATAGAGTACAATAGCTCACAACAGATCTCCACATCCAGTCTCTTCCAAGTAGCAGGGGTCCTCCCTTCAGCACCCTCCTTACTTAAATACTGAGCATGATGTCAGATGGGATGGAATACCCTTTGGCTAATTTGGGTAAATTAACCCCAGCTGTTAGCTAATAAGTTAACTATCCCAGCCATAGTTGCGACCAACTTCAGTTCTCCACACAGCTCAGGTAAATATTAACTCTATCCTGGCCAGAACCAGGACACTCCCACACCGAAAGTACCAGCCAGTCAAGCTCTTGCTGCTCCTCACCGGTCACTGGCAGAGCATCTACAGCACCACAGACATCGGGTCTCCAGGCTGTCCCTGATGAACAGGGCTTCGACGTTTACCAACAGTTCCAAATTGGCGCCCACTGAAAAAAAACCCTGAAAAATCACGAAAGTCGCACGATTGCTCCCACACCGAAAGTGCCAGCCAGTCAAGCTCTTGCTGCTCCTCACCGGTCACTGGCAGAGCATCTACCACACCACAGACATCGGGTCTCCAGGCTGTCCCTGATGAACAGGGCTTCGATGTTTACCACACGCTGCACCTGGGCGCCCACTGAAAAAAACCCCCGAAAAATCACGAACGTCGGACAATTGCTCCCACACCCAAAGTGCCAGCCAGTTAAGCTCTTGCTGCTCCTCAGCGGCCATTGGCAGTGCATCTACAGCACCACAGACATCGGGGCTCCAGGCTTTCCCTGACCAACAGGGCTTCGACGTTTACCACCAGCTGCACCTGGGTGCCCACTGAAAAAAAAGCCCCAAAAAACACAAACGTCGGACGATTGCTCCCACACATTAATTGCCATCTGGTCAAGCTCTTGCTGCTCCTCACCGGCCACTGGCAGTGCATCTACAGCACCACAGACATTGGGGCTCCGGGCTTTCACTCACGAACAGGGCTTTGACATTTACCACCAGTTGCACCTGGGTGCAATCTGAAAGTAAATCCCCGAAAATTCAAGAACGTCGGACGATTGCTCCCACACCGAAAGTGCCAGCCAGTCACGCTCTTGCTGCTCCTCACCGGCCATTCCCAGCGCATCTACAAAACCACAGACATCGGGGCTCTGGGCTTTTCCTGACCAACAGGGCTTCGACGTTTACCACCAGCTGTACCTGGGTGAGACTGAAAAAATACCCCGAAAAATAACTAAAATCGGACGATTGCTCCCACACCGAAAGTGCCAGCCAGTCAAGCTCTTGCTGCTCCTCCCCGGCCATTGGAGGCGCATCTACAGCACCACACACATCGGGACTCTGGGCTTTCCCTGACCAACATGGCTTCGACATATACCACCAGATGCACCTGGGCGCCCAGTGAAAAAAAACCCAAAAAATCACTAACGTCGAACGATTGCTCCCACACCGAAAGTGCCAGCCTGTTAAGCTCTTGCTGCTCCTCACTGGCCATTGGCAGCGCATCTACAGCACCACAGATATCGGGGCTCCGGGCTTTCCCTGACCAACAGGCCTTCGACATTTACCACCAGCTGCACCTGGTTACCCACTGAAATAAAACCCCGAAAAATCACCAACGTCGGACGATTGCTCCCACAACGAAAGTGCCAGCCATTCAAGCTCTTGCTGCTCATCACCGCCCATTGGCAGCGCATCTACAGCACCACAGACATTGGGGCTCCGGGCTTTCCCTGACCAACAGGGCTTTAATATTTACCACCAGCTACACCTGGGCTCCCACTGTAAAAAAACCCCGAAAAATCACAAACGTCGGACCATTGCTCCCACACCAAAAGTGCCAGCCAGTCAGCCTCTTGCTGCTCCTCACCGGCCATTGGCAGCGCATCTACAGCACCACAGATATCAGGGCTGCGGGCTTTCCCTGACCAACAGGGCTTCAAAGTTTACGACCCGCTGCACCTGGGCACACACTGAAAAAAACCCCCGAAATATCACGAACATCAGACGATTGCTCCCACACCAAAAGTGCCATCAACACAAGCTCTTGTTGCTCCTCACCGCCCGTTCCCAGCGCATCTACAGCACCACAGACATCAGGGCTCTGGGCTTTCCCTGACCAACAGGGCTTCGACATATACCACCACCTGCACCTGGGCGCCCACTGAAAAAAACCCCCGAAAAATCACCAACGTCGGACGATTGCTCCCACACCGAAAGTGCCAGCCATTCAAGCTCTTGCTGCTCATCACCGCCCATTGGCAGTGCATCTACAGCACCACAGACATTGGGGCTCCAGGCTTTCCCTAACCAACAGGGCTTCGACATTTACCAGCAGCTGTACCTGTGTGCCCACTGAAAAAAACCCCCGAAAAGTCATCAACATCGGACGATTGCTCCCACACCGAAACTGCCAGCCAGTCAAGCTCTTGCTGCTCCTCACCAGCCATTCCCAGTGCATCTACAGCACCACAGACATCGGGGCTCCGGGCTTTCCCTGACGAACAGGGCTTCGTAGTTTACCACCCGCTGCACCTGGGCGCCCACTGAAAAAAACCCTGAAAAATCACGAACATCGTACGATTGCTCCCACACCGAAAGTGCCAGCAACACAAGCTCTTACTGCTCCACACCGCCCATTCCCAGTGCATCTACAGCACCACAGACATCGGGGCTCTGGGCTTTCCCTGACGAACAGGGCTTCGACATTTACCACCAGCTGCACCTGGGCGCCCACTGAAAAAAGCCCCGGAGAAATCACGAACATTGGACGATTGCTCCCACACCGAAAGTGGAAGCCAGTCAAGCTCTTCCTGCTCCTCACCGGACATTGGCAGCGCATCTACAGCACCACAGACATCGGGGCTCCGGGCTTTCCCTGACAAACAGGGCTTCGACGTGTAACACCAGCTGCACCTGGGCACCCACTGAAAAAATACCCCGAAAAATAACGAAAGTCTGACGATTGCTCCGACACCGAAAGTGCCAGAAACAAGCTCTTGCTCCTCCTCGCCGCCCATTCGTAGCGCATCTACAGCATCACAAACATCAGGGCTCCGGGCTTTCCCTGACCAACAGGGATTCGACGTATACCACCCGCTGCACCTGGTTGCCCACTGAAAAAAAACCCCGAAAAATCACGAACATCAGACGATTACTCCCACACCATAAGTGCCATCCAGTCAATCTCTTGCTGCTCCTCACCGCCCATTGGCAGCGCATCTACAGCACCACAGACATCGGGGCTCTTCACTTTCCCTGACGAACAGGACTTCGATGTTTACCACCCGCTGCACCTGGGCGCCCACTGAAGAAAAACCCCAAAAAATCACGAATGTCGGACGATTGCTCCCACACCGAAAGTACCAGCAACTCAACCTCTTGCTGCTCCTCAGCGGCCATTGGCAGCGCCTCTACAGCACCACAGACATCGGGGCTCCGGGCTTACCCTGACCAACAGGGCTTCAACATTTACCACCAGCTGCACCTAGGCACCCACTGAAAAAAATCCCCAGAAATCACAAACATCGGACGATTGCTCCCACACCGAAAGTGCCAGCAACTCAAGCTCTTGCTGCTCCTCACCGCCCATTCCCAGCGCATCTACAGCACCACAGACATGGGGCTCCGGGCTTTCCCTGACCAGCAGGGCTTCGACGTTTACCACCAGCTGAACCTGGGCGCCCACTGAAAAAAAACCCCGAAAAATCAAGAACATCGGACGATTGCTCCCACACCGAAAGTGCAAGCCTGTCAAGCTGTTGCTGCTCCTCACGGGCCATTGCCAGCGCATCTACAGCACCACAGACATCGGGGCTCCGGGCTTTCCCTGACCAACAGGGCTTTGACATATACCACCAGTTGCACCTGGGCGCCCACTGAAAAAAAATCCCCAGAAATCACAAATGTCGGACGATTGCTCCCACACCGAAAGTGCCAGACTGTCAAGCACTTGCTGCTCGTCCCCGGCCACTGGCAGCGCATCTACAGCACCACAGACATCGGGGCTCTGGGCTTTCCCTGACCAAAAGGGCTTCGACATATACCACCAGCTGCACTTGGGTGACTGGAAAAAAACCCCGAAAAATCACAAACGTCGGACGATTGCTCCCTGTCGTAGTTCAGCCCCAACGGGGACCAGACTACGCAGTCTCTCTCTCACTCCCCCCACTCTCCGAGAGAATAGGAGGAGATTTGACAAACAAAAGAAAACCAGAAAAAAAAACAAACACGCGGGCTGAGATTGAACAAAAATAAATTTAACAGTAATGACAGAAGAAAACAAGACAGTGATAAAACACAAATAGAGTACAATAGCTCACAACAGATCTCCACAACCAGTCTCTTCCAAGTAGCAGGGGGCCTCCCTTCAGCACCCTCCTCACTTATATACTGAGCATGAAGTCAGATGGGATGGAATACCCTTTGGCTAATTTGGGTAAATTAACCCCAGCTGTTAGCTAATTACTTAACTATCCCAGCCATAGCGGCTACCAGCTTCAGTTCTCCACCCAGCTCAGGTAAATATTAACTCTATTCTGGCCAGAACCAGGACACTCCCACACCGAAAGTACCAGCCAGTCAAGCTCTTGCTGATCCTCCCCAGCCATTGGCAGCGCATCTACAGCACCACAGACATCAGGGCTCCAGGCTGTCCCTGATGAACAGGGCTTCGACGTTTACCACCAGTAACAAATGGGCGCCCACTAAAAAAAAACCCCCGAAAAATCACGAATATCGGATGATTGCTCCCACACCGAAAGTGCCAGCAACAGAAGCTCTTGCTGCTCCTCACCGGCCATCCCCAGTGCATGTACAGCACCACAGACATCGGGGCTCAGGGCTTTCCTTAACCAACAGGGCTTCGACAAATACCACCAGTTGCACCTGGGCGCCCACTGTAAAAAAACCCCGAAAAATCACTAACGTCAGACGATTGCTCCCACACCGAAAGTGCCAGCCTGTCATGCTCTTGCTGCTCCTCACTTGCCATTGGCAGCGCACCTACAGCACCACAGACATCGGGGCTCTGGGCTTTCCCTGACCAACATGGCTTCGACATTTACCACCAGCTGCACCCGGGCGCCCACTGAAAAAAAGCCCTGAAAAATCACAAACGTCAGACGATTGTTCCCACACATTAAATACCGGCCTTTCAAGATCTTGCTGCTCCTCACCAGCCATTGGAGGAGCATCTACAGTACCACAGACATCGGGGCTCCGGGCTTTCCCTGACGAACAGGGCTTCGGTTTTTACCACCCGCTGCACCTGGGCGCCCACTGAATAAAAAAACCCAAAATATTACGTACATCGGACGATTGCTCCCACACCGAAAGTGCCAGCAACACAAGCTCTTGCTGCTCCTCATCGCCCATTCCCAGCGCATCTACAGCACCACAGATATAGGGGCTCTGGGCTTTCCCTGACCAACAGGGCTTCGACGTTTACCACGAGCTGCACCTGGGCGCCCCCTGAAAAAAATCCCCAAAAAAATCACGGAAGTCGCACGATTGCTCCCACACATTAATTGCCATCCAATCAAGCTCTTGCTGCTCCTCACCAGCCATTGGCTGCGCATCTACAGCACCACAGACATCGGGCCTCCGGGCTGTCCCTGAAGAACAGGGCTTCGATGTTTACCACGAGCTGCACCTGGGCGCACACTGAGAAAAAAACCTGAAAAAGCACAAACGTCAGACGATTGCTCCCACACCGAAAGTGCCAGCCTGTCAAGCTCTTGCTGCTCGTCCCCGGCCATTGGCAGCGCATCTACAGCACCACAGACATCGGGGCTCTGGGCTTTCCCTGACCAACAGGGCTTCGACGTTTACCACCCGCTGCACCTGGGCGCCCACTGAAAAAAACCCCGAGAAATCACGAACATCGGGCGATTGCTCCCACACAGAAAGTGCCAGCAACGCAAGCTCTTGCTGCTCCTCACCGCGCATTCCCAGTGCATCTACAGCACCACAGACATCGGGGCTCTGGGCTTTCCCTGACTAACAGGGCTTCGACATTTACCACCAGCTGCACCTGGGCGCCCACTGAAAAAAAACCCCGAAAAATAAAGGACGTCTGAAGATTGCTCCCACACCGAAAGTGCCAGCCTGTCAAGCTCTTGCTGCTCCTCACCGCCCATTCCCAGCACATCTACAGCACCACAGACATCGGGTCTACGGGCTTTCCCTGACTAACAGCACTTCGACGTTTACCACCAGCTGAACATGGGCGCCCACTGAAAAAAAAACCCAAAAAAACACAAACGTCGGACGATTGCTCCCACAACACAAGTGCCAGCCTGTCAAGCTCTTGCTGCTCCTCCCCAGCCATTGGCAACGCATCTACAGCACCACAGACATCGGGGCTCCGGGCTTTCCCTGACGAACAGGGCTTCGACATTTACCACCAGTTGCACCTGGGTGCCCACTGAAAAATAATACCCAAAAGTCACGAACGTTGGACAATTGCTCCCACACCGAAAGTGCCAGCAACACAACCTCTTGCTGCTCCTCACCGCCCATTCCCAGCGCATCTACAGCACCACAGACATCGGGGCTCTGGGCTTTCCCTCACGAAAAGGGCTTCGACATATGAACACCAGCTGCACCTGGGCGCCAACTGAAATAAAACCGCGAAAAATCACGAACATCGGGCTATTGCTCCCACACCGAAAGTGCCAGCCAGTCAAGCTCTTCCTGCTCCTCACCAGCAATTGGAGGCACATCTACAGCACCACAGACATCGGGGCTCCGGGCTTTCCCTGACCAACAGGGCTTCGACTTTTACCACGCGCTGCACCTGAGCGCCCACTGAAAAAAAAACCCCGAGAAATCACGAACATCGGGCGATTGCTCCCACACAGAAAGTGCCAGCAACGCAAGCTCTTGCTGCTCCTCACCGCCCATTCCCAGCGCATCTACAGCACCACAGACATCGGCGCTCCGGGCTTTCCCTGACCAACAGGGCTTCGACATTTACCACCAGCTGCACCTGGGTGTCCATTAAAAAAAATCTCAAAAAATCACGAACATCGGACGATTGCTCCCACACCGAAAGTGCCAGCAACACAAGCTCTTGCTACTCCTCACCGGCCATTGGATGCGCATCTACAGCACCACAGACATCGGGGCTCTGGGCTTTCCCTGACCAATAGGGCTTCGACATTTACCACCAGCTGCACCTGGGTGCTCCCTGAAAAATAAACCCCGAAAAATAAAGGACGTCTGACGATTGCTCCCACACCGAAAGTACTAGCAACTCAAGCTCTTGCTGCTCCTCACTGCCCATTCCCAGCGCATCTACAGCACCACAGACATCGGGGCTACGGGTTTTCCCTGACCAACAGGGCTTAGACAATTACCACCAGCTGAACCTGGGCGCACACTGAAAAAAAACACGAAAAATCACGAACGTCGGACGATTGCTCCCACACCGAAAGTGCCAGCCAGTCAAGCTCTTGCTGCTCCTCACCGTCCATTCCCAGCGCATCTACAGCACCACAGACATCGGGGCTCCGGGCTTTCCCTGACCAACAGGGCTTCGACGTTTACCAGTAGCTGCACCTGGGCGCCCACTGAAAAAAACCCCCGAAAAATCACGAACATCGGACGATTGCTCCCACACCGAAAGTGCCAGCCAGTCAAGCTCTTGCTGATCCTCACCAACCATTGGCAGCGCATCCACAGCACCACAGACATCGGGGCTCCGAGCTTTCCCTGACCAACAGGACTTCGACCTTTACCCCCAGCTGCACCTGGCACACATTGAAAAATATCCCCAGAAATCACGAACGTCGGACGATTACTCCCACACCTTAAGTGCCAGCCTGTCAAGCTCTGGCTGCTACTCACCGGCCATTGGCAGCGCATCTACAGCACCACAGACATCGGGCCTCCGGGCTGTCCCTGAAGAACAGGGCTTCGACATATACCACCAGCTGCACCTGGGCGCACACTGAGAAAATACCCTGAAAAATCACGAACGTCGGATGATTGCTCCCACACCGAAACTGCCAGCAACACAAGCTCTTGTTGGTACTCACCGCCCATTCCCCGCACATCTACAGCACCACAGACATCGGGGCTATGTGCTTTCCCTGACCAACAGGGCTTTGACATTTACCATCAGCTGCACCTGGGAGCCCACTGAAAAAAAACCCCGAAAAATCACAAACATCGGACGATTGCTCCCACACCGAAAGTGCCAGCCTGTCAAGCTCTTGCTGCTCGTCCCCAGCCATTGGCAGCGCATCTACAGCACCACAGACATCGGGGCTCCAGGCTTTCCCTGACCAACAGGGCTTCGACGTTTACCACCAGCTGCACCTGGGTGCCCACTGAAAAAAAAGCCCCAAAAAACACAAACGTCGGACGATTGCTCCCACACATTAATTGCCATCTGGTCAAGCTCTTGCTGCTCCTCACCGGCCACTGGCAGTGCATCTACAGCACCACAGACATTGGGGCTCCGGGCTTTCACTCACGAACAGGGCTTTGACATTTACCACCAGTTGCACCTGGGTGCACTCTGAAAGTAAATCCCCGAAAATTCAAGAACGTCGGACGATTGCTCCCACACCGAAAGTGCCAGCCAGTCACGCTCTTGCTGCTCCTCACCGGCCATTCCCAGCGCATCTACAAAACCACAGACATCGGGGCTCTGGGCTTTTCCTGACCAACAGGGCTTCAACGTTAACCACCAGCTGCACCTGGGTGAGACTGAAAAAATACCCCGAAAAATAACTAAAATCGGACGATTGCTCCCACACCGAAAGTGCCAGCCAGTCAAGCTCTTTCTGCTCCTCCCCGGCCATTGGAGGCGCATCTACAGCACCACACACATCGGGACTCTGGGCTTTCCCTGACCAACATGGCTTCGACATATACCACCAGATGCACCTGGGCGCCCAGTGAAAAAAAACCCAAAAAATCACTAACGTCGGACGATTGCTCCCACACCGAAAGTGCCAGCCTGTTAAGCTCTTGCTGCTCCTCACTGGCCATTGGCAGCGCATCTACAGCACCACAGATATCGGGGCTCCGGTCTTTCCCTGACCAACAGGGCTTTAATATTTACCACCAGCTACACCTGGGCTCCCACTGTAAAAAAACCCCGAAAAATCACGAACGTCGGACCATTGCTCCCACACCGAAAGTGCCAGCCAGTCAGCCTCTTGCTGCTCCTCACCGGCCATTGGCAGCGCATCTACAGCACCACAGATATCAGGGCTGCGGGCTTTCCCTGACCAACAGGGCTTCAAAGTTTACGACCCGCTGCACCTGGGCACACACTGAAAAAAACCCCCGAAATATCACGAACATCAGACGATTGCTCCCACACCAAAAGTGCCATCAACACAAGCTCTTGTTGCTCCTCACCGCCCGTTCCCAGCGCATCTACAGCACCACAGACATCAGGGCTCTGGGCTTTCCCTGACCAACAGGGCTTCGACATATACCACCACCTGCACCTGGGCGCCCACTGAAAAAAACCCCCGAAAAATCACCAACGTCGGACGATTGCTCCCACACCGAAAGTGCCAGCCATTCAAGCTCTTGCTGCTCATCACCGCCCATTGGCAGCGCATCTACAGCACCACAGACATTGGGGCTCCAGGCTTTCCCTAACCAACAGGGCTTCGACATTTACCAGCAGCTGTACCTGTGTGCCCACTGAAAAAAACCCCCGAAAAGTCATCAACATCGGACGATTGCTCCCACACCGAAACTGCCAGCCAGTCAAGCTCTTGCTGCTCCTCACCAGCCATTCCCAGTGCATCTACAGCACCACAGACATCGGGGCTCCGGGCTTTCCCTGACGAACAGGGCTTCGTAGTTTACCACCCGCTGCACCTGGGCGCCCACTGAAAAAAAACCCTGAAAAATCACGAACATCGGACGATTGCTCCCACACCGAAAGTGCCAGCAACACAAGCTCTTACTGCTCCACACCGCCCATTCCCAGTGCATCTACAGCACCACAGACAACGGGGCTCTGGGCTTTCCCTGACGAACAGGGCTTCGACATTTACCACCAGCTGCACCTGGGCGCCCACTGAAAAAAGCCCCGGAGAAATCACGAACATTGGACGATTGCTCCCACACCGAAAGTGCCAGCAACACAAGCTCTTGCTGCTCATCACCGCCAATTCCCAGCGCATCTACAGCACCACAGACAATGGGGCTCCGGGCTTTGCCTGACCAACAGGGCTTCGACATTTACCACCTGCTGCACCTGGGCGCCGCCCACTGAAAAAAATCCCCGAAAAATCACGAACATTGGACGATTGCTCCCACACCGAAAGTGGAAGCCAGTCAAGCTCTTCCTGCTCCTCACCGGACATTGGCAGCGCATCTACAGCACCACAGACATCGGGGCTCCGGGCTTTCCCTGACAAACAGGGCTTCGATGTTTACCACCTGCTGCACCTGGGCGCCCACTGAAAAAATACCCCGAAAAATCACGACCATCGGACGATTGCTCCCACACCGAAAGTGCCAGCCAGTCAAGCTCCTGCTGCTCCTCATGGGCCACTGGCACCCCATCTACAGCACCACAGACATTGGGGCTCCGGGCTTTCCCTGACCAACAGGGCTTCGACGTGTAACACCAGCTGCACCTGGGCACCCACTGAAAAAATACCCCGAAAAATAACGAAAGTCTGACGATTGCTCCGACACCGAAAGTGCCAGAAACAAGCTCTTGCTCCTCCTCGCCGCCCATTCGTAGCGCATCTACAGCATCACAAACATCAGGGCTCCGGGCTTTCCCTGACCAACAGGGATTCGACGTATACCACCCGCTGCACCTGGTTGCCCACTGAAAAAAAACCCCGAAAAATCACGAACATCAGACGATTACTCCCACACCATAAGTGCCATCCAGTCAATCTCTTGCTGCTCCTCACCGCCCATTGGCAGCGCATCTACAGCACCACAGACATCGGGGCTCTTCACTTTCCCTGACGAACAGGGCTTCGATGTTTACCACTCGCTGCACCTGGGCGCCCACTGAAGAAAAACCCCAAAAAATCACGAATGTCGGACGATTGCTCCCACACCGAAAGTGCCAGCAACTCAACCTCTTGCTGCTCCTCAGCGGCCATTGGCAGCGCCTCTACAGCACCACAGACATCGGGGCTCCGGGCTTTCCCTGACCAACAGGGCTTCAACATTTACCACCAGCTGCACATAGGCACCCACTGAAAAAAATCCCCAGAAATCACAAACATCGGACAATTGCTCCCACACCGAAACTGCCAGCAACTCAAGCTCTTGCTGCTCCTCACCGCCCATTCCCAGCGCATCTACAGCACCACAGACATGGGGCTCCGGGCTTTCCCTGACCAGCAGGGCTTCGACGTTTACCACCAGCTGAACCTGGGCGCCCACTGAAAAAAAACCCCGAAAAATCAAGAACATCGGACGATTGCTCCCACACCGAAAGTGCAAGCCTCTCAAGCTGTTGCTGCTCCTCACGGGCCATTGCCAGCGCATCTACAGCACCACAGACATCGGGGCTCCGGGCTTTCCCTGACCAACAGGGCTTTGACATATACCACCAGTTGCACCTGGGCGCCCACTGAAAAAAAACCTTGAAAAATTACGAAGATCGGACGATCGCTCCCACACCAAAAGTGCCAGCCAGTCAACCACTTGCTGCTCCTAACTGGCCATTGGCAGCGCATCTACAGCACCACAGACATCGGGGCTCTGGGCTTTCACTGACGACCAGGGCTTCGACGTTTACCACCCGCTGCACCTGGGCACCCACTGAAAAAAAAACCCGTAAAACCACAAACGTCGGACGATTGCTCCCACACCGAAAGTGTCAGCCTGTTAAGCTCTTGCTGCTCCTCACGGGCCACTGGCAGCGCATCTACAGCACCACAGACATAGGGGGTCCGGGCTTTCCCTCACAAACAGGGCTTTAACAATTACCACCAGCTGCACCTGGGCGCCCACTGAAAAAAAACCCCGAAACATCACCAACGTCGGACGATTGCTCCCACACCAAAAGTGCCAGCCTGTCAAGCTCTTGCTGCTCGTCCCCGGCCACTGGCAGCGCATCTACAGCACCACAGACATCGGGGCTCTGGGCTTTCCCTGACCAAAAGGGCTTCGACATATACCACCAGCTGCACTTGGGTGACTGGAAAAAAACCCCGAAAAATCGCGAACGTTGGACGATTGCTCCCCGTCGTAGTTCAGCCCCAACGGGGACCAGACTACGCAGTCTCTCTCTCACTCCCCCCACCCTCCAAGAGAACAGTAGGAGATTGGACAAACAAAAGAAAACCAGAAAAAAAAACAAACACGCGGGTTGAGATTGAACAAAAAGTAAATTTAACAGCAATGACAGAAGAAAACAAGACAGTGATGGAACACAAATACAGTACAATAGCTCACAACAGATCTCCACATCCAGTCTCTTCCAAGTAGCAGGGGGGCTCCCTTCAGCACCCTCCTCACTTATATACTGAGCATGATGTCAGATGGGATGGAATAGCCCTTTGGCTAATTTGGGTAAATTAATTCCAGCTGTTAGCTAATTACTTAACTATCCCAGCCATAGGGGCTACCAGCTTCAGTTCTCCACCCAGCTCAGGTAAATATTAACTCTATACTGGCCAGAACCAGGACACAGCCGCACAAAAAGTGCGAGCCAGTCAAGCTCTTGCTGCTCCCCACCGGCCATTGGCAGCGCATCTACAGCACCACAGACATCGGGCCTCCAGACATTCCCTGACGAACAGGGCTTCGACATTTACCACCAGCTCCACCTGGACGCCCCTGAAAAAAAATCCCCAGAAATCACAAACGTCGGACGATTGCTCCCACACCGAAAGTGCCAGCATGTCAACATCTTGCTGCTCCTCTCCAGCCATTGGCAGCGCATGTGCAGCACCACAGACATTGGGGCTCCGGGCTTTCCCTGATGATCAGGGCTCCTACCTTTACCACAAGCTGCACCTGTGCGCCCATTGAAAAAAAATCCCAAGAAATCACAAACGTCTGACGATTGCTCCCACACCTTAAGTGCCAGCCTGTCAAGCTCTTGCTGCTCCTCACGGGCCATTGGCAGCGCATCTGGAGCACCACAGACATCGGGGCTCTGGGCTTTCCCTGACCAACAGGGCTTCGATGTTTACCACCCGCTGCACCTGGGCGCCCACTGAAAAAAACCCCCGATAAATCACGAACATCGTACGATTGCTCCCTCATTGAAAGTGCCAGCCAGTAAAACTCTTGCTGCTCCTCACCGGCCATTCCCAGCGCATCTACAGCACCACAGACATCGGGGCTCCTGGCTTTCCCTCACCAACAGGCCTTTTACCTTCACCACCAGCTGCACCTGGGCGCCCACTGAAAAAAACCCCGAAAAATAACAAACGTCGGACGATTGCTCCCACACCGAAAATGCCAGCAACTCAAGCTGTTGCTGCTCCTCACCGCCCATTCCCAGCGCATCTACAGCAGCACAGACATCTAGGCTCCAAGCTTTCCCTGACTAAGAGGACTTAGACGTTTACCACCAGCTGAACATGGGCGCCCACTTAAAAAAAAACCTCAGAAAATCACAAACGTCTAACGATTGCTCCCACACCTTAAGTGCCAGCCTGTCAAGCTCTTGCTGCTCCTCCCCAGCGCTGGCAGCGCATCTACAGAACCACAGACATCGGGGCTCCGGGCTTTCCCTGACCAACAGGGCTTCGATGTTTACCACCCGCTGCACCTGGGCGCCCACTGAAAATAAACCCCGAAAAATCACGAACATCAGACGATTGTTCCATCATTGAAAGGGCCAGCCAGTCAAGCTCTTGCTGCTCCTCACCGGCCATTGCAGGCGGAACTACAGCAACACAGACATCGGGGCTCCAGGCTTTCCCTGACCAACAGGGCTTCGACATCTTCCACCTGCTGCACCTGGGCGCCCACTGAAAAAAACCCCGAAAAATCACGAACATCGGACGATTGCTCCCACACCGAAAGTGCTAGCCAGTCAAGCTCTTGCTGCTCCTCATTGGCCATTGGCAGCGCATCTACAGCACCACAGACATCGGGGCTCCGGGTTTTCCCTGACCAACAGGGCTTCGACATTTACCAGCCGCTGCACCTCAGCGCCCATTGAAAAAAACCCCGAAAAATCAAGAACATCGGACGATTGCTTCCACACCGAAAATGCCAGCCAGTCAAGCTCTTGCTGCTCCTCACCAGCCATTGGCAGCGCATCTACAGCACCACAGACATCAGGACTCCAGGCTTTCCCTGACCAACAGGGCTTCGACATTTACCACCAGCTGCACCTGGGCGCACACTGAAAAAAACACCGAAAAATCACGAACCTCGGACGATTGCTCCCACACCTTAAGTGCCAGCCAGTCAAGCTCTTGCTGCTCCTCACCTCCCATTCCCAGGGCATCTACAGCACCACAGACATCGGGGCTCCGGGCTTTCCCTGACTAACAGGACTTCGACGTTTACCACCAGCTGCACCTGGGCGCCCACTGAAAAAAAACCCTAAAAATGACGAACATCGGACGATTGCTCCCACACCAAAAGTGCCAGCCAGTCAAGCTCTTGCTGCTCATCACCGCCCATTCCCAGCGCATCTACAGCACCACAGACATCGGGGCTCCGGGCTTTCCCTGAAGAACAGGGCTTCGACATTTACCACACGCTGCACTTGGGCACCCACTGAAAAAAAATCCCCAGAAATCACAAACGTCGGGTGATTGATCCCACACCTTAAGTGCCAGGTAGTCACGCTCTTGATGCACCTCAGCGGCCATTGGCAGTGCATCTGCAGCACCACAGACATCGGGGCTCCGCGCTTTCCCTGACCAACATGGCTTCGACATTTACCACCAGCTGCACCTGGGCGCCCACTGAAAAAAGCCCCGAAAAATCAAGAACATCGGACGATTGCTTCCACACCGAAAGTGCCAGCCTGTCAAGCTCTTGCTGCTCCTCACCAGCCATTGGCAGCGCATCTACAGCACCACAAACATCGGGGCTCCAGGCTTTCCCTGACCAACAGGGCTTCGACATTTACCACCCACTGCACCTGGGCGCCAACTGAAAAAAATACCAAAAAACCACGAACATCGGACGATTGCTCCCACACCGAAAGTGCCAGCCAGTCAAGCTCTTGCTGCTCCTCACCAGCCATTAGCAGCGCATCTACAGCACCACAGACATCGGGGCTCTGGGCTTTTCCTGACCAACAGAGCTTTGACATTACCACCCGCTGCACCTGCGCAACCACTGAAAAAATCCCCAGAAATCACAAACGTCGGACGATTGATCCCACACCGAAAGTGCCAGCAACTCAAGCTCTTGCTACTCCTCACCGCCCATTCCCAGCGCATCTACAGCAGCACAGACATCAGGGCTCTGGGCTTTCCCTGACGAACAGGGCTTCGACATATACCACCAGTTGAACCTGGGCGCACACTGAGAAAAACCCCGAAAAATCACAAACGTCGGACGATTGCTCCCACACCGAAAGTGCCAGCCAGTCAAGCTCTTGCTGCTCCTCACCGCCCATTCCCAGCGCATCTACAGCACCACAGACATCGGGGCTCTGGGCTTTCCCTGACCAACAGGGCTTCGACGTTTACCACCCACTTCACCTGGGCACCCACTGAAAAAAATCCCTAGAAATCACGAACGTCGGACGATTGCTCCCACACCGAAAATGCCAGCCAGTCAAGCTCTTGCTGCTCCTCATGGGCCATTGGCAGCGCATGTACAGCACCACAGACATCGGGGCTCCGGGCTTTCCCTGACTAACAGGGCTTCAACATTTAACAACAGCTGCAGCTGGGCACCCACTGAAAAAAACACCCGAAAAATCACGAACATCGGACGATTGCTCCCACACCGGAAGTGCCAGCCAGTCAGGCTCTTGCTGCACCTCACCGCCCATTGGCAGCGCATCTACAGCACCACAGACATCGGGGCTCTTCACTTTCCCTGACGAACAGGGCTTCGATGTTTACCACTCGCTGCACCTGGGCGCCCACTGAAGAAAAACCCCAAAAAATCACGAATGTCGGACGATTGCTCCCACACCGAAAGTGCCAGCAACTCAACCTCTTGCTGCTCCTCAGCGGCCATTGGCAGCGCCTCTACAGCACCACAGACATCGGGGCTCCGGGCTTTCCCTGACCAACAGGGCTTCAACATTTACCACCAGCTGCACATAGGCACCCACTGAAAAAAATCCCCAGAAATCACAAACATCGGACAATTGCTCCCACACCGAAACTGCCAGCAACTCAAGCTCTTGCTGCTCCTCACCGCCCATTCCCAGCGCATCTACAGCACCACAGACATTGGGGCTCCGGGCTTTCCCTGATGATCAGGGCTCCTACCTTTACCACAAGCTGCACCTGTGCGCCCATTGAAAAAAAATCCCAAGAAATCACAAACGTCTGACGATTGCTCCCACACCTTAAGTGCCAGCCTGTCAAGCTCTTGCTGCTCCTCACGGGCCATTGGCAGCGCATCTGGAGCACCACAGACATCGGGGCTCTGGGCTTTCCCTGACCAACAGGGCTTCGATGTTTACCACCCGCTGCACCTGGGCGCCCACTGAAAAAAACCCCCGATAAATCACGAACATCGTACGATTGCTCCCTCATTGAAAGTGCCAGCCAGTAAAACTCTTGCTGCTCCTCACCGGCCATTCCCAGCGCATCTACAGCACCACAGACATCGGGGCTCCTGGCTTTCCCTCACCAACAGGCCTTTTACCTTCACCACCAGCTGCACCTGGGCGCCCACTGAAAAAAACCCCGAAAAATAACAAACGTCGGACGATTGCTCCCACACCGAAAATGCCAGCAACTCAAGCTGTTGCTGCTCCTCACCGCCCATTCCCAGCGCATCTACAGCAGCACAGACATCTAGGCTCCAAGCTTTCCCTGACTAAGAGGACTTAGACGTTTACCACCAGCTGAACATGGGCGCCCACTTAAAAAAAAACCTCAGAAAATCACAAACGTCTAACGATTGCTCCCACACCTTAAGTGCCAGCCTGTCAAGCTCTTGCTGCTCCTCCCCAGCGCTGGCAGCGCATCTACAGAACCACAGACATCGGGGCTCCGGGCTTTCCCTGACCAACAGGGCTTCGATGTTTACCACCCGCTGCACCTGGGCGCCCACTGAAAATAAACCCCGAAAAATCACGAACATCAGACGATTTTTCCATCATTGAAAGGGCCAGCCAGTCAAGCTCTTGCTGCTCCTCACCGGCCATTGCAGGCGGAACTACAGCAACACAGACATCGGGGCTCCAGGCTTTCCCTGACCAACAGGGCTTCGACATCTTCCACCTGCTGCACCTGGGCGCCCACTGAAAAAAACCCCGAAAAATCACGAACATCGGACGATTGCTCCCACACCGAAAGTGCTAGCCAGTCAAGCTCTTGCTGCTCCTCATTGGCCATTGGCAGCGCATCTACAGCACCACAGACATCGGGGCTCCGGGTTTTCCCTGACCAACAGGGCTTCGACATTTACCAGCCGCTGCACCTGGGCACCCACTGAAAAAAAATCCCCAGAAATCACAAACGTCGGGTGATTGATCCCACACCTTAAGTGCCAGGTAGTCACGCTCTTGATGCACCTCAGCGGCCATTGGCAGTGCATCTGCAGCACCACAGACATCGGGGCTCCGCGCTTTCCCTGACCAACATGGCTTCGACATTTACCAGCCGCTGCACCTCAGCGCCCATTGAAAAAAACCCCGAAAAATCAAGAACATCGGACGATTGCTTCCACACCGAAAATGCCAGCCAGTCAAGCTCTTGCTGCTCCTCACCAGCCATTGGCAGCGCATCTACAGCACCACAGACATCAGGACTCCAGGCTTTCCCTGACCAACAGGGCTTCGACATTTACCACCAGCTGCACCTGGGCGCACACTGAAAAAAACACCGAAAAATCACGAACCTCGGACGATTGCTCCCACACCTTAAGTGCCAGCCAGTCAAGCTCTTGCTGCTCCTCACCTCCCATTCCCAGGGCATCTACAGCACCACAGACATCGGGGCTCCGGGCTTTCCCTGACTAACAGGACTTCGACGTTTACCACCAGCTGCACCTGGGCGCCCACTGAAAAAAAACCCTAAAAATGACGAACATCGGGCGATTGCTCCCACACCAAAAGTGCCAGCCAGTCAAGCTCTTGCTGCTCATCACCGCCCATTCCCAGCGCATCTACAGCACCACAGACATCGGGGCTCCGGGCTTTCCCTGAAGAACAGGGCTTCGACATTTACCACACGCTGCACTTGGGCACCCACTGAAAAAAAATCCCCAGAAATCACAAACGTCGGGTGATTGATCCCACACCTTAAGTGCCAGGTAGTCACGCTCTTGATGCACCTCAGCGGCCATTGGCAGTGCATCTGCAGCACCACAGACATCGGGGCTCCGCGCTTTCCCTGACCAACATGGCTTCGACATTTACCACCAGCTGCACCTGGGCGCCCACTGAAAAAAGCCCCGAAAAATCAAGAACATCGGACGATTGCTTCCACACCGAAAGTGCCAGCCTGTCAAGCTCTTGCTGCTCCTCACCAGCCATTGGCAGCGCATCTACAGCACCACAAACATCGGGGCTCCAGGCTTTCCCTGACCAACAGGGCTTCGACATTTACCACCCACTGCACCTGGGCGCCAACTGAAAAAAATACCAAAAAACCACGAACATCGGACGATTGCTCCCACACCGAAAATGCCAGCCAGTCAAGCTCTTGCTGCTCCTCACCAGCCATTAGCAGCGCATCTACAGCACCACAGACATCGGGGCTCTGGGCTTTTCCTGACCAACAGAGCTTTGACATTACCACCCGCTGCACCTGCGCAACCACTGAAAAAATCCCCAGAAATCACAAACGTCGGACGATTGATCCCACACCGAAAGTGCCAGCAACTCAAGCTCTTGCTACTCCTCACCGCCCATTCCCAGCGCATCTACAGCAGCACAGACATCAGGGCTCTGGGCTTTCCCTGACGAACAGGGCTTCGACATATACCACCAGTTGAACCTGGGCGCACACTGAGAAAAACCCCGAAAAATCACAAACGTCGGACGATTGCTCCCACACCGAAAGTGCCAGCCAGTCAAGCTCTTGCTGCTCCTCACCGCCCATTCCCAGCGCATCTACAGCACCACAGACATCGGGGCTCTGGGCTTTCCCTGACCAACAGGGCTTCGACGTTTACCACCCACTTCACCTGGGCACCCACTGAAAAAAATCCCTAGAAATCACGAACGTCGGACGGTTGCTCCGACACCGAAAATGCCAGCCAGTCAAGCTCTTGCTGCTCCTCATGGGCCATTGGCAGCGCATGTACAGCACCACAGACATCGGGGCTCCGGGCTTTCCCTGACTAACAGGGCTTCAACATTTAACAACAGCTGCAGCTGGGCACCCACTGAAAAAAACACCCGAAAAATCACGAACATCGGACGATTGCTCCCACACCGGAAGTGCCAGCCAGTCAGGCTCTTGCTGCACCTCAACGGCAATTGGCAGCGCATCTACAGCACCACAGACATCGGGGCTCCGGGCTTTCCCTGACGAACAGGGCTTAGACAATTACCACCAGCTGAACCTGGGCGCCCACTGAAAAAAAACACCCACAATCAGAAACGTCGGACGATTGCTCCCACACCGAAAGTGCCAGTCAGTCAAGCTCTTGCTGCTCCTGACCGGCCATTGGCAGAGCATCTACAGCACCATAGATATAGGGGCTCGGGGCTTTCCCAGACCAACAGGGCTTCGATGTTTAGCACCCGATGCACCTGGGCTCCCACTGAAAAAACCCCCGAAAAATCACGAACATCGGACGATTGCTCCCACACCAAAAGGGCCAGCAATACAAGCACTTGTTGCTCCTCACCGCCCATTCCCAGCGCATCTACAGCACCACAGACATCGGCACTCTGGGCTTTCCCAGAAAAACAGGGCTTCGACGTTTACCACCAGCTGCACATGGGCGCCCACTTAAAGTAAAACCCCGAAAAATCACGAACATCGGACGATTGCTCCCACTCTGAAAATGCCAGCCAGCGAAGCTCTTGCTGCTCCTAACCACCCGTTTGCCGCGCATATACAGCACCACAGACATCGCGGCTCTGGGCTTTCCCTGACCAACAGCGTTTCTACATACACCACCAGCTGCACCTGGGCGCCCACTGAAAAATAACCCCGAAAAATCACAAACGTTGGACGATTGCTCCCACACCGAAAGTGCCAGCAAGTCAAGCTCTTGCTGCTCTTCACCGCCCATTCCCAGCGCATCTACAGCACCACAGACATCGGGGCTCCGGGCGTTCCCTGACTAACAGAACTTCGACGTTTAGCACGAGCTGAACATGGGCGCCCACTGAAAAAAAAACCGAAAAATCACGAACATCTGACGATTGCTCCCACTCCGAAAGTGCCAGCCAGTCAAGCTCTTGCTGCTCCTCACCGGCCATTGGCAGCGCATCTACAGCACCACAGACATCGGGGCTCTGGCTTTCCCTGACCAACAGGGCTTCGACGTTTAGCACCAGCTGCACCTGGGCGCCCACTGAAAAAAAATTCCCCCAAAATGAGGAACATCGGACGATTGCTCCCACTCCGAAAGTGCCAGCCTGTCAAGCTCTAGCTGCTCCTCACCAGCCATTCCCAGCGCATCTACAGCACCACAGACATCGGGGCTCTGGGCTTTCCCTGACCCATAGGGCTTCAATGTTTACCAGCAGCTGCACCTGGGTGCCCACTGAAAACAAATCCCCAAAAATCACGAACCTTGGACGACTGCTCCCCGTCGTAGTTCAGCCCCAACAGGGACCAGACTACGCAGTCTCTCTCTCACTCCCCCCACTCTCCGAGAGAATAGGAGGAGATTTGATAAAGAAAAGAAAACCAGAAAAAAATCAAACACGCAGGTTGAGATTGCACAAAAAGTAAATTGAACAGTAATGACAGAAGAAAACAAGACAGTGATGGAACACAAATACAGTACAATACTCACAACAGATCTCCACATCCAGTCTCTTCCAAGTAGCAGGGGGCCTCCCTTCAGCACCCTCCTCACTTATATACTGAGCACAATATCAGAGGGCATGGAATAGCCCTTTGGCTAATTTGGGTAAATTAACGCCAGCTGTTAGCTAATAAGTTAACTATCCCAGCCATAGGGGCTACCAGCTTCAGTTCTCCACCCAGCTCAGGTAAATATTAACTCTATCCTAGCCAGAACCAGGACACTCCGACACCGAAAGTACCAGCCAGTCAAACTCTTGCTGCTCCTCACGGGCCATTGGCAGCGCATCTACAGCACCACAGACATCGGTGCTCCGGGCTTTCCCTGACCAACAGGGCTTCGACGTTTACCACCCGATACACCTCGGCTCCCACCAAAAAAAAACCCCGAAAAATCACGAACATCAGATGATTGCTCCCACACCGAAAGTGCCAGCCAGTCAAGCTCTTGTTGCTCCTCACCACCCATTCCCAGCGCATCTACAGCACCACAGACATCGGGGCTCCGGGCTTTCCCTGACCAACAGGGCTTCGACGTTTACCACCAGCTGCACCTGGGCGCCCAGTCGAGAAAATCCCCGAAAAATCACTAACGTCGGACGATTGCTCCCACACCGAAAGTGCCAGCCAGTCAAGCTCTTGCTGCTCCTCACCGGCCATTGCCAGCGCATCTACAGGACCACAGACATCGGGGCTCTGGGCTTTTTCTGACCAACAGAGCTTCGACGTTTACCACCCGCTGCACCTGCGCAACCACTGAAAAAAATCCCCAGAAATCACAAACGTCGGACGATTGCTCCCACACCTTAAGTGCCAGCCTGTCAAGCTCTTGCTGCTCCTCATGGGCCATTGGCAGCGCATCTACAGCACCACAGTCATCAAGGCTCTGGGCTTTTCCTGACCAACAGGGCTTCGATATTTACCACCAGCGGTACCTGGGCGCACACTGAAATAAACCCCGAAAAATAACGAACATCGGACGATTGCTCCCACACCGGAAGTGCCAGCACGTCAAGCTCTTGCTGCTCCTCACCAGTCATTGGCAGCGCATCTACAGCACCACAGACATCGGGGCTCCGGGCTTTCTCTGACCAACAGGGCTTCGACATTTACCACCAGCTACACCTGGGCACCCACTGAAAAAAAACCTTGAAAAATCACGAACATCGGACAATTCCTCCCACACCGAAAGTGCCAGCAACACAAGCTCTTCCTGCTCCTCACTGCCCATTCCCAGCGCATCTACAGCACCACAGACATTGGGGCTCTGGGCTTTCCCTGATGAACAGGGCTTCGACGTTTACCACCAGCTGAACCTGGGCACCCACTGAAAAAAAACCTTGAAAAATCACGAAGATCGGACGATTGCTCCCACACCGAAAGTGCCAGCAACTCAAGCTCTTGCTGCTCCTCACTGCCCATTCCCAGCGCATCTACAGCGCCACAGACATCGGGGCTCCGGGCTTTCCCTGACCAACAGGGCTTACACAATTACCACCAGCTGAACCTGGGTGCTCCCTGAAAAAAAATCTCCAAAAATCATTAACGTCGGACGATTGCTCCCACACCGAAAGTGCCAGCAACACAAGCTCTTGCTGCTCATCACCGCCCATTCCCAGCGCATATACAGCACCACAGACATCGGGGCTCTGGGTTTTCCCTGAAGAACAGGGCTTCGACATTTACCACCAGCTGCACCTGGGCGCCCACTGAAAAAAAACCCCCTAAAAATCACGAACATCAGACTATTGCTCCCTCATTGAAAGTGCCAGACACTCAAGCACTTGCTGCTCGTCCCCGGCCATTGGCAGCCCATCTACAGCACCACAGACATCGGGGCTCTGGGCTTTCCCTGACCAACAGGGCTTCGACATTTACCACCAGCTGCACCTGGGCGCCCACTGAAAGTAAAATCCCAAAAAATGACAAACGTTGGATGATTGCTCCCACAACTAAAGTGCCAGCCAGTTAAGCTCTTGCTGCTCCCTCACCAGCCATTGGCAGCGCATCTACAGCACCACAGACATCGGGGCTCTGGGCTTTCCCTGACCTACAGGGCGTCGATGTTTACCACCAGCTGCACCTGGGCGCCCACTGAAAAGAAAACCCTGAAAAATCACGAACATCGGATGATTGCTCCCACACCGAAAGTGCCAGCCAGTCAAGCTCTTGCTGCTTCTCACTAGCCATTCCCAGCGCATCTACAGCACCACAGACATCTGGGCTCTGGGCTTTCGCTGACCAACAGGGCTTCGACATATACCACCCGCTGCACCTGGGCGCCCACTGAAAGTAAAATCCCAAAAAATTACGAACGTCGGATAATTGCTCCAACACAGAAAGTGCCAGGCAGTCAATCTCGTGCTGCTCCACACCGGCAATTGGCAGCGCATCTACAGCACCACACACATCGGGGCTCCGGGCTTTCCCCGACGAACAGGGCTTCAACGTTTACCACCCGCTGAACCTGGGCGCCCACTGAAAAAAACCCCCGAAAAATCACGAACGTCGGACGATTGCTCCCACACCGAAAGTGCAAGCCAGTCAAGCTCTTGTTGCTCCTCACCACCCATTCCCAGTGCATCTACAGCACCACAGACATCAGGGCTCCCTGCTTTCCCTGACCAACTGGACTTCGACGTTTACCACCAGCTGCACCTGGGCGCCCACTGAAAAAAACACCCTGAAAAATCACAAACGTCGGACGATTGCTCCAACACCGAAAGTGCCAGCCAGTCAAGCTCTTGCTGCTCTTCACCGCCCATTCCCAGCGCATCTACAGCACCACAGACATTGGGGCTCCGGACTTTCCCTGACAAACAGGGCTTCGACATTTACCACCAGCTGCACCTGGGCGACCACTGAAAAAAACCCCCGAAAAATAACGAACGTCGGACGATTGCTCCCACACCGAAAGTGCTAGCAACTCAAGCTCTTGCTGCTCCTCACTGACCATTCCCAGCGCATCTACAGCACCACAGACATCGGAGCTACGGGTTTTCCCTGACCAACACGGCTTAGACAATTACCACCAGCTGAACCTGGGCGCACACTGAAAAAAACCCCGAAAAATGACCAACGTCGGACGATTACTCCCACACCGAAAGTGCCAGCCAGTCAAGCTCTTGCTGCTCCTCCCCAGCCATTGGCAGCGCATCTACAGCACCACAGACATCGGGGCTCTGGGCTTTCCCTTACAAACAGGGCTTCGACATTTACCACCAGCTGCACCTGGGCGCCCACTGAAAAAAAACCCCGAAAAATAACCAACGTCGGACGATTACTCCCACACCGAAAGTGCCAGCCTGTCAAGCTCTTGCTGCTCCTCACCGGCCATTGGCAGCGCATCTACAGCACCACAGACATCGGGGCTCTGGGCTTTCCCTGACTGTCGTGGTTTTGTTTAGTGAGGGGGGGCCTAAGGTGGTAGCTTCTGTAGGAAACTGCTAGAAGTCGCTCCCCTTTGTTCAGGGGACTTGGCCAGGCCTAGGGCGGACCCGCTGCTGGCCAAGGCCGAGCCGATTGGTAGCAGAATGTCTCGTGATAACGCCTCTGCGATAACGTATTTAAGAATGGGAAAACAGAAAAAAAGAGAGAGGAGAGAAGATGTGAAGAAGCTGAGCAGGGGCAGAGGCGCAGAGGGGGAGGTGCACGCCTATGGGCCTTGCAGGCCTCACCCTCTGGCCTCTCGCCAGGCGGCCGACTGGGCCCAACTCGGTCCGGCCCGGCTGCAAGAAGTGGAGAGGAGATGAGAAGTGAATGAGATGTGATGTAAAAAGGATCCTGAGAGACATCTACCAGCCTGTTGTGAGGAACGGCTGCAGACGCCAAGGTCAGTTCAGAAGGAGGGGGAGGAGTAATGCGGCTCCTGGCCAAGATTCCCCTGCAGCCTGTGGTGACGACCATGGTGGAGCAGGTTGTCCCCCTGCAGCCCATGGAGGCCCACGGAGGAGCAGAGATCCACTTGGAGCCCGTGAAGGACCCCGTACCGGGGGAGGTGGATGCCTGAAGGCAGCTGTGGCCCGTGGAGGGCCCGCTGGGACAGCTGTTCTGGAGAGACTGCACCCGTGGAAAAGATGACCCACGCCAGAGCAGTTCCACGAAGGACTGTGGCCCGTGGGAGGGACCCCACAATGGAGCAGGGGAGGAATGTGAGGAGTTCTTCCCCCGACCATGAAGCAGCGGTGTAAAACAACATATGATGAACTGACTGCAACCCCCATTCCCTCTTCCCCCCTGTGCCGCTCGGGGGGGGGAGGTAGTAGAGATAATGTTAAGCTTGGGAAGAGGGAGGGGTGGATGGAGGTTATCTTGTTCCCTGTCTCATTACCCTGCTGTTTGTAGTAATAAATGAATAGTTTTCCCCAAGTCGAGTCTGTTTTGCCCGTGACGGTAACTTTAAGGATTTCTCCCTGTCCTTATCTCAAACCTCGAGCCGTTTTTCCTTATATTTTCTCTCCCTGTTTTTCTCGGAGTGTGGGGGGAGTGAGAGAGAGACTGCGTAGTCTCACTGCGCATCTACAGCACCACAGACATCGGGGCTCCGGGCTTTCCCTGACAAACAGGGCTTCGACATTTACCACCAGCTGCACCTGGGCGACCACTGAAAAAAACCCCCGAAAAATAAGGAACGTCGGACGATTGCTCCCACACCGGAAGTGCTAGCAACTCAAGCTCTTGCTGCTCCTCACTGACCATTCCCAGCGCATCTACAGCACCACAGACATCGGAGCTACGGGTTTTCCCTGACCAACACGGCTTAGACAATTACCACCAGCTGAACCTGGGCGCACACTGAAAAAAAACCCCGAAAAATGACGAACGTCGGACGATTACTCCCACACCGAAAGTGCCAGCCAGGCAAGCTCTTGCTGCTCCTCCGCAGCCATTGGCAGCGCATCTACAGCACCACAGACATCGGGGCTCTGGGCTTTCCCTTACAAACAGGGCTTCGACATTTACCACCAGCTGCACCTGGGCGCCCACTGAAAAAAAACCCCGAAAAATAACCAACGTCGGACGATTGCTCCCACACCGAAAGTGCCAGCCTGTCAAGCTCTTGCTGCTCCTCACCGGCCATTGGCAGCGCATCTACAGCACCACAGACATCGGGGCTCTGGGCTTTCCCTGACCAACAGGGCTTCGACATTTACCACCCGCTGCATCTGGGCGCCCACTGAAAAAAACCCCCGAAAAATCACGAACATCGGACGATTGCTCCCTCATTGAAAGTGCCAGCCAGTCAAGCTCTTGCTGCACCTCAAAGGCCATTGGCAGCGCATCTACAGCACCACAGACATCAGGGCTCCGGGCTTTCCCTGACCAACAGGGCTTCAACATATACCACCAGCTGCACCTGGGCGCCCACTGAAAAAAACCCTGAAAAATCACGATCATCGGCGATTGCTCCCACACCGAAAGTGCCAGCCTGTCAAGCTCTTGCTGCTCCTCACCGGCCATTCCCAGCACATCTACAGCACCACAGACATCGGGGCTCTGGGCTTTCCCTGACCAACAGGGCTTCGACATATACCACCAGCTGCACTTGGGCGCCCACGGAAAAATAAACGCCGAAAAATCACAAACATCGGACGATTGCTCCCACACCGAAAGTGCCAGCCAGTCAAGCTCTTGATGCCCCTCACCGGACATTCTTAGCACATCTACAGCACGACAGACAACGGGGCTCCAGGCTTTCCCTGACCAACAGGGCTTCGACGTTTACCACACGCTGCACCTGGGCACCCACTGAAAAAAAACCCCAAAAAATCAAGAAGGTCGGACGATTGCTCCAACACCGAAAGTGCCAGCCAGTCAAGCTCTTGCTGCTCCTCACCAGCCATTGGCAGCGTATCTACAGCACCACAGACATCGGGGCTCCGGGCTTTCCCTGACCAACAGGGCGTCGATGTTTACCACCAGCTGCCCTGGGCGCCCACTTAAATATAATCGCGAAAAATCACAAACGTTAGATGATTGCTCCCACACCTAAAGTGCCAGCCAGTCAAGCTCTTGCTGCTCCTCACCGCCATTGGCAGCGCAGCTACAGCACCACAGACATCGGGGCTCTGGCTTTCCCTGACCCATAGGGCTTCGATGTTTACCAGCAGCTGCACCTGGGTGCCCACTGAAAACAAATCCCCAAAAATCACGAACGTTGGACGACTGCTCCCCGTCGTAGTTCAGCCCCAACGGGGACCAGACTACGCAGTCTCTCTCTCACTCCCCCCACTCTCCGAGAGAATAGGAGGAGATTTGATAAAGAAAAGAAAACCAGAAAAAAATCAAACACGCAGGTTGAGATTGAACAAAAAGTAAATTTAACAGTAATGACAGAAGAAAACAAGACAGTGATGGAACACAAATACAGTACAATAGCTCACAACAGATCTCCACATCCAGTCTCTTCCAAGTAGCAGGCGGCCTCCCTTCAGCACCCTCCTCACTTATATACTGAGCACGATATCAGAGGGGATGGAATAGCCCTTTGCCTAATTTGGGTAAATTAACACCAGCTGTTAGCTAATTAGTTAACTATCCCAGCCATAGGGGCTACCAGCTTCAGTTCTCCACCCAGCTCAGGTAAATATTAACTCTATCCTGGCCGGAAGCAGGACACTCCGACACCGAAAGTACCAGCCAGTCAAGGTCTTGCTGCTCCTCACGGGCCATTGGCAGCGCATCTACAGCACCACAGACATCGGGGCTCCGGGCTGTCCCTGAAGAACAGGGCTTCGACGTTTAACACCAGCTCCACATTGGCGCCCAGTAAAAGTAAAATCCCCAAAAATCACGAACGTCGGACGATTGCTCCCGCACCGAAAGTGCCAGCCTGTCAAACTCTTGCTGCTCCTCCCCAGCCACTGGCAGCGCATCTACAGCATCACAGACATCGGGGCTCTGGGCTTTCCCTGACCAACAGGGCTTCGACATTTACCACCAGCTGAACCTGGGCGCACACTGAAAAAAACCCTGAAAAATCACGAAAATCGGACGATTTCTCCCACACCTTAAATTCCAGCCTGTCAAGCTATTGCTGCTCCTCACCGCCCATTCCCAGCACATCTACAGCACCACAGACATCGGGGCTCCAGGCTTCACCTGACCAACTGGGCTTCGACATATACCACCAGTTGCACCTGGGCGCACACTGAAAAAAAACCCCGAAAAGTCACGAATATCGGACGATTGCTCCCACACCGAAAGTGCCAGCAACACAAGCTCTTGCTGCTCCTCCCCGGCCATTGGCAGCGCATCTACAGCACCACAGACATCGGTGCTCCAGGCTTTCCCTGACCAACAGGGCTTCGACGATTACCACCCGCTGCACCTGGGCGCCCACTGAAAAAAAAATCCCCAGAAATCACGATCGTCGGATGATTGCTCCACACCGAAAGTGCCAGCCAGTCAAGCTCTTGCTGCTCCTCATGGGCCATTGGTAGCGCATCTATAGCACCACAGACATCGGGGCTCTGGGCTTTCCCTGACGAACAGGGCTTCGACATTTACCACCAGCTGCACCTGGGCGCCCACTGGAAAAAAACCCCAAAAAAATCACGAACGTCGGACAATTGCTCCCACACCGAAAGTGCCAGCAACTCAAGCTCTTGCTGCTCCTCACCGCCCATTCCCAGCGCATCTACAGCACGACAGACATCGGGGCTCCGGGCTTTCCCTGACTGACAGGACTTAGACGTTTACCACCAGCTGAACATGGGCGCCCACTGAAAAAAAAACCCAATAAAACACAAACGTCAGACGATTGCTCCCACACCGAAAGCGCCAGCCTGTCAAGCTCTTGCTGCTCCTCCCCGGCCATTGGCAACGCATCTACAGCACCACAGACATCGGGGCTCCGAGCTTTCCCTGACCAACAGGGCTTCGACATTTAGCAGCAGCTGCAATTGGGCGCCCACTGAAAAAAAACCCCGAAAAATCACAAACGTCGGACGATTGCTCCCACACCGAAAGTGCCAGCCAGTCAAGCTCTTGCTGCTCCTCAGCGGCCATTGGCAGCGCATCTACAGCACCACAGACATCGGGGCTCCGGGCTTTCCCTGACCAACAGGGCTTCGACATTTAGCAGCAGCTGCAATTGGGCGCCCACTGAAAAAAAACCCCGAAAAATCAAGGTCGGACGATTGCTCCAACACCGAAAGTGCCAGCCAGTCAAGCTCTTGCTGCTCCTCACCAGCCATTGGCAGCGTATCTACAGCACCACAGACATCGGGGCTCCGGGCTTTCCCTGACCAACAGGGCGTCGATGTTTACCACCAGCTGCCCTGGGCGCCCACTTAAATATAATCGCGAAAAATCACAAACGTTAGATGATTGCTCCCACACCTAAAGTGCCAGCCAGTCAAGCTCTTGCTGCTCCTCACCGCCATTGGCAGCGCAGCTACAGCACCACAGACATCGGGGCTCTGGCTTTCCCTGACCCATAGGGCTTCGATGTTTACCAGCAGCTGCACCTGGGTGCCCACTGAAAACAAATCCCCAAAAATCACGAACGTTGGACGACTGCTCCCCGTCGTAGTTCAGCCCCAACGGGGACCAGACTACGCAGTCTCTCTCTCACTCCCCCCACTCTCCGAGAGAATAGGAGGAGATTTGATAAAGAAAAGAAAACCAGAAAAAAATCAAACACGCAGGTTGAGATTGAACAAAAAGTAAATTTAACAGTAATGACAGAAGAAAACAAGACAGTGATGGAACACAAATACAGTACAATAGCTCACAACAGATCTCCACATCCAGTCTCTTCCAAGTAGCAGGCGGCCTCCCTTCAGCACCCTCCTCACTTATATACTGAGCACGATATCAGAGGGGATGGAATAGCCCTTTGCCTAATTTGGGTAAATTAACACCAGCTGTTAGCTAATTAGTTAACTATCCCAGCCATAGGGGCTACCAGCTTCAGTTCTCCACCCAGCTCAGGTAAATATTAACTCTATCCTGGCCGGAAGCAGGACACTCCGACACCGAAAGTACCAGCCAGTCAAGGTCTTGCTGCTCCTCACGGGCCATTGGCAGCGCATCTACAGCACCACAGACATCGGGGCTCCGGGCTGTCCCTGAAGAACAGGGCTTCGACGTTTAACACCAGCTCCACATTGGCGCCCAGTAAAAGTAAAATCCCCAAAAATCACGAACGTCGGACGATTGCTCCCGCACCGAAAGTGCCAGCCTGTCAAACTCTTGCTGCTCCTCCCCAGCCACTGGCAGCGCATCTACAGCATCACAGACATCGGGGCTCTGGGCTTTCCCTGACCAACAGGTCTTCGACATTTACCACCAGCTGAACCTGGGCGCACACTGAAAAAAACCCTGAAAAATCACGACCATCGGACGATTTCTCCCACACCTTAAATTCCAGCCTGTCAAGCTATTGCTGCTCCTCACCGCCCATTCCCAGCACATCTACAGCACCACAGACATCGGGGCTCCAGGCTTCACCTGACCAACTGGGCTTCGACATATACCACCAGTTGCACCTGGGCGCACACTGAAAAAAAACCCCGAAAAGTCACGAATATCGGACGATTGCTCCCACACCGAAAGTGCCAGCAACACAACCTCTTGCTGCTCCTCCCCGGCCATTGGCAGCGCATCTACAGCACCACAGACATCGGTGCTCCAGGCTTTCCCTGACCAACAGGGCTTCGACGATTACCACCCGCTGCACCTGGGCGCCCACTGAAAAAAATATCCCCAGAAATCACGATCGTCGGATGATTGCTCCACACCGAAAGTGCCAGCCAGTCAAGCTCTTGCTGCTCCTCATGGGCCATTGGTAGCGCATCTATAGCACCACAGACATCGGGGCTCTGGGCTTTCCCTGACGAACAGGGCTTCGACATTTACCACCAGCTGCACCTGGGCGCCCACTGGAAAAAAACCCCAAAAAAATCACGAACGTCGGACAATTGCTCCCACACCGAAAGTGCCAGCAACTCAAGCTCTTGCTGCTCCTCACCGCCCATTCCCAGCGCATCTACAGCACGACAGACATCGGGGCTCCGGGCTTTCCCTGACTGACAGGACTTAGACGTTTACCACCAGCTGAACATGGGCGCCCACTGAAAAAAAAACCCAATAAAACACAAACGTCAGACGATTGCTCCCACACCGAAAGCGCCAGCCTGTCAAGCTCTTGCTGCTCCTCCCCGGCCATTGGCAGTGCATCTACAGCACCACAGACATCGGGGCTCCGGGCTTTCCCTGACCAACAGGGCTTCGACATTTAGCAGCAGCTGCAATTGGGCGCCCACTGAAAAAAAACCCCGAAAAATCACAAACGTCGGACGATTGCTCCCACACCGAAAGTGCCAGCCAGTCAAGCTCTTGCTGCTCCTCAGCGGCCATTGGCAGCGCATCTACAGCACCACAGACATCGGGGCTCCGGGCTTTCCCTGACCAACAGGGCTTCGACATTTAGCAGCAGCTGCAATTGGGCGCCCACTGAAAAAAAACCCCGAAAAATCACGAGCATCGGACGATTGCTCCCACACCGAAAGTGCCAGCCAGTCAAGCTCTTGCTGCTCATCAGCGGCCATTGGCAGCGCATCTACAGCACCACAGACATTGGGGCTCTGGGCTTTCCCTGACCAACTGGACTTCGACGTTTACCACCAGCTGCACCTGGGTGCCCACTGAAATAAAACCCCGAAAAATCACAAACATCGGACGATTGCTCCAACACTGAAAGTGCCAGCCTGTCAAGCTCTTGCTGCTCTTCACCGCCCATTCCCAGCGCATCTACAGCACCACAGACATTGGGGCTCCGGACTTTCCCTGACAAACAGGGCTTCGACATTTACCACCAGCTGCACCTGGGCGACAACTGAAAAAAACCTCCGAAAAATAACGAACGTCGGACGATTGCTCCCACACCGAAAGTGCTAGCAACTCAAGCTCTTGCTGCTCCTCACTGACCATTCCCAGCGCATCTACAGCACCACAGACATCGGAGCTACGGGTTTTCCCTGACCAACACGGCTTAGACAATTACCACCAGCTGAACCTGGGCGCACACTGAAAAAAACCCCGAAAAATGACGAACGTCGGACGATTACTCCCACACCGAAAGTGCCAGCCAGTCAAGCTCTTGCTGCTCCTCCCCAGCCATTGGCAGCGCATCTACAGCACCACAGACATCGGGGCTCTGGGCTTTCCCTTACAAACAGGGCTTCGACATTTACCACCAGCTGCACCTGGGCGCCCACTGAAAAAAAACCCCGAAAAATAACCAACGTCGGACGATTACTCCCACACCGAAAGTGCCAGCCTGTCAAGCTCTTGCTGCTCCTCACCGGCCATTGGCAGCGCATCTACAGCACCACAGACATCGGGGCTCTGGGCTTTCCCTGACCAACAGGGCTTCGACATTTACCACCAGCTGCACCTGGGCGCCCACTGAAAAAAACACCCTGAAAAATCACAAACGTCGGACGATTGCTCCAACACCGAAAGTGCCAGCCAGTCAAGCTCTTGCTGCTCTTCACCGCCCATTCCCAGCGCATCTACAGCACCACAGACATCGGGGCTCCGGGCTTTCCCTGACAAACAGGGCTTCGACATTTACCACCAGCTGCACCTGGGCGACCACTGAAAAAAACCCCCGAAAAATAAGGAACGTCGGACGATTGCTCCCACACCGGAAGTGCTAGCAACTCAAGCTCTTGCTGCTCCTCACTGACCATTCCCAGCGCATCTACAGCACCACAGACATCGGAGCTACGGGTTTTCCCTGACCAACACGGCTTAGACAATTACCACCAGCTGAACCTGGGCGCACACTGAAAAAAACCCCGAAAAATGACGAACGTCGGACGATTACTCCCACACCGAAAGTGCCAGCCAGGCAAGCTCTTGCTGCTCCTCCGCAGCCATTGGCAGCGCATCTACAGCACCACAGACATCGGGGCTCTGGGCTTTCCCTTACAAACAGGGCTTCGACATTTACCACCAGCTGCACCTGGGCGCCCACTGAAAAAAAACCCCGAAAAATAACCAACGTCGGACGATTGCTCCCACACCGAAAGTGCCAGCCTGTCAAGCTCTTGCTGCTCCTCACCGGCCATTGGCAGCGCATCTACAGCACCACAGACATCGGGGCTCTGGGCTTTACCTGACCAACAGGGCTTCGACATTTACCACCCGCTGCATCTGGGCGCCCACTGAAAAAAACCCCCGAAAAATCACGAACATCGGACGATTGCTCCCTCATTGAAAGTGCCAGCCAGTCAAGCTCTTGCTGCACCTCAAAGGCCATTGGCAGCGCATCTACAGCACCACAGACATCAGGGCTCCGGGCTTTCCCTGACCAACAGGGCTTCGACATATACCACCAGCTGAACCTGGGCGCACACTGAAAAAAACCCTGAAAAATCACGACCATCGGACGATTTCTCCCACACCTTAAATTCCAGCCTGTCAAGCTATTGCTGCTCCTCACCGCCCATTCCCAGCACATCTACAGCACCACAGACATCGGGGCTCCAGGCTTCACCTGACCAACTGGGCTTCGACATATACCACCAGTTGCACCTGGGCGCACACTGAAAAAAAACCCCGAAAAGTCACGAATATCGGACGATTGCTCCCACACCGAAAGTGCCAGCAACACAACCTCTTGCTGCTCCTCCCCGGCCATTGGCAGCGCATCTACAGCACCACAGACATCGGTGCTCCAGGCTTTCCCTGACCAACAGGGCTTCGACGATTACCACCCGCTGCACCTGGGCGCCCACTGAAAAAAATATCCCCAGAAATCACGATCGTCGGATGATTGCTCCACACCGAAAGTGCCAGCCAGTCAAGCTCTTGCTGCTCCTCATGGGCCATTGGTAGCGCATCTATAGCACCACAGACATCGGGGCTCTGGGCTTTCCCTGACGAACAGGGCTTCGACATTTACCACCAGCTGCACCTGGGCGCCCACTGGAAAAAAACCCCAAAAAAATCACGAACGTCGGACAATTGCTCCCACACCGAAAGTGCCAGCAACTCAAGCTCTTGCTGCTCCTCACCGCCCATTCCCAGCGCATCTACAGCACGACAGACATCGGGGCTCCGGGCTTTCCCTGACTGACAGGACTTAGACGTTTACCACCAGCTGAACATGGGCGCCCACTGAAAAAAAAACCCAATAAAACACAAACGTCAGACGATTGCTCCCACACCGAAAGCGCCAGCCTGTCAAGCTCTTGCTGCTCCTCCCCGGCCATTGGCAGTGCATCTACAGCACCACAGACATCGGGGCTCCGGGCTTTCCCTGACCAACAGGGCTTCGACATTTAGCAGCAGCTGCAATTGGGCGCCCACTGAAAAAAAACCCCGAAAAATCACAAACGTCGGACGATTGCTCCCACACCGAAAGTGCCAGCCAGTCAAGCTCTTGCTGCTCCTCAGCGGCCATTGGCAGCGCATCTACAGCACCACAGACATCGGGGCTCCGGGCTTTCCCTGACCAACAGGGCTTCGACATTTAGCAGCAGCTGCACCTGGGCGCCCACTGAAAAAAAACCCCGAAAAATCACGAGCATCGGACGATTGCTCCCACACCGAAAGTGCCAGCCAGTCAAGCTCTTGCTGCTCCTCAGCGGCCATTGGCAGCGCATCTACAGCACCACAGACATTGGGGCTCTGGGCTTTCCCTGACCAACTGGACTTCGACGTTTACCACCAGCTGCACCTGGGTGCCCACTGAAATAAAACCCCGAAAAATCACAAACATCGGACGATTGCTCCAACACTGAAAGTGCCAGCCTGTCAAGCTCTTGCTGCTCTTCACCGCCCATTCCCAGCGCATCTACAGCACCACAGACATTGGGGCTCCGGACTTTCCCTGACAAACAGGGCTTCGACATTTACCACCAGCTGCACCTGGGCGACCACTGAAAAAAACCCCCGAAAAATAACGAACGTCGGACGATTGCTCCCACACCGAAAGTGCTAGCAACTCAAGCTCTTGCTGCTCCTCACTGACCATTCCCAGCGCATCTACAGCACCACAGACATCGGAGCTACGGGTTTTCCCTGACCAACACGGCTTAGACAATTACCACCAGCTGAACCTGGGCGCACACTGAAAAAAACCCCGAAAAATGACGAACGTCGGACGATTACTCCCACACCGAAAGTGCCAGCCAGTCAAGCTCTTGCTGCTCCTCCCCAGCCATTGGCAGCGCATCTACAGCACCACAGACATCGGGGCTCTGGGCTTTCCCTTACAAACAGGGCTTCGACATTTACCACCAGCTGCACCTGGGCGCCCACTGAAAAAAAACCCCGAAAAATAACCAACGTCGGACGATTACTCCCACACCGAAAGTGCCAGCCTGTCAAGCTCTTGCTGCTCCTCACCGGCCATTGGCAGCGCATCTACAGCACCACAGACATCGGGGCTCTGGGCTTTCCCTGACCAACAGGGCTTCGACATTTACCACCAGCTGCACCTGGGCGCCCACTGAAAAAAACACCCTGAAAAATCACAAACGTCGGACGATTGCTCCAACACCGAAAGTGCCAGCCAGTCAAGCTCTTGCTGCTCCTCACTGACCATTCCCAGCGCATCTACAGCACCACAGACATCGGAGCTACGGGTTTTCCCTGACCAACACGGCTTAGACAATTACCACCAGCTGAACCTGGGCGCACACTGAAAAAAACCCCGAAAAATGACGAACGTCGGACGATTACTCCCACACCGAAAGTGCCAGCCAGGCAAGCTCTTGCTGCTCCTCCGCAGCCATTGGCAGCGCATCTACAGCACCACAGACATCGGGGCTCTGGGCTTTCCCTTACAAACAGGGCTTCGACATTTACCACCAGCTGCACCTGGGCGCCCACTGAAAAAAAACCCCGAAAAATAACCAACGTCGGACGATTGCTCCCACACCGAAAGTGCCAGCCTGTCAAGCTCTTGCTGCTCCTCACCGGCCATTGGCAGCGCATCTACAGCACCACAGACATCGGGGCTCTGGGCTTTACCTGACCAACAGGGCTTCGACATTTACCACCAGCTGCATCTGGGCGCCCACTGAAAAAAACCCCCGAAAAATCACGAACATCGGACGATTGCTCCCTCATTGAAAGTGCCAGCCAGTCAAGCTCTTGCTGCACCTCAAAGGCCATTGGCAGCGCATCTACAGCACCACAGACATCAGGGCTCCGGGCTTTCCCTGACAAACAGGGCTTCGACATATACCACCAGCTGCACCTGGGCGCCCACTGAAAAAAACCCTGAAAAATCACGATCATCGGCGATTGCTCCCACACCGAAAGTGCCAGCCAGTCAAGCTCTTGCTGCTCCTCACCGGCCATTGGCAGCGCATCTACAGCACCACAGACATCGGGGCTCTGGGCTTTCCCTGACCAACAGGGCTTCGATGTTTACCACCCGCTGCACCTGGGCACCCACTGAAAAAAAACCCCAAAAATCAAGAAGGTCGGACGATTGCTCCCACAACTCAAGTGCCAGCCTGGTAAGTTCTTGCTGCTCCTCACCGGCCATTCCCAGCACATCTACAGCACCACAGACATCGGGGCTCTGGGCTTTCCCTGACCAACAGGGCTTCGACATATACCACCAGCTGCACTTGGGCGCCCACTGAAAAATAAACGCCGAAAAATCACAAACATCGGACGATTGCTCCCACACCGAAAGTGCCAGCCAGTCAAGCTCTTTATGCCCCTCACCGGACATTCCCAGCGCATCTACAGCACGACAGACAACGGGGCTCCAGGCTTTACCTGACCAACAGGGCTTCGACGTTTACCACACGCTGCACCTGGGCACCCACTGAAAAAAAACCCCAAAAAATCAAGAAGGTCGGACGATTGCTCCAACACCGAAAGTGCCAGCCAGTCAAGCTCTTGCTGCTCCTCACCAGCCATTGGCAGCGTATCTACAGCACCACAGACATCGGGGCTCTGGCTTTCCCTGACCCATAGGGCTTCGATGTTTACCAGCAGCTGCACCTGGGTGCCCACTGAAAACAAATCCCCAAAAATCACGAACGTTGGACGACTGCTCCCCGTCGTAGTTCAGCCCCAACGGGGACCAGACTACGCAGTCTCTCTCTCACTCCCCCCACTCTCCGAGAGAATAGGAGGAGATTTGATAAAGGAAAGAAAACCAGAAAAAAATCAAACACGCAGGTTGAGATTGAACAAAAAGTAAATTTAACAGTAATGACAGAAGAAAACAAGACAGTGATGGAACACAAATACAGTACAATAGCTCACAACAGATCTCCACATCCAGTCTCTTCCAAGTAGCAGGGGGCCTCCCTTCAGCACCCTCCTCACTTATATACTGAGCACGATATCAGAGGGGATGGAATAGCCCTTTGCCTAATTTGGGTAAATTAACACCAGCTGTTAGCTAATTAGTTAACTATCCCAGCCATAGGGGCTACCAGCTTCAGTTCTCCACCCAGCTCAGGTAAATATTAACTCTATCCTGGCCGGAAGCAGGACACTCCGACACCGAAAGTACCAGCCAGTCAAGGTCTTGCTGCTCCTCACGGGCCATTGGCAGCGCATCTACAGCACCACAGACATCGGGGCTCCGGGCTGTCCCTGAAGAACAGGGCTTCGACGTTTAACACCAGCTCCACATTGGCGCCCAGTAAAAGTAAAATCCCCAAAAATCACGAACGTCGGACGATTGCTCCCACACAGAAAGTGCCAGACAGTCAACCTCTTGCTGCTCCTCCCCGGCCATGGGCCGCGCATCTATAGCACCACAGACATCGGGTCTTCGGGCTTTCCCTGATGAACAGGGCTTCGACGTTTACCACTCGCTGAACCTGGGCGCCCACTGAAAATAAAACCCAAAAAAACACAAACGTCGGACGATTGCTCCCACACCGAAAGTGCCAGCCAGCCAAACTCTTGCTGCTCCTCCCCAGCCACTGGCAGCGCATCTACAGTATCACAGACATCGGGGCTCTGGGCTTTCCCTGACCAACAGGTCTTCGACATTTACCACCAGCTGAACCTGGGCGCACACTGAAAAAAACCCTGAAAAATCACGACCATCGGACGATTTCTCCCACACCTTAAATTCCAGCCTGTCAAGCTATTGCTGCTCCTCACCGCCCATTCCCAGCACATCTACAGCACCACAGACATCGGGGCTCCAGGCTTCACCTGACCAACTGGGCTTCGACATATACCACCAGTTGCACCTGGGCGCACACTGAAAAAAAACCCCGAAAAGTCACGAATATCGGACGATTGCTCCCACACCGAAAGTGCCAGCAACACAACCTCTTGCTGCTCCTCCCCGGCCATTGGCAGCGCATCTACAGCACCACAGACATCGGTGCTCCAGGCTTTCCCTGACCAACAGGGCTTCGACGATTACCACCCGCTGCACCTGGGCGCCCACTGAAAAAAATATCCCCAGAAATCACGATCGTCGGATGATTGCTCCACACCGAAAGTGCCAGCCAGTCAAGCTCTTGCTGCTCCTCATGGGCCATTGGTAGCGCATCTATAGCACCACAGACATCGGGGCTCTGGGCTTTCCCTGACGAACAGGGCTTCGACATTTACCACCAGCTGCACCTGGGCGCCCACTGGAAAAAAACCCCAAAAAAATCACGAACGTCGGACAATTGCTCCCACACCGAAAGTGCCAGCAACTCAAGCTCTTGCTGCTCCTCACCGCCCATTCCCAGCGCATCTACAGCACGACAGACATCGGGGATCCGGGCTTTCCCTGACCAACAGGGCTTCGACATTTACCACAAGCTGCACCTGGGCGCCCACTGAAAAAAAACGCGAAAAATCACAAACATCGGACGATTGCTCGCACACCTTAAGTGCCAGCCAGTCAAGCTCTTGCTGCTCCTCACCGCCCATTCCCAGCGCATCTACACCACCACAGGCATCGGTGCTCCGGGCTTTCCCTGACTGACAGGACTTAGACGTTTACCACCAGCTGAACATGGGCGCCCACTGAAAAAAAAACCCAATAAAACACAAACGTCAGACGATTGCTCCCACACCGAAAGTGCCAGCCTGTCAAGCTCTTGCTGCTCCTCCCCAGCCACTGCCAGCGCATCTACAGCATCACAGACATCGGGGCTCTGGGCTTTCCCTGACTAACAGGACTTAGACGTTTACCACCAGCTCAACATGGGCGCCCACTGAAAAAAACCCCCGAAAAATCACGAACATCTAACGATTGCTCCCACACCGAAAGTGCCAGCCAGTCAAGCTCTTGCTGCTCCTCACCGCCCATTCCCAGCGCATCTACAGCACCACAGACATCGGGGCTCCGGGCTTGACCTGACCAACAGGACTTCGACATTTACCACCAGCTGAACATGGGCGCCCACTGAAAATAAAACCCAAAAAAACACAAACGTCGGACGATTGCTCCCACACCTTAAATGCCAGCCTGTCAAGCTCCTGCTGATCCTCACCGGCCATTGGCAGCGCATCTAGAGCACCACAGACATCGGGGCTCCGGGCTTTCCCTGACCAACAGGGCTTCGACATTTACCACCAGCTGCACCTGGGCGCCCAGCGGAAAAAACCCCTAAAAATGACAAACATCGGACGATTGCTCCCACACCGAAAGTGCCAGCCAGTCAAGCTCTTGCTGCTCCTCACCGGCCATTGGCAGCGCATCTACAGCACCAGAGACATCGGGGCTCCAGGCTTTCCCTGACCAACAGGGCTTCGACATTTACCACCAGCTGCACCTGGGCGCCCACTGAAAAAAATACCAAAAAATCACGAAAATCGGACGATTGCTCCCACATCTTAAATTCCAGCCTGTCAAGCTATTGCTGCTCCTCACCGCCCATTCCCAGCGCATCTACAGCACCACAGACATCAGGGCTCCAGGCTTCACCTGACCAACTGGGCTTCGACATATACCACCAGTTGCACCTGGGCGCACACTGAAAAAAAACCCCGAAAAGTCACGAATATCGGACGATTGCTCCCACACCGAAAGTGCCAGCAACACAAGCTCTTGCTGCTCCTCCCAGGCCATTGGCAGCGCATCTACAGCACCACAGACATCGGGGCTCCAGGCTTCACCTGACCAACAGGGCTTCGACGTTTACCACCAGCTGCACCTGGGCGCCAACTGAAATAAAACCCCGAAAAATCACGAACATCGGACAATTGCTCCCACACCGAAAGTGCCAGCAACACAAGGTCTTGCTGCCCCTCACCGGCCATTCCCAGCGCATCTACAGCACCACAGACATCGGGGCTCTGGGCTTTCGCTGACCAACAGGGCTTCGACATTTACCACCAGCTGCACCTGGGCACCCACTGAAAAAAAATCCCCAAAAATCACAAACGTCTGACGATTGCTCACACACCGAAAGTGCCGGCAACACAAGCTGTTGCTGCCCCTCACCGGCCATTCCCAGCGCATCTACAGCACCACAGACATCAGGGCTCTGGGCTTTCCCTGACCAACAGGGCTTCGACATATACCACCAGCTGCACCTGGGCACCCACTGAAAAAAAACCCCGAAAAATCACGAACATCGGACTACTGCTCCCACACCGAAAGTGCCAGCCTGTCAAGCTCTTTGTGCTCCTCACCGGCCATTGCCAGCCCATCTACAGCACCACAGACATCGGGGCTCCGGGCTTTCCCTGACCAACAGGGCTTCGACATTTACCAGCCGCTGCACATGGGCGCCCACTGAAAAAAAAACCCAAAAAATCACGAACATCGGACAATTGCTCCCACACCGAAAGTGCCAGCAACACAAGCTCTTGCTGCTCCACACCGGCCATTCCCAGCGCATCTACAGGACCACAGACATCGGGGCTCTGGGCTTTCCCTGACCAACAGGGCTTCGACATATACCACCAGCTGCACTTGGGCGCCCACTGAAAAATAAGCGCCGAAAAATCACAAACATCGGACGATTGCTCCCACACTGAAAGTCCCCGTCAGTCAAGCTCTTGCTGCTCCTCACGGGCCATTGGCAGTGCATCTACATCACCACAGACATCGGGGCTCCGGGCTTTCCCTGACCAACAGGGCTTCGACGTTTACCACCAGCTGAACCTGGGAGCCCACTGAAAAAAAACCCCGAAAAATCACGAACGTCGGACGATTGCTCCCACACCGAAAGTGCCAGCCAGTCAAGCTCTTGATGCCCCTCACCGGACATTCCCAGCGCATCTACAGCACGACAGACAACGGGGCTCCAGGCTTTCCCTGACCAACAGGGCTTCGACGTTTACCACACGCTGCACCTGGGCACCCACTGAAAAAAAACCCCAAAAAATCAAGGTCGGACGATTGCTCCAACACCGAAAGTGCCAGCCAGTCAAGCTCTTGCTGCTCCTCACCAGCCATTGGCAGCGTATCTACAGCACCACAGACATCGGGGCTCCGGGCTTTCCCTGACCAACAGGGCGTCGATGTTTACCACCAGCTGCCCTGGGCGCCCACTTAAATATAATCGCGAAAAATCACAAACGTTAGATGATTGCTCCCACACCTAAAGTGCCAGCCAGTCAAGCTCTTGCTGCTCCTCACCGCCATTGGCAGCGCAGCTACAGCACCACAGACATCGGGGCTCTGGCTTTCCCTGACCCATAGGGCTTCGATGTTTACCAGCAGCTGCACCTGGGTGCCCACTGAAAACAAATCCCCAAAAATCACGAACGTTGGACGACTGCTCCCCGTCGTAGTTCAGCCCCAACGGGGACCAGACTACGCAGTCTCTCTCTCACTCCCCCCACTCTCCGAGAGAATAGGAGGAGATTTGATAAAGAAAAGAAAACCAGAAAAAAATCAAACACGCAGGTTGAGATTGAACAAAAAGTAAATTTAACAGTAATGACAGAAGAAAACAAGACAGTGATGGAACACAAATACAGTACAATAGCTCACAACAGATCTCCACATCCAGTCTCTTCCAAGTAGCAGGCGGCCTCCCTTCAGCACCCTCCTCACTTATATACTGAGCACGATATCAGAGGGGATGGAATAGCCCTTTGCCTAATTTGGGTAAATTAACACCAGCTGTTAGCTAATTAGTTAACTATCCCAGCCATAGGGGCTACCAGCTTCAGTTCTCCACCCAGCTCAGGTAAATATTAACTCTATCCTGGCCGGAAGCAGGACACTCCGACACCGAAAGTACCAGCCAGTCAAGGTCTTGCTGCTCCTCACGGGCCATTGGCAGCGCATCTACAGCACCACAGACATCGGGGCTCCGGGCTGTCCCTGAAGAACAGGGCTTCGACGTTTAACACCAGCTCCACATTGGCGCCCAGTAAAAGTAAAATCCCCAAAAATCACGAACGTCGGACAATTGCTCCCACACAGAAAGTGCCAGACAGTCAACCTCTTGCTGCTCCTCCCCGGCCATGGGCCGCGCATCTATAGCACCACAGACATCGGGTCTCCGGGCTTTCCCTGATGAACAGGGCTTCGACGTTTACCACTCGCTGAACCTGGGCGCCCACTGAAAATAAAACCCAAAAAAACACAAACGTCGGACGATTGCTCCCACACCGAAAGTGCCAGCCTGTCAAACTCTTGCTGCTCCTCCCCAGCCACTGGCAGCGCATCTACAGCACCACAGACATCGGGGCTCTGGGCTTTCCCTGACCAACAGGGCTTCGACATTTACCACCAGCTGAACCTGGGCGCACACTGAAAAAAACCCTGAAAAATCACGACCATCGGACGATTTCTCCCACACCTTAAATTCCAGCCTGTCAAGCTATTGCTGCTCCTCACCGCCCATTCCCAGCACATCTACAGCACCACAGACATCGGGGCTCCAGGCTTCACCTGACCAACTGGGCTTCGACATATACCACCAGTTGCACCTGGGCGCACACTGAAAAAAAACCCCGAAAAGTCACGAATATCGGACGATTGCTCCCACACCGAAAGTGCCAGCAACACAACCTCTTGCTGCTCCTCCCCGGCCATTGGCAGCGCATCTACAGCACCACAGACATCGGTGCTCCAGGCTTTCCCTGACCAACAGGGCTTCGACGATTACCACCCGCTGCACCTGGGCGCCCACTGAAAAAAATATCCCCAGAAATCACGATCGTCGGATGATTGCTCCACACCGAAAGTGCCAGTCAGTCAAGCTCTTGCTGCTCCTCATGGGCCATTGGTAGCGCATCTATAGCACCACAGACATCGGGGCTCTGGGCTTTCCCTGACGAACAGGGCTTCGACATTTACCACCAGCTGCACCTGGGCGCCCACTGGAAAAAAACCCCAAAAAAATCACGAACGTCGGACAATTGCTCCCACACCGAAAGTGCCAGCAACTCAAGCTCTTGCTGCTCCTCACCGCTCATTCCCAGCGCATCTACAGCACGACAGACATCGGGGCTCCGGGCTTTCCCTGACTGACAGGACTTAGACGTTTACCACCAGCTGAACATGGGCGCCCACTGAAAAAAAAACCCAATAAAACACAAACGTCAGACGATTGCTCCCACACCGAAAGCGCCAGCCTGTCAAGCTCTTGCTGCTCCTCCCCGGCCATTGGCAGTGCATCTACAGCACCACAGACATCGGGGCTTCGGGCTTTCCCTGACCAACAGGGCTTCGACATTTAGCAGCAGCTGCAATTGGGCGCCCACTGAAAAAAAACCCCGAAAAATCACAAACGTCGGACGATTGCTCCCACACCGAAAGTGCCAGCCAGTCAAGCTCTTGCTGCTCCTCAGCGGCCATTGGCAGCGCATCTACAGCACCACAGACATCGGGGCTCCGGGCTTTCCCTGACCAACAGGGCTTCGACATTTAGCAGCAGCTGCAATTGGGCGCCCACTGAAAAAAAACCCCGAAAAATCACGAACATCGGACAATTGCTCCCACACCGAAAGTGCCAGCCAGTCAAGCTCTTGCTGCTCCTCAGCGGCCATTGGCAGCGCATCTACAGCACCACAGACATTGGGGCTCCGGGCTTTCCCTGACCAACAGGCCTTCGACATTTACCACCAGCTGCACCTGGCCGCCCACTGGAAAAAATAAAACTAAAAATCACGAACTTCGGACGATTGCTCCCACACCGAAAGTGCCAGCCTGTCAAGCTCTTGCTGCTCCTCAACGGCTATTGGCAGCGCATCTACAGCACCACAGACATCGGGGCTCCGAGTTTTCCCTGACCAACAGGGCTTCGACATATACCACCAGCTGCACCTGGGCGCTTACTGAAAGTAAAACCACCGGAAAATCACAAATGTCGGACGATTGCTCCCACATAGAAAGTACCAGCCAGTCAAGGTCTTGCTGCTCCTCACCGCCCATTCCCAGCGCATCTACAGCACCACAGACATCGGGGCTCTTGGCTTTCCCTGACCAACAGGGCTTCAACGTTTACCACCAGTTGCACCTGGGCGCCCACTGAAAAAAACTCCAAAAAATCACGAACATCGGACGATTGCTCCCACACCGAAAGTGCCAGCCAGTCAAGCTCTTCCTGCTCCTCACCGGCCATTCCCAGTGCATCTACAGCACCACAGACATCGGGGCTCCGGGCTTTCCCTGACGAACAGGGCTTCGACATTTACCACCAGCTGCACCTGGGCACCCACTGAAAAAAACCCCCGAAAAATCACGCTCATCCGACGATTGCTCCCACACCGAAAGTGCCAGCCTGTCAAGCTCTTGCTGCTCCTCACCGGCCATTGGCAGCGCATCTACAGCACCACAGACATCGGGGCTCCGGGCTTTCCCTGACCAACAGGGCTTCGACATTTACCACCCGCTGCACCTGGGCGCCCACTGAAAAAAAACCCCGAAAAATCACGCTCATCCGACGATTGCTCCCACAACGAAAGTGCCAGCAACACAAGCTCTTGCTGCTCCTCCCCAGCCATTGGCAGCGCATCTACAGCACCACAGACATCGGGGCTCCGGGCTTTCCCTGACCAACAGGGCTTCGACATTTACCACCATTTGCACCTGGGTGCCGACTGAAAAAAAAATCCCCAAAAATCACAAACGTCGGACAATTGCTCCCACACCTTAAATGCCAGCCTGTCAAGCTCTTGCTGCTCCTCCCCGGCCATTGGCAGCGCATCTACAGCACCACAGACATCGGGGCTCTGGGCTTTCCCTGACTAACACACAGCTCTCTCCCTCTCTCTCTCGCCCACACGCTCGCTCTCTCTCTCTCTCGCGCGCTCTCTCTTCATCCACCTACTCCCATTTTGGTAAACATCTATTGGTTACTTCCCAAATCCAACAGGGAAGATTATAAAGGATGTTGTAGTTTAGTCACCCCGGTAGTTGTGGTAGCCAATTTGGTCGTCACATGTTACTAAGGTAGCTAAATTTGGGTGACCGTCTCTGGAAGAACGTCCTATAATGCTGTCGCATCAAACGAGACCTTGCCGTTATGTATTCTTTCAGTTACACATTACTGCTAAGATGCAGAAAAATATTACAAGGCCGATCATAAATCCAGTTAAACGATTGATCACCTTTAAAATTTAGGCTTCCAAATTAATTATCAGGCCTGTGCAGCTCACTCAGAATTCCTGTGAAAGACAAAAGAAAAAAAAAATATGCTCGGTTGAGGATGCAACAAGCAGTTAAAAGGAGGGTATTATCCACTGGGTACTGATGGGGTGTATTTTTCCTGCTTCCATGAAAAAAAGCCCACTGTTTGTGTTGCCCATCTCCCACAAAGGCGGGGCTGTCAGCAGATGCGTGACATTTCTTTTCCTTCAAGTGAATATCATTTCCGGTTAGACCACGTTGATACCACCTTGCTCAGCTCCTTGAGGGATAAACTGTAAAGACAGCATTGCTGACAGGTGCCTCGCAGTCCTCCTTCTGCGGTTTTCAAACAAGGACTGGATTGACTGACTGGCTAGGCCGGGGGGTGAAGCACAAGTCCCTACTTCCTGGATAGCATCTATGCGGTTATCTTAGCAGGCCAGCTGCTTCCCTGGTAACGGAGAACAGACAGTCTGCTGTCCCCGCTGCAGGACCTTTACGCCTCTGGCTTCCACAGAAACTGCACTCCACCCGTGGGAATAGCAACCGAGGCTTACTGTGAAACCTGCATTCGGCTCATGAAAGCAGCAACTGCAGACGAAATCAAAACGGAACAAACATTGCATCTTAGGGCCAGGAAACAAATACAGACATGGCTAGAGGGAAGACAGAACCAAACTGCTAGCCTGCATCAGAGATGCAGACTCCACAACTCTGCTGAGGAAATGACAGAGAGCTCTGGTGGGGGCGAGAGGAGTGTGGAATTAGAGGCAAATGAAGGACCGCTGACACAACGAGGTACTAGGGATGAGATCCAAACAGAGTACAGATATCCTTGGGGAACTGATGATGAAACACAGACACTGGATGGGGCGGAAGAACAGTATGAACGCTCTGACACAAATTGAAAGCCCGAGGAAGACTTGTCTCCTCAATTAACAAAGACAAAAAACTTGCCGCATACCTGAAGGATGGCCAGAGAACACAAGGACGCTTACAGGAAGCGACGTGCGAGAAACAGAGGGGAGCCGAAATACGCGGAGAAATAGAAAGCGGCTTGAAGGCGCAAAGGTATTGGGAAGAAATTGGAACAGACGGCACAGGATGCGTGAGGAAGATTAACAAAATGGAAGGTGGGACTAAATTACATCTCTGAGCATAAGGAATGACCCGATGAGATGTTCTGACAAACAAATATACAAATTACGTTCCAGAGGTAAAAGCCAGCCGAGGAGACCCTCTGAAGCCTCACAAAGAAATGGAGACAAGAGAAAAACCGTCTGAGACAAAAATAAAATTTTTAAAAGCTCAACGTGAGTGACAGACATAAAAAAATAAAAATACGCAGCTCAGTAACAGTAGACGTAGAAATAAAATCCTAAAGTCAACGTGGTATAAGGCAAAAAGGAAAAAAGAATGCAAGTAGGGACAGAATGCTAGATAAAACTGGGCATAGAACAAAACAAATAGAAAACAGCACCATAAGAAGATCAAAAAATGAATAGACAAGCACAAGATGCAAAGTAAACAGGGAAGCGGAAATACAATTGAAAAATTGAGAGAGTAGGTGGGACATGAGAAAAAATTAAATAGACATGGGACCTGAATAAAAGCAAACATAAAAAAAAAATTTTTTAAACTGCAAGAAAAAAAGAAATTAAAATAGGAAAAAGGATAACAGACATATCAAAGTAAACAAACACATAGATAAAAAAATAAACAAAACAACAAGGTACACTACAGACTAGAATGGAAAAAAAAAATTACAATGACCCAGATAAAAAGACACAGAAAAAAAAAAAAACGACACAAGGACCCACAAAGACATGAAAAAATAAGGAACCAATAAAAAATCATGAACCTGAATAAAAGTAGACAGAAAGAAAATGTTAAAGGTGACAGTGTACAGGACTCATAGAAAAAAAAAAACCCAAAAATAAAGACCAAAAAATCCATAAAAGGGAATGTATGAACAAAAATTTAATAGCAAGGGCATAAAGATAAAGAAAAAAATTAAAAACAGCCAAAAAAATTAAACAGAGAAAGACACAGAAATAAAATGTAAAAAGCGACTGGGTACAGGACAAACTACAACATTAAAAAGTAAATATGAAAAATCAAATAAAAATAAAGAGGAGAAAGGTAAATTTACAAGGTGACAGCATACAAGACATACGGCAGAACATGAAAAACCAGAGAGAGACATCCTGATAAAAGTAGACGTAAAACAAAAATTTTTAGAGTGACAGCACACAGTAAACATAAAAAAAATTTGAAAGTTGACATAGAAAATGAAATAAACAAACACCAATGGTAAGAAGTTTGAAAATAAAAAAAAACACAGTGTCGTGGTTTTGTTAGTAAGGGGGGGCCTAAGGTGGTAGCTTCTGTAGGAAACTGCTAGAAGTCGCTCCCCTTTGTTCAGGGGACTCGGCCGGGCCTAGGGCGGACCTGCTGCTGGCCAAGGCCGAGCCGAGTGGTAGCAGAATGTCTCGTGATAACGCCTCTGCGATAACGTATTTAAGAAGGGGAAAACAGAAAAAAAGATAGAGGAGAGAAGATGTGAAGAAGCTGAGCGGGGGCAGAGGCGCAGAGGGGGAGGCGCAGGCCTCATGGGCCTTGCAGGCCTCACCCTCTGGCCTCTCGCCAGGCAGCCGATTGGGCCCAACTCGGTCCAGCCCAGCTACAAGAAGTGGAGAGGAGATGAGAAGTGAATGAGATGTAAAAAGGATCCTGAGAGACATCTACCAGCCTGTTGTGAGGAACGGCTGCAGACACCAAGGTCAGTTCAGAAGGAGGGGGAGGAGTAATGCGGCTCCTGGCCAAGATTCCCCTGCAGCCTGTGGTGACGACCATGGTGGAGCAGGTTGTCCCCCTGCAGCCCATGGAGGTCCACGGAGGAGCAGAGATCCACTTGGAGCCCGTGAAGGACCCCATACCAGGGGAGGTGGATGCCTGAAGGCAGCCGCTGGGACAGCTGTTCTGGAGAGACTGCACCCGTGGAAGAGATGACCCACGCCGGAGCAGTTCCACAAAGGACTGTGGCCCGTGGGAGGGACCCCACAACAGAGCAGGGGAGGAATGTGAGGAGTTCTTCCCCCGACCATGAAGCAGCGGCGTAAAACAACATATGATGAACTGACTGCAACCCCCATTCCCTCTTCCCCCCTGTGCCGCTCGGGGGGGGAAGGTAGTAGAGATAATGTTAAGCTTGGGAAGAGGGAGGGGTGGATGGAGGTTATCTTGTTCCCTGTCTCATTATCCTGCTGTTTGTAGTAATAAATGAATAGTTTTCCCCAAGTCGAGTCTGTTTTGCCCGTGACGGTAACTTTAAGGATTTCTCCCTGTCCTTATCTCAAACCTCGAGCCGTTTTTCCTTATATTTTCTCTCCCTGTTCTCTCAGAAGGTGGGGGGAGTGAGAGAGAGACTGCGTAGTCTGGTCCGATCAGGGCTGAACTACAACACACAGACAGACAAAAATGGAACGATAGGAACAGTTACCTAGAGAAAATTACACATAACAAGAAGAAAATTTGAAAACCGACTTGGTGACAAACAGGTAATAAAAAACACAACTAGGACTGAAATAAGATTAAACATACAAAAAAAAACAATTTAAAATCAAGAGGAATAAAAAAAATAAAGGCACAAAAAAAAAAAAAGGACACCTAACAACAACAGAACAATATTGACAAACACACTGATATTATTACTTCTTCGGATACAAACCAAGCCCACTATCTTAACACTTTCTATACATAGAAAAAATTCCAAAAATCACCATGACTAAAGAAAATTAAGAAACGATTTGGTTAAAAAAAAAAAACCAGTGACTGCTATAAAAGTAAACAAAGGCAGTGGATCTTACAAAGAAAAGATTAGGAAAATAGAAAAAAAATCGAAATGTAAAAACAATGTGTTAAAACATGAACAACGGGGTAAAAAAATCACAAATAAGTGGTGTATAGCACAAACCAGAAAAACACTACAATAAATATTAAGCTGATTAAAATGAGACAGAAAATACGAAAACCTACGGAGTTTAGAGAGATTGTTCTAGTTTCATCTAAGATGGACTTACATTTCCTCTCAATACCTAATGTGTTTTTTTTAATTTCCTATCAGAACAATATTGACAAACACACTGATGTTGTTACTTGTTCTGATACAGACCAAGACCACTATCTTGTCTTCCAGGGTCCGCTAATGTGCGGGTGCAGGAAACTGAGACGGATATACCTGGAACAGCTGACCCCGTCTAGCCAGAAAATACAATCCCCCAACCCAAACCTACACAAATGAATAACGACATAAAGAAAAAATTTTAAAAAGACAAAAATGGCAAACCAAAACACATCTGTGCAAAAAAATTTACAAGCTAACGGCAGCACCAAAGGATTAGAAATAATTGTGTAAAAACAGGGAACAGAAATAAAGTATGCATAGAAAGAGTATTTAAAAAACATGTGGTAACAAAGAAATAAGGGAAAAAATGAAAGATAGGGACAGCTAACCAAAATAAATGTAACAATAAATGGAAAAATCAATACCTCTAAGGAAACACTGAGACTAAGTAAAATATGAAAGAGCAATTTAAAAACGGGAAATGGGATAAAGGTAGAAAACATAAACAACTGAGATAATGGAAATAAATGAAAAAAAATTTGAAATCAACACAGGGAGCTAAACACATGTACAAATAAAATCTAAAAAGCGAGGAGGCTAACAAAATTCAAGGTATAAAAATAGATACTGCAAAATGAATACAAAAAAAACAATAAAACTAGACAAACTTTTTAAAGCAACAGAGATGGGGGAAATAACAAAAAATTAAAAAACATTGAGGGCAAACTAAAATGTAGATGTAGAAAAAAAATTAAAAAGCAGCAACACTAAGGAAGGTTGATAAATAATGAAAACTAACCAATGCAATAAACATTAAAAAACCTGAAAAAAGCACAGGGCATTCCCAAAATAGACAAAAAAAACCCCAAAAAATAGGAACAGCACACTAAAACCAAGATAGAACAAAAACTACAAAAATCACAGGACTGGATAAACACTATACTGTTTTGGTTTTTTTTAATAAAAGTAGAGTACACATAGAATAAGCAAGGAAAAAGCAAGATCATTCAAGTAAATAAATAGAAAAATTAAACCGTAAAGATGACAAACTCAGTCATGTAGAGATACTTGAAAAAGCAAGGTTGCAAATGAAAGGCAAAAAACATTGGCAAAAAAGCAACAACATAAAGACAGCAAACAAGATAAATGCAGAACATTCAAAAAGCAAAATGATTTATAGAAACAAGCATAAAAAAAAAAACTGATGAAAACCTAAACCAGAAATGCAAAAAAAAATGTGAAAAGCAAATGCTCCAATAAATACAAGAAATGCTTCAAAAATAAATACAGCAAGGAGATTAAAAATCATAATATGTTAGAATACAGTAAGATTACAGAAATAATGAAAAAAATAACAAGTAGCAATATCAAAATAAAATAGAAATAATGAAATTGGGTGAAAAATTCCCAAATAACAGAGTCCACCTAAGAGACGTACAAAATTTAAAAATCAAGGACACTAGACATTGTTGGAATGTAATTAAAAAAAAAAATAAAGATAGCAAAATAAAGACATAAACCAGATAGAAGTAAAGACAACATATCAACATCAATTGAAGATTAAAGAAATGACAAAAAAAAAAAAAGAAATAAAACACTCAATGTCAACCAACAAAAATAAAAAAAGGAGAAAGAGAATTTTGAAAGTCAGGATTCTGTGGAACAACAAGAAATTATTATTTTAAAACTGCAAAGAGCATAAAATTAGCCACTGAAATGCTGAAAAAGGAACGGGGAATAGCTGATAAAAGGAGATCTAAAAAAATAGGTACAGCACGGCAAAAAAAGAATTAGGAAGAAACTATCAAAATCAAGAATGCTAAGGAAATAAATAGTTTTTAAAAGACAGCACACAAAAGAAAAGTAGGTACGAAAAAGTGGTGAGTGTTAGAGAAAATAAGACAAAAAGTAAAAAAAAAAAAAAAAAAAAAAAAGGCAGACAGCTACCTAAAACAGATGTATTAAAAAAAAATGAAGAATTCAGACGCTAAGGAAACGTGACAAAAAATTTAAAAACCAATAAATAAAGACAGCAAGCAATATAAATATACAAAGTTTTTTAAATTACAGGCACTACGGAGAATAATAAAAAAAATATTTACATCAAAATAAAACGAAGACAAAAAAAAATCTAATGGGGAACAACATTAACAAAACACTAGACATACCAAAAAAAAAAAAAAAAAAGACGTGGAAGGAAAAATACAGCCACAGAATAAACATTGCAAAAGCGACAAGAACACAGAAATAAAAGGGAAAAAAAAAAAACCTGACCCCAAACTTAACCAGGTGTGTACAAAAATGTAAAAAGCAAGGATGCTAATAAAAAACAAGAAATAATTAGCATAAACACATCAGGACGGGGAAAAAAGATGATGAATGAATACACCTTTTAAAGTGAGGCAGATCACGGAAAGACATGTTAAAATTTCAAACTAAAAACGATAAACTAACATAAGCATATAAAAAATTTGAAATGTAGAGACGCAAACACAACATAATATCTAATTAAGGGACAACAAAATACAGAAAAGACATAAAAATAGAAAATTTAAACAGTAAAACATAACACCAATAAATAGAAAAATTTGAAAAAACACACCTACCTAAAACAATGGTAGAAGGAAAATTTATAAAATAAATGCACTTATAACAAAAAAAAAAAAAAAATTTAAAGACAAAAAATAAAATAAAAATAAAATATCACAAGCTACAGGGATAAAGAAAATGAAAAAAAACCAACAAAAAATAATGGTAAACTGAAACAAAAAAAGTAGAAAGAAAATTAACCATGCAAAGGGATGAGGAACAGAGGAAGAACCAAATAGGGGTTGTAAACTAAATAGATGAAATCACCGAAACTTAATTTAAAAGGTAGAAGACAGGCACAAAGAGATAAAAAACACAGGCAGAGAACACGAGATGAGTGGAGCTGTAAAGGCAAAACTTAGAAAACAACAGAGTACAATTCCCAGAAGGAACAATGAAAAAATAAGACCAAGGGGCTTTATGAAAAAAAAAAAAAAAAAAAACTTAGCAACATCAAACTAAAACGTAGATAGAGAAGGAAAATCTAAAAAGCAACAGCTCTAGGGAAAACTCAGGGGGGGTGTGGGAAAGGTTAAAAACTAATAATGCTGAAAGACATAAAAGTAGAAAATTTTTAAAGCCCGAGGTTTAAGACAAGAAGGAACACACAATACAGTCAGAGAACTCAAACGCAAACAGAGGCAGATATTTGTAAAAGTGGTGGCACTAAAAACAAACAAGAAAAAAAATGCAGAAAAAAAATAAGAGACCAATGTAAAGGTAGACATAGAGGGGAAAAAAAAAAAAAAGAATTAATGAAATAAAATACAAGAAGCATGAGGGAAATAGAGACAGCAGACCACAACAGAGATGTAAAAAGAATCTCTAAAAAGCCAGGATGCTAAGGAAAGACAAGAAACAATGAACAAAAAAAGCAAAAAGTAATAACTAAATCATGAAAAAAAACCCTTAAAAACGCAGAAAACAAGGACCTAACCAGAGGTAAAAATAAACTTCAAAAAGCCACCACACTAACGACAGACAAAAAATAACTAAAGAAGGGAAAAATCAAGACAATCACCAGCACGAAGGTAGACAGATGCTTTTTAAAGCAGTGACATTTAAGGAAAAAGAAGACAAAATGGTCTCGTGAAACCGAGACAGACACATAGAAAGAAAATTTTTAAGGCGAGGACACTAATGAAAGATGAGATAGAATTTAAAAACGAATACAGCAAATTAAAGGCTGGGAGGGAACTGAAATCAGACAAATATTTGCTGGACTGCAGGGATGAAGACCATAAGGGAAAAATTCTTAAAGGGGGACAGCAACCCGATACCGTAGCCTCGGCCAAAAGAAACTCTCCAAGATTCGATTCTGGAGTTTTAAAAAGCTGGCATTCTTTCATGACGCTGCTAGGTACACGGGGGATAGGTTCCACCTAGCGTACGTGTTGCAAATCGTAACGGACAAACCTTATCTTGCCCAACTCTATCTGGATGCAATACATTTCTCAGAATGCGTATACAAATTCATTCTCTTGCCTGGAACTAACTGTAGTACTCGCGTCTTACTTACACGTGTGCTTCAAGTCCTTTACGGTCTTCTGCACGGGTCTTTGGTGGTCTTCAGGACCCTCTGGGGACTGCTTTCTTGGAGTGCTTTAGTTGAACCTAGCTTTGAAGCATACGCAGCGTGGACCGACTCGTACGGCTCGCTGCTGCTGCTCGAATCGCGAGGCTGGCGACTTCCTCGAGTCCCTTGTCTGTCTGCACAAACCTAAAAGTTTTAAAAGTGTTTCAGTTGAGCACAAATCAAGCACAACGTGTCCACCGCAAAAGGCACAGCGCAATCTTCTCCCTTTCACCTTTTGCTCAAGGTAACCACCAAAGACAGAGACTTAGACATAAAAATGAAAAAGCAAGGGCGGTAAGAAAGGAGAAGACACGATGAAAAGAAAAGAGAGGAAAGGGAATAAAAGAGAGACAGAAACGGAATGTTTTAAAACAAAATAGGACTATAGAAATAAGTGGGGGAAAATGAAAAAGAAGCACCAGTGAGCTAAAAGGGACGTATAAAATAGAACAAAGCAAGGGCGCTGAGGAAAGGCACCAAATAAATAAAGGAGAAAACAGGCAAATAGATTCAGGGAAGCGGATAAAAACAGAAGACTTGGTGATGGGTATCAGAGAAATCGAGAAAAAATTAAAAACCACAAATGAAAAACTGTAACAAGGATCTAGAAAGTTTTACAATAAGAGGCATGAATACAGACAAGAAATATATATTTTTTTTTAAAGATAGCAAACAGAATAAAAGTACAAAGAAAAACGTAGATGCAACAAGGGCACTAGAGATAGTCAGGACATAATTAAAAAAAAAAATACAGATTGCAAAATAAAGGCCGACACCAGACAGAAGTAAAGAGAACATTTCAAAGGCAATTGAAGATTGAGGAAATAAGGAAAAAATGAAAACACAGTGCCGTCAAACAAAAACAAAAAAAAAAAAAGAAAAAGAAAGTGTAGGAAAAGAATGTTCAAAGTGAGGGTTCTGTGGAACAAGAAGAAATTCTTCTGTTAAAAACTGCAAAGGGCATAAAAGTAGACATTGAAGGAATGCTGAAAAAGCAATGGGGAATAGGGAAATAAAAGGAAAGCTAAAATTATAGGGACAGCCAGCTAAAAGAGACTTAGCAAGAAAGTTTAAAAACTGAGAATGCTAAGGAAATAAATAGATTTTTAAAAGACAGCAGACGGAAGAAAAGTGGGCACAGAAAAGTGGTGCGTGTTAGAGAAAATAAGACAAAAACTAGAAAAAAAAAAAAATTACAAACAGCTACCTAAAACAGATATATTAAGAAAAATGAAGAAGTTGGGGCACTAAGGAACGGTGAGAAATGATTTAAAGCCAAAACATAAAGACAGCAAGCAAGACAGATAAAGGTATAATTTTTTTTAAATTACAGGGAGTAGGGAAATAAACATGAAAAAAATAAACAGAGTTACATCAAACTAAAACGGAGACGTAGAAAGAAAATCTAAAGGGCGACAACAGTAACGAAAGAGGAGAAATACCAAAAAACAAAGACGTGGAAGGAAAAATGCAGCCACAGAATAAACATTTCAAAAGCGAGGGGAGGAGGGAAATAAATGGAAAGAAAACGAAAACACATGACCACAAACTAAGCCAGAGATGTAGAAAAATGTAAAAAGCAAGGATGCTAAGACAAGGGAAGAAATAATTAGCGTAAACACATCGAGTGGGGAAAAAAAAGACGACGTATAAAGAAGCTTTTAAAAGTGAGGCAGATCAGGGAAATACATGTTAAAATTTCAAACTAGGGACCATAAACTAATAGAGACATAGCAAAAAATCAAAAGCAGTGACGCAAATAAAATACAAGAGCTAATTAAGAGATGACAAAATAAGGACAGAGACAAAAGTAGAAAATTGAAATGGTCAGAGATTAGAGCGATATAGAGAAAACTTTTAAAAAACACAACTACCTAAAACAGTCGTAGAAGGAAAATTTAGAAAGTAAAGGCACTAATTACAACAGGAAAAAATGAAAAATGTAAAGACAGCAAATAAAAATAAAAGTAAAAAGAAACTGTCAAAAGCGACAGGGATGAAGAAAATGAAATAAAATCGATAAACACTAATGGCAAACTGAAACGGAAAAGTAGAAATAAAATTTACCATGCAAAGGGATGAGGAACAGAGGAAGAACCAAATAGGGGTTGTAAACTAAATAGATGAAATTACCAAAACGTAATTTAAAAGGTAGAAGACAGGCACAAAGAGATAAAAAAACACAGGCAGAGAACACGAGATGAGTGGAGCTGTAAAGGCAAAATTTAGAAAACAACAGAGTACAATTCCCAGAAGGAACAATGAAAAAATAAGACCAAGGGGCTTGTCAGAGGTACACATATATATAAATAAAAATTGAAAACTAAGGGGATAAATCAAGGAGCAAGAATATATAAAAAATATGAAAAGAGAGGGAAATGGAAGGAGATGGAGATATTAAGTTTGTGAAATTTATGTACTGAAGAGCAGGGGAATGTACTAAGAAACGGCGTCCAGAAGGGAGATACATAGAAATATATTTTTTAAATTATTGCGGTACAATGAAATGTGGGAAGACTAAACTAGGGACAGAGCTCCAGTTAGAGAGAAACATAAGAAAAAAAATTAAAGACTAGACAGTATGGGGCAGAGTGGGCAAAATAACAACATGTTTTTGGGAGCCATACAGATATGTGGATGGAGAGAGGAGGAGACAGGGGAAAAGAGGATGGGAGGCAATTGCAGAAGGGATGCAAACCTGAACCCGAATGCAGAGAACAGGACAAGCAACTGACCGCAGCTCCTGGTGCTGGCAGGAGACCCTCACCGCCATGACTCCTCTCCCCTTCTCTGATGCTTGGTCCTGTACTGTGCCACCTGCCCGACCCTCAGCTGTTCGGCAAGCACACAGTGGACACCTCGATGCTCCTCATCTGTGAGGCTTCCCTGATACGTGTTGGCTCATGCGCGTGGTGGACAGAGCTACTGAGCTCCCAACACAGCGTGGTGGTGTGTGCTCTGAAAAGGACAGCTGGGAGGCACCTGCCTCTGGAACCCTCTTGGACTCACTCCTCAGCTGGTTCCCCTTCATCAGCTCCCTCAAGCACTCCTGCCCTCTCTATCCCCTTTATAGCTGGAGCCCCTTCACACTGCAGGACCAGCCTCACTGGCCCCACCTGGGGCTGCCCCACCTCCAGCCCCAGCTGGAGCCCATCAGGAGCAGGGGCCCTTGCCAAAGCCCCACAGCACATCACCCCCTCCCCTGCAACTGTCTTCAGCCATCAGCTCTGCACCCAGGGGCTGCAAACACATCCAGGGGCACAGAGGAGGCAGGAAAAGTCTATTCATGAATGCACATTGAAAAAATCCCAGCAGTGAGTTAGCTACAAGGCTCCATCCAAAAAATGCAGCAGGACACAGGGAGAAAGAGGAAAGAGAAAAGCAGGAGGAAGGACATAGAGAAAAGGTGGGGGATGGGGAATTGGAAAACGGGATGCTGCAAACGAGAGATGTGGAGCCAGAGAAGTGTGTATAGAGAGGAGAGCCAAGACATTGTGTGAATACACAGAAAGACGGGGATAGGGCAGTGAATAAGAGACAGAGGGCAGGAGAGAAATGCAGAAGGAACCACCAGAACACCAAGATGAAGACAAGACAAGGAACGGTGAAAATTATAAAGGGGGGGCGGGAACATTGGCAAAAATCAAAACTAGAAACAGAGAGATAGATAGAGGTGGATGTAGAAAGGAAATTTTGAGAAGCAGCAACCTACAACAAACATAAGCAACCAGGAACTAACAAATTAGTGACAAAGAAACAGAAAGTCTTAAAAGTATCAGGGCACAAAACAGAGGGAAGAATTAAGAATTACAGACAGGGAGATGGAGAGTGGCAGACATACCAAGAAAATTTTGAAATTGCCAGGATACAGGTAGCATACTCAAGACTTAAAAAGTAGAGGAGCTGATCAGAGGGAGACATAGGAAGAAAATCTGAAAAGGGACAGGGTACGAGAAACACTATCAAAGAATTAGAATTAGGTCAGAGAAACAGGATAAGGTGGCAAAAAAAAATGTACATACCTACTGAGTTGGAGCGACTTAGGCAAGAATTAAAAAGATAGGGTTGGAGAGATAGAAAGAAAATTACAGAAGTGGTCGGGTGCAAGAAACATAGCCAACGATTACAAGAAGACAGACAGGGAGCCCGATGGGAGGAAACTGCAGTGACTTAATATTGGATGGCTGCCGTGTGCCCTCAGAGCTGCTCTATAGCTCCCGCTCCTCAGCAAGACAGGATGACAAAATACAACAAAAACCTTGTAGGCGGACATACAGAGAGATCGCTCACCAATGACCATCACAGGCGTAAACAGACTCAACTTGGGGAAATCCATTAAATTTATTGTCGCTCAAAGTCAGAGTAGAATCAACAGAAATAAGACCAAATCTAAAAAGAACAGCTTTCCCCCACCCCCTCTCCCTTTTCCTGGTCTCACCTTCACTGCTTACTGCTGTACATCGTAGCCCTGAGCAACGCAGGGTGACACGGGGTGAGAGGTGCAGTCAGTTCATCGCATGTAGTCTCGGTCGCTACTTTGTCCTCAAACTTTTTTTATTGCTGCAGCCTAGGCTCTTCTCCACGGAGTCGCGGATTCTGCCAGGAGATGCCTCCGGCGCAATCTCTCTGCACAGTCACGCCTTCCTTCAGGCACATCCTCCTGCTCTGCTGTGGGGTGCTCCACGCGCTGCCGGACGACAGCCTGCCTGAGCGTGGTCATCACCACAGGCTGCAGGGAAACCTCTGCTCTGGCATCTGGAGTGCCCCCCCCAGCCCCCTTTTTCACTGACCTTGGCATCGGCAGGGCTGGTTCGCATTTTCTCTATCACAGCTTGCGCGCAGCATTTTTTACCTGCTCTAAAACGTTCATCGCAGAGGTGCTACCGGTGTTGCTGACGGTCTCGGCTTTGACCGGCAGCAAAGGGGTCTTGGAACTAGAAGTGGCTGTGTCCAGCGCGGAGGCAGCTCCCAGTGTCTTCTCACAGAACCCATCCCTGCAGCCCCTGCCCGGCCCTGCCGCCACAGCTAACATAACCTTGCCACGTAACCCCAATACGACAGCAATCAGCCCCAGGACAGAGACGTGGGCTTGAGAAATAGGGCAAGGGAGCCACAGGGAGGGGCCCAGATGGAAAAACAATATCAATGGACTTCAGGCCATACAGGAGGGAGCACATGCTCCACATAAGCCCGAGAGCAATGCGGCGGCGTGGCAGCAAAAACTAAACCTACCTGCACGCACTGGCAAACACAGGATGGGTGCTCGGCCCTGGGTGCGGAAAGACTACACCTCCCAGGATGCTCCGCGGAGACATCATGGCGGAGCAGACGCCTCGTGCCTCAGGACTTCAGCTCCCGGCATGCTCTGCGAAGCCATAACGGCCAACCGCAAGCCCTGTACCCCAGGACTACAGTTCCCAGCATGCCGCACAAAGCAGCCGTTCCTGTGGGGCACACCGTTACCCCTGCACCGAGCGCCACTGCAGAGCCTCGCAACCCCCAGCGCGGACGCTGGCAGCCCCCACCGCTGACTGCAGCACGCCGCAGCACGGCCGCGCCCCCGCCACTTCCTGTACCCGCACACAGACCGCGCCAGCCCGGCCGCTGCGCTCCTCGGGGCTTTTTCCGAGACCCGCCGGTCCATCGCCCGGCCCCGCTCAGCTTCTCCATCGCTGCAGGCGCAGCCGCAGCCCGGCGGCGCTCGGGACCGCTCCACGCCCCCCGTGGCTCGCACTGGCCCCTCCACGGCCACCCGGGGCGGGGCAGGGCAGCACCAGCCCCTCCAGCAGCACCCACCCCTTTACAGGGAGGGGCCGCCTCCATCACCCTCACTGCCCGCACCTGGGGCTCCTCCAGCCCCGGCCCACAGCTGGAGCCCGGCAGGAACTGGGGGCCATCGCCTGACCCCCACACTGCATCACCTCCTCCCCTGGGCTCCTCACCTCCCATGGCCCCGGGCAAAGGGAGCAGAAACGCAGCCATGAAGTCAAAGGAGACAGCGAGTGTTTATTCAGTCATGCACATAAGTCCGAGCAGCGAGTCTGCTCTGGAGCTTGCAGCCTCCGATCCCCTCTCCGTGTCACTGGAACGACTGCCAAGTCATTCCAGGAGCCACGCTCGTTGGTTCGGCAGGGAACGTACGGTGGGTCGGCTGCGTCCTGGAGCGCCGGGCTGCTGGGCAGACTTGGAGGCTGCTAAAAACAAAGAGCAGGGCACGGAACACTACAAGAGAAGAGAAGAGAGGCAGCTTGCAAGACAGAGGGGCGTAGCGAGAAAGCACGAGGCAGGAAACAGGATAGCGAGAGAAGGATGGGGACAGAGAAGGACAGGGAGCCTGACAGAGGTGGGCAAAGAAGCAGTGGAGAGAGGAAGAGAGGCAGCAGAAAGAGGGAGAGGGAGCGGGACAGAGACCAGCAAAGAAGGATGGGGAGCAGGATGGAGATGCAGGAAAAACCTGAGCTGGGCAATACGACAGGGAGGTAAAGACAACTAGGTGCAGGAAGCGAGACCGAGAGAGATGGAGAAAGCTAAAGCCATAACAAGAACGGGGCAGAGAGGGAGGAATGAAACAACAGTGAAACAACAGGGACAGGACGCCAGGACATCAAAGGTTGGACAGAAGAGGTGACAGCAAGGGGACAACACAAAACAAATCATACAGCTGCATGCTTAGAGGGCAGAGAGGGAAGAATTAAGAAATAGGGTCAAGGAGCCTGAAAAAAAGAGAGAGCTGGGAAAAAAAAAACAAACAGTGTAGCAATGCATACAGAAAGAACAGGGGCAGAATGGAAAATCAGGTGCATCAGGGAGCCAGAGACGGCAAGCTGGATAAAGGAGAAAAGCGACAGGCTAGAGGGCAGAGAGGGAGGAAATGGAAAGCCAGAGACTGGGAGCTGGACAGAGAGAGAGGCAGAAATTAAATGGGCAAGTGCGACAGGCCACAGGGCAGAGAGGGAGCAATGGATAAATACGGACAGAGGACCAGGCAGAACACAATGTGAAATAATAGGAACACGACTGGCATACAGGGAAGAGGGAAGAATTAAAAAACGGGGACTGAGAAGCTAGACAGAATGACATGGAGAAACAAAAAAATAACAGTGACGGCTTACCAGACAGATAGGGAGCCGCAGGCAGAGAGAGATGGAGGGGAAACAATCAAATAGCGTGCAGCTGCAAGACAGAGAATGTAGAATTTAAACTGAGCATTACAAGCAGGTGGGCTAGCTTTGTGGGTTTAGCCCCTAGCACCCATCGCTGTGCAGAAATTACAGAAATAAATACCTCTGCTCCGTGCGTAAGCCTGGCGTACTGCGCACTGGGTAAACAAACCCAGATTTGGGACAGCAAGAGGGATAGGGAGCAGGACAGAATGGGAAAGGAAAAAATGCTGGGAGGCTGAACAAAGGCAAAGAGAAACAAAGACAGAAAGCAGGGCACAGGAACGGAAGCAAAACAAAATAGCGATGGCCTGCAGGACCGAGACGGAGAAATTAAAAAACAACCACGGGGAGCAGCACAGAATGACAGAGAGAGAATAAAGGAACAGAGAGCAGGACAGCTCTGGAGGAAAAATCAACTGTGATAGGCAGTGGGAGAGAGATACCAGAAAAGGAAAAAAACAGTGAGGGAAAGAGAAAGGAAAGAAGAGACACCCAGCTGAACAGGGGAATACAGTTAGAAAAGACAGGAGAGCAAACGGGACACAGAGAGAAAAACAGAAAATAAAGTAGGAGGAAGCAGGGCAACAGGACAAAACCAGGAAAAAATAGGAGTGAGATCTGGACAAAAAAGGGAAAAAAAAAAAACTGACCAAGGAAAAGAGACAGAAAGAGGGACAGGGAGATGGCAGAGAAAAGAAACAGCAGCAGCAGGATGGAGATGGGAAAAAACCATCAACCTTAGATTGTCAGGAGGACAGAGAAGAACATGAATACAAGCAATGGCCTGCAGGACCAAGACGGAGAAATTAGAAAACAACCATGGGGAGCAGCACAGAATGACAGAGAGAGAATAAAAGGACAGAGAGCAGGACAGCTCTGGAGGAAAAATCAACTGTGATAGGCAGTGGGAGAGAGATACCAGAAAAGGAAAAAAACAGTGAGGGAAAGAGAAAGGAAAGAAGAGACACCCAGCTGTACAGGGGAGCACAGTTAGAAAAGACAGGAGAGCAAACGGGACAGAGAAAGAAACAAACAGACAATAAAGTGGAAGGAAGCAGAGGAAAAGGACAAAAAGAGGAAAATAAATAGGAATAGGAGTGAGATTGGGACAAAATGGCGGGGGGGGAAACACTGACCAAGGAAAAGAGACAGAAAGAGGGACAAGGGAGAAGGCAGAGAAAAAAAATGGCAGCAGCAGGATGGAGATGGGGGTGGGAAAAAAACCTTGGATAGACAGCCGGACAGAGAAGAACATGAATATGAGCAAGGATCGGGACCTCATTGCACTCTATAGCTTCCTGAAGGCAGGTTGTGATGAACAGGGGTTTGGCCTCTTCTTCCAGGCAACAAGCAGGACCCGAGGAAATGGCCACAAGTTGTACCAGAGGAGGTTTAGATTGGACTTGAGGAAAAACTTTTTCTCTCAAAGAGTGGTAAGGCACTGGAACGGCCTGCCCAGGGAGGTGGTGGAGTCTCCGTCCCTGGCAGTGTTCAAGAGGTGGCTTGATGAGAAGCTACAGGATATGGTTTAGTAGCTGTGGCAGCAATGGTAGTGAGAAGACGGTTGGACTAGATGATCTTATAGGTCCCATCCAACCATGTGATTCTATGATTCTATGATTCTATGAAAGGGATATAGCAAGAAACGACAAGACAGGGAGCAAGACAGACAGAACAAAAAAGCATTGAAAGAGAGAGAGCATGCACTTGTGAGAGCCACAGGGGTTGGAGAGATAAAGATAGATCTCAAAAGAGCTACAAAGGCACATCAACTTAATAAAAAGGGCCAGGGAACAGCATGAAGGCCCAGAGACAGCAAGAGATGAACAGGACGGAGTGAGAGGCAGAATGGAAGAAAAACAGCAACACCAAGCAAGACAAAGGGATAAAGCAAGAAAGGGAAGGGAGGAGAGAGACAGGAAGGCAGGGACTCAGAGCAGCACGTACAGGCACAGGGAGGAAACAAATGCCAGAAACCAGACCAGAGAAACTGCAAAGAAAAAAAGAGAAGGATGCAGAACGGCACAAAGGGAAATAAAAGGAAAAAACAGCGATGGGCTGCAGGACAGAGCCAGAGGGTGGAAAAAAGGAAGAGGAGAGGGGAGAACAAGAGCCCAGATAGAAAAAGAAAGGGTGCTGTACAAGAAGAGAGAGAAGGGGAAAGAGAAAGACTGAGAAAACAAAAAAAAAATAGAACAAGAAGAGAGATACAGGGAAGCCAAGAAAATCACAGCAGCGTGAGAAAGAAAAAGGGAAAGAGAGGCAGCTGGGGGAGGGCCAAGGAGGCCCTGGGATGGAGAGGAGGGGAGAAGGGGCCCCGAGGGCCCGGGACTCACCGCAGCTCTCGGCGCTCCAGGGAGAGTTTGCCAGTTCAGACCCTTCTTTCTCTGCTCTTCCCTTCCTCTTCTGTCACTCCAGTTGCTTGACTGTCCCCAACCTAAGAAAAGAGGGGGATGCGTTACAGCTCTTATGAGACAAAGCTTCCTAGAAACGTAGCCTCGCTCACCCAGTACTTGACCGTGCCCCCTTTTTAAATTATGTGTACAGACCCTGCGGCGCTCTTTGGCGATCTAGCCTGCTGCGGCCTTCAAAACGGGATCTTCCTCACCCAGAGAGGCAGGCTGTCTCTTGCACGCAGCACAGGCAGCTGCCGGTCAGACGGCCTTCAGTTACGTCTTCCGGAATACCGATCCACAGTGACAGGTGGCTGCCTTCGTCCGACCGGACTGCGCACCAGCTTGCGGCTTTGCCACCCCCTTGCCCTTGAGAGAGTGGCTACCTGGAGCGGCTCCACAACCACTGCTGCCCAAAACAGCAGAGGAAAAGGCACTAAAAAGCAACGACAAAGAACAAAGACAAACTGTCAAGACACTAGGAATGACATCGACAGCCTAAAGCATCAGCCAGGCAGAGCTTGCAGCTGACCTTGTGCCGCGGTTTAACCCCAGCCAGCAACTGTGCTCGCTCACTGCCCCCGACCCTGTGGGATGGGGAGAGACTCAGAAAGGTCAACGTGACAACTCTTGGGTCTTGAGATAAAAACAGTTTAATATTAAGGAAAAAAACAACCACCACTGGTAAGGAAAAGCGGAACAAAAAAAAAAAATACAGCAAAAGAAAACCCAAGACATGCAACTGATACAAATGAACACACTTGTAAGTTTCTAATGAAAACATTTAGAGTGTTTTCATTTTAGAATGGAAACAATCTCCATAAAAGTTGGGGGTGGGGGCACTGGGTAAGTTGGGGAACACAGGCAGCACCCCAAGGATCCCGAGACAGAGGGGTCATGGGGAGGCAGCGCCAAAAAGGGGGGCGTCGAACAGGGACACAAAACAAGAGTGCAGGGCACGCAACGGGCAAAACACAGGGGAAAAAAAACTCACAAGGGAGGAAAACCTCACACGGTGGGGGGGTGTTTTAGTGAAAAGCATTTGCAAGTGATACAGGGAATTAACGGTCTGCTAAATATTGCTTGATTTAGAAGACTGACTGTCTGCATACTGCTTGATTTAGGAGACTAACTGTCTGCTAGACAATGCCTAACAATCCTCTTTGCCTTGAAACTCACTTAAGCTTATCAGGGACTGGTACTTGTCAAGAAACTGGTATTCAGTCAAGGACTAATATGTCAAGCAAAGGACATGATAACAGGAGTCGTTCAGAAACTGCTGAAATCCCCAAGTGAAAGGAGAGCATGGGTGAATGACTGAAGTTCATCTAGAGGAAGATCAGACCCCTGAAGAAGTAAACGACCACCAGAGACAGATCTGAAATGCTAACGCAAGTGGTTTTTTAATAACCCCGCCTCGCTTATGCACATGTATGTCTGTATTGTGCAATCCTAGGAATGTGTGTACCTGCACCGGATACATTTTTGGTAAAATGTGCTGTCAGTGTGCGTGCTTTTGGAGAAGCAATCCCCCACGCACCCGGTGCCAAATAAACATGCCTGCTTTATAACTCTCTCCGAGTTGTAGAGTTTGATCCACGCGTCAGGAGGGCTGAGAAACACAGAGCGGGACAGTGGGGACGGATACGAGGGAGAGACGGACACGCAAGGACAAGGGGTACGTGCGGGAAGAAAGGTGCGTAAGGATGACCTATAGCAGGGAGTCCACGCAGGACAATCCACAGCACGTAACTCACCCGGCATAACCTGCACGAGATGACCCACACCGGCCAATGGACCCACACTGCGTAATCCCCAGCGAGAACCCCTCCGTCTCCCACTGGGTCACACCAACTATCCCCAAATTGAGTGGCTTTTTTTTTTTTCCTTGTCCAGAATATTTTTTTTCCCATGGCCAGACTATGCTCCAGACCACACCTCATTTGATTTTTCCTGTGTCTGAATATTTAGTTAAAAGACTACAGAAGGAAAATCACCACATTCTTAACATTCACTCTAAAATCCATGCGGCAAGTCCCTTAGGAAAAATGCAGTCACGCATCGCAGACGTACCTTGTATTTGCAGACCGCTGCGGCTCCTTTCCATCCATCTCGTACTTTCACGGCCAAGGAAAGGGCGACCACGGTGAAACGCTGGCAGCAGACATTCAGCAGAGAGAGGGAAAAACCCCTTAGTTTGAAGCTAGGCAGGAATCTAACTCTTCCTTTTGGGGCGAGGTTTCTCAGGACTAAAACCACGTGAAGGACAGAGTATCTTGCAGCACCTTTGGTACAGCTGCTGATACTGGCCTTTAAAGCTTTTGCATTTTTCAGACACCCAGGCCTTTTTTTGACTCATTGGCAGCTTTAGTTTCACTCGAACCGCTGTCCTACATACAGGCAGGGGACAGACACAGATGCCTACATACATTTTCTCAACCCTAAGTACAGCCGAGATCTCCTCACCCTCTATGTGCCAAGTTGAATATTTGTTTGTTAAGGAGCACAGCAACACTTCTGTCCTCGTGAACTGCCTCCGAGCAGAGGAGGGCTCTGGGATTTCCTGGACGCCAGTGCTCCCGCTTTCACTGTCAGCTCCGCACGGCCACCCACCGGAAAAAAGGCCTCAAAATAACGAACGTCAGACGATTGCTGCCACACCAAAAGTGCCAGCACTGAAAGCTCGTGCTGCTCCTCGCCGGCCCTTGCCAGCGCCTCTACAGGCCCACAAACGTTATCCAGCCTAGAGACTGCATAAAAGGCAGACCGCCCCAGGCTGCAACACTCTTGCCCAGCGTACACTGACCAGTAACGTCTCCCCCTTCACCTTCCCGAGAGAGACTGTTCCCAGGGAGCCCTCTTCCTCCCATCAATTTACTACACCCTCCCTGCAGTTTTCAACCTTCTTCCCTCCTCGGCTGTGGTCCCTCAACTTAGCTCTCAAATGGCCAGAAATCAGATTCCATCCTCAAAAGAACAACCCCATGCTAACTAAGATGGCGCTTCCTCGCCCAGCTCCTCATCACCATCTGCAAAAAAAAAAACCCAAAAATAAAACCTACCAAACAGCACCGCCCTTCAACATCACACCACTTACCACCAATCTCTTCTATGGCACTCTCCTCCTCAAAAGCGCCGCAGTGCTCTGCTCACCGGCTCCACTCATTGCCAAGAAGTCCGACGCCGCAACTGCCGCTCGTGGTGCTTCAGATGCTGAGAGACGCAAAGCTCAACTTACTTTTTCTGGGGTGTAGGTAGAAAAAAAATAGGTGTCATACCAAGCTAACTAGAAAAGTATGTCATTACATGCAATGACAACATTATCAAAAACCACCTGCTTTAGCTTCCTACAAGAAAACAAATGCTCCAGGCTTCATTTCTAGCAAGACCATGCATGCTATCTAACTTCTACCACAGCTACGTTCTGGACAGGGCTGAATGACAAATGTAGCAGAACGTGGTGGCTTGCACACGTGGCCGACAGAGGCACGGAGCTCCTGGCACTGCGTCCTGGTGTCTGCTCTGTCAGGGAGGGCTCAGATGGACCAGCCACTCCTTGCTGGAGGCACCTGCCTGTGATTCACTCCTCAGTCCCCTCCAGCAGCCATGCCCAGGCGGCCCCCTTTACAGCTGGAGGCCCCTCATACAGCAGGGCCAGGGCCACCCTCAGCCTCACTGGACCCATCTGGGGCTGCCCCACCTCCAGCCCCAGCTGGAGCCCATCAGGAGCAGGGGCCCTTGCCAAAGCCCCACAGCACATCACCCCCTTCCCTGTGCCTGTCCTCAGCCATCAGCTCTGCACCCAGGGGCTGCAAACACATCCAGGGGCACAGAGGACGTCACAGACAGTGAGATACAGAACAGAAAAAAAAAAACAGTGACAGTACGCAAGACAAAGAGATAGAGAAAGAAAGATAAGAAAAGAAAGAGAGAGATAGAAAGGCAGAGGCACAGGGCAGGCATGCAGAGGCGCAAAGAAAAGCAGGCCAGAAAACAGGCTGGAGAAATTAGTCGGGGGGAGAAGACGGATGCAGATCAGGACAAAGAGATGGAAAAGGCAAAAACAGCAATGGGCCGCAGGACAGAGACAGAGGACAAACAAAGGAAGGAAAGGGAGCAGAACAAAAGTGCAGGGATACAAAACAAAAGGAAGCGGTAGAACAAGAGATTTAAAGGGAGAGAGAAAGGGGGAAGAGCATACAAGAACAGACAGAAGAGGAGAGGTAGAAGGAAACAATAACAACAACAACAAATCACAGCAGCTTGGGAAAGGTAGGGGTCACGGGAGCGGCAGGGAAGGACAGGGACGCACAAGAGAGGAGGCAGAGCCCCAGGGGCCGGGGACTCACCACAGCTCTCACTCCCGGCACTGCTGGGAGAATCTGACAGGTCAGATGCTGCTTTCTGCTTCTCTCCTCTTCTGTAACTCCGACCACTTGGCTGTCCTCCACCTAAGAGAATACGTGGGTGTCTTACAGCTCTTAGACAAAAAGCTTCCTAGACACGTAGCCACCCACCCACGCTCGCTCGCTCGCGCGCTATGTGGCCGTACCGTGCTTCAGGTTCCACGTACAGACTGTGCAGTGCGCACTGGCGGTCTGGCCTGCTGAAGAGTACAAAGAGGGATCCTTCCTCACCCGGAGAGGCAGGCTAGGCTCTCTCTGGCCTGCAGCGGGAGGCAGCTGCTGGCTGGCTGGCCTTTGGTTTCTTCTTCTTCTTTACCTTTCTGTGGCCTCTCCAGCTTCAGCTGCAGCAGCTCCTCTCCACAGGCAGTAAGCGCTCCATCCGTTCATTTTCGCTCCCGCACCGCCAGGAGAGCGCGGCCGGGCAGAGACAGCCCACACAAGCCTGAGGCGAGTGCAGTCAACAGCGTTCCCAAGGGAGGAACGGACAGCCACGGCCTCTGGGAGAGGGAAAGAAGAAGCAGCGACCGTTATTACCGCACGCGGCCCCTGGCCGGAGCGCCTGCTGCCGCAGGGGATTCTCCAGATACACTGAGGTCCCCCCTCGCAGCCTTCAGGGCAGGGCGTGGCCCGGTGCTACGGGACAGGCTTCAGGGGACGCGCCGGAGCGGCGGGCAGCTGCACGGGGCCGGGGGAGGCTCGGGGGGAGCTCTGGCGAGCTGGGGAGGTGCCCGGCGTCTCCGCCCGGGAGGGGGGGCCCCCTCCTGCCCCTCTTCCCTTCTCTCTGCTCTCGGGTCACTCCCCGGGGCTGCCCTCGCCCGGCTCGGCTCCGAGCGGGCGGCTTGAGGCTCCCCGGGCGGGCAGGAGACAGCGCTGCAGCCACGAAAGGGGCTCGCTCACCTCACGGGTGCCCTCGGTACTCACCCGTCACCGCCGCCGGGACCCGCCGGCCGCACACCGCCATGCTGCTCCCGGCCGCATGCGCAGTCCGAAGTCCGAACACAGTGCCTGCCGGGAGAAGGGCAGAGCACTGCGCATGCGCGACTCCCGAGCTGCAGTTCCCGCTTTCCGTCACCAGGTGGCAGCAGCCCCCCACCGCTCCGGGCCTGGGTGTTCAGCCGGACGAGCCACGGCCGGTTCCTCCCTCCCGTTCGCGCCGTCCGCAGCCGGTCACCCCTTCCCGGGGCACGGCTGCCCCTTCCCCCCGCGCAGCCTGGGCAGTGACATTTGTGGCCTCTGTACCAAAAAGCGTCCCCGTGGGAGGGGGAGAGAATGAGAAGGGTGAAAGTGAGGAAACTCGCGGGTTGAGATGAAAACAGTTTAACAATTAAGAAGAAACAAACCACCACCAATACCCCTTGTGAGGAAAGGAGAGAACAATAAATGCCCAGAAAGAGAAGTGATAAAACTGAAAACAATTGCAAATTATCAATTAAAACAACTGAGATGCAGTGAGGTGCAGGGAAGCAGGTGGGAGGTTTCAGTTTGGGGGTGGTGGGGGGCAGGCATCACCCCAGGGTCTGCAGGCAGAGGGGTTACAGGGGGCAGGGTCAAATACGGGGAGGCAGAGCAGGGGGGGAGGGGGGAGTGCGGGCATGAGACAGGAGGGCAGGGGTTGCGAGGGTGCCCGGAGAAATACCAAAAAATCTCAAAGAGCTAAGGGGAGGGACCAAGGGAGCCAGACACAGAGAGAATGATACAGACAAAAGCGGGCTATGGCACAGAAAGGGAAGAAATTAAAACAAAGGGACAGGGACCTGGAGTAACTTAATCTAATATAAGAAAGAAAAGGTGTATGTAGGACACAGGGCAGAGAGAGAGGAACTGAAAAATCAGGGACATGGACCTGGACATAGAGAGATAGGGGGCTGGGAACTGTGAAAGGCTAAAAGGCAGATGAGGAGAAATTTTGAAAGTTGTGATAGGAAGACAGACAGATAAATGGAAAAAAAATGGGCAGCAGAGAGAAAAAGAAAGCAAAGAGGTAGAAGGAGAGAGGGAGAGGTATAGGGAAGTAAAAAAAACCTACAGCAGTGAGAGAAAGAGAGGGAGAGGCAGGGGGTGTTACCGAAATCCGGAATAAAACTCCTTAACAGCAACGAGAAGTTAAGAAGCAGGCACTTCTTTATTGCAGCGCTGGGCGCACGGGGGATCGCTCCACCTAGCGTGCGCACCCATTTGATCAACAGCACGGGTTAAATACACATTAATTATACATATTCATTAAATTCCAAGAAATAATATGCATAAACATAAATTTTCTGAGAAACCATTATATCATTTCCCTACCCACTCACGCATGCCCAGTCTTTTGAGTCGAGGGTCTTTTGGTGGTCTTGGTGGTCATCAAAACGCCCCCTCCTCGAATTCGCTGGTCAAACTCCTCCTTGAAATCTCCATATCTGGTCTTGAGAACAGGTCGCGGTGCTGCTTGATTTTCCTGGCTCCAAAGTGATGGCTCAGGGCCTATTTCTGCAGGTGGTGTTTGGGGGTGTTTGGGACTTACCATTGTATTAAAGATATGCTAGGCTAGCTTCTAACAAATGCGTATTATAAGATCTCTAGGGTCCCGCTCCCTTTAGGAACAAACAAATTTTATGAAGATTTAACCTATGTGACTACAGTTCTATAGTTAGCAAGAATCACCTCATATTGATATTTAATTTTCAATGTTTATGTCATGTAACATTTCCCCCCTTTGAGACTTATTTAATTTTTTTTCAATAAGTCTCATTTACTTATAACTAATCTCCATAATCAGTAAACCAAAAAGTATTATTAGCATTACTACTAAAATTCCTTTGATAGATTTCATTATTTTGATATGATTTTGTCTAATTCATTAAAAATGAGAGACTGTTAACTTTAAATGACATATTTCTTTAGAAATCCATTGTTTCTGTTTTGGAGGCTGTGCTTCTTGACTCTCAAATAATGAATCCAAGAATCAATATCTTCAAATTTAGGGGCTGTATATATTGCTAGAAGCACCTGATATGGTTCTTTCCATTCTTATTGAAGAGTTTCTGATTCCCAAATTTTCAGGTACACATAATCTCCTGGTTAAAAATGATGAACCGGGGAATCTAAAGAAAGAGGCTCTGTGGCAGTTCCATATCCATATCAGAGTTCTTCCAAGGGATATCAAATACAATTCCATTTCATTATCCCCAGTAGCAGTCACATTTTGAATAAGGGTTAGCGTCTGATAAGATTTTCCATACATTAACATATGGACTAATTTTAGTCCTAGATCTGGATTGAATCTTGATTCTCGGAAGTGCTTAAGGAAGAGCATGAGGCCATTTTAAAGATATTTTCTGACAAATTTTACTTGTCTATTAGATTGTGGCCTTCAAGGAGTGTGTAAATTCAATTTGATTCCCAGAATTTTCCTCAATATTTGAATAATTTCAGACACAAAATGAGGACCTCTATTTGATTATATTCTTTTGGGGATTCCAAACCATGATATTATCTCTTTTAACATATTTTTAGCCACTTCTCTTGCCTATTGGTGCGACAGGAAAAGAAAATCTTTTGGCCATATTTACTAATACCAATAGATATCTATATCCATTTTGTTGTGGCAATTCTGAAAAATCAATCTGCCAATAATTTTCAGGCAAGTTTCCCATATATATGGTTCCTGGGGGTGGTTATTTAATATTTCTCGGGTTATTCTTTAAACAAGTTTCACACTTTTTGTTACTGATTTTATTAGCTTTATCATCCTAACACTAATCACCTGTCTTCTTAAATCACTGATCATTGCCTCTGTTTCCCAATGAATTTTTCTATGCTTTTAGCTTTGATTGTGGTGAGACCACAACTTGATTTTTAGGACTAATGATCATTTTTCATATTTATTTGAATTGATTTAGCTAATTCCAAATCAACCTTACTGTAATTTGGGGTTTGTTGCTCAAATTTCACTTCTTTAACTAGTATTATTGTCATGATGCCTTTTTCTGCTCTCTTCTTTGCCTTTTTATTGACTAATTTATTTCCAATATTCACTGGGAAATTCCCAAATTGGTGGGCTTTGCAGTGCATTATTGCAACTTCTTTGGGTTTCTGCACCACTTGGAGCAATTGCAGAATTTCTTCTTGGTGTTTAATGGATGTTCCTTGTGCTGTCAGCATTCCTCTTTCTTTCCATGTGGCTCCATGGGCATGTACTACTCCAAAAGCATACTTTAAATCAGTCCATATATTCACTTTTTATGTTCTGTCCATTTTAGGGCTTTTATGAGGGCTAGTTATCAATTCTGCCTTTTGTGCTGAGGTGTTCACTGAGAGCGGCTTTGCATCAATAACAGAGTTTGTTATTGTTATTGTATATCCAGCCAATCTTCTTCCATTTCTCACGAGGCTGCTTCCATCAGTACATATCTCGAATTCTGGGTCAGGTATGTTCACTCTTCTGTTACTTCTGCTGGAATAAACTTGTTTGATGGTCTGTAGACAGTCATGACTTAGAACTTCTTCTTCTATTGAACTTAAAAAGATGGCAGGATTTATTGTTGTAGTTGTTTTTGATTTGACATCATCTTGTTCCAACAGGACAATTTGATGTTTGAGCATCCTGCTTGGGGATAACCAGTGTCCTCCTTTCTGTTCCAGAACAGAAAGTACCATATGCGGTACATAAGCTGTTCTTGGGTGTCCCGTTGTCAGCTTACAAGCTTCTTAAGTCAGGAGGACAGTTGCTGCTACAGCCCATAGACAACCTGGTCATCCTTAGCTAACATTGTCCAATTGTTTGGAGAAATAACCAACCGGTCTTCTTCATTCTCCATTTTTCTGAGAAAGCATTCTTCTGAGGGCCGAATGTTGTCTTTCATGAACAAACAGTTCAAAGGGTTTGGTTAAATTGGGCAACCCTAGAGCAGGAGTGAACATCAGAGCTACCTTTACATTCTGGAATGCCTTTCGAGCTTCAGGTTCTCACACAAGGGGTCCCTCCTTCAATTCCTTTAATCCACAGGTGACACCAGCCAGCCATTCCCAGAAACGTTTGCAGCTCCTTAGCTCCTTTTGGCTCCGGCATTTGGCAAATTGCCTCTTTTCTCTCATTTCCCAGTTGTCTTTGTCCCTGTGTGATTTCAAATCCCAAATACATGACAGTCTCTTTTCCAATCTGTGCTTTCTTCTTGGAAAATCTGTTATCACTTTGGCCCAAGAAATTTAGCAGGTTAGTAGTCAAGTTGAAATATTCTTCTCTGGTTTCTGTGGCTATTAAAATATCATCTACATATTGCAACACCAGTCTTTCAGGATAAATTATTTTGCATGTTTCTAATTCCTTAGCCAATTGATTTCCAAAGATCATTGGGCTATTTTTAAATCCTTGAGGTAGCACTGCCCAGGTGAGCTGAGTCTTCTGCCTAGTTGTGGGATTTTGCAGTTCAAAGGCAAAATATGCCTGACTATTTTTGTCAAGAAGAATACAGAAAAAGGCATCCTATAAGTTCAATACAGTGAACCACTTGTGATTTTCTTTTAAAGCTGTCAACGAGGATACAGGTTTGCCACTAAGGGGTGAATATCTTGAACTATTAAATTTATTGCTATTAAAATCTTGTACTAACCTATATTCCTCACTTTCTGGCTTTTTCACAGGTAAAATGGGAGTATTGAATTCTGATTCACATTCGACTAATAGTCGATATTTTTTTAAGAAATTTTCAATCATTTTCTCAAGGCCTCTTCTAGCTTCTAATTTTGAAGGGTACTGGTTTTGTCTTACCAGTTTGGTGCTCTCCTTTAGAAAAATCTTTACCGGTTCTGCTGCTTTTGAATGTCCGGGAACTTCGCCAGCCCACACCAAAGGGTTACTGCATTGTCCACTTCTTGAGGGATTTCATATGGCTCTGAAGTTGTCTGCAACATAAAAATTCTTGCCTCTCTGGCTTTTGATTAGGGTATATTTAATTGAATGTCACAGTTTTAAAAATTAATTTGTGCTTTCAATTTGCTCAATAAATCTCTCCCCACTAAGGCAACAGGACACTCTGGCATGTATAAAAATTAGCCAGTTCCCCATTTTTACCCACCTTAAAGTTAAGGATTGAATGAAAAAATTATTTTCAGCTTTCCCTGTGGCACCAATTTTGTCTACATGCTTTTTACTCAATTTTCTTCTACCAGTACTTAAAATGAATAGCTCCAGTATCAAAATAGAAAATCCGTGGTTTGGGTCCCCAGCTGGATTGTAACCAGGGGTTCTGCTGGGGAATTCTCCCCCAGTCCTCTTTGCACCTCTGACACAGGCATCTGCTGTGCTGCCAGTTTTTTGTTTCTTTTTCAGAATAAGGACACGCATTTTTCCAGTGCCACCATGCTTCACACTTTGCACACTGATATTCCCAATCTCTCTCCTACTGCAGTTATTTTATCCATTCCTCTACCACACCCCGACCTCATCCCCGGTTTGTTCCCCTACTGCTTGTCAAAGTGGTAGGGGGGGCAAGGCTTGAGCCGCTCCTTGTTCTATCTGGTCTTGTCAGCTTCCAGTTCTCCCTGCAATAGGACTGAAACCCTCATAATTCAACTGTCCCACTCTACAGCTCCCACCGGGGGTTCGGTGTTCTGGCCCCTTTTTCTACTGTTTCATTTGTTAAACCTGCATCAACACTTCCAGACCGCACATAAAGATAATACAGAAATTTAACACATGAATTCTATGCTTTCCTCTTCAGTTCCACATTTTAAACATCACTTTCTATACTACAAGCCAGGATCTTTTCAACCTTTTTCCTTTTTTTTTTTTTTTTTTTGTTTTTTTTTTTTATGCCAAAACCATCGGATCCTTGGGGACGTATCTGCAATCTTTCTGCCACTTGGGATGATTTCCCAAAGTAAAGAACAAATCAACATCGGGGACCACATCTCACTTTCCTTCCCTTCTACAAGATAACATCAACTGTAAAATATTGGATCCATTTTTTTTTTTCTAGTTACTGGGTCTCCCCTTATATCCTCCCAATGTTTAAGAACACATCCCAGTGGAGACTTCATTAATATTTCCCCTACCATTGAGGTAGACATAGAAGATATGTGTTTTCCCATATTTTACAAAGGAGTTTTTGGTACCAAAAAGACAATAACACTGTTCTACAAACAAAGTCAATCCCGTCACCAAGAAAAGTTTAAAACCCCAAATGCAATACTGTATATCATTCAAGTCCCTACACTGCAACACATGCATACAGACTTAAAAACAAAACAAAACAAAACAAAACAAAACGCACTGAAGCAACAATTAGCAGCTTGTAAATCACTTCTAAAACACCCTGGGGCCCTTTCCAAGCTATGTACAAATCTTACCAATACTCCCCATACTCTTACTCTTAAACAATTTAGACTAAATGCCAAATACCAGATAAATGCAAATGACAATTGTCCCAAATACAAAAACCAAACAAATGCAAATGACAATTGTCCCAAATACACAAATGTCCAACCCAGCAATAGCTTTCGCTTATGACTTACGGGCAGACGCCTAGGCTTCCAAACCAAACGGGTACCCTCTAAGCCCCAACCCTGCGAAGCTTTCGCCGCGCCTTACGGGCAGGCTATCCAGAGCAGACAGATTTCAAAGAAGAAGTGCCTTACCCTTTTCTCCAGGGAACGTTGCGAGGAGCTTTGTGAGTCGAGAGCGATGGGTCTCCACGAGAATACCTCGGTGCCGGCTGGAGTTCGATCAACACTCGATCTCGTTCAGTCTCACTCGCAAGGTCCCATCTGGGTCGCCAAAACTGTTACCGAAATCCGGAATAAAACTCCTTAACAGCAATGAGAAGTTAAGAAGCAGGCACTTCTTTATTGCAGCGCTGGGCGCACGGGGGATCGCTCCACCTAGCGTGCGCACCCATTTGATCAACAGCACGGGTTAAATACACATTAATTATACATATTCATTAAATTCCAAGAAATAATATGCATAAACATAAATTTTCTGAGAAACCATTATATCATTTCCCTACCCACTCACGCATGCCCAGTCTTTTGAGTCGAGGGTCTTTTGGTGGTCTTGGTGGTCGTCAAAACGCCCCCTCCTCAGATTCGCTGGTCAAACTCCTCCTTGAAATCTCCATATCTGGTCTTGAGAACAGGTCGCGGTGCTGCTTGATTTTCCTGGCTCCAAAGTGATGGCTCAGGGCCTATTTCTGCAGGTGGTGTTTGGGGGTGTTTGGGACTTACCATTGTATTAAAGATATGCTAGGCTAGCTTCTAACAAATGCGTATTATAAGATCTCTAGGGTCCCACTCCCTTTAGGAACAAACAAATTTTATGAAGATTTAACCTATGTGACTACAGTTCTATAGTTAGCAAGAATCACCTCATATTGATATTTAATTTTCAACGTTTATGTCATGTAACATTTCCCCCCTTTGAGACTTATTTAATTTTTTTTCAATAAGTCTCATTTACTTATAACTAATCTCCATAATCAGTAAACCAAAAAGTATTATTAGCATTACTACTAAAATTCCTTTGATAGATTTCATTATTTTGATATGATTTTGTCTAATTCATTAAAAATGAGAGACTGTTAACTTTAAATGACATATTTCTTTAGAAATCCATTGTTTCTGTTTTGGAGGCTGTGCTTCTTGACTCTCAAATAATGAATCCAAGAATCAATATCTTCAAATTTAGGGGCTGTATATATTGCTAGAAGCACCTGATATGGTTCTTTCCATTCTTATTGAAGAGTTTCTGATTCCCAAATTTTCAGGTACACATAATCTCCTGGTTAAAAATGATGAACTGGGGAATCTAAAGAAAGAGGCTCTGTGGCAGTTCCATATCCATATCAGAGTTCTTCCAAGGGATATCAAATACAATTCCATTTCATTATCCCCAGTAGCAGTCACATTTTGAATAAGGGTTAGAGTCTGATAAGATTTTCCATACATTAACATATGGACTAATTTTAGTCCTAGATCTGGATTGAATCTTGATTCTCGGAAGTGCTTAAGGAAGAGCATGAGGCCATTTTAAAGATATTTTCTGACAAATTTTACTTGTCTATTAGATTGTGGCCTTCAAGGAGTGTGTAAATTCAATTTGATTCCCAGAATTTTCCTCAATATTTGAATAATTTCAGACACAAAATGAGGACCTCTATTTGATTATATTCTTTTGGGGATTCCAAACCATGATATTATTTCTTTTAACATATTTTTAGCCACTTCTCTTGCCTATTGGTGCGACAGGAAAAGAAAATCTTTTGGCCATATTTACTAATACCAATAGATATCTGTATCCATTTCGTTGTGGCAATTCTGAAAAATCAATCTGCCAATAATTTTCAGGCAAGTTTCCCATATATATGGTTCCTGGGGGTGGTTATTTAATATTTCTCGGGTTATTCTTTAAACAAGTTTCACACTTTTTGTTACTGATTTTATTAGCTTTATCATCCTAACACTAATCACCTGTCTTCTTAAATCACTGATCATTGCCTCTGTTTCCCAATGAATTTTTCTATGCTTTTAGCTTTGATTGTGGTGAGACCACAACTTGATTTTTAGGACTAATGATCATTTTTCATATTTATTTGAATTGATTTAGCTAATTCCAAATCAACCTTACTGTAATTTGGGGTTTGTTGCTCAAATTTCACTTCTTTAACTAGTATTATTGTCATGATGCCTTTTTCTGCTCTCTTCTTTGCCTTTTTATTGACTAATTTATTTCCAATATTCACTGGGAAATTCCCAAATTGGTGGGCTTTGCAGTGCATTATTGCAACTTCTTTGGGTTTCTGCACCACTTGGAGCAATTGCAGAATTTCTTCTTGGTGTTTAATGGATGTTCCTTGTGCTGTCAGCATTCCTCTTTCTTTCCATGTGGCTCCATGGGCATGTACTACTCCAAAAGCATACTTTAAATCAGTCCATATATTCACTTTTTATGTTCTGTCCATTTTAGGGCTTTTATGAGGGCTAGTTATCAATTCCGCCTTTTGTGCTGAGGTGTTCACTGAGAGCGGCTTTGCATCAATAACAGAGTTTGTTATTGTTATTGCATATCCAGCCAATCTTCTTCCATTTCTCACGAGGCTGCTTCCATCAGTACATATCTCGAATTCTGGGTCAGGTATGTTCACTCTTCTGTTACTTCTGCTGGAATAAACTTGTTTGATGGTCTGTAGACAGTCATGACTTAGAACTTCTTCTTCTATTGAACTTAAAAAGATGGCAGGATTTATTGTTGTAGTTGTTTTTGATTTGACATCATCTTGTTCCAACAGGACAATTTGATGTTTGAGCATCCTGCTTGGGGATAACCAGTGTCCTCCTTTCTGTTCCAGAACAGAAAGTACCATATGCGGTACATAAGCTGTTCTTGGGTGTCCCGTTGTCAGCTTACAAGCTTCTTAAGTCAGGAGGACAGTTGCTGCTACAGCCCATACACAACCTGGTCATCCTTAGCTAACATTGTCCAATTGTTTGGAGAAATAACCAACCGGTCTTCTTCATTCTCCATTTTTCTGAGAAAGCATTCTTCTGAGGGCCGAATGTTGTCTTTCATGAACAAACAGTTCAAAGGGTTTGGTTAAATCGGGCAACCCTAGAGCAGGAGTGAACATCAGAGCTACCTTTACATTCTGGAATGCCTTTCGAGCTTCAGGTTCTCACACAAGGGGTCCCTCCTTCAATTCCTTTAATCCACAGGTGACACCAGCCAGCCATTCCCAGAAACGTTTGCAGCTCCTTAGCTCCTTTTGGCTCCGGCATTTGGCAAATTGCCTCTTTTCTCTCATTTCCCAGTTGTCTTTGTCCCTGTGTGATTTCAAATCCCAAATACATGACAGTCTCTTTTCCAATCTGTGCTTTCTTCTTGGAAAATCTGTTATCACTTTGGCCCAAGAAATTTAGCAGGTTAGTAGTCAAGTTGAAATATTCTTCTCTGGTTTCTGTGGCTATTAAAATATCATCTACATATTGCAACACCAGTCTTTCAGGATAAATTATTTTGCATGTTTCTAATTCCTTAGCCAATTGATTTCCAAAGATCATTGGGCTATTTTTAAATCCTTGAGGTAGCACTGCCCAGGTGAGCTGAGTCTTCTGCCTAGTTGTGGGATTTTGCAGTTCAAAGGCAAAATATGCCTGACTATTTTTGTCAAGAAGAATACAGAAAAAGGCATCCTATAAGTTCAATACAGTGAACCACTTGTGATTTTCTTTTAAAGCTGTCAACGAGGATACAGGTTTGCCACTAAGGGGTGAATATCTTGAACTATTAAATTTATTGCTATTAAAATCTTGTACTAACCTATATTCCTCACTTTCTGGCTTTTTCACAGGTAAAATGGGAGTATTGAATTCTGATTCACATTCGACTAATAGTCGATATTTTTTTAAGAAATTTTCAATCATTTTCTCAAGGCCTCTTCTAGCTTCTAATTTTGAAGGGTACTGGTTTTGTCTTACCAGTTTGGTGCTCTCCTTTAGAAAAATCTTTACCGGTTCTGCTGCTTTTGAATGTCCGGGAACTTCGCCAGCCCACACCAAAGGGTTACTGCATTGTCCACTTCTTGAGGGATTTCATATGGCTCTGAAGTTGTCTGCAACATAAAAATTCTTGCCTCTCTGGCTTTTGATTAGGGTATATTTAATTGAATGTCACAGTTTTAAAAATTAATTTGTGCTTTCAATTTGCTCAATAAATCTCTCCCCACTAAGGCAACAGGACACTCTGGCATGTATAAAAATTAGCCAGTTCCCCATTTTTACCCACCTTAAAGTTAAGGATTGAATGAAAAAATTATTTTCAGCTTTCCCTGTGGCACCAATTTTGTCTACATGCTTTTTACTCAATTTTCTTCTACCAGTACTTAAAATGAATAGCTCCAGTATCAAAATAGAAAATCCGTGGTTTGGGTCCCCAGCTGGATTGTAACCAGGGGTTCTGCTGGGGAATTCTCCCCCAGTCCTCTTTGCACCTCTGACACAGGCATCTGCTGTGCTGCCAGTTTTTTGTTTCTTTTTCAGAATAAGGACACGCATTTTTCCAGTGCCACCATGCTTCACACTTTGCACACTGATATTCCCAATCTCTCTCCTACTGCAGTTATTTTATCCATTCCTCTACCACACCCCGACCTCATCCCCGGTTTGTTCCCCTACTGCTTGTCAAAGTGGTAGGGGGGGCAAGGCTTGAGCCGCTCCTTGTTCTATCTGGTCTTGTCAGCTTCCAGTTCTCCCTGCAATAGGACTGAAACCCTCATAATTCAACTGTCCCACTCTACAGCTCCCACCGGGGGTTCGGTGTTCTGGCCCCTTTTTCTACTGTTTCATTTGTTAAACCTGCATCAACACTTCCAGACCGCACATAAAGATAATACAGAAATTTAACACATGAATTCTATGCTTTCCTCTTCAGTTCCACATTTTAAACATCACTTTCTATACTACAAGCCAGGATCTTTTCAACCTTTTTCCTTTTTTTTTTTTTTTTTTTTATGCCAAAACCATCGGATCCTTGGGGACGTATCTGCAATCTTTCTGCCACTTGGGATGATTTCCCAAAGTAAAGAACAAATCAACATCGGGGACCACATCTCACTTTCCTTCCCTTCTACAAGATAACATCAACTGTAAAATATTGGATCCATTTTTTTTTTTTCTAGTTACTGGGTCTCCCCTTATATCCTCCCAATGTTTAAGAACACATCCCAGTGGAGACTTCATTAATATTTCCCCTACCATTGAGGTAGACATAGAAGATATGTGTTTTCCCATATTTTACAAAGGAGTTTTTGGTACCAAAAAGACAATAACACTGTTCTACAAACAAAGTCAATCCCGTCACCAAGAAAAGTTTAAAACCCCAAATGCAATACTGTATATCATTCAAGTCCCTACACTGCAACACATGCATACAGACTTAAAAACAAAACAAAACAAAACAAAACAAAACGCACTGAAGCAACAATTAGCAGCTTGTAAATCACTTCTAAAACACCCTGGGGCCCTTTCCAAGCTATGTACAAATCTTACCAATACTCCCCATACTCTTACTCTTAAACAATTTAGACTAAATGCCAAATACCAGATAAATGCAAATGACAATTGTCCCAAATACAAAAACCAAACAAATGCAAATGACAATTGTCCCAAATACACAAATGTCCAACCCAGCAATAGCTTTCGCTTATGACTTACGGGCAGACGCCTAGGCTTCCAAACCAAACGGGTACCCTCTAAGCCCCAACCCTGCGAAGCTTTCGCCGCGCCTTACGGGCAGGCTATCCAGAGCAGACAGATTTCAAAGAAGAAGTGCCTTACCCTTTTCTCCAGGGAACGTTGCGAGGAGCTTTGTGAGTCGAGAGCGATGGGTCTCCCCGAGAATACCTCGGTGCCGGCTGGAGTTCGATCAACACTCGATCTCGTTCAGTCTCACTCGCAAGGTCCCATCTGGGTCGCCAAAACTGTTACCGAAATCCGGAATAAAACTCCTTAACAGCAACGAGAAGTTAAGAAGCAGGCACTTCTTTATTGCAGCGCTGGGCGCACGGGGGATCGCTCCACCTAGCGTGCGCACCCATTTGATCAGCAGCACGGGTTAAATACACATTAATTATACATATTCATTAAATTCCAAGAAATAATATGCATAAACATAAATTTTCTGAGAAACCATTACATCATTTCCCTACCCACTCGCGCATGCCCAGTCTTTTGAGTCGAGGGTCTTTTGGTGGTCTTGGTGGTCGTCAAAACGCCCCCTCCTCGAATTCGCTGGTCAAACTCCTCCTTGAAATCTCCATATCTGGTCTTGAGAACAGGTCGCGGTGCTGCTTGATTTTCCTGGCTCCAAAGTGATGGCTCAGGGCCTATTTCTGCAGGTGGTGTTTGGGGGTGTTTGGGACTTACCATTGTATTAAAGATATGCTAGGCTAGCTTCTAACAAATGCGTATTGTAAGATCTCTAGGGTCCCACTCCCTTTAGGAACAAACGAATTTTATGAAGATTTAACCTATGTGACTACAGTTCTATAGTTAGCAAGAATCACCTCATACTGATATTTAATTTTCAATGTTTATGTCATGTAACATGCGGATGAGGATGCAGAAGAGGGATGAAACAACGCTGCTGGTCCAGGACCCATTGCTTCTCCTGCTCTCAGATCTGCTGCGAGAATTTGACGGTTTGGATGAGTTTTTCTCTCTCTCTCTCTCACCCCACCCTCCCTTCCTCCGCTGTACCTCTGGGCACTTCACTGTCATCCACTTAAGAGAACAGATTGGCGTCTTACACTCTTACAGTAGGAGGCTTTGAGGACACACAGCCTCACGCGCACACACGTGCCTGTCCTGCGCTTTCGGTTGCATACAGACCCTGCGGTGCATGTTGCCAGTCTGGCCTGCCGCCGGCTACGAAGAGGAATTCTTCCTCACCTGGAGAGGGAGGCTCCCTCTGGGCTGCAGCAGGAGGCCAATACCAGTCAGACGGCATTTGTTTTTTTCTTCCTTACCTTTCACCAGCCTCTCCAGCTTCCCGCTGCAGCAGCTCCTGTCCACAGCCAGTAAGTCCTCCCATGGCTCGCACTGGCCCCTCCACGGCCACCCGGGGCGGGGCAGGGCAGCACCAGCCCCTCCAGCAGCACCCACCCCTTTACAGGGAGGGGCCGCCTCCATCACCCTCACTGCCCGCACCTGGGGCTCCTCCAGCCCCAGCCCACAGCTGGAGCCCGGCAGGAACTGGGGGCCATCGCCTGACCCCCACACTGCATCACCTCCTCCCCTGGGCTCCTCACCTCCCATGGCCCCGGGCAAAGGGAGCAGAAACGCAGCCATGAAGTCAAAGGAGACAGCGAGTGTTTATTCAGTCACGCACATAAGTCCGAGCAGCGAGTCTGCTCTGGAGCTTGCAGCCTCCGATCCCCTCTCCGTGTCACTGGAACGACTGCCAAGTCATTCCAGGAGCCACGCTCGTTGGTTCGGCAGGGAACGTACGGTGGGTCGGCTGTGTCCTGGAGCGCCGGGCTGCTGGGCAGACTTGGAGGCTGCTAAAAACAAAGAGCAGGGCACGGAACACTACAAGAGAAGAGAAGAGAGGCAGCTTGCAAGACAGAGGGGCGTAGCGAGAAAGCACGAGGCAGGAAACAGGATATCGAGAGAAGGATGGGGACAGAGAAGGACAGGGAGCCTGACAGAGGTGGGCAAAGAAGCAGCGGAGAGAGAGGGAAAGAGGGAGAGGGAGCGGGACAGAGACCAGCAAAGAAGGATGGGGAGCAGGATGGAGATGCAGGAAAAACCTGAGCTGGTGTCCTGGTTTTGGCAGGGATGGAGTTAATTTTTCCTCTCAGTAGCTGGTATGTTTTGGATTTTGTGTGTGAAGAATGTTCATAAACGCCCTGATGATACCAGTTGTTGTGAATGAGACCAAGGACACCGTCCTGCTTTCCAAGTCTCGCTAATTTGCAGATGCAGGAAGCTGGGAGAAAGACAGACAGCATAATTGATCCAAACTAGCCAAAGAGAGTATTCCATGCCATAAACGTCATGCTCAGTATATAAGTGGGGGCAGGCGAGGGTGGGTATCTGCCTTCCTGGCATCCATCCTTCCTGCTTGTTTTTGCTGGCATCGTTCCCCCTACCTTGCTGGCTCCCTTTTGCTCCTTTGCTTGCTGCTCGGGTTTGTTTCCGTGATCGCTGCTCGGGACGGGCTGTATCGGTCATTGGGACATCGGGTGGTGAGAAAACACATATTGTTCACTTTGTATATTTTTGATATCCTTATATTCTGTTATTATTGTAGTTTTCCCTTTTATTTTAGTAAATTGTCTTCATCTCAACCCACGAGTTCTCCTTCCTTCCCAATTCTCTCCCCCATCCCCCTGGGGAGGGGGAGAGTGAGCGAGAAGCTGTGTGGTGATTTGGGCTAAACCATCACAGTCATTTTGGCGCCCAACGTGGGGCTCGAAGGGTTGAGGTAAGGACAGATCTGACTAGAGTGTGTTAAAGTTGTTACAAGTGCTCATTATTTTATTTGAATCCCTGGTCACAATGTTGTATTACGTGTTCACATGGTTGTGTTATGTCTTTCCTAAGTTGCATCACGTATTTCCTTTGGTGCTGTTTATCATTTCTCGGAAATGGATGAGAATTCTCATGTTGATTTACTGGGCACTACTGGCTTATGATATGGTATCATCACTGGTCATTAAATTAATCTGGTCCTTGTTTTCGGCATTGCTGGCAACTCCGTACTTTGGATGCCATTTGGTAAGAATTATTAATAATCACACATTTTTCTTTTTCTCCCCGGAGAACCAATCTATGGGGAAGTCAGAGGAGGGTACCTTCCCATACTCCTTTACCTTCCCTTTTTCTTTTGAGCGAGTCACATCAGCTCTCGAGAATTTTGAATATCCTTGGGATGTGCAAGCCAGCATACTCCTATTGCTCTGTGTCCTAAATGGGTTTCAGATGTTGTTTAGGATTAAACAATTATTTACAAAATTCACCTGGAGATCTACCTTGAGGTTGGAGGGGCAGGGGTGGCATGGTATGTGGGAGAAGACAGGCAGGTACCTAGAAAACTTCTCGCCTCCAATGGTCTGGAACTTCACTCCCGAACAACTACAGAATCCAGATGAAGTGATTGAATATTTGAAAGAAAAATGCCATAGCTATTCTAAAGAGACAAAGCTTACCGCTTTGTGCTGGGCACTGGCTAGTATCTACCAAACACTGCTTAACGTGCAGCACCCTCAGGAAGAAGGGAGAAAAAATCAACCGACCGATACCCTGGCTACTCCAGCCCCGGCTACCGGCCCTGCGGCTACTCCAGCCCCGGCTACCGGCCCTGCGGCTGCTCCAGCCCCGGCTACCGGCCCTGCGGCTGCTCCAGCCCCGGCTACCGGCCCTGCGGCTGCTCCAGCCCCGGCTACCGGCCCTGCGGCTGCTCCAGCCCCGGCTACCGGCCCTGCGGCTGCTCCAGCCCCGGCTACCGGCCCTGCGGCTGCTCCAGCCCCGGCTACCGGCCCTGCGGCTGCTCCAGCCCCGGCTACCGGCACTGCGGCTGCTCCAGCCCCGGCTACCGGCCCTGCGGCTGCTCCAGCCCCGGCTACCGGCCCTGCGGCTACTCCAGCCCCGGCTACCGGCCCTGCGGCTGCTCCAGCCCCAATGACAGGCACTGCGGCTGCTCCAGCCCCGGCTACCGGCCCTGCGGCTACTCCAGCCCCAATGACAGGCACTGCGGCTGCTCCAGCCCCAGCTACCGGCCCTGTGGCTACTCCAGCCCCAATGACAGGCACTGCGGCTACTCCAACTCTAGCTACTGGCACTGCACCGAATCAGAGAACCAACCTGTGTCAGTATCAGTCGCCCCTGTACAGAAGAAGAAATCTTGGAAGCGAAAGTCAGCTCGTTTAGTAAGGGATGAGGGAAAACCAGGGACCTGGATGTACTTGGTGGGTGATGCGGGAGGATGGGGAAGTCCGATGTGTACCTCAAGGAGATCTGATTTTAGGTGAGAACAGCCAATAATTTGAACTGTATATAATCATTTCCATAGTTCTTATATGTCATATCAAAGGTATTGCAGCAAGAACACCCTGATCAGTGAAGAATGAGTTTCAATAAAACCAAGAGAGATGCAACGATGATGGAACAGGAACTGGCGCCCAACAATTTCCTCAAGATCAACATCTTCAATTTGCAGACCATGGACATGATACACCAGCCACGCCAGATGTACCAACTGCGAGTTCCAGATGCAGCATGCAACAGTCCCATACTACATACCATCTCTCTTGTCCTGAAAGACTGTATGACATATGGAACCCAAAGTCATGGACTAAATGAACTCAACAGACTTTGGAGGGATAGACCATAGATTGAAGGAGTTACATCTATGTGTGTGTATATGTATACGCATGACGTAGGTGGTATGGAATAAGGGGTGGATACTGTCCTGGTTTTGGCAGGGATGCGGCAAGTCCCTTAGGAAAAATGCAGTCACGCATCGCAGACGTACCTTGTACTTGCAGACCGCTGCGGCTCCTTTCCATCCATCTCGTACTTTCACGGCCAAGGAAAGGGCGACCACGGTGAAACGCTGGCAGCAGACATTCAGCAGAGAGAGGGAAAAACCCCTTAGTTTGAAGCTAGGCAGGAATCTAACTCTTCCTTTTGGGGCGAGGTTTCTCAGGACTAAAACCACGTGAAGGACAGAGTATCTTGCAGCACCTTTGGTACAGCTGTTGATACTGGCCTTTAAAGCTTTTGCATTTTTCAGACACCCGGGCCTTTTTTTGACTCATTGGCAGCTTTAGTTTCACTCGAACCGCTGTCCTACATACAGGCAGGGGACAGACACAGATGCCTACATACATTTTCTCAACCCTAAGTACAGCCGAGATCTCCTCACCCTCTATGTGCCAAGTTGAATATTTGTTTGTTAAGGAGCACAGCAACACTTCTGTCCTCGTGAACTGCCTCCGAGCAGAGGAGGGCTCTGGGATTTCCTGGACGCCAGTGCTCCCGCTTTCACTGTCAGCTCCGCACGGCCACCCACCGGAAAAAAGGCCTCAAAATAACGGACGTCAGACGATTGCTGCCACACCAAAAGTGCCAGCACTGAAAGCTCGTGCTGCTCCTCGCCGGCCCTTGCCAGCGCCTCTACAGGCCCACAAACGTTATCCAGCCTAGAGACTGCATAAAAGGCAGACCGCCCCAGGCTGCAACACTCTTGCCCAGCGTACACTGACCAGTAACGTCTCCCCCTTCACCTTCCCGAGAGAGACTGTTCCCAGGGAGCCCTCTTCCTCCCATCAATTTACTACACCCTCCCTGCAGTTTTCAACCTTGTTCCCTCCTCGGCTGTGGTCCCTCAACTTAGCTCTCAAATGGCCAGAAATCAGATTCCATCCTCAAAAGAACAACCCCATGCTAACTAAGGTGGCGCTTCCTCGCCCAGCTCCTCATCACCATCTGCAAAAAAAAAAACCCCAAAAATAAAACCTACCAAACAGCACCGCCCTTCAACATCACACCACTTACCACCAATCTCTTCTATGGCACTCTCCTCCTCAAAAGCGCCGCAGTGCTCTGCTCACCGGCTCCACTCATTGCCAAGAAGTCCGACGCCGCAACTGCCGCTCGTGGTGCTTCAGATGCTGAGAGACGCAAAGCTCAACTTACTTTTTCTGGGGTGTAGGTACAAAAAAATAGGTGTCATACCAAGCTAACTAGAAAAGTATGTCATTACATGCAATGACAACATTATCAAAAACCACCTGCTTTAGCTTCCTACAAGAAAACAAATGCTCCAGGCTTCATTTCTAGCAAGACCATGCATGCTATCTAACTTCTACCACAGCTACGTTCTGGACAGGGCTGAATGACAAATGTAGCAGAACGTGGTGGCTCGCACACGTGGCCGACAGAGGCACGGAGCTCCTGGCACTGCGTCCTGGTGTCTGCTCTGTCAGGGAGGGCTCAGATGGACCAGCCACTCCTTGCTGGAGGCACCTGCCTGTGATTCACTCCTCAGTCCCCTCCAGCAGCCATGCCCAGGCGGCCCCCTTTACAGCTGGAGGCCCCTCATACAGCAGGGCCAGGGCCAGGGCCAGGCCCACCCTCTGCCTCACTGGACCCATCTGGGGCTGCCCCACCTCCAGCCCCAGCTGGAGCCCATCAGGAGCAGGGGCCCTTGCCAAAGCCCCACAGCACATCACCCCCTTCCCTGTGCCTGTCCTCAGCCATCAGCTCTGCACCCAGGGGCTGCAAACACATCCAGGGGCACAGAGGACGTCACAGACAGTGAGATACAGAACAGAAAAAAAAAAACAGTGACAGTACGCAAGACAAAGAGATAGAGAAAGAAAGATAAGAAAAGAAAGAGAGAGATAGAAAGGCAGAGGCACAGGGCAGGCATGCAGAGGCGCAAAGAAAAGCAGGCCAGAAAACAGGCTGGAGAAATTAGTTGGGGGGAGAAGACGGATGCAGATCAGGACAAAGAGATGGAAAAGGCAAAAACAGCAATGGGCCGCAGGACAGAGACAGAGGACAAACAAAGGAAGGAAAGGGAGCAGAACAAAAGTGCAGGGATACAAAACAAAAGGAAGCGGTAGAACAAGAGATTTAAAGGGAGAGAGAAAGGGGGAAGAGCATACAAGAACAGACAGAAGAGGAGAGGTAGAAGGAAACAATAACAACAACAACAAATCACAGCAGCTTGGGAAAGGTAGGGGTCACGGGAGCGGCAGGGAAGGACAGGGACGCACAAGAGAGGAGGCAGAGCCCCAGGGGCCGGGGACTCACCACAGCTCTCACTCCCGGCACTGCTGGGAGAATCTGACAGGTCAGATGCTGCTTTCTGCTTCTCTCCTCTTCTGTAACTCCGACCACTTGGCTGTCCTCCACCTAAGAGAATACGTGGGTGTCCTACAGCTCTTAGACAAAAAGCTTCCTAGACACGTAGCCACCCACCCACGCTCGCTCGCTCGCGCGCTATGTGGCCGTACCGTGCTTCAGGTTCCACGTACAGACTGTGCAGTGCGCAGTGGCGGTCTGGCCTGCTGAAGAGTACAAAGAGGGATCCTTCCTCACCCGGAGAGGCAGGCTAGGCTCTCTCTGGCCTGCAGCGGGAGGCAGCTGCTGGCTGGCTGGCCTTTGGTTTCTTCTTCTTCTTTACCTTTCTGTGGCCTCTCCAGCTTCAGCTGCAGCAGCTCCTCTCCACAGGCAGTAAGCGCTCTGTTACATGACATAAATGTTGAAAATTAAATATCAGTATGAGGTGATTCTTGCGAACTGTAGAACTGTAGTCACATAGGTTAAGTTTTATACGAAATCTATTTGTCCTTAGAGGGAGTGGGACCCTAGAGATCTTATAATACGCATTTGTTAGAAGCTAGCCTAGCATATCTTTAATACAATGGTAAGTCCCAAACACCCCCAAACACCACCTGCAGAAATAGGCCCTGAGCCATCACTTTGGAGCCAGGAAAATCAAGCAGCACCGCGACCTGTTCTCAAGACCAGATATGGAGATTTCAAGGAGGAGTTTGACCAGCGAATTTGAGGAGGGGGCGTTTTGACGACCACCAAGACCACCAAAAGACCCTCGACTCAAAAGACTGGGCATGCGCGAGTGGGTAGGGAAATGATGTAATGGTTTCTCAGAAAATTTATGTTTATGCATATTATTTCTTGGAATTTAATGAATATGTATAATTAATGTGTATTTAACCCGTGCTGTTGATCAAATGGGTGCGCACGCTAGGTGGAGCGATCCCCCGTGCGCCCAGCGCTGCAATAAAGAAGTGCCTGCTTCTTAACTTCTCATTGCTGTTAAGGAGTTTTATTCCGGATTTCGGTAACAGTTTTGGCGACCCAGATGGGACCTTGCGAGTGAGACTGAACGAGATCGAGTGTTGATCGAACTCCAGCCGGCACCGAGGTATTCTCGGGGAGACCCATCGCTCTCGACTCACAAAGCTCCTCGCAACGTTCCCTGGAGAAAAGGGTAAGGCACTTCTTCTTTGAAATCTGTCTGCTCTGGATAGCCTGCCCGTAAGGCGCGGCGAAAGCTTCGCAGGGTTGGGGCTTAGAGGGTACCCGTTTGGTTTGGAAGCCTAGGCGTCTGCCCGTAAGTCATAAGCGAAAGCTATTGCTGGGTTGGACATTTGTGTATTTGGGACAATTGTCATTTGCATTTGTTTGGTTTTTGTATTTGGGACAATTGTCATTTGCATTTGTTTGGTTTTTGTATTTGGGACAATTGTCATTTGCATTTATCTGGTATTTGGCATTTAGTCTAAATTGTTTAAGAGTAAGAGTATGGGGAGTATTGGTAAGATTTGTACATAGTTTGGAAAGGGGCCCCAGGGTGTTTTAGAAGTGATTTACAAGCTGCTAATTGTTGCTTCAGTGCGTTTTGTTTTGTTTTGTTTTGTTTTGTTTTTAAGTCTGTATGCATGTGTTGCAGTGTAGGGACTTGAATGATATACAGTATTGCATTTGGGGTTTTAAACTTTTCTTGGTGACGGGATTGACTTTGTTTGTAGAACAGTGTTATTGTCTTTTTGGTACCAAAAACTCCTTTGTAAAATATGGGAAAACACATATCTTCTATGTCTACCTCAATGGTAGGGGAAATATTAATGAAGTCTCCACTGGGATGTGTTCTTAAACATTGGGAGGATATAAGGGGAGACCCAGTAACTAGAAAAAAAAAATGGATCCAATATTTTACAGTTGATGTTATCTTGTAGAAGGGAAGGAAAGTGAGATGTGGTCCCCGATGTTGATTTGTTCTTTACTTTGGGAAATCATCCCAAGTGGCAGAAAGATTGCAGATACGTCCCCAAGGATCCGATGGTTTTGGCATAAAAAAAAAAAAAAAAAAAAAAAAAAAAAAAAAAGGAAAAAGGTTGAAAAGATCCTGGCTTGTAGTATAGAAAGTGATGTTTAAAATGTGGAACTGAAGAGGAAAGCATAGAATTCATGTGTTAAATTTCTGTATTATCTTTATGTGCGGTCTGGAAGTGTTGATGCAGGTTTAACAAATGAAACAGTAGAAAAAGGGGCCAGAACACCGAACCCCCGGTGGGAGCTGTAGAGTGGGACAGTTGAATTATGAGGGTTTCAGTCCTATTGCAGGGAGAACTGGAAGCTGACAAGACCAGATAGAACAAGGAGCGGCTCAAGCCTTGCCCCCCCTACCACTTTGACAAGCAGTAGGGGAACAAACCGGGGATGAGGTCGGGGTGTGGTAGAGGAATGGATAAAATAACTGCAGTAGGAGAGAGATTGGGAATATCAGTGTGCAAAGTGTGAAGCATGGTGGCACTGGAAAAATGCGTGTCCTTATTCTGAAAAAGAAACAAAAAACTGGCAGCACAGCAGATGCCTGTGTCAGAGGTGCAAAGAGGACTGGGGGAGAATTCCGCAGCAGAACCCCTGGTTACAATCCAGCTGGGGACCCAAACCACGGATTTTCTATTTTGATACTGGAGCTATTCATTTTAAGTACTGGTAGAAGAAAATTGAGTAAAAAGCATGTAGACAAAATTGGTGCCACAGGGAAAGCTGAAAATAATTTTTTCATTCAATCCTTAACTTTAAGGTGGGTAAAAATGGGGAACTGGCTAATTTTTATACATGCCAGAGTGTCCTGTTGCCTTAGTGGGGAGAGATTTATTGAGCAAATTGAAAGCACAAATTAATTTTTAAAACTGTGACATTCAATTAAATATACCCTAATCAAAAGCCAGAGAGGCAAGAATTTTTATGTTGCAGACAACTTCAGAGCCATATGAAATCCCTCAAGAAGTGGACAATGCAGTAACCCTTTGGTGTGGGCTGGCGAAGTTCCCGGACATTCAAAAGCAGCAGAACCGGTAAAGATTTTTCTAAAGGAGAGCACCAAACTGGTAAGACAAAACCAGTACCCTTCAAAATTAGAAGCTAGAAGAGGCCTTGAGAAAATGATTGAAAATTTCTTAAAAAAATATCGACTATTAGTCGAATGTGAATCAGAATTCAATACTCCCATTTTACCTGTGAAAAAGCCAGAAAGTGAGGAATATAGGTTAGTACAAGATTTTAATAGCAATAAATTTAATAGTTCAAGATATTCACCCCTTAGTGGCAAACCTGTATCCTCGTTGACAGCTTTAAAAGAAAATCACAAGTGGTTCACTGTATTGAACTTATAGGATGCCTTTTTCTGTATTCTTCTTGACAAAAATAGTCAGGCATATTTTGCCTTTGAACTGCAAAATCCCACAACTAGGCAGAAGACTCAGCTCACCTGGGCAGTGCTACCTCAAGGATTTAAAAATAGCCCAATGATCTTTGGAAATCAATTGGCTAAGGAATTAGAAACATGCAAAATAATTTATCCTGAAAGACTGGTGTTGCAATATGTAGATGATATTTTAATAGCCACAGAAACCAGAGAAGAATATTTCAACTTGACTACTAACCTGCTAAATTTCTTGGGCCAAAGTGATAACAGATTTTCCAAGAAGAAAGCACAGATTGGAAAAGAGACTGTCATGTATTTGGGATTTGAAATCACACAGGGACAAAGACAACTGGGAAATGAGAGAAAAGAGGCAATTTGCCAAATGCCGGAGCCAAAAGGAGCTAAGGAGCTGCAAACGTTTCTGGGAATGGCTGGCTGGTGTCACCTGTGGATTAAAGGAATTGAAGGAGGGACCCCTTGTGTGAGAACCTGAAGCTCGAAAGGCATTCCAGAATGTAAAGGTAGCTCTGATGTTCACTCCTGCTCTAGGGTTGCCCGATTTAACCAAACCCTTTGAACTGTTTGTTCATGAAAGACAACATTCGGCCCTCAGAAGAATGCTTTCTCAGAAAAATGGAGAATGAAGAAGACCGGTTGGTTATTTCTCCAAACAATTGGACAATGTTAGCTAAGGATGACCAGGTTGTCTATGGGCTGTAGCAGCAACTGTCCTCCTGACTTAAGAAGCTTGTAAGCTGACAACGGGACACCCAAGAACAGCTTATGTACCGCATATGGTACTTTCTGTTCTGGAACAGAAAGGAGGACACTGGTTATCCCCAAGCAGGATGCTCAAACATCACATTGTCCTGTTGGAACAAGATGATGTCAAATCAAAAACAACTACAACAATAAATCCTGCCATCTTTTTAAGTTCAATAGAAGAAGAAGTTCTAAGTCATGACTGTCTACAGACCATCAAACAAGTTTATTCCAGCAGAAGTAACAGAAGAGTGAACATACCTGACCCAGAATTCGAGATATGTACTGATGGAAGCAGCCTCGTGAGAAATGGAAGAAGATTGGCTGGATATGCAATAACAATAACAAACTCTGTTATTGATGCAAAGCCGCTCTCAGTGAACACCTCAGCACAAAAGGCGGAATTGATAACTAGCCCTCATAAAAGCCCTAAAATGGACAGAACATAAAAAGTGAATATATGGACTGATTTAAAGTATGCTTTTGGAGTAGTACATGCCCATGGAGCCACATGGAAAGAAAGAGGAATGCTGACAGCACAAGGAACATCCATTAAACACCAAGAAGAAATTCTGCAATTGCTCCAAGTGGTGCAGAAACCCAAAGAAGTTGCAATAATGCACTGCAAAGCCCACCAATTTGGGAATTTCCCAGTGAATATTGGAAATAAATTAGTCAATAAAAAGGCAAAGAAGAGAGCAGAAAAAGGCATCATGACAATAATACTAGTTAAAGAAGTGAAATTTGAGCAACAAACCCCAAATTACAGTAAGGTTGATTTGGAATTAGCTAAATCAATTCAAATAAATATGAAAAATGATCATTAGTCCTAAAAATCAAGTTGTGGTCTCACCACAATCAAAGCTAAAAGCATAGAAAAATTCATTGGGAAACAGAGGCAATGATCAGTGATTTAAGAAGACAGGTGATTAGTGTTAGGATGATAAAGCTAATAAAATCAGTAACAAAAAGTGTGAAACTTGTTTAAAGAATAACCCGAGAAATATTAAATAACCACCCCCAGGAACCATATATATGGGAAACTTGCCTGAAAATTATTGGCAGATTGATTTTTCAGAATTGCCACAACAAAATGGATACAGATATCTATTGGTATTAGTAAATATGGCCAAAAGATTTTCTTTTCCTGTCGCACCAATAGGCAAGAGAAGTGGCTAAAAATATGTTAAAAGAGATAATATCATGGTTTGGAATCCCCAAAAGAATATAATCAAATAGAGGTCCTCATTTTGTGTCTGAAATTATTCAAATATTGAGGAAAATTCTGGGAATCAAATTGAATTTACACACTCCTTGAAGGCCACAATCTAATAGACAAGTAAAATTTGTCAGAAAATATCTTTAAAATGGCCTCATGCTCTTCCTTAAGCACTTCCGAGAATCAAGATTCAATCCAGATCTAGGACTAAAATTAGTCCATATGTTAATGTATGGAAAATCTTATCAGACTCTAACCCTTATTCAAAATGTGACTGCTACTGGGGATAATGAAATGGAATTGTATTTGATATCCCTTGGAAGAACTCTGATATGGATATGGAACTGCCACAGAGCCTCTTTCTTTAGATTCCCCAGTTCATCATTTTTAACCAGGAGATTATGTGTACCTGAAAATTTGGGAATCAGAAACTCTTCAATAAGAATGGAAAGAACCATATCAGGTGCTTCTAGCAATATATACAGCCCCTAAATTTGAAGATATTGATTCTTGGATTCATTATTTGAGAGTCAAGAAGCACAGCCTCCAAAACAGAAACAATGGATTTCTAAAGAAATATGTCATTTAAAGTTAACAGTCTCTCATTTTTAATGAATTAGACAAAATCATATCAAAATAATGAAATCTATCAAAGGAATTTTAGTAGTAATGCTAATAATACTTTTTGGTTTACTGATTATGGAGATTAGTTATAAGTAAATGAGACTTATTGAAAAAAAATTAAATAAGTCTCAAAGGGGGGAAATGTTACATGACATAAATGTTGAAAATTAAATATCAATATGAGGTGATTCTTGCTAACTATAGAACTGTAGTCACATAGGTTAAATCTTCATAAAATTTGTTTGTTCCTAAAGGGAGTGGGACCCTAGAGATCTTATAATACGCATTTGTTAGAAGCTAGCCTAGCATATCTTTAATACAATGGTAAGTCCCAAACACCCCCAAACACCACCTGCAGAAATAGGCCCTGAGCCATCACTTTGGAGCCAGGAAAATCAAGCAGCACCGCGACCTGTTCTCAAGACCAGATATGGAGATTTCAAGGAGGAGTTTGACCAGCGAATTTGAGGAGGGGGCGTTTTGACGACCACCAAGACCACCAAAAGACCCTCGACTCAAAAGACTGGGCATGCGCGAGTGGGTAGGGAAATGATGTAATGGTTTCTCAGAAAATTTATGTTTATGCATATTATTTCTTGGAATTTAATGAATATGTATAATTAATGTGTATTTAACCCGTGCTGTTGATCAAATGGGTGCGCACGCTAGGTGGAGCGATCCCCCGTGCGCCCAGCGCTGCAATAAAGAAGTGCCTGCTTCTTAACTTCTCATTGCTGTTAAGGAGTTTTATTCCGGATTTCGGTAACAGTTTTGGCGACCCAGATGGGACCTTGCGAGTGAGACTGAACGAGATCGAGTGTTGATCGAACTCCAGCCGGCACCGAGGTATTCTCGGGGAGACCCATCGCTCTCGACTCACAAAGCTCCTCGCAACGTTCCCTGGAGAAAAGGGTAAGGCACTTCTTCTTTGAAATCTGTCTGCTCTGGATAGCCTGCCCGTAAGGCGCGGCGAAAGCTTCGCAGGGTTGGGGCTTAGAGGGTACCCGTTTGGTTTGGAAGCCTAGGCGTCTGCCCGTAAGTCATAAGCGAAAGCTATTGCTGGGTTGGACATTTGTGTATTTGGGACAATTGTCATTTGCATTTGTTTGGTTTTTGTATTTGGGACAATTGTCATTTGCATTTGTTTGGTTTTTGTATTTGGGACAATTGTCATTTGCATTTATCTGGTATTTGGCATTTAGTCTAAATTGTTTAAGAGTAAGAGTATGGGGAGTATTGGTAAGATTTGTACATAGTTTGGAAAGGGGCCCCAGGGTGTTTTAGAAGTGATTTACAAGCTGCTAATTGTTGCTTCAGTGCGTTTTGTTTTGTTTTGTTTTGTTTTGTTTTTAAGTCTGTATGCATGTGTTGCAGTGTAGGGACTTGAATGATATACAGTATTGCATTTGGGGTTTTAAACTTTTCTTGGTGACGGGATTGACTTTGTTTGTAGAACAGTGTTATTGTCTTTTTGGTACCAAAAACTCCTTTGTAAAATATGGGAAAACACATATCTTCTATGTCTACCTCAATGGTAGGGGAAATATTAATGAAGTCTCCACTGGGATGTGTTCTTAAACATTGGGAGGATATAAGGGGAGACCCAGTAACTAGAAAAAAAAAATGGATCCAATATTTTACAGTTGATGTTATCTTGTAGAAGGGAAGGAAAGTGAGATGTGGTCCCCGATGTTGATTTGTTCTTTACTTTGGGAAATCATCCCAAGTGGCAGAAAGATTGCAGATACGTCCCCAAGGATCCGATGGTTTTGGCATAAAAAAAAAAAAAACAAAAAAAAAAAAAAAAAAAGGAAAAAGGTTGAAAAGATCCTGGCTTGTAGTATAGAAAGTGATGTTTAAAATGTGGAACTGAAGAGGAAAGCATAGAATTCATGTGTTAAATTTCTGTATTATCTTTATGTGCGGTCTGGAAGTGTTGATGCAGGTTTAACAAATGAAACAGTAGAAAAAGGGGCCAGAACACCGAACCCCCGGTGGGAGCTGTAGAGTGGGACAGTTGAATTATGAGGGTTTCAGTCCTATTGCAGGGAGAACTGGAAGCTGACAAGACCAGATAGAACAAGGAGCGGCTCAAGCCTTGCCCCCCCTACCACTTCGACAAGCAGTAGGGGAACAAACCGGGGATGAGATCGGGGTGTGGTAGAGGAATGGATAAAATAACTGCAGTAGGAGAGAGATTGGGAATATCAGTGTGCAAAGTGTGAAGCATGGTGGCACTGGAAAAATGCGTGTCCTTATTCTGAAAAAGAAACAAAAAACTGGCAGCACAGCAGATGCCTGTGTCAGAGGTGCAAAGAGGACTGGGGGAGAATTCCCCAGCAGAACCCCTGGTTACAATCCAGCTGGGGACCCAAACCACGGATTTTCTATTTTGATACTGGAGCTATTCATTTTAAGTACTGGTAGAAGAAAATTGAGTAAAAAGCATGTAGACAAAATTGGTGCCACAGGGAAAGCTGAAAATAATTTTTTCATTCAATCCTTAACTTTAAGGTGGGTAAAAATGGGGAACTGGCTAATTTTTATACATGCCAGAGTGTCCTGTTGCCTTAGTGGGGAGAGATTTATTGAGCAAATTGAAAGCACAAATTAATTTTTAAAACTGTGACATTCAATTAAATATACCCTAATCAAAAGCCAGAGAGGCAAGAATTTTTATGTTGCAGACAACTTCAGAGCCATATGAAATCCCTCAAGAAGTGGACAATGCAGTAACCCTTTGGTGTGGGCTGGCGAAGTTCCCGGACATTCAAAAGCAGCAGAACCGGTAAAGATTTTTCTAAAGGAGAGCACCAAACTGGTAAGACAAAACCAGTACCCTTCAAAATTAGAAGCTAGAAGAGGCCTTGAGAAAATGATTGAAAATTTCTTAAAAAAATATCGACTATTAGTCGAATGTGAATCAGAATTCAATACTCCCATTTTACCTGTGAAAAAGCCAGAAAGTGAGGAATATAGGTTAGTACAAGATTTTAATAGCAATAAATTTAATAGTTCAAGATATTCACCCCTTAGTGGCAAACCTGTATCCTCGTTGACAGCTTTAAAAGAAAATCACAAGTGGTTCACTGTATTGAACTTATAGGATGCCTTTTTCTGTATTCTTCTTGACAAAAATAGTCAGGCATATTTTGCCTTTGAACTGCAAAATCCCACAACTAGGCAGAAGACTCAGCTCACCTGGGCAGTGCTACCTCAAGGATTTAAAAATAGCCCAATGATCTTTGGAAATCAATTGGCTAAGGAATTAGAAACATGCAAAATAATTTATCCTGAAAGACTGGTGTTGCAATATGTAGATGATATTTTAATAGCCACAGAAACCAGAGAAGAATATTTCAACTTGACTACTAACCTGCTAAATTTCTTGGGCCAAAGTGATAACAGATTTTCCAAGAAGAAAGCACAGATTGGAAAAGAGACTGTCATGTATTTGGGATTTGAAATCACACAGGGACAAAGACAACTGGGAAATGAGAGAAAAGAGGCAATTTGCCAAATGCCGGAGCCAAAAGGAGCTAAGGAGCTGCAAACGTTTCTGGGAATGGCTGGCTGGTGTCACCTGTGGATTAAAGGAATTGAAGGAGGGACCCCTTGTGTGAGAACCTGAAGCTCGAAAGGCATTCCAGAATGTAAAGGTAGCTCTGATGTTCACTCCTGCTCTAGGGTTGCCCGATTTAACCAAACCCTTTGAACTGTTTGTTCATGAAAGACAACATTCGGCCCTCAGAAGAATGCTTTCTCAGAAAAATGGAGAATGAAGAAGACCGGTTGGTTATTTCTCCAAACAATTGGACAATGTTAGCTAAGGATGACCAGGTTGTCTATGGGCTGTAGCAGCAACTGTCCTCCTGACTTAAGAAGCTTGTAAGCTGACAACGGGACACCCAAGAACAGCTTATGTACCGCATATGGTACTTTCTGTTCTGGAACAGAAAGGAGGACACTGGTTATCCCCAAGCAGGATGCTCAAACATCACATTGTCCTGTTGGAACAAGATGATGTCAAATCAAAAACAACTACAACAATAAATCCTGCCATCTTTTTAAGTTCAATAGAAGAAGAAGTTCTAAGTCATGACTGTCTACAGACCATCAAACAAGTTTATTCCAGCAGAAGTAACAGAAGAGTGAACATACCTGACCCAGAATTCGAGATATGTACTGATGGAAGCAGCCTCGTGAGAAATGGAAGAAGATTGGCTGGATATGCAATAACAATAACAAACTCTGTTATTGATGCAAAGCCGCTCTCAGTGAACACCTCAGCACAAAAGGCGGAATTGATAACTAGCCCTCATAAAAGCCCTAAAATGGACAGAACATAAAAAGTGAATATATGGACTGATTTAAAGTATGCTTTTGGAGTAGTACATGCCCATGGAGCCACATGGAAAGAAAGAGGAATGCTGACAGCACAAGGAACATCCATTAAACACCAAGAAGAAATTCTGCAATTGCTCCAAGTGGTGCAGAAACCCAAAGAAGTTGCAATAATGCACTGCAAAGCCCACCAATTTGGGAATTTCCCAGTGAATATTGGAAATAAATTAGTCAATAAAAAGGCAAAGAAGAGAGCAGAAAAAGGCATCATGACAATAATACTAGTTAAAGAAGTGAAATTTGAGCAACAAACCCCAAATTACAGTAAGGTTGATTTGGAATTAGCTAAATCAATTCAAATAAATATGAAAAATGATCATTAGTCCTAAAAATCAAGTTGTGGTCTCACCACAATCAAAGCTAAAAGCATAGAAAAATTCATTGGGAAACAGAGGCAATGATCAGTGATTTAAGAAGACAGGTGATTAGTGTTAGGATGATAAAGCTAATAAAATCAGTAACAAAAAGTGTGAAACTTGTTTAAAGAATAACCCGAGAAATATTAAATAACCACCCCCAGGAACCATATATATGGGAAACTTGCCTGAAAATTATTGGCAGATTGATTTTTCAGAATTGCCACAACAAAATGGATATAGATATCTATTGGTATTAGTAAATATGGCCAAAAGATTTTCTTTTCCTGTCGCACCAATAGGCAAGAGAAGTGGCTAAAAATATGTTAAAAGAGATAATATCATGGTTTGGAATCCCCAAAAGAATATAATCAAATAGAGGTCCTCATTTTGTGTCTGAAATTATTCAAATATTGAGGAAAATTCTGGGAATCAAATTGAATTTACACACTCCTTGAAGGCCACAATCTAATAGACAAGTAAAATTTGTCAGAAAATATCTTTAAAATGGCCTCATGCTCTTCCTTAAGCACTTCCGAGAATCAAGATTCAATCCAGATCTAGGACTAAAATTAGTCCATATGTTAATGTATGGAAAATCTTATCAGACTCTAACCCTTGTTCAAAATGTGACTGCTACTGGGGATAATGAAATGGAATTGTATTTGATATCCCTTGGAAGAACTCTGATATGGATATGGAACTGCCACAGAGCCTCTTTCTTTAGATTCCCCAGTTCATCATTTTTAACCAGGAGATTATGTGTACCTGAAAATTTGGGAATCAGAAACTCTTCAATAAGAATGGAAAGAACCATATCAGGTGCTTCTAGCAATATATACAGCCCCTAAATTTGAAGATATTGATTCTTGGATTCATTATTTGAGAGTCAAGAAGCACAGCCTCCAAAACAGAAACAATGGATTTCTAAAGAAATATGTCATTTAAAGTTAACAGTCTCTCATTTTTAATGAATTAGACAAAATCATATCAAAATAATGAAATCTATCAAAGGAATTTTAGTAGTAATGCTAATAATACTTTTTGGTTTACTGATTATGGAGATTAGTTATAAGTAAATGAGACTTATTGAAAAAAAATTAAATAAGTCTCAAAGGGGGGAAATGTTACATGACATAAATGTTGAAAATTAAATATCAATATGAGGTGATTCTTGCTAACTATAGAACTGTAGTCACATAGGTTAAATCTTCATAAAATTTGTTTGTTCCTAAAGGGAGTGGGACCCTAGAGATCTTATAATACGCATTTGTTAGAAGCTAGCCTAGCATATCTTTAATACAATGGTAAGTCCCAAACACCCCCAAACACCACCTGCAGAAACAGGCCCTGAGCCATCACTTTGGAGCCAGGAAAATCAAGCAGCACCGCGACCTGTTCTCAAGACCAGATATGGAGATTTCAAGGAGGAGTTTGACCAGCGAATCTGAGGAGGGGGCGTTTTGACGACCACCAAGACCACCAAAAGACCCTCGACTCAAAAGACTGGGCATGCGTGAGTGGGTAGGGAAATGATGTAATGGTTTCTCAGAAAATTTATGTTTATGCATATTATTTCTTGGAATTTAATGAATATGTATAATTAATGTGTATTTAACCCGTGCTGCTGATCAAATGGGTGCGCACGCTAGGTGGAGCGATCCCCCGTGCGCCCAGCGCTGCAATAAAGAAGTGCCTGCTTCTTAACTTCTCATTGCTGTTAAGGAGTTTTATTCCGGATTTCGGTAACAGCTCCATCCGTTCATTTTCGCTCCCGCACCGCCAGGAGAGCGCGGCCGGGCAGAGACAGCCCACACAAGCCTGAGGCGAGTGCAGTCAACAGCGTTCCCAAGGGAGGAACGGACAGCCACGGCCTCTGGGAGAGGGAAAGAAGAAGCAGCGACCGTTATTACCGCACGCGGCCCCTGGCCGGAGCGCCTGCTGCCGCAGGGGATTCTCCAGATACACTGAGGTCCCCCCTCGCAGCCTTCAGGGCAGGGCGTGGCCCGGTGCTACGGGACAGGCTTCAGGGGACGCGCCGGAGCGGCGGGCAGCTGCACGGGGCCGGGGGAGGCTCGGGGGGAGCTCTGGCGAGCTGGGGAGGTGCCCGGCGTCTCCGCCCGGGAGGGGGGGCCCCCTCCTGCCCCTCTTCCCTTCTCTCTGCTCTCGGGTCACTCCCCGGGGCTGCCCTCGCCCGGCTCGGCTCCGAGCGGGCGGCTTGAGGCTCCCCGGGCGGGCAGGAGACAGCGCTGCAGCCACGAAAGGGGCTCGCTCACCTCACGGGTGCCCTCGGTACTCACCCGTCACCGCCGCCGGGACCCGCCGGCCGCACACCGCCATGCTGCTCCCGGCCGCATGCGCAGTCCGAAGTCCGAACACAGTGCCTGCCGGGAGAAGGGCAGAGCACTGCGCATGCGCGACTCCCGAGCTGCAGTTCCCGCTTTCCGTCACCAGGTGGCAGCAGCCCCCCACCGCTCCGGGCCTGGGTGTTCAGCCGGACGAGCCACGGCCGGTTCCTCCTGACGTGCGGAAAACGGACTCCACAATCTGTAAGATTGTAAAGTAGGTATGCTTATTCAGCGCTGGGCAGCACAGGGGGGTAGTCCCACCAAAACCGTGCGCGCCTTACGTGGCAACTCACTTTAAATTTACACAACCAAATGTTACATATACATCAAGTTTCACAATACGCCTAGACATATGCATGACCTATCCCCGCTTCGTATTAAAATTAGTCCCAAGGGGTCATTTTCATAAACTCCTCCTGTCTGGGCTTGCGCAGTGCCTCCTGCTGGTGGTCGTCGGGGGTCGGGGGGATGAAGGCAGGTGACTCCTCTTCGTCACCGCTAGTAACCTTTTGTTCCTGCGCAAACTCAGTTATCCCTTGGCTTTCATTCAAGCTGCAGGGTCGGTTTTAGCTGGTTCTTGAAGCGACCCCCCTAGTCCTTACCGGGAACTGTCTTTCGTGAAGAATTGCAAGACTTTCTGCTTCAAATAGTTTGCACAATGGTTAGCAAATTATTAAGCAAGTAGTTAACAAAACATTAAGCACTATTTATCAACTTGATTCCTTAGGATGCACAGCAATAATTAATCAATGCCATATCTATTAAGATTTCTTTAACTCCTTCTCTCAGTCCCCCCTTTTCTAGAAAATTAGTAAATTCTTTTACTGCCAGCTATGTTCATCGTTTGTAGATTTACCAGGATTACACAAACCTTAATCCACATTCTACCTTCTCAGTTTAAGCTTTAGGGGTCCCTGAACTTCAGAAGTCCAGAGTTTTTGTGGTGCCTTTTTTACCCTAGTGTGGTGTATCCAGGCATTCTGCTCTCTGATCTTGATTGCTGTAAAGGAGGTGAGGAGTACCTGGTATGGTCCTTCCCACTGTGGTTCCAAGGTTTTTTCTGCAAGAGACTTTACATATACATCATCTCCAGGTTGTATATCATGCACAGGTTCATCTAGACCTCTTCCCCGGGTCCCAATTACATGCTTTCCAATTTTATTGAGCTGTTTGCCCAATGCCACCGTGTAGGAAGTCATAATTTCATCCCCAGCTTGCGTAGACATTCCCCTCTGTATTCCATAGGGTCGTCCATACAAAATTTCAAAGGGACTCAGTCCTTCCTTTGCCCTTGGTCTCGTTCGTATACGCAGAAGGGCTAAAGGGAGTGACTGAGGCCACGTTAAGTTTGCTTCTGGTCCCAATTTCACAATTTGCTGTTTGATTAAGTGATTCATTTTCTCTACTTGGCCACTCGACTGAGGGCGATACGGGGTATGAAGTTGCCAATCTATACCTAAATGGTGGCTGATTTGTTGCACTATTTTTGAGACAAAATGTGGTCCTCTGTCTGAGGATATGGTTGCTGGAACCCCAAAACGTGGTATTCTCTCTTGTACCAACACTTTAGTTACCTCCCGAGCCTTGGCTGTCCTAGTTGGGAACGCTTCTGGCCAACCTGAAAAGGTATCAGTTAATACCAGCAAATAGCGATACCCCCCTTTTCTTGGAAGTTCTGTAAAATCAACCTGCCATTGTTGTCCAGGCCCATTGCCCTTCCCAATCTGGCCCATTTCTGGTTTGGGAGTATTTTTTGGATTAGTCTGGAGGCAAAGGTCACACTGTTGAGTCACCTGTCTCACTGTGGTATATAAGTTTCTAGCCACGATTTCCCTTATCAAATGTTCATACAGAGCCTCTGTTCCCCAATGCCTTTTTCTATGTTCCTCCCGTATCAAGTGCCACAGTAAACAAGAGGGAATAATTAGTCTTCCCTGTGGGGTATAAGCCCACCCCTCTTCATTATATGACCCTTCCAAGTCTGTGATAAGTTTCTGATCTTCCTTGGTATATTCTGGCTTACCTTCTAGAGAGATTTGCCTATCAGGAATTAGAGCCCCTTCTATTCTCACCTTCATTTTGGCCGCTTGTTTTGCCTCTCTGTCCGCCAGTTCATTCCCTTTCTCCAAATCGGAGCTCACTCTCTGGTGTGCCTTAATATGCATAATTGCCACTTTCTCAGGGAGCTGGACAGCTTCTAGTAGCTTCAAAATTTCTTCTGCATGTTTGATATTTTTTCCCTGGGAGTTCAATAGTCCTCTTTCTTTCCAGATTGCTCCATGTGCGTGCACAACTCCGAAGGCATATTTTGAGTCCGTGTCAATGTTCACAGTTTTGCCCTGGGCCAACTCCAGGGCTCGGGTTAGGGCAATTATTTCTGCCTTCTGTGCGGAGGTGTTCATGGGCAAAGGCCCTGACTCTATTACCTGCTGGCTGGTAGTGATGGCATATCCCGCGTGTCGATTGCCATTTAAGACATAACTGCTCCCGTCTGTGAACCAGTTTTCCCCATTTTCCATGGGGCTATCCTTCAGGTCTGGGCGGCTTGCATATGTTGCTTCGATGGTTTCCAAACAGTCATGGTGCACTGGTTCTCCTGTGTTCCCACCGAGAAAAGAAGCTGGGTTGACAATGTTAGTGACCACGATTTCCACATCGTCCTGTTCTACTAATACAGCTTGATATCTCAGGAACCTTTGTGGAGAGAGCCAGTGCCCACCCTTTGCTTCCAGTACTGCTGATACTGTATGAGACACCAAAACAGTCATTTTCTGGCCCAGGGTAAACTTTCGGGCTTCCTGTATGTTCAGTATCACAGCTGCAACCGCCCGTAGGCATCCAGGCCAACCCTTTGCAGTGGCGTCTCACTGCTTAGAGAGATAGGCAACTGCCCGTCGATATGGACCCAGATCTTGTGCTAATATTCCCAGGGCAATACCCTGTTTCTCATGGGAGAAAAGAAGAAACGGCTTACTCACATCTGGGAGTCCTAAGGCCGGGGCCGACATCAACGCCTTTTTCAGTAGCTCAAAGGCTCGTTCGGTCTCTTTGTTCCACTCAAGGTGCTTCTGCTCAGTAGCTGTCAGAGCATACAGTGGTTTAACAAGCAGTCCATAATTATAGATCCACAATCGGCACCACCCGGTCATTCCCAGAAAAGTCCGTAACTCCTTTACTGTCTGAGGTCTCTGAGTCTGGCATATTGCCTCTTTGCGGGCCTGTCCCAAAGTTCTCTGCCCCGCACTAATTTCATAGCCCAAATAATTCACTTTACGTTGCATTACCTGGGCTTTCTTCTTGGAGACACGGTATCCCTGGAGTCCCAAGAAATTCAACAGACTCACCGTCCATGCCATACAGTCTTCCTCTGTTTTCGTGGCAATCAGGATATCATCTACATACTGCAACAATTTTCCTTCCCCAGATGGGGTTTCCCAGGATTCTAAGTCTTTTGCAAGCTGATTCCCAAAAATGGTAGGACTATTTTTAAATCCTTGTGGCAACACCGTCCAAGTGAGCTGGGTCTTCCGACCACTTTTAGGGTTTTCCCATTCGAACGCAAACAATTTTTGACTGGCTTCATGGAGAGGGAGGCAAAAGAAAGCATCCTTCAAATCTAAAACAGTAAACCAAATTAGTTCAGGTGTCAACACAGTCAGCAGGGTATATGGATTGGCCACTACTGGGTAGAGGTCCTCAGTTATCTTATTCACCGCCCGTAAGTCTTGGACCACCCTATATGACCCATCGGGTTTCCGAACAGGTAATATAGGGGTATTGAATTCTGACTCACACTCCTTTAATAGTCCTAACTGTAGAAATTTTTCTATCACCGGCCGGATTCCTTCTCTGTCTTCCTTCTTTAGGGGACATTGTTTAATTCTTACCGGTCGTCGGCCTTCCTTAACCTTAACTTCAACAGGTGGAGCACTTTTCGCCCTTCCAGGTACATCAGTAGCCCATACCCCCGGGTACACTTGGTTTAGGATTTCCTCATTAATTTTTCCTTCTGAGGGGAGACTGGTTAAGGTGAGACTCAATATCTGAATATATTGCTGATCTTTTACCTCCAGAGTAATTTCTCCTTTTTCAAATATAATTTTTGCTCCCAATTGTTCCAATAGATCTCTCCCCAAAAGTGCTTTCGGGGAGTTGGGCATATATAAAAATTTGTGGATACCCCATTGTTTTCCCAATTTGTATTTTAGAGGCTTACAAAAATATGCCTTTTCACTTTGGCCAGTCGCTCCTTTTACCATGACATAATCATTTCCCAGGGGCATCAAAGCTTGATTCAGAACCGAATATGTTGCCCCTGTATCTACTAAGAATTCTACTTGTTGTTGTTTTTCCCCTAGCTTAATTATAACCAGTGGATCCGCTAGGGTAGACTCCCCAGGTTCCCGTCAGTCTTCTATCACATGAGCTATCCTCACATTCGCCGGGATCCTCCGGCCTTCTTTCTTGTTCCTTGGGCATTCCTTTTTCCAGTGGCCAAAGCCCTTGCACATTGCACACTGATCCTTTTCCAACCCCAACCGAGGCTGATTTCGCCTACCTCTCCACTCCCCATCTCCCCGAACGACAGCCACCAACCTTCTTTGTCCCTCCCGATACCTTCTTCTCTATTACTGAACACTCTCCAAGCCTCATCCAGCAAGATCTCTAAATTCCTGCTTTCCGCAGGACGCAACTTTTGAAGCTTTCGTCTTATGTCCCCCGTAGACTGACCCAGGAACAGAGCAGAGAAACTAGTTGCTGTATCCCTACCTCAGACCCCGGGTCCAGCGGCGTGCTACGACGCATCACATCCCTCAGTCGATCCGGGAATTCAGATGGAGACTCGGAAGGACCTTGTTTAATTGCATATAAGGCTGACCAATTTATAGTCTTAGGGATTGCCCGTTCCATCCCCTTCGAAATCCACTCCTGATATTCCTGCAATCTTTCCATATGTACTGACCTGTTTACCTCCCATTTCGGGTCCTGGAGGGGGAAGTGTTCCTTAACATCTCCCCCGGTAACTTTATAATAATCCTCGGCTAGATTTCCTGCCGTTTTTAAAATCAACTGCTTCTCCGTTTCAGTCATGTATTCTAATAGCAGCTGTATGTCTTTCCAGTCCGGATTATGTTGTTTTACAATGAACTGGAAATGTTTAGCCACACTTACCGGATCGCTTCTGTAATCTTTAGCAATTTTTCTCCACTCTCCCAAGTCAGCGGTGGAGAAGGGTACTTTAATTAACATTGTTCCGCCATCCGGCCCCACCGCCTCCCGGAGGGGTGCTTGTAAGATTGTCGGAGCAGATTTCTGTCTAGTACGGGAAGATACAGGGCTATCAGGGGGATTCGATGTCCCTTCCGAGTCTGCGTCCTGGTCCTGTGATCGGGGGGGGAGGTTTAAACAAATCACTTAAATCTTGTTCTGGAACCTGGCGTACTTTATCTGCTTTCGTACACCTCTGCCCAATGCTGCATGATGAACAGCACCTTTTTAATCTGCCTCCACCCTCCTTGTTCTCCCGTTCGAGTGCGAGTACCATAGGGTCCTGCGGGGATATCATCCCACAGTCCCTTTGCCACTCTGGGTGATTTCGTAGGGTAAAAAACATATCTGCATACGACACCTCGTCCCATTTCCCTTCTCTTCTAAGAAACAACATAAGCTGCAACAAAGTATTGTAATCCAACGTTCCATTGAACGGCCACTTGACTTCACCCTCTAACTTATACAATGGCCACCACTGATTGCAATATTTAATAAGAGTCTTTTTACTTTCCGTACCTCCACCCCCGGCAATATCTTTCCAGTGGGCGAGTATGCAGCCCAGGGGGCTTTTCCTTAATATTCCCCCTTGAGTGTTGCCCATTTTATATTTCCTCTGTGAGAGGGTCTCAAGGAATGATTCAAATTTAGACTAACTATTTCACTCCTCCACACCACACTTACAATCAATCACTCAACCACACTCTCTTAACCATACAGCACAGGGATCCCTCATTCATACCAGCCTTTTAAAGCAGCTGCAAAACGGTTGCAAGAACAAACTCACCTACTGATGTTAAACTATCTCCAAATCCGGGTTAAAGAGGCCCGCTTACCCTTCTCCTGCTTCTCATGTACCGATCATCAGCAGGTCCATCCTGGCTCCCAGCAATGGGATGCAGCGGTTACCTCGGACTCGCTCGATCTACCCCCAAGATCGCTAGCGGCCGCTCTATCGGTCAGCGAGTCCCCTTTGATGCTCCAAACTAACCTGGGTACCCAACCAACGGGGACTATGCTGCACGCCAGACGTCTCTGCGCGATTTACCAGCTGCCCCAGCCACGCGTACGACTTACAGGCCCCTACCATTAAACATACCGTTTGGTCCGCGGCTTCAGGAGGTCGTTGTCTGCTCCTGCGGTGAGCGGCTGGCAGCGGAGGCTCCTCCGAGGAAAGTGCTCGGGGCGCGCCTAGGGGCGTCCGCTCCGCAGTCGATCCCGCAGCCAAGCAGAGATCCTCCTGGCTGGCTCGCCAAACTGACGTGCGGAAAACGGACTCCACAATCTGTAAGATTGTAAAGTAGGTATGTTTATTCAGCGCTGGGCAGCACAGGGGGGTAGTCCCACCAAAACCGTGCGCGCCTTACGTGGCAACTCACGTTGGGGGTGGGGGGCACTGGGCAAGTTGGGGAACACAGGCAGCGCCCCCAGGATCCCGAGACAGAGGGGTCATGGGGAGGCAGCGCCAAAAAGGGGGGCGTCGAACAGGGACACAAAACAAGAGTGCAGGGCACGCAACGGGCAAAACACAGGGGAAAAAAAACTCACAAGGGAGGAAAACCTCACACGGTGGGGGGGTGTTTTAGTGAAAAGCATTTGCAAGTGATACAGGGAATTAACGGTCTGCTAAATATTGCTTGATTTAGAAGACTGACTGTCTGCATACTGCTTGATTTAGGAGACTAACTGTCTGCTAGACAATGCCTAACAATCCTCTTTGCCTTGAAACTCACTTAAGCTTATCAGGGACTGGTACTTGTCAAGAAACTGGTATTCAGTCAAGGACTAATATGTCAAGCAAAGGACATGATAACAGGAGTCGTTCAGAAACTGCTGAAATCCCCAAGTGAAAGGAGAGCATGGGTGAATGACTGAAGTTCATCTAGAGGAAGATCAGACCCCTGAAGAAGTAAACGACCACCAGAGACAGATCTGAAATGCTAACGCAAGTGGTTTTTTAATAACCCCGCCTCGCTTATGCACATGTATGTCTGTATTGTGCAATCCTAGGAATGTGTGTACCTGCACCGGATACATTTTTGGTAAAATGTGCTGTCAGTGTGCGTGCTTTTGGAGAAGCAATCCCCCACGCACCCGGTGCCAAATAAACATGCCTGCTTTATAACTCTCTCCGAGTTGTAGAGTTTGATCCACGCGTCAGGAGGGCTGAGAAACACAGAGCGGGACAGTGGGGACGGATACGAGGGAGAGACGGACACGCAAGGACAAGGGGTACGTGCGGGAAGAAAGGTGCGTAAGGATGACCTATAGCAGGGAGTCCACGCAGGACAATCCACAGCACGTAACTCACCCGGCATAACCTGCACGAGATGACCCGCACCGGACAATGGACCCACACTGCGTAATCCCCAGCGAGAACCCCTCCGTCTCCCACTGGGTCACACCAACTATCCCCAAATTGAGTGGCTTTTTTTTTTTTCCTTGTCCAGAATATTTTTTTTCCCATGGCCAGACTATGCTCCAGACCACACCTCATTTGATTTTTCCTGTGTCTGAATATTTAGTTAAAAGACTACAGAAGGAAAATCACCACATTCTTAACATTCACTCTAAAATCCATGCGGCAAGTCCCTTAGGAAAAATGCAGTCACGCATCGCAGACGTACCTTGTACTTGCAGACCGCTGCGGCTCCTTTCCATCCATCTCGTACTTTCACGGCCAAGGAAAGGGCGACCACGGTGAAACGCTGGCAGCAGACATTCAGCAGAGAGAGGGAAAAACCCCTTAGTTTGAAGCTAGGCAGGAATCTTCCTTTTGGGGCGAGGTTTCTCAGGACTAAAACCACGTGAAGGACAGAGTATCTTGCAGCACCTTTGGTACAGCTGCTGATACCGGCCTTTAAAGCTTTTGCATTTTTCAGACACCCGGGCCTTTTTTTGACTCATTGGCAGCTTTAGTTTCACTCGAACCGCTGTCCTACATACAGGCAGGGGACAGACACAGATGCCTACATACATTTTCTCAACCCTAAGTACAGCCGAGATCTCCTCACCCTCTATGTGCCAAGTTGAATATTTGTTTGTTAAGGAGCACAGCAACACTTCTGTCCTCGTGAACTGCCTCCGAGCAGAGGAGGGCTCTGGGATTTCCTGGACGCCAGTGCTCCCGCTTTCACTGTCAGCTCCGCACGGCCACCCACCGGAAAAAAGGCCTCAAAATAACGAACATCAGACGATTGCTGCCACACCAAAAGTGCCAGCACTGAAAGCTCGTGCTGCTCCTCGCCGGCCCTTGCCAGCGCCTCTACAGGCCCACAAACGTTATCCAGCCTAGAGACTGCATAAAAGGCAGACCGCCCCAGGCTGCAACACTCTTGCCCAGCGTACACTGACCAGTAACGTCTCCCCCTTCACCTTCCCGAGAGAGACTGTTCCCAGGGAGCCCTCTTCCTCCCATCAATTTACTACACCCTCCCTGCAGTTTTCAACCTTGTTCCCTCCTCGGCTGTGGTCCCTCAACTTAGCTCTCAAATGGCCAGAAATCAGATTCCATCCTCAAAAGAACAACCCCATGCTAACTAAGGTGGCGCTTCCTCGCCCAGCTCCTCATCACCATCTGCAAAAAAAAAAAACCCAAAAATAAAACCTACCAAACAGCACCGCCCTTCAACATCACACCACTTACCACCAATCTCTTCCATGGCACTCTCCTCCTCAAAAGCGCCGCAGTGCTCTGCTCACCGGCTCCACTCATTGCCAAGAAGTCCGACGCTGCAACTGCCGCTCGTGGTGCTTCAGATGCTGAGAGACGCAAAGCTCAACTTACTTTTTCTGGGGTGTAGGTAGAAAAAAAATAGGTGTCATACCAAGCTAACTAGAAAAGTATGTCATTACATGCAATGACAACATTATCAAAAACCACCTGCTTTAGCTTCCTACAAGAAAACAAATGCTCCAGGCTTCATTTCTAGCAAGACCATGCATGCTATCTAACTTCTACCACAGCTACGTTCTGGACAGGGCTGAATGACAAATGTAGCAGAACGTGGTGGCTTGCACACGTGGCCGACAGAGGCACGGAGCTCCTGGCACTGCGTCCTGGTGTCTGCTCTGTCAGGGAGGGCTCAGATGGACCAGCCACTCCTTGCTGGAGGCACCTGCCTGTGATTCACTCCTCAGTCCCCTCCAGCAGCCATGCCCAGGCGGCCCCCTTTACAGCTGGAGGCCCCTCATACAGCAGGGCCAGGGCCAGGGCCAGGGCCACCCTCAGCCTCACTGGACCCATCTGGGGCTGCCCCACCTCCAGCCCCAGCTGGAGCCCATCAGGAGCAGGGGCCCTTGCCAAAGCCCCACAGCACATCACCCCCTTCCCTGTGCCTGTCCTCAGCCATCAGCTCTGCACCCAGGGGCTGCAAACACATCCAGGGGCACAGAGGACGTCACAGACAGTGAGATACAGAACAGAAAAAAAAAAACAGTGACAGTACGCAAGACAAAGAGATAGAGAAAGAAAGATAAGAAAAGAAAGAGAGAGATAGAAAGGCAGAGGCACAGGGCAGGCATGCAGAGGCGCAAAGAAAAGCAGGCCAGAAAACAGGCTGGAGAAATTAGTTGGGGGGAGAAGACGGATGCAGATCAGGACAAAGAGATGGAAAAGGCAAAAACAGCAATGGGCCGCAGGACAGAGACAGAGGACAAACAAAGGAAGGAAAGGGAGCAGAACAAAAGTGCAGGGATACAAAACAAAAGGAAGCGGTAGAACAAGAGATTTAAAGGGAGAGAGAAAGGGGGAAGAGCATACAAGAACAGACAGAAGAGGAGAGGTAGAAGGAAACAATAACAACAACAACAAATCACAGCAGCTTGGGAAAGGTAGGGGTCACGGGAGCGGCAGGGAAGGACAGGGACGCACAAGAGAGGAGGCAGAGCCCCAGGGGCCGGGGACTCACCACAGCTCTCACTCCCGGCACTGCTGGGAGAATCTGACAGGTCAGATGCTGCTTTCTGCTTCTCTCCTCTTCTGTAACTCCGACCACTTGGCTGTCCTCCACCTAAGAGAATACGTGGGTGTCCTACAGCTCTTAGACAAAAAGCTTCCTAGACACGTAGCCACCCACCCACGCTCGCTCGCTCGCGCGCTATGTGGCCGTACCGTGCTTCAGGTTCCACGTACAGACTGTGCAGTGCGCAGTGGCGGTCTGGCCTGCTGAAGAGTACAAAGAGGGATCCTTCCTCACCCGGAGAGGCAGGCTAGGCTCTCTCTGGCCTGCAGCGGGAGGCAGCTGCTGGCTGGCTGGCCTTTGGTTTCTTCTTCTTCTTTACCTTTCTGTGGCCTCTCCAGCTTCAGCTGCAGCAGCTCCTCTCCACAGGCAGTAAGCGCTCTGTTACATGACATAAATGTTGAAAATTAAATATCAGTATGAGGTGATTCTTGCTAACTGTAGAACTGTAGTCACATAGGTTAAGTTTTATACGAAATCTATTTGTCCTTAGAGGGAGTGGGACCCTAGAGATATTATAATACGCATTTGTTAGAAGCTAGCCTAGCATACCTTTAATACAATGGTAAGTCCCAAACACCACCTGCAGAAACAGGCCCTGAGCCATCACTTTGGAGCCAGGAAAATCAAGCAGCACCGCGACCTGTTCTCAAGACCAGATATGGAGATTTCAAGGAGGAGTTTGACCAGCGAATTTGAGGAGGGGGTGTCTTGACGACCACCAAGACCACCAAAAGACCCTCGACTCAAAAGACTGGGCATGCGCGAGTGGGTAGGGAAATGATGTAATGGTTTCTCAGAAAATTTATGTTTATGCATATTATTTCTTGGAATTTAATGAATATGTATAATTAATGTGTATTTAACCCGTGCTGCTGATCAAATGGGTGCGCACGCTAGGTGGAGCGATCCCCCGTGCGCCCAGCGCTGCAATAAAGAAGTGCCTGCTTCTTAACTTCTCGTTGCTGTTAAGGAGTTTTATTCCGGATTTCGGTAACAGTTTTGGCGACCCAGATGGGACCTTGCGAGTGAGACTGAACGAGATCGAGTGTTGATCGAACTCCAGCCGGCACCGAGGTATTCTCGGGGAGACCCATCGCTCTCGACTCACAAAGCTCCTCGCAACGTTCCCTGGAGAAAAGGGTAAGGCACTTCTTCTTTGAAATCTGTCTGCTCTGGATAGCCTGCCCGTAAGGCGCGGCGAAAGCTTCGCAGGGTTGGGGCTTAGAGGGTACCCGTTTGGTTTGGAAGCCTAGGCGTCTGCCCGTAAGTCATAAGCGAAAGCTATTGCAGGGTTGGACATTTGTGTATTTGGGACAATTGTCATTTGCATTTGTTTGGTTTTTGTATTTGGGACAATTGTCATTTGCATTTATCTGGTATTTGGCATTTAATCTAAATTGTTTAAGAGTAAGAGTATGGGGAGTATTGGTAAGATTTGTACACAGCTTGGAAAGGGGCCCCAGGGTGTTTTAGAAGTGATTTACAAGCTGCTAATTGTTGCTTCAGTGCGTTTTTTTTTTGTTTTGGTTTGGTTTTTTTAAGTCTGTATGCATGTGTTGCAGTGTAGGGACTTGAATGATATACAGTATTGCATTTGGGGTTTTAAACTTTTCTTGGTGACGGGATTGACTTTGTTTGTAGAACAGTGTTATTGTCTTTTTGGTACCAAAAACTCCTTTGTAAAATATGGGAAAACACATATCTTCTATGTCTACCTCAATGGTAGGGGAAATATTAATGAAGTCTCCACTGGGATGTGTTCTTAAACATTGGGAGGATATAAGGGGAGACCCAGTAACTAGAAAAAAAAATTGATACAATATTTTACAGTTGATGTTATCTTGTAGAAGGGAAGGAAAGTGAGATGTGGTCCCCGATGTTGATTTGTTCTTTACTTTGGGAAATCATCCCAAGTGGCAGAAAGATTGCAGATACGTCCCCAAGGATCCGATGGTTTTGGCATAAAAAAAAAAAACAAAAAAAAAAAAAAAAAAAGGAAAAAGGTTGAAAAGATCCTGGCTTGTAGTATAGAAAGTGATGTTTAAAATGTGGAACTGAAGAGGAAAGCATAGAATTCATGTGTTAAATTTCTGTATTATCTTTATGTGCGGTCTGGAAGTGTTGATGCAGGTTTAACAAATGAAACAGTAGAAAAAGGGGCCAGAACACCGAACCCCCGGTGGGAGCTGTAGAGTGGGACAGTTGAATTATGAGGGTTTCAGTCCTATTGCAGGGAGAACTGGAAGCTGACAAGACCAGATAGAACAAGGAGCGGCTCAAGCCTTGCCCCCCCTACCACTTTGACAAGCAGTAGGGGAACAAACCGGGGATGAGATCGGGGTGTGGTAGAGGAATGGATAAAATAACTGCAATAGGAGAGAGATTGGGAATATCAGTGTGCAAAGTGTGAAGCATGGTGGCACTGGAAAAATGCGTGTCCTTATTCTGAAAAAGAAACAAAAAACTGGCAGCACAGCAGATGCCTTTGTCAGAGGTGCAAAGAGGACTGGGGGAGAATTCCGCAGCAGAACCCCTGGTTACAATCCAGCTGGGGACCCAAACCATGGATTTTCTATTTTGATACTGGAGCTATTCATTTTAAGTACTGGTAGAAGAAAATTGAGTAAAAAGCATGTAGACAAAATTGGTGCCACAGGGAAAGCTGAAAATAATTTTTTCATTCAATCCTTAACTTTAAGGTGGGTAAAAATGGGGAACTGGCCAATTTTTATATATACCAGAGTGTCCTGTTGCCTTATTGGGGAGAGATTTATTGAGCAAATTGAAAGCACAAATTAATTTTTAAAACTGTGACATTCAATTAAATATACCCTAATCAAAAGCCAGAGAGGCAAGAATTTTTATGTTGCAGACAACTTCAGAGCCATATGAAATCCCTCAAGAAGTGGACAATGCAGTAACCCTTTGGTGTGGGCTGGCGAAGTTCCCGGACATTCAAAAGCAGCAGAACCGGTAAAGATTTTTCTAAAGGAGAGCACCAAACTGGTAAGACAAAAACAGTACCCTTTAAAATTAGAAGCTAGAAGAGGCCTTGAGAAAATGATTGAAAATTTTTTAAAAAAATATCGACTATTAGTCGAATGTGAATCAGAATTCAATACTCCCATTTTACCTGTGAAAAAGCCAGAAAGTGAGGAATATAGGTTAGTACAAGATTTTAATAGCAATAAATTTAATAGTTCAAGATATTCACCCCTTAGTGGCAAACCTGTATCCTTGTTGACAGCTTTAAAAGAAAATCACAAGTGGTTCACTGTATTGAACTTATAGGATGCCTTTTTCTGTATTCTTCTTGACAAAAATAGTCAGGCATATTTTGCCTTTGAACTGCAAAATCCCACAACTGGGCAGAAGACTCAGCTCACCTGGGCAGTGCTACCTCAAGGATTTAAAAATAGCCCAATGATCTTTGGAAATCAATTGGCTAAGGAATTAGAAACATGCAAAATAATTTATCCTGAAAGACTGGTGTTGCAATATGTAGATGATATTTTAATAGCCACAGAAACCAGAGAAGAATATTTCAACTTGACTACTAACCTGCTAAATTTCTTGGGCCAAAGTGATAACAGATTTTCCAAGAAGAAAGCACAGATTGGAAAAGAGACTGTCATGTATTTGGGATTTGAAATCACACAGGGACAAAGACAACTGGGAAATGAGAGAAAAGAGGCAATTTGCCAAATGCCGGAGCCAAAAGGAGCTAAGGAGCTGCAAACGTTTCTGGGAATGGCTGGCTGGTGTCACCTGTGGATTAAAGGAATTGAAGGAGGGACCCCTTGTGTGAGAACCTGAAGCTCGAAAGGCATTCCAGAATGTAAAGGTAGCTCTGATGTTCACTCCTGCTCTAGGGTTGCCTGATTTAACCAAACCCTTTGAACTGTTTGTTCATGAAAGACAACATTCGGCCCTCAGAAGAATGCTTTCTCAGAAAAATGGAGAATGAAGAAGACCGGTTGGTTATTTCTCCAAACAATTGGACAATGTTAGCTAAGGATGACCAGGTTGTCTATGGGCTGTAGCAGCAACTGTCCTCCTGACTTAAGAAGCTTGTAAGCTGACAACGGGACACCCAAGAACAGCTTATGTACCGCATATGGTACTTTCTGTTCTGGAACAGAAAGGAGGACACTGGTTATCCCCAAGCAGGATGCTCAAACATCACATTGTCCTGTTGGAACAAGATGATGTCAAATCAAAAACAACTACAACAATAAATCCTGCCATCTTTTTAAGTTCAATAGAAGAAGAAGTTCTAAGTCATGACTGCCTACAGACCATCAAACAAGTTTATTCCAGCAGAAGTAACAGAAGAGTGAACATACCTGACCCAGAATTCGAGATATGTACTGATGGAAGCAGCCTCGTGAGAAATGGAAGAAGATTGGCTGGATATGCAATAACAATAACAAACTCTGTTATTGATGCAAAGCCGCTCTCAGTGAACACCTCAGCACAAAAGGCGGAATTGATAACTAGCCCTCATAAAAGCCCTAAAATGGACAGAACATAAAAAGTGAATATATGGACTGATTTAAAGTATGCTTTTGGAGTAGTACATGCCCATGGAGCCACATGGAAAGAAAGAGGAATGCTGACAGCACAAGGAACATCCATTAAACACCAAGAAGAAATTCTGCAATTGCTCCAAGTGGTGCAGAAACCCAAAGAAGTTGCAATAATGCACTGCAAAGCCCACCAATTTGGGAATTTCCCAGTGAATATTGGAAATAAATTAGTCAATAAAAAGGCAAAGAAGAGAGCAGAAAAAGGCATCATGACAATAATACTAGTTAAAGAAGTGAAATTTGAGCAACAAACCCCAAATTACAGTAAGGTTGATTTGGAATTAGCTAAATCAATTCAAATAAATATGAAAAATGATCATTAGTCCTAAAAATCAAGTTGTGGTCTCACCACAATCAAAGCTAAAAGCATAGAAAAATTCATTGGGAAACAGAGGCAATGATCAGTGATTTAAGAAGACAGGTGATTAGTGTTAGGATGATAAAGCTAATAAAATCAGTAACAAAAAGTGTGAAACTTGTTTAAAGAATAACCCGAGAAATATTAAATAACCACCCCCAGGAACCATATATATGGGAAACTTGCCTGAAAATTATTGGCAGATTGATTTTTCAGAATTGCCACAACAAAATGGATATAGATATCTATTGGTATTAGTAAATATGGCCAAAAGATTTTTTTTTCCTGTCGCACCAATAGGCAAGAGAAGTGGCTAAAAATATGTTAAAAGAGATAATATCATGGTTTGGAATCCCCAAAAGAATATAATCAAATAGAGGTCCTCATTTTGTGTCTGAAATTATTCAAATATTGAGGAAAATTCTGGGAATCAAATTGAATTTACACACTCCTTGAAGGCCACAATCTAATAGACAAGTAAAATTTGTCAGAAAATATCTTTAAAATGGCCTCATGCTCTTCCTTAAGCACTTCCGAGAATCAAGATTCAATCCAGATCTAGGACTAAAACTAGTCCATATGTTAATGTATGGAAAATCTTATCAGACTCTAACCCTTGTTCAAAATGTGACTGCTACTGGGGATAATGAAATGGAATTGTATTTGATATCCCTTGGAAGAACTCTGATATGGATATGGAACTGCCACAGAGCCTCTTTCTTTAGATTCCCCAGTTCATCATTTTTAACCAGGAGATTATGTGTACCTGAAAATTTGGGAATCAGAAACTCTTCAATAAGAATGGAAAGAACCATATCAGGTGCTTCTAGCAATATATACAGCCCCTAAATTTGAAGATATTGATTCTTGGATTCATTATTTGAGAGTCAAGAAGCACAGCCTCCAAAACAGAAACAATGGATTTCTAAAGAAATATGTCATTTAAAGTTAACAGTCTCTCATTTTTAATGAATTAGACAAAATCATATCAAAATAATGAAATCTATCAAAGGAATTTTAGTAGTAATGCTAATAATACTTTTTGGTTTACTGATTATGGAGATTAGTTATAAGTAAATGAGACTTATTGAAAAAAAATTAAATAAGTCTCAAAGGGGGGAAATGTTACATGACATAAATGTTGAAAATTAAATATCAATATGAGGTGATTCTTGCTAACTGTAGAACTGTAGTCACATAGGTTAAGTTTTATACGAAATCTATTTGTCCTTAGAGGGAGTGGGACCCTAGAGATATTATAATACGCATTTGTTAGAAGCTAGCCTAGCATATCGTTAATACAACGGTAAGTCCCAAACACCACCTGCAGAAACAGGCCCTGAGCCATCACTTTGGAGCCAGGAAAATCAAGCAGCACCGCGACCTGTTCTCAAGACCAGATATGGAGATTTCAAGGACGAGTTTGACCAGCGAATTCGAGGAGGGGGCGTTTTGACGACCACCAAGACCACCAAAAGACCCTCGACTCAAAAGACTGGGCATGCGCGAGTGGGTAGGGAAATGATGTAATGGTTTCTCAGAAAATTTATGTTTATGCATATTATTTCTTGGAATTTAATGAATATGTATAATTAATGTGTATTTAACCCGTGCTGCTGATCAAATGGGTGCGCACGCTAGGTGGAGCGATCCCCCGTGCGCCCAGCGCTGCAATAAAGAAGTGCCTGCTTCTTAACTTCTCATTGCTGTTAAGGAGTTTTATTCCGGATTTCGGTAACAGCTCCATCCGTTCATTTTCGCTCCCGCACCGCCAGGAGAGCGCGGCCGGGCAGAGACAGCCCACACAAGCCTGAGGCGAGTGCAGTCAACAGCGTTCCCAAGGGAGGAACGGACAGCCACGGCCTCTGGGAGAGGGAAAGAAGAAGCAGCGACCGTTATTACCGCACGCGGCCCCTGGCCGGAGCGCCTGCTGCCGCAGGGGATTCTCCAGATACACTGAGGTCCCCCCTCGCAGCCTTCAGGGCAGGGCGTGGCCCGGTGCTACGGGACAGGCTTCAGGGGACGCGCCGGAGCGGCGGGCAGCTGCACGGGGCCGGGGGAGGCTCGGGGGGAGCTCTGGCGAGCTGGGGAGGTGCCCGGCGTCTCCGCCCGGGAGGGGGGGCCCCCTCCTGCCCCTCTTCCCTTCTCTCTGCTCTCGGGTCACTCCCCGGGGCTGCCCTCGCCCGGCTCGGCTCCGAGCGGGCGGCTTGAGGCTCCCCGGGCGGGCAGGAGACAGCGCTGCAGCCACGAAAGGGGCTCGCTCACCTCACGGGTGCCCTCGGTACTCACCCGTCACCGCCGCCGGGACCCGCCGGCCGCACACCGCCATGCTGCTCCCGGCCGCATGCGCAGTCCGAAGGCCGAACACAGTGCCTGCCGGGAGAAGGGCAGAGCACTGCGCATGCGCGACTCCCGAGCTGCAGTTCCCGCTTTCCGTCACCAGGTGGCAGCAGCCCCCCACCGCTCCGGGCCTGGGTGTTCAGCCGGACGAGCCACGGCCGGTTCCTCCTGACGTGCGGAAAACGGACTCCACAATCTGTAAGATTGTAAAGTAGGTATGCTTATTCAGCGCTGGGCAGCACAGGGGGGTAGTCCCACCAAAACCGTGCGCGCCTTACGTGGCAACTCACTTTAAATTTATACAACCAAATGTTACATATACATCAAGTTTCACAATACGCCTAGACATATGCATGACCTATCCCCGCTTCGTATTAAAATTAGTCCCAAGGGGTCATTTTCATAAACTCCTCCTGTCTGGGCTTGCGCAGTGCCTCCTGCTGGTGGTCGTCGGGGGTCGGGGGGATGAAGGCAGGTGACTCCTCTTCGTCACCGCTAGTAACCTTTTGTTCCTGCGCAAACTCAGTTATCCCTTGGCTTTCATTCAAGCTGCAGGGTCGGTTTTAGCTGGTTCTTGAAGCGACCCCCCTAGTCCTTACCGGGAACTGTCTTTCGTGAAGAATTGCAAGACTTTCTGCTTCAAATAGTTTGCACAATGGTTAGCAAATTATTAAGCAAGTAGTTAACAAAACATTAAGCACTATTTATCAACTTGATTCCTTAGGATGCACAGCAATAATTAATCAATGCCATATCTATTAAGATTTCTTTAACTCCTTCTCTCAGTCCCCCCTTTTCTAGAAAATTAGTAAATTCTTTTACTGCCAGCTATGTTCATCGTTTGTAGATTTACCAGGATTACACAAACCTTAATCCACATTCTACCTTCTCAGTTTAAGCTTTAGGGGTCCCTGAACTTCAGAAGTCCAGAGTTTTTGTGGTGCCTTTTTTACCCTAGTGTGGTGTATCCAGGCATTCTGCTCTCTGATCTTGATTGCTGTAAAGGAGGTGAGGAGTACCTGGTATGGTCCTTCCCACTGTGGTTCCAAGGTTTTTTCTGCAAGAGACTTTACATATACATCATCTCCAGGTTGTATATCATGCACAGGTTCATCTAGACCTCTTCCCCGGGTCCCAATTACATGCTTTCCAATTTTATTGAGCTGTTTGCCCAATGCCACCGTGTAGGAAGTCATAATTTCATCCCCAGCTTGCGTAGACATTCCCCTCTGTATTCCATAGGGTCGTCCATACAAAATTTCAAAGGGACTCAGTCCTTCCTTTGCCCTTGGTCTCGTTCGTATACGCAGAAGGGCTAAAGGGAGTGACTGAGGCCACGTTAAGTTTGCTTCTGGTCCCAATTTCACAATTTGCTGTTTGATTAAGTGATTCATTTTCTCTACTTGGCCACTCGACTGAGGGCGATACGGGGTATGAAGTTGCCAATCTATACCTAAATGGTGGCTGATTTGTTGCACTATTTTTGAGACAAAATGTGGTCCTCTGTCTGAGGATATGGTTGCTGGAACCCCAAAACGTGGTATTCTCTCTTGTACCAACACTTTAGTTACCTCCCGAGCCTTGGCTGTCCTAGTTGGGAACGCTTCTGGCCAACCTGAAAAGGTATCAGTTAATACCAGCAAATAGCGATACCCCCCTTTTCTTGGAAGTTCTGTAAAATCAACCTGCCATTGTTGTCCAGGCCCATTGCCCTTCCCAATCTGGCCCATTTCTGGTTTGGGAGTATTTTTTGGATTAGTCTGGAGGCAAAGGTCACACTGTTGAGTCACCTGTCTCACTGTGGTATATAAGTTTCTAGCCACGATTTCCCTTATCAAATGTTCATACAGAGCCTCTGTTCCCCAATGCCTTTTTCTATGTTCCTCCCGTATCAAGTGCCACAGTAAACAAGAGGGAATAATTAGTCTTCCCTGTGGGGTATAAGCCCACCCCTCTTCATTATATGACCCTTCCAAGTCTGTGATAAGTTTCTGATCTTCCTTGGTATATTCTGGCTTACCTTCTAGAGAGATTTGCCTATCAGGAATTAGAGCCCCTTCTATTCTCACCTTCATTTTGGCCGCTTGTTTTGCCTCTCTGTCCGCCAGTTCATTCCCTTTCTCCAAATCGGAGCTCACTCTCTGGTGTGCCTTAATATGCATAATTGCCACTTTCTCAGGGAGCTGGACAGCTTCTAGTAGCTTCAAAATTTCTTCTGCATGTTTGATATTTTTTCCCTGGGAGTTCAATAGTCCTCTTTCTTTCCAGATTGCTCCATGTGCGTGCACAACTCCGAAGGCATATTTTGAGTCCGTGTCAATGTTCACAGTTTTGCCCTGGGCCAACTCCAGGGCTCGGGTTAGGGCAATTATTTCTGCCTTCTGTGCGGAGGTGTTCATGGGCAAAGGCCCTGACTCTATTACCTGCTGGCTGGTAGTGATGGCATATCCCGCGTGTCGATTGCCATTTAAGACATAACTGCTCCCGTCTGTGAACCAGTTTTCCCCATTTTCCATGGGGCTATCCTTCAGGTCTGGGCGGCTTGCATATGTTGCTTCGATGGTTTCCAAACAGTCATGGTGCACTGGTTCTCCTGTGTTCCCACCGAGAAAAGAAGCTGGGTTGACAATGTTAGTGACCACGATTTCCACATCGTCCTGTTCTACTAATACAGCTTGATATCTCAGGAACCTTTGTGGAGAGAGCCAGTGCCCACCCTTTGCTTCCAGTACTGCTGATACTGTATGAGACACCAAAACAGTCATTTTCTGGCCCAGGGTAAACTTTCGGGCTTCCTGTATGTTCAGTATCACAGCTGCAACCGCCCGTAGGCATCCAGGCCAACCCTTTGCAGTGGCGTCTCACTGCTTAGAGAGATAGGCAACTGCCCGTCGATATGGACCCAGATCTTGTGCTAATATTCCCAGGGCAATACCCTGTTTCTCATGGGAGAAAAGAAGAAACGGCTTACTCACATCTGGGAGTCCTAAGGCCGGGGCCGACATCAACGCCTTTTTCAGTAGCTCAAAGGCTCGTTCGGTCTCTTTGTTCCACTCAAGGTGCTTCTGCTCAGTAGCTGTCAGAGCATACAGTGGTTTAACAAGCAGTCCATAATTATAGATCCACAATCGGCACCACCCGGTCATTCCCAGAAAAGTCCGTAACTCCTTTACTGTCTGAGGTCTCTGAGTCTGGCATATTGCCTCTTTGCGGGCCTGTCCCAAAGTTCTCTGCCCCGCACTAATTTCATAGCCCAAATAATTCACTTTACGTTGCATTACCTGGGCTTTCTTCTTGGAGACACGGTATCCCTGGAGTCCCAAGAAATTCAACAGACTCACCGTCCATGCCATACAGTCTTCCTCTGTTTTCGTGGCAATCAGGATATCATCTACATACTGCAACAATTTTCCTTCCCCAGATGGGGTTTCCCAGGATTCTAAGTCTTTTGCAAGCTGATTCCCAAAAATGGTAGGACTATTTTTAAATCCTTGTGGCAACACCGTCCAAGTGAGCTGGGTCTTCCGACCACTTTTAGGGTTTTCCCATTCGAACGCAAACAATTTTTGACTGGCTTCATGGAGAGGGAGGCAAAAGAAAGCATCCTTCAAATCTAAAACAGTAAACCAAATTAGTTCAGGTGTCAACACAGTCAGCAGGGTATATGGATTGGCCACTACTGGGTAGAGGTCCTCAGTTATCTTATTCACCGCCCGTAAGTCTTGGACCACCCTATATGACCCATCGGGTTTCCGAACAGGTAATATAGGGGTATTGAATTCTGACTCACACTCCTTTAATAGTCCTAACTGTAGAAATTTTTCTATCACCGGCCGGATTCCTTCTCTGTCTTCCTTCTTTAGGGGACATTGTTTAATTCTTACCGGTCGTCGGCCTTCCTTAACCTTAACTTCAACAGGTGGAGCACTTTTCGCCCTTCCAGGTACATCAGTAGCCCATACCCCCGGGTACACTTGGTTTAGGATTTCCTCATTAATTTTTCCTTCTGAGGGGAGACTGGTTAAGGTGAGACTCAATATCTGAATATATTGCTGATCTTTTACCTCCAGAGTAATTTCTCCTTTTTCAAATATAATTTTTGCTCCCAATTGTTCCAATAGATCTCTCCCCAAAAGTGCTTTCGGGGAGTTGGGCATATATAAAAATTTGTGGATACCCCATTGTTTTCCCAATTTGTATTTTAGAGGCTTACAAAAATATGCCTTTTCACTTTGGCCAGTCGCTCCTTTTACCATGACATAATCATTTCCCAGGGGCATCAAAGCTTGATTCAGAACCGAATATGTTGCCCCTGTATCTACTAAGAATTCTACTTGTTGTTGTTTTTCCCCTAGCTTAATTATAACCAGTGGATCCGCTAGGGTAGACTCCCCAGGTTCCCGTCAGTCTTCTATCACATGAGCTATCCTCACATTCGCCGGGATCCTCCGGCCTTCTTTCTTGTTCCTTGGGCATTCCTTTTTCCAGTGGCCAAAGCCCTTGCACATTGCACACTGATCCTTTTCCAACCCCAACCGAGGCTGATTTCGCCTACCTCTCCACTCCCCATCTCCCCGAACGACAGCCACCAACCTTCTTTGTCCCTCCCGATACCTTCTTCTCTATTACTGAACACTCTCCAAGCCTCATCCAGCAAGATCTCTAAATTCCTGCTTTCCGCAGGACGCAACTTTTGAAGCTTTCGTCTTATGTCCCCCGTAGACTGACCCAGGAACAGAGCAGAGAAACTAGTTGCTGTATCCCTACCTCAGACCCCGGGTCCAGCGGCGTGCTACGACGCATCACATCCCTCAGTCGATCCGGGAATTCAGATGGAGACTCGGAAGGACCTTGTTTAATTGCATATAAGGCTGACCAATTTATAGTCTTAGGGATTGCCCGTTCCATCCCCTTCGAAATCCACTCCTGATATTCCTGCAATCTTTCCATATGTACTGACCTGTTTACCTCCCATTTCGGGTCCTGGAGGGGGAAGTGTTCCTTAACATCTCCCCCGGTAACTTTATAATAATCCTCGGCTAGATTTCCTGCCGTTTTTAAAATCAACTGCTTCTCCGTTTCAGTCATGTATTCTAATAGCAGCTGTATGTCTTTCCAGTCCGGATTATGTTGTTTTACAATGAACTGGAAATGTTTAGCCACACTTACCGGATCGCTTCTGTAATCTTTAGCAATTTTTCTCCACTCTCCCAAGTCAGCGGTGGAGAAGGGTACTTTAATTAACATTGTTCCGCCATCCGGCCCCACCGCCTCCCGGAGGGGTGCTTGTAAGATTGTCGGAGCAGATTTCTGTCTAGTACGGGAAGATACAGGGCTATCAGGGGGATTCGATGTCCCTTCCGAGTCTGCGTCCTGGTCCTGTGATCGGGGGGGGAGGTTTAAACAAATCACTTAAATCTTGTTCTGGAACCTGGCGTACTTTATCTGCTTTCGTACACCTCTGCCCAATGCTGCATGATGAACAGCACCTTTTTAATCTGCCTCCACCCTCCTTGTTCTCCCGTTCGAGTGCGAGTACCATAGGGTCCTGCGGGGATATCATCCCACAGTCCCTTTGCCACTCTGGGTGATTTCGTAGGGTAAAAAACATATCTGCATACGACACCTCGTCCCATTTCCCTTCTCTTCTAAGAAACAACATAAGCTGCAACAAAGTATTGTAATCCAACGTTCCATTGAACGGCCACTTGACTTCACCCTCTAACTTATACAATGGCCACCACTGATTGCAATATTTAATAAGAGTCTTTTTACTTTCCGTACCTCCACCCCCGGCAATATCTTTCCAGTGGGCGAGTATGCAGCCCAGGGGGCTTTTCCTTAATATTCCCCCTTGAGTGTTGCCCATTTTATATTTCCTCTGTGAGAGGGTCTCAAGGAATGATTCAAATTTAGACTAACTATTTCACTCCTCCACACCACACTTACAATCAATCACTCAACCACACTCTCTTAACCATACAGCACAGGGATCCCTCATTCATACCAGCCTTTTAAAGCAGCTGCAAAACGGTTGCAAGAACAAACTCACCTACTGATGTTAAACTATCTCCAAATCCGGGTTAAAGAGGCCCGCTTACCCTTCTCCTGCTTCTCATGTACCGATCATCAGCAGGTCCATCCTGGCTCCCAGCAATGGGATGCAGCGGTTACCTCGGACTCGCTCGATCTACCCCCAAGATCGCTAGCGGCCGCTCTATCGGTCAGCGAGTCCCCTTTGATGCTCCAAACTAACCTGGGTACCCAACCAACGGGGACTATGCTGCACGCCAGACGTCTCTGCGCGATTTACCAGCTGCCCCAGCCACGCGTACGACTTACAGGCCCCTACCATTAAACATACCGTTTGGTCCGCGGCTTCAGGAGGTCGTTGTCTGCTCCTGCGGTGAGCGGCTGGCAGCGGAGGCTCCTCCGAGGAAAGTGCTCGGGGCGCGCCTAGGGGCGTCCGCTCCGCAGTCGATCCCGCAGCCAAGCAGAGATCCTCCTGGCTGGCTCGCCAAACTGACGTGCGGAAAACGGACTCCACAATCTGTAAGATTGTAAAGTAGGTATGTTTATTCAGCGCTGGGCAGCACAGGGGGGTAGTCCCACCAAAACCGTGCGCGCCTTACGTGGCAACTCACGTTGGGGGTGGGGGGCACTGGGCAAGTTGGGGAACACAGGCAGCGCCCCCAGGATCCCGAGACAGAGGGGTCATGGGGAGGCAGCGCCAAAAAGGGGGGCGTCGAACAGGGACACAAAACAAGAGTGCAGGGCACGCAACGGGCAAAACACAGGGGAAAAAAAACTCACAAGGGAGGAAAACCTCACACGGTGGGGGGGTGTTTTAGTGAAAAGCATTTGCAAGTGATACAGGGAATTAACGGTCTGCTAAATATTGCTTGATTTAGAAGACTGACTGTCTGCATACTGCTTGATTTAGGAGACTAACTGTCTGCTAGACAATGCCTAACAATCCTCTTTGCCTTGAAACTCACTTAAGCTTATCAGGGACTGGTACTTGTCAAGAAACTGGTATTCAGTCAAGGACTAATATGTCAAGCAAAGGACATGATAACAGGAGTCGTTCAGAAACTGCTGAAATCCCCAAGTGAAAGGAGAGCATGGGTGAATGACTGAAGTTCATCTAGAGGAAGATCAGACCCCTGAAGAAGTAAACGACCACCAGAGACAGATCTGAAATGCTAACGCAAGTGGTTTTTTAATAACCCCGCCTCGCTTATGCACATGTATGTCTGTATTGTGCAATCCTAGGAATGTGTGTACCTGCACCGGATACATTTTTGGTAAAATGTGCTGTCAGTGTGCGTGCTTTTGGAGAAGCAATCCCGCACGCACCCGGTGCCAAATAAACATGCCTGCTTTATAACTCTCTCCGAGTTGTAGAGTTTGATCCACGCGTCAGGAGGGCTGAGAAACACAGAGCGGGACAGTGGGGACGGATACGAGGGAGAGACGGACACGCAAGGACAAGGGGTACGTGCGGGAAGAAAGGTGCGTAAGGATGACCTATAGCAGGGAGTCCACGCAGGACAATCCACAGCACGTAACTCACCCGGCATAACCTGCACGAGATGACCCACACCGGACAATGGACCCACACTGCGTAATCCCCAGCGAGAACCCCTCCGTCTCCCACTGGGTCACACCAACTATCCCCAAATTGAGTGGCTTTTTTTTTTTTCCTTGTCCAGAATATTTTTTTTCCCATGGCCAGACTATGCTCCAGACCACACCTCATTTGATTTTTCCTGTGTCTGAATATTTAGTTAAAAGACTACAGAAGGAAAATCACCACATTCTTAACATTCACTCTAAAATCCATGCGGCAAGTCCCTTAGGAAAAATGCAGTCACGCATCGCAGACGTACCTTGTACTTGCAGACCGCTGCGGCTCCTTTCCATCCATCTCGTACTTTCACGGCCAAGGAAAGGGCGACCACGGTGAAACGCTGGCAGCAGACATTCAGCAGAGAGAGGGAAAAACCCCTTAGTTTGAAGCTAGGCAGGAATCTTCCTTTTGGGGCGAGGTTTCTCAGGACTAAAACCACGTGAAGGACAGAGTATCTTGCAGCACCTTTGGTACAGCTGCTGATACCGGCCTTTAAAGCTTTTGCATTTTTCAGACACCCGGGCCTTTTTTTGACTCATTGGCAGCTTTAGTTTCACTCGAACCGCTGTCCTACATACAGGCAGGGGACAGACACAGATGCCTACATACATTTTCTCAACCCTAAGTACAGCCGAGATCTCCTCACCCTCTATGTGCCAAGTTGAATATTTGTTTGTTAAGGAGCACAGCAACACTTCTGTCCTCGTGAACTGCCTCCGAGCAGAGGAGGGCTCTGGGATTTCCTGGACGCCAGTGCTCCCGCTTTCACTGTCAGCTCCGCACGGCCACCCACCGGAAAAAAGGCCTCAAAATAACGAACGTCAGACGATTGCTGCCACACCAAAAGTGCCAGCACTGAAAGCTCGTGCTGCTCCTCGCCGGCCCTTGCCAGCGCCTCTACAGGCCCACAAACGTTATCCAGCCTAGAGACTGCATAAAAGGCAGACCGCCCCAGGCTGCAACACTCTTGCCCAGCGTACACTGACCAGTAACGTCTCCCCCTTCACCTTCCCGAGAGAGACTGTTCCCAGGGAGCCCTCTTCCTCCCATCAATTTACTACACCCTCCCTGCAGTTTTCAACCTTGTTCCCTCCTCGGCTGTGGTCCCTCAACTTAGCTCTCAAATGGCCAGAAATCAGATTCCATCCTCAAAAGAACAACCCCATGCTAACTAAGGTGGCGCTTCCTCGCCCAGCTCCTCATCACCATCTGCAAAAAAAAAAAACCCAAAAATAAAACCTACCAAACAGCACCGCCCTTCAACATCACACCACTTACCACCAATCTCTTCCATGGCACTCTCCTCCTCAAAAGCGCCGCAGTGCTCTGCTCACCGGCTCCACTCATTGCCAAGAAGTCCGACGCTGCAACTGCCGCTCGTGGTGCTTCAGATGCTGAGAGACGCAAAGCTCAACTTACTTTTTCTGGGGTGTAGGTAGAAAAAAAATAGGTGTCATACCAAGCTAACTAGAAAAGTATGTCATTACATGCAATGACAACATTATCAAAAACCACCTGCTTTAGCTTCCTACAAGAAAACAAATGCTCCAGGCTTCATTTCTAGCAAGACCATGCATGCTATCTAACTTCTACCACAGCTACGTTCTGGACAGGGCTGAATGACAAATGTAGCAGAACGTGGTGGCTTGCACACGTGGCCGACAGAGGCACGGAGCTCCTGGCACTGCGTCCTGGTGTCTGCTCTGTCAGGGAGGGCTCAGATGGACCAGCCACTCCTTGCTGGAGGCACCTGCCTGTGATTCACTCCTCAGTCCCCTCCAGCAGCCATGCCCAGGCGGCCCCCTTTACAGCTGGAGGCCCCTCATACAGCAGGGCCAGGGCCAGGCCCACCCTCAGCCTCACTGGACCCATGTGGGGCTGCCCCACCTCCAGCCCCAGCTGGAGCCCATCAGGAGCAGGGGCCCTTGCCAAAGCCCCACAGCACATCACCCCCTTCCCTGTGCCTGTCCTCAGCCATCAGCTCTGCACCCAGGGGCTGCAAACACATCCAGGGGCACAGAGGACGTCACAGACAGTGAGATACAGAACAGAAAAAAAAAAACAGTGACAGTACGCAAGACAAAGAGAAAGAAAGATAAGAAAAGAAAGAGAGAGATAGAAAGGCAGAGGCACAGGGCAGGCATGCAGAGGCGCAAAGAAAAGCAGGCCAGAAAACAGGCTGGAGAAATTAGTTGGGGGGAGAAGACGGATGCAGATCAGGACAAAGAGATGGAAAAGGCAAAAACAGCAATGGGCCGCAGGACAGAGACAGAGGACAAACAAAGGAAGGAAAGGGAGCAGAACAAAAGTGCAGGGATACAAAACAAAAGGAAGCGGTAGAACAAGAGATTTAAAGGGAGAGAGAAAGGGGGAAGAGCATACAAGAACAGACAGAAGAGGAGAGGTAGAAGGAAACAATAACAACAACAACAAATCACAGCAGCTTGGGAAAGGTAGGGGTCACGGGAGCGGCAGGGAAGGACAGGGACGCACAAGAGAGGAGGCAGAGCCCCAGGGGCCGGGGACTCACCACAGCTCTCACTCCCGGCACTGCTGGGAGAATCTGACAGGTCAGATGCTGCTTTCTGCTTCTCTCCTCTTCTGTAACTCCGACCACTTGGCTGTCCTCCACCTAAGAGAATACGTGGGTGTCCTACAGCTCTTAGACAAAAAGCTTCCTAGACACGTAGCCACCCACCCACGCTCGCTCGCTCGCGCGCTATGTGGCCGTACCGTGCTTCAGGTTCCACGTACAGACTGTGCAGTGCGCAGTGGCGGTCTGGCCTGCTGAAGAGTACAAAGAGGGATCCTTCCTCACCCGGAGAGGCAGGCTAGGCTCTCTCTGGCCTGCAGCGGGAGGCAGCTGCTGGCTGGCTGGCCTTTGGTTTCTTCTTCTTCTTTACCTTTCTGTGGCCTCTCCAGCTTCAGCTGCAGCAGCTCCTCTCCACAGGCAGTAAGCGCTCTGTTACATGACATAAATGTTGAAAATTAAATATCAGTATGAGGTGATTCTTGCTAACTGTAGAACTGTAGTCACATAGGTTAAGTTTTATACGAAATCTATTTGTCCTTAGAGGGAGTGGGACCCTAGAGATATTATAATACGCATTTGTTAGAAGCTAGCCTAGCATACCTTTAATACAATGGTAAGTCCCAAACACCACCTGCAGAAACAGGCCCTGAGCCATCACTTTGGAGCCAGGAAAATCAAGCAGCACCGCGACCTGTTCTCAAGACCAGATATGGAGATTTCAAGGAGGAGTTTGACCAGCGAATTTGAGGAGGGGGCGTTTTGATGACCACCAAGACCACCAAAAGACCCTCGACTCAAAAGACTGGGCATGCGCGAGTGGGTAGGGAAATGATGTAATGGTTTCTCAGAAAATTTATGTTTATGCATATTATTTCTTGGAATTTAATGAATATGTATAATTAATGTGTATTTAACCCGTGCTGCTGATCAAATGGGTGCGCACGCTAGGTGGAGCGATCCCCCGTGCGCCCAGCGCTGCAATAAAGAAGTGCCTGCTTCTTAACTTCTCGTTGCTGTTAAGGAGTTTTATTCCGGATTTCGGTAACAGTTTTGGCGACCCAGATGGGACCTTGCGAGTGAGACTGAACGAGATCGAGTGTTGATCGAACTCCAGCCGGCACCGAGGTATTCTCGGGGAGACCCATCGCTCTCGACTCACAAAGCTCCTCGCAACGTTCCCTGGAGAAAAGGGTAAGGCACTTCTTCTTTGAAATCTGTCTGCTCTGGATAGCCTGCCCGTAAGGCGCGGCGAAAGCTTCGCAGGGTTGGGGCTTAGAGGGTACCCGTTTGGTTTGGAAGCCTAGGCGTCTGCCCGTAAGTCATAAGCGAAAGCTATTGCAGGGTTGGACATTTGTGTATTTGGGACAATTGTCATTTGCATTTGTTTGGTTTTTGTATTTGGGACAATTGTCATTTGCATTTATCTGGTATTTGGCATTTAATCTAAATTGTTTAAGAGTAAGAGTATGGGGAGTATTGGTAAGATTTGTACACAGCTTGGAAAGGGGCCCCAGGGTGTTTTAGAAGTGATTTACAAGCTGCTAATTGTTGCTTCAGTGCGTTTTTTTTTTGTTTTGGTTTGGTTTTTTTAAGTCTGTATGCATGTGTTGCAGTGTAGGGACTTGAATGATATACAGTATTGCATTTGGGGTTTTAAACTTTTCTTGGTGACGGGATTGACTTTGTTTGTAGAACAGTGTTATTGTCTTTTTGGTACCAAAAACTCCTTTGTAAAATATGGGAAAACACATATCTTCTATGTCTACCTCAATGGTAGGGGAAATATTAATGAAGTCTCCACTGGGATGTGTTCTTAAACATTGGGAGGATATAAGGGGAGACCCAGTAACTAGAAAAAAAAATTGATACAATATTTTACAGTTGATGTTATCTTGTAGAAGGGAAGGAAAGTGAGATGTGGTCCCCGATGTTGATTTGTTCTTTACTTTGGGAAATCATCCCAAGTGGCAGAAAGATTGCAGATACGTCCCCAAGGATCCGATGGTTTTGGCATAAAAAAAAAAAACAAAAAAAAAAAAAAAAAAAGGAAAAAGGTTGAAAAGATCCTGGCTTGTAGTATAGAAAGTGATGTTTAAAATGTGGAACTGAAGAGGAAAGCATAGAATTCATGTGTTAAATTTCTGTGTTAAATTTCTGTATTATCTTTATGTGCGGTCTGGAAGTGTTGATGCAGGTTTAACAAATGAAACAGTAGAAAAAGGGGCCAGAACACCGAACCCCCGGTGGGAGCTGTAGAGTGGGACAGTTGAATTATGAGGGTTTCAGTCCTATTGCAGGGAGAACTGGAAGCTGACAAGACCAGATAGAACAAGGAGCGGCTCAAGCCTTGCCCCCCCTACCACTTTGACAAGCAGTAGGGGAACAAACCGGGGATGAGGTCGGGGTGTGGTAGAGGAATGGATAAAATAACTGCAGTAGGAGAGAGATTGGGAATATCAGTGTGCAAAGTGTGAAGCATGGTGGCACTGGAAAAATGCGTGTCCTTATTCTGAAAAAGAAACAAAAAACTGGCAGCACAGCAGATGCCTTTGTCAGAGGTGCAAAGAGGACTGGGGGAGAATTCCGCAGCAGAACCCCTGGTTACAATCCAGCTGGGGACCCAAACCATGGATTTTCTATTTTGATACTGGAGCTATTCATTTTAAGTACTGGTAGAAGAAAATTGAGTAAAAAGCATGTAGACAAAATTGGTGCCACAGGGAAAGCTGAAAATAATTTTTTCATTCAATCCTTAACTTTAAGGTGGGTAAAAATGGGGAACTGGCCAATTTTTATATATACCAGAGTGTCCTGTTGCCTTATTGGGGAGAGATTTATTGAGCAAATTGAAAGCACAAATTAATTTTTAAAACTGTGACATTCAATTAAATATACCCTAATCAAAAGCCAGAGAGGCAAGAATTTTTATGTTGCAGACAACTTCAGAGCCATATGAAATCCCTCAAGAAGTGGACAATGCAGTAACCCTTTGGTGTGGGCTGGCGAAGTTCCCGGACATTCAAAAGCAGCAGAACCGGTAAAGATTTTTCTAAAGGAGAGCACCAAACTGGTAAGACAAAAACAGTACCCTTTAAAATTAGAAGCTAGAAGAGGCCTTGAGAAAATGATTGAAAATTTTTTAAAAAAATATCGACTATTAGTCGAATGTGAATCAGAATTCAATACTCCCATTTTACCTGTGAAAAAGCCAGAAAGTGAGGAATATAGGTTAGTACAAGATTTTAATAGCAATAAATTTAATAGTTCAAGATATTCACCCCTTAGTGGCAAACCTGTATCCTTGTTGACAGCTTTAAAAGAAAATCACAAGTGGTTCACTGTATTGAACTTATAGGATGCCTTTTTCTGTATTCTTCTTGACAAAAATAGTCAGGCATATTTTGCCTTTGAACTGCAAAATCCCACAACTGGGCAGAAGACTCAGCTCACCTGGGCAGTGCTACCTCAAGGATTTAAAAATAGCCCAATGATCTTTGGAAATCAATTGGCTAAGGAATTAGAAACATGCAAAATAATTTATCCTGAAAGACTGGTGTTGCAATATGTAGATGATATTTTAATAGCCACAGAAACCAGAGAAGAATATTTCAACTTGACTACTAACCTGCTAAATTTCTTGGGCCAAAGTGATAACAGATTTTCCAAGAAGAAAGCACAGATTGGAAAAGAGACTGTCATGTATTTGGGATTTGAAATCACACAGGGACAAAGACAACTGGGAAATGAGAGAAAAGAGGCAATTTGCCAAATGCCGGAGCCAAAAGGAGCTAAGGAGCTGCAAACGTTTCTGGGAATGGCTGGCTGGTGTCACCTGTGGATTAAAGGAATTGAAGGAGGGACCCCTTGTGTGAGAACCTGAAGCTCGAAAGGCATTCCAGAATGTAAAGGTAGCTCTGATGTTCACTCCTGCTCTAGGGTTGCCCGATTTAACCAAACCCTTTGAACTGTTTGTTCATGAAAGACAACATTCGGCCCTCAGAAGAATGCTTTCTCAGAAAAATGGAGAATGAAGAAGACCGGTTGGTTATTTCTCCAAACAATTGGACAATGTTAGCTAAGGATGACCAGGTTGTCTATGGGCTGTAGCAGCAACTGTCCTCCTGACTTAAGAAGCTTGTAAGCTGACAACGGGACACCCAAGAACAGCTTATGTACCGCATATGGTACTTTCTGTTCTGGAACAGAAAGGAGGACACTGGTTATCCCCAAGCAGGATGCTCAAACATCACATTGTCCTGTTGGAACAAGATGATGTCAAATCAAAAACAACTACAACAATAAATCCTGCCATCTTTTTAAGTTCAATAGAAGAAGAAGTTCTAAGTCATGACTGTCTACAGACCATCAAACAAGTTTATTCCAGCAGAAGTAACAGAAGAGTGAACATACCTGACCCAGAATTCGAGATATGTACTGATGGAAGCAGCCTCGTGAGAAATGGAAGAAGATTGGCTGGATATACAATAACAATAACAAACTCTGTTATTGATGCAAAGCCGCTCTCAGTGAACACCTCAGCACAAAAGGCGGAATTGATAACTAGCCCTCATAAAAGCCCTAAAACGGACAGAACATAAAAAGTGAATATATGGACTGATTTAAAGTATGCTTTTGGAGTAGTACATGCCCATGGAGCCACATGGAAAGAAAGAGGAATGCTGACAGCACAAGGAACATCCATTAAACACCAAGAAGAAATTCTGCAATTGCTCCAAGTGGTGCAGAAACCCAAAGAAGTTGCAATAATGCACTGCAAAGCCCACCAATTTGGGAATTTCCCAGTGAATATTGGAAATAAATTAGTCAATAAAAAGGCAAAGAAGAGAGCAGAAAAAGGCATCATGACAATAATACTAGTTAAAGAAGTGAAATTTGAGCAACAAACCCCAAATTACAGTAAGGTTGATTTGGAATTAGCTAAATCAATTCAAATAAATATGAAAAATGATCATTAGTCCTAAAAATCAAGTTGTGGTCTCACCACAATCAAAGCTAAAAGCATAGAGAAATTCATTGGGAAACAGAGGCAATGATCAGTGATTTAAGAAGACAGGTGATTAGTGTTAGGATGATAAAGCTAATAAAATCAGTAACAAAAAGTGTGAAACTTGTTTAAAGAATAACCCGAGAAATATTAAATAACCACCCCCAGGAACCATATATATGGGAAACTTGCCTGAAAATTATTGGCAGATTGATTTTTCAGAATTGCCACAACAAAATGGATATAGATATCTATTGGTATTAGTAAATATGGCCAAAAGATTTTTTTTTCCTGTCGCACCAATAGGCAAGAGAAGTGGCTAAAAATATGTTAAAAGAAATAATATCATGGTTTGGAATCCCCAAAAGAATATAATCAAATAGAGGTCCTCATTTTGTGTCTGAAATTATTCAAATATTGAGGAAAATTCTGGGAATCAAATTGAATTTACACACTCCTTGAAGGCCACAATCTAATAGACAAGTAAAATTTGTCAGAAAATATCTTTAAAATGGCCTCATGCTCTTCCTTAAGCACTTCCGAGAATCAAGATTCAATCCAGATCTAGGACTAAAACTAGTCCATATGTTAATGTATGGAAAATCTTATCAGACTCTAACCCTTGTTCAAAATGTGACTGCTACTGGGGATAATGAAATGGAATTGTATTTGATATCCCTTGGAAGAACTCTGATATGGATATGGAACTGCCACAGAGCCTCTTTCTTTAGATTCCCCAGTTCATCATTTTTAACCAGGAGATTATGTGTACCTGAAAATTTGGGAATCAGAAACTCTTCAATAAGAATGGAAAGAACCATATCAGGTGCTTCTAGCAATATATACAGCCCCTAAATTTGAAGATATTGATTCTTGGATTCATTATTTGAGAGTCAAGAAGCACAGCCTCCAAAACAGAAACAATGGATTTCTAAAGAAATATGTCATTTAAAGTTAACAGTCTCTCATTTTTAATGAATTAGACAAAATCATATCAAAATAATGAAATCTATCAAAGGAATTTTAGTAGTAATGCTAATAATACTTTTTGGTTTACTGATTATGGAGATTAGTTATAAGTAAATGAGACTTATTGAAAAAAAATTAAATAAGTCTCAAAGGGGGGAAATGTTACATGACATAAATGTTGAAAATTAAATATCAATATGAGGTGATTCTTGCTAACTGTAGAACTGTAGTCACATAGGTTAAGTTTTATACGAAATCTATTTGTCCTTAGAGGGAGTGGGACCCTAGAGATATTATAATACGCATTTGTTAGAAGCTAGCCTAGCATATCGTTAATACAACGGTAAGTCCCAAACACCACCTGCAGAAACAGGCCCTGAGCCATCACTTTGGAGCCAGGAAAATCAAGCAGCACCGCGACCTGTTCTCAAGACCAGATATGGAGATTTCAAGGACGAGTTTGACCAGCGAATTCGAGGAGGGGGCGTTTTGACGACCACCAAGACCACCAAAAGACCCTCGACTCAAAAGACTGGGCATGCGCGAGTGGGTAGGGAAATGATGTAATGGTTTCTCAGAAAATTTATGTTTATGCATATTATTTCTTGGAATTTAATGAATATGTATAATTAATGTGTATTTAACCCGTGCTGCTGATCAAATGGGTGCGCACGCTAGGTGGAGCGATCCCCCGTGCGCCCAGCGCTGCAATAAAGAAGTGCCTGCTTCTTAACTTCTCATTGCTGTTAAGGAGTTTTATTCCGGATTTCGGTAACAGCTCCATCCGTTCATTTTCGCTCCCGCACCGCCAGGAGAGCGCGGCCGGGCAGAGACAGCCCACACAAGCCTGAGGCGAGTGCAGTCAACAGCGTTCCCAAGGGAGGAACGGACAGCCACGGCCTCTGGGAGAGGGAAAGAAGAAGCAGCGACCGTTATTACCGCACGCGGCCCCTGGCCGGAGCGCCTGCTGCCGCAGGGGATTCTCCAGATACACTGAGGTCCCCCCTCGCAGCCTTCAGGGCAGGGCGTGGCCCGGTGCTACGGGACAGGCTTCAGGGGACGCGCCGGAGCGGCGGGCAGCTGCACGGGGCCGGGGGAGGCTCGGGGGGAGCTCTGGCGAGCTGGGGAGGTGCCCGGCGTCTCCGCCCGGGAGGGGGGGCCCCCTCCTGCCCCTCTTCCCTTCTCTCTGCTCTCGGGTCACTCCCCGGGGCTGCCCTCGCCCGGCTCGGCTCCGAGCGGGCGGCTTGAGGCTCCCCGGGCGGGCAGGAGACAGCGCTGCAGCCACGAAAGGGGCTCGCTCACCTCACGGGTGCCCTCGGTACTCACCCGTCACCGCCGCCGGGACCCGCCGGCCGCACACCGCCATGCTGCTCCCGGCCGCATGCGCAGTCCGAAGGCCGAACACAGTGCCTGCCGGGAGAAGGGCAGAGCACTGCGCACGCGCGACTCCCGAGCTGCAGTTCCCGCTTTCCGTCACCAGGTGGCAGCAGCCCCCCACCGCTCCGGGCCTGGGTGTTCAGCCGGACGAGCCACGGCCGGTTCCTCCTGACGTGCGGAAAACGGACTCCACAATCTGTAAGATTGTAAAGTAGGTATGCTTATTCAGCGCTGGGCAGCACAGGGGGGTAGTCCCACCAAAACCGTGCGCGCCTTACGTGGCAACTCACTTTAAATTTACACAACCAAATGTTACATATACATCAAGTTTCACAATACGCCTAGACATATGCATGACCTATCCCCGCTTCCTATTAAAATTAGTCCCAAGGGGTCATTTTCATAAACTCCTCCTGTCTGGGCTTGCGCAGTGCCTCCTGCTGGTGGTCGTCGGGGGTCGGGGGGATGAAGGCAGGTGACTCCTCTTCGTCACCGCTAGTAACCTTTTGTTCCTGCGCAAACTCAGTTATCCCTTGGCTTTCATTCAAGCTGCAGGGTCGGTTTTAGCTGGTTCTTGAAGCGACCCCCCTAGTCCTTACCGGGAACTGTCTTTCGTGAAGAATTGCAAGACTTTCTGCTTCAAATAGTTTGCACAATGGTTAGCAAATTATTAAGCAAGTAGTTAACAAAACATTAAGCACTATTTATCAACTTGATTCCTTAGGATGCACAGCAATAATTAATCAATGCCATATCTATTAAGATTTCTTTAACTCCTTCTCTCAGTCCCCCCTTTTCTAGAAAATTAGTAAATTCTTTTACTGCCAGCTATGTTCATCGTTTGTAGATTTACCAGGATTACACAAACCTTAATCCACATTCTACCTTCTCAGTTTAAGCTTTAGGGGTCCCTGAACTTCAGAAGTCCAGAGTTTTTGTGGTGCCTTTTTTACCCTAGTGTGGTGTATCCAGGCATTCTGCTCTCTGATCTTGATTGCTGTAAAGGAGGTGAGGAGTACCTGGTATGGTCCTTCCCACTGTGGTTCCAAGGTTTTTTCTGCAAGAGACTTTACATATACATCATCTCCAGGTTGTATATCATGCACAGGTTCATCTAGACCTCTTCCCCGGGTCCCAATTACATGCTTTCCAATTTTATTGAGCTGTTTGCCCAATGCCACCATGTAGGAAGTCATAATTTCATCCCCAGCTTGCGTAGACATTCCCCTCTGTATTCCATAGGGTCGTCCATACAAAATTTCAAAGGGACTCAGTCCTTCCTTTGCCCTTGGTCTCGTTCGTATACGCAGAAGGGCTAAAGGGAGTGACTGAGGCCACGTTAAGTTTGCTTCTTGTCCCAATTTCACAATTTGCTGTTTGATTAAGTGATTCATTTTCTCTACTTGGCCACTCGACTGAGGGCGATACGGGGTATGAAGTTGCCAATCTATACCTAAATGGTGGCTGATTTGTTGCACTATTTTTGAGACAAAATGTGGTCCTCTGTCTGAGGATATGGTTGCTGGAACCCCAAAACGTGGTATTCTCTCTTGTACCAACACTTTAGTTACCTCCCGAGCCTTGGCTGTCCTAGTTGGGAACGCTTCTGGCCAACCTGAAAAGGTATCAGTTAATACCAGCAAATAGCGATACCCCCCTTTTCTTGGAAGTTCTGTAAAATCAACCTGCCATTGTTGTCCAGGCCCATTGCCCTTCCCAATCTGGCCCATTTCTGGTTTGGGAGTATTTTTTGGATTAGTCTGGAGGCAAAGGTCACACTGTTGAGTCACCTGTCTCACTGTGGTATATAAGTTTCTAGCCACGATTTCCCTTATCAAATGTTCATACAGAGCCTCTGTTCCCCAATGCCTTTTTCTATGTTCCTCCCGTTATCAAGTGCCACAGTAAACAAGAGGGAATAATTAGTCTTCCCTGTGGGGTATAAGCCCACCCCTCTTCATTATATGACCCTTCCAAGTCTGTGATAAGTTTCTGATCTTCCTTGGTATATTCTGGCTTACCTTCTAGAGAGATTTGCCTATCAGGAATTAGAGCCCCTTCTATTCTCACCTTCATTTTGGCCGCTTGTTTTGCCTCTCTGTCCGCCAGTTCATTCCCTTTCTCCAAATCGGAGCTCACTCTCTGCTGTGCCTTAATATGCATAATTGCCACTTTCTCAGGGAGCTGGACAGCTTCTAGTAGCTTCAAAATTTCTTCTGCATGTTTGATATTTTTTCCCTGGGAGTTCAATAGTCCTCTTTCTTTCCAGATTGCTCCATGTGCGTGCACAACTCCGAAGGCATATTTTGAGTCCGTGTCAATGTTCACAGTTTTGCCCTGGGCCAACTCCAGGGCTCGGGTTAGGGCAATTATTTCTGCCTTCTGTGCGGAGGTGTTCATGGGCAAAGGCCCTGACTCTATTACCTGCTGGCTGGTAGTGATGGCATATCCCGCGTGTCGATTGCCATTTAAGACATAACTGCTCCCGTCTGTGAACCAGTTTTCCCCATTTTCCATGGGGCTATCCTTCAGGTCTGGGCGGCTTGCATATGTTGCTTCGATGGTTTCCAAACAGTCATGGTGCACTGGTTCTCCTGTGTTCCCACCGAGAAAAGAAGCTGGGTTGACAATGTTAGTGACCACGATTTCCACATCGTCCTGTTCTACTAATACAGCTTGATATCTCAGGAACCTTTGTGGAGAGAGCCAGTGCCCACCCTTTGCTTCCAGTACTGCTGATACTGTATGAGACACCAAAATAGTCATTTTCTGGCCCAGGGTAAACTTTCGGGCTTCCTGTATGTTCAGTATCACAGCTGCAACCGCCCGTAGGCATCCAGGCCAACCCTTTGCAGTGGCGTCTCACTGCTTAGAGAGATAGGCAACTGCCCGTCGATATGGACCCAGATCTTGTGCTAATATTCCCAGGGCAATACCCTGTTTCTCATGGGAGAAAAGAAGAAACGGCTTACTCACATCTGGGAGTCCTAAGGCCGGGGCCGACATCAACGCCTTTTTCAGTAGCTCAAAGGCTCGTTCGGTCTCTTTGTTCCACTCAAGGTGCTTCTGCTCAGTAGCTGTCAGAGCATACAGTGGTTTAACAAGCAGTCCATAATTATAGATCCACAATCGGCACCACCCGGTCATTCCCAGAAAAGTCCGTAACTCCTTTACTGTCTGAGGTCTCTGAGTCTGGCATATTGCCTCTTTGCGGGCCTGTCCCAAAGTTCTCTGCCCCGCACTAATTTCATAGCCCAAATAATTCACTTTACGTTGCATTACCTGGGCTTTCTTCTTGGAGACACGGTATCCCTGGAGTCCCAAGAAATTCAACAGACTCACCGTCCATGCCATACAGTCTTCCTCTGTTTTCGTGGCAATCAGGATATCATCTACATACTGCAACAATTTTCCTTCCCCAGATGGGGTTTCCCAGGATTCTAAGTCTTTTGCAAGCTGATTCCCAAAAATGGTAGGACTATTTTTAAATCCTTGTGGCAACACCGTCCAAGTGAGCTGGGTCTTCCGACCACTTTTAGGGTTTTCCCATTCGAACGCAAACAATTTTTGACTGGCTTCATGGAGAGGGAGGCAAAAGAAAGCATCCTTCAAATCTAAAACAGTAAACCAAATTAGTTCAGGTGTCAACACAGTCAGCAGGGTATATGGATTGGCCACTACTGGGTAGAGGTCCTCAGTTATCTTATTCACCGCCCGTAAGTCTTGGACCACCCTATATGACCCATCGGGTTTCCGAACAGGTAATATAGGGGTATTGAATTCTGACTCACACTCCTTTAATAGTCCTAACTGTAGAAATTTTTCTATCACCGGCCGGATTCCTTCTCTGTCTTCCTTCTTTAGGGGATATTGTTTAATTCTTACCGGTCGTCGGCCTTCCTTAACCTTAACTTCAACAGGTGGAGCACTTTTCGCCCTTCCAGGTACATCAGTAGCCCATACCCCCGGGTACACTTGGTTTAGGATTTCCTCATTCATTTTTCCTTCTGAGGGGAGACTGGTTAAGGTGAGACTCAATATCTGAATATATTGCTGATCTTTTACCTCCAGAGTAATTTCTCCTTTTTCAAATATAATTTTTGCTCCCAATTGTTCCAATAGATCTCTCCCCAAAAGTGCTTTCGGGGAGTTGGGCATATATAAAAATTTGTGGATACCCCATTGTTTTCCCAATTTGTATTTTAGAGGCTTACAAAAATATGCCTTTTCACTTTGGCCAGTCGCTCCTTTTACCATGACATAATCATTTCCCAGGGGCAGCAAAGCTTGATTCAGAACCGAATATGTTGCCCCTGTATCTACTAAGAATTCTACTTGTTGTTGTTTTTCCCCTAGCTTAATTATAACCAGTGGATCCGCTAGGGTAGACTCCCCAGGTTCCCGTCAGTCTTCTATCACATGAGCTATCCTCACATTCGCCGGGATCCTCCGGCCTTCTTTCTTGTTCCTTGGGCATTCCTTTTTCCAGTGGCCAAAGCCCTTGCACATTGCACACTGATCCTTTTCCAACCCCAACCGAGGCTGATTTCGCCTACCTCTCCACTCCCCATCTCCCCGAACGACAGCCACCAACCTTCTTTGTCCCTCCCGATACCTTCTTCTCTATTACTGAACACTCTCCAAGCCTCATCCAGCAAGATCTCTAAATTCCTGCTTTCCGCAGGATGCAACTTTTGAAGCTTTCGTCTTATGTCCCCCGTAGACTGACCCAGGAACAGAGCAGAGAAACTAGTTGCTGTATCCCTACCTCAGACCCCGGGTCCAGCGGCGTGCTACGACGCATCACATCCCTCAGTCGATCCGGGAATTCAGATGGAGACTCGGAAGGACCTTGTTTAATTGCATATAAGGCTGACCAATTTATAGTCTTAGGGATTGCCCGTTCCATCCCCTTCGAAATCCACTCCTGATATTCCTGCAATCTTTCCATATGTACTGACCTGTTTACCTCCCATTTCGGGTCCTGGAGGGGGAAGTGTTCCTTAACATCTCCCCCGGTAACTTTATAATAATCCTCGGCTAGATTTCCTGCCGTTTTTAAAATCAACTGCTTCTCCGTTTCAGTCATGTATTCTAATAGCAGCTGTATGTCTTTCCAGTCCGGATTATGTTGTTTTACAATGAACTGGAAATGTTTAGCCACACTTACCGGATCGCTTCTGTAATCTTTAGCAATTTTTCTCCACTCTCCCAAGTCAGCGGTGGAGAAGGGTACTTTAATTAACATTGTTCCGCCATCCGGCCCCACCGCCTCCCGGAGGGGTGCTTGTAAGATTGTCGGAGCAGATTTCTGTCTAGTACGGGAAGATACAGGGCTATCAGGGGGATTCGATGTCCCTTCCGAGTCTGCGTCCTGGTCCTGTGATCGGGGGGGGAGGTTTAAACAAATCACTTAAATCTTGTTCTGGAACCTGGCGTACTTTATCTGCTTTCGTACACCTCTGCCCAATGCTGCATGATGAACAGCACCTTTTTAACCTGCCCCCACCCCCCTTGTTCTCCCGTTCGAGTGCGAGTACCATAGGGTCCTGCGGGGATATCATCCCACAGTCCCTTTGCCACTCTGGGTGATTTCGTAGGGTAAAAAACATATCTGCATACGACACCTCGTCCCATTTCCCTTCTCTTCTAAGAAACAACATAAGCTGCAACAAAGTATTGTAATCCAACGTTCCATTGAACGGCCACTTGACTTCACCCTCTAACTTATACAATGGCCACCACTGATTGCAATATTTAATAAGAGTCTTTTTACTTTCCGTACCTCCACCCCCGGCAATATCTTTCCAGTGGGCGAGTATGCAGCCCAGGGGGCTTTTCCTTAATATTCCCCCTTGAGTGTTGCCCATTTTATATTTCCTCTGTGAGAGGGTCTCAAGGAATGATTCAAATTTAGACTAACTATTTCACTCCTCCACACCACACTTACAATCAATCACTCAACCACACTCTCTTAACCATACAGCACAGGGATCCCTCATTCATACCAGCCTTTTAAAGCAGCTGCAAAACGGTTGCAAGAACAAACTCACCTACTGATGTTAAACTATCTCCAAATCCGGGTTAAAGAGGCCCGCTTACCCTTCTCCTGCTTCTCATGTACCGATCATCAGCAGGTCCATCCTGGCTCCCAGCAATGGGATGCAGCGGTTACCTCGGACTCGCTCGATCTACCCCCAAGATCGCTAGCGGCCGCTCTATCGGTCAGCGAGTCCCCTTTGATGCTCCAAACTAACCTGGGTACCCAACCAACGGGGACTATGCTGCACGCCAGACGTCTCTGCGCGATTTACCAGCTGCCCCAGCCACGCGTACGACTTACAGGCCCCTACCATTAAACATACCGTTTGGTCCGCGGCTTCAGGAGGTCGTTGTCTGCTCCTGCGGTGAGCGGCTGGCAGCGGAGGCTCCTCCGAGGAAAGTGCTCGGGGCGCGCCTAGGGGCGTCCGCTCCGCAGTCGATCCCGCAGCCAAGCAGAGATCCTCCTGGCTGGCTCGCCAAACTGACGTGCGGAAAACGGACTCCACAATCTGTAAGATTGTAAAGTAGGTATGTTTATTCAGCGCTGGGCAGCACAGGGGGGTAGTCCCACCAAAACCGTGCGCGCCTTACGTGGCAACTCACGTTGGGGGTGGCGGGCACTGGGCAAGTTGGGGAACACAGGCAGCGCCCCCAGGATCCCAAGACAGAGGGGTCATGGGAAGGCAGCGCCAAAAAGGGGGGCGTTGAACAGGGACACAAAACAAGACTGCAGGGCACGCAACGGGCAAAACACAGGGGAAAAAAAACTCACAAGGGAGGAAAACCTCACACGGTGGGGGGGTGTTTTAGTGAAAAGCATTTGCAAGTGATACAGGGAATTAACGGTCTGCTAAATATTGCTTGATTTAGAAGACTGACTGTCTGCATACTGCTTGATTTAGGAGACTAACTGTCTGCTAGACAATGCCTAACAATCCTCTTTGCCTTGAAACTCACTTAAGCTTATCAGGGACTGGTACTTGTCAAGAAACTGGTATTCAGTCAAGGACTAATATGTCAAGCAAAGGACATGATAACAGGAGTCGTTCAGAAACTGCTGAAATCCCCAAGTGAAAGGAGAGCATGGGTGAATGACTGAAGTTCATCTAGAGGAAGATCAGACCCCTGAAGAAGTAAACGACCACCAGAGACAGATCTGAAATGCTAACGCAAGTGGTTTTTTAATAACCCCGCCTCGCTTATGCACATGTATGTCTGTATTGTGCAATCCTAGGAATGTGTGTACCTGCACCGGATACATTTTTGGTAAAATGTGCTGTCAGTGTGCGTGCTTTTGGAGAAGCAATCCCGCACGCACCCGGTGCCAAATAAACATGCCTGCTTTATAACTCTCTCCGAGTTGTAGAGTTTGATCCACGCGTCAGGAGGGCTGAGAAACACAGAGCGGGACAGTGGGGACGGATACGAGGGAGAGACGGACACGCAAGGACAAGGGGTACGTGCGGGAAGAAAGGTGCGTAAGGATGACCTATAGCAGGGAGTCCACGCAGGACAATCCACAGCACGTAACTCACCCGGCATAACCTGCACGAGATGACCCGCACCGGACAATGGACCCACACTGCGTAATCCCCAGCGAGAACCCCTCCGTCTCCCACTGGGTCACACCAACTATCCCCAAATTGAGTGGCTTTTTTTTTTTTCCTTGTCCAGAATATTTTTTTTCCCATGGCCAGACTATGCTCCAGACCACACCTCATTTGATTTTTCCTGTGTCTGAATATTTAGTTAAAAGACTACAGAAGGAAAATCACCACATTCTTAACATTCACTCTAAAATCCATGCGGCAAGTCCCTTAGGAAAAATGCAGTCACGCATCGCAGACGTACCTTGTACTTGCAGACCGCTGCGGCTCCTTTCCATCCATCTCGTACTTTCACGGCCAAGGAAAGGGCGACCACGGTGAAACGCTGGCAGCAGACATTCAGCAGAGAGAGGGAAAAACCCCTTAGTTTGAAGCTAGGCAGGAATCTTCCTTTTGGGGCGAGGTTTCTCAGGACTAAAACCACGTGAAGGACAGAGTATCTTGCAGCACCTTTGGTACAGCTGCTGATACCGGCCTTTAAAGCTTTTGCATTTTTCAGACACCCAGACCTTTTTTTGACTCATTGGCAGCTTTAGTTTCACTCGAACCGCTGTCCTACATACAGGCAGGGGACAGACACAGATGCCTACATACATTTTCTCAACCCTAAGTACAGCCGAGATCTCCTCACCCTCTATGTGCCAAGTTGAATATTTGTTTGTTAAGGAGCACAGCAACACTTCTGTCCTCGTGAACTGCCTCCGAGCAGAGGAGGGCTCTGGGATTTCCTGGACGCCAGTGCTCCCGCTTTCACTGTCAGCTCCGCACGGCCACCCACCGGAAAAAAGGCCTCAAAATAACGAACGTCAGACGATTGCTGCCACACCAAAAGTGCCAGCACTGAAAGCTCGTGCTGCTCCTCGCCGGCCCTTGCCAGCGCCTCTACAGGCCCACAAACGTTATCCAGCCTAGAGACTGCATAAAAGGCAGACCGCCCCAGGCTGCAACACTCTTGCCCAGCGTACACTGACCAGTAACGTCTCCCCCTTCACCTTCCCGAGAGAGACTGTTCCCAGGGAGCCCTCTTCCTCCCATCAATTTACTACACCCTCCCTGCAGTTTTCAGCCTTGTTCCCTCCTCGGCTGTGGTCCCTCAACTTAGCTCTCAAATGGCCAGAAATCAGATTCCATCCTCAAAAGAACAACCCCATGCTAACTAAGATGGCGCTTCCTCGCCCAGCTCCTCATCACCATCTGCAAAAAAAAAAACCCCAAAAATAAAACCTACCAAACAGCACCGCCCTTCAACATCACACCACTTACCACCAATCTCTTCTATGGCACTCTCCTCCTCAAAAGCGCCGCAGTGCTCTGCTCACCGGCTCCACTCATTGCCAAGAAGTCCGACGCCGCAACTGCCGCTCGTGGTGCTTCAGATGCTGAGAGACGCAAAGCTCAACTTACTTTTTCTGGGGTGTAGGTAGAAAAAAAATAGGTGTCATACCAAGCTAACTAGGAAAGTATGTCATTACATGCAATGACAACATTATCAAAAACCACCTGCTTTAGCTTCCTACAAGAAAACAAATGCTCCAGGCTTCATTTCTAGCAAGACCATGCATGCTATCTAACTTCTACCACAGCTACGTTCTGGACAGGGCTGAATGACAAATGTAGCAGAATGTGGTGGCTCGCACACGTGGCCGACAGAGGCACGGAGCTCCTGGCACTGCGTCCTGGTGTCTGCTCTGTCAGGGAGGGCTCAGATGGACCAGCCACTCCTTGCTGGAGGCACCTGCCTGTGATTCACTCCTCAGTCCCCTCCAGCAGCCATGCCCAGGCGGCCCCCTTTACAGCTGGAGGCCCCTCATACAGCAGGGCCAGGGCCACCCTCAGCCTCACTGGACCCATCTGGGGCTGCCCCACCTCCAGCCCCAGCTGGAGCCCATCAGGAGCAGGGGCCCTTGCCAAAGCCCCACAGCACATCACCCCCTTCCCTGTGCCTGTCCTCAGCCATCAGCTCTGCACCCAGGGGCTGCAAACACATCCAGGGGCACAGAGGACGTCACAGACAGTGAGATACAGAACAGAAAAAAAAAAACAGTGACAGTACGCAAGACAAAGAGATAGAGAAAGAAAGATAAGAAAAGAAAGAGAGAGATAGAAAGGCAGAGGCACAGGGCAGGCATGCAGAGGCGCAAAGAAAAGCAGGCCAGAAAACAGGCTGGAGAAATTAGTTGGGGGGAGAAGACGGATGCAGATCAGGACAAAGAGATGGAAAAGGCAAAAACAGCAATGGGCCGCAGGACAGAGACAGAGGACAAACAAAGGAAGGAAAGGGAGCAGAACAAAAGTGCAGGGATACAAAACAAAAGGAAGCGGTAGAACAAGAGATTTAAAGGGAGAGAGAAAGGGGGAAGAGCATACAAGAACAGACAGAAGAGGAGAGGTAGAAGGAAACAATAACAACAACAACAAATCACAGCAGCTTGGGAAAGGTAGGGGTCACGGGAGCGGCAGGGAAGGACAGGGACGCACAAGAGAGGAGGCAGAGCCCCAGGGGCCGGGGACTCACCACAGCTCTCACTCCCGGCACTGCTGGGAGAATCTGACAGGTCAGATGCTGCTTTCTGCTTCTCTCCTCTTCTGTAACTCCGACCACTTGGCTGTCCTCCACCTAAGAGAATACGTGGGTGTCCTACAGCTCTTAGACAAAAAGCTTCCTAGACACGTAGCCACCCACCCACGCTCGCTCGCTCGCGCGCTATGTGGCCGTACCGTGCTTCAGGTTCCACGTACAGACTGTGCAGTGCGCAGTGGCGGTCTGGCCTGCTGAAGAGTACAAAGAGGGATCCTTCCTCACCCGGAGAGGCAGGCTAGGCTCTCTCTGGCCTGCAGCGGGAGGCAGCTGCTGGCTGGCTGGCCTTTGGTTTCTTCTTCTTCTTTACCTTTCTGTGGCCTCTCCAGCTTCAGCTGCAGCAGCTCCTCTCCACAGGCAGTAAGCGCTCTGTTACATGACATAAATGTTGAAAATTAAATATCAGTATGAGGTGATTCTTGCTAACTGTAGAACTGTAGTCACATAGGTTAAGTTTTATACGAAATCTATTTGTCCTTAGAGGGAGTGGGACCCTAGAGATATTATAATACGCATTTGTTAGAAGCTAGCCTAGCATATCTTTAATACAATGGTAAGTCCCAAACACCCCCAAACACCACCTGCAGAAATAGGCCCTGAGCCATCACTTTGGAGCCAGGAAAATCAAGCAGCACCGCGACCTGTTCTCAAGACCAGATATGGAGATTTCAAGGAGGAGTTTGACCAGCGAATTTGAGGAGGGGGTGTCTTGACGACCACCAAGACCACCAAAAGACCCTCGACTCAAAAGACTGGGCATGCGCGAGTGGGTAGGGAAATGATGTAATGGTTTCTCAGAAAATTTATGTTTATGCATATTATTTCTTGGAATTTAATGAATATGTATAATTAATGTGTATTTAACCCGTGCTGTTGATCAAATGGGTGCGCACGCTAGGTGGAGCGATCCCCCGCGCGCCCAGCGCTGCAATAAAGAAGTGCCTGCTTCTTAACTTCTCGTTGCTGTTAAGGAGTTTTATTCCGGATTTCGGTAACACCTCCCCTTAGCTCTTTGAGGTTTTTTGGTATTTCTCCGGGCACCCTCGCAACCCCTGCCCTCCTGTCTCATGCCCTCACTCCCCCCTCCCCCCCTGCTCTGCCTCCCCGTATTTGACCCTGCCCCCTGTAACCCCTCTGCCTGCAGACCCTGGGGTGATGCCTGCCCCCCACCACCCCCAAACTGAAACCTCCCACCTGCTTCCCTGCACCTCACTCCATCTCAGTTGTTTTAATTGATAATTTGCAATTGTTTTCAGTTTTATCACTTCTCTTTCTGGGCATTTATTGTTCTCTCCTTTCCTCACAAGGGGTATTGGTGGTGGTTTGTTTCTTCTTAATTGTTAAACTGTTTTCATCTCAACCCGCGAGTTTCCTCACTTTCAGCCTTCTCATTCTCTCCCCCTCCCACGGGGACGCTTTTTGGTACAGAGGCCACAAATGTCACTGCCCAGGCTGCGCGGGGGGAAGGGGCAGCCGTGCCCCGGGAAGGGGTGACCGGCTGCGGACGGCGCGAACGGGAGGGAGGAACCGGCCGTGGCTCGTCCGGCTGAACACCCAGGCCCGGAGCGGTGGGGGGCTGCTGCCACCTGGTGACGGAAAGCGGGAACTGCAGCTCGGGAGTCGCGCGTGCGCAGTGCTCTGCCCTTCTCCCGGCAGGCACTGTGTTCGGACTTCGGACTGCGCATGCGGCCGGGAGCAGCATGGCGGTGTGCGGCCGGCGGGTCCCGGCGGCGGTGACGGGTGAGTACCGAGGGCACCCGTGAGGTGAGCGAGCCCCTTTCGTGGCTGCAGCGCTGTCTCCTGCCCGCCCGGGGAGCCTCAAGCCGCCCGCTCGGAGCCGAGCCGGGCGAGGGCAGCCCCGGGGAGTGACCCGAGAGCAGAGAGAAGGGAAGAGGGGCAGGAGGGGGCCCCCCCTCCCGGGCGGAGACGCCGGGCACCTCCCCAGCTCGCCAGAGCTCCCCCCGAGCCTCCCCCGGCCCCGTGCAGCTGCCCGCCGCTCCGGCGCGTCCCCTGAAGCCTGTCCCGTAGCACCGGGCCACGCCCTGCCCTGAAGGCTGCGAGGGGGGACCTCAGTGTATCTGGAGAATCCCCTGCGGCAGCAGGCGCTCCGGCCAGGGGCCGCGTGCGGTAATAACGGTCGCTGCTTCTTCTTTCCCTCTCCCAGAGGCCGTGGCTGTCCGTTCCTCCCTTGGGAACGCTGTTGACTGCACTCGCCTCAGGCTTGTGTGGGCTGTCTCTGCCCGGCCGCGCTCTCCTGGCGGTGCGGGAGCGAAAATGAACGGATGGAGCGCTTACTGCCTGTGGAGAGGAGCTGCTGCAGCTGAAGCTGGAGAGGCCACAGAAAGGTAAAGAAGAAGAAGAAACCAAAGGCCAGCCAGCCAGCAGCTGCCTCCCGCTGCAGGCCAGAGAGAGCCTAGCCTGCCTCTCCGGGTGAGGAAGGATCCCTCTTTGTACTCTTCAGCAGGCCAGACCGCCAGTGCGCACTGCACAGTCTGTACGTGGAACCTGAAGCACGGTACGGCCACATAGCGCGCGAGCGAGCGAGCGTGGGTGGGTGGCTACGTGTCTAGGAAGCTTTTTGTCTAAGAGCTGTAAGACACCCACGTATTCTCTTAGGTGGAGGACAGCCAAGTGGTCGGAGTTACAGAAGAGGAGAGAAGCAGAAAGCAGCATCTGACCTGTCAGATTCTCCCAGCAGTGCCGGGAGTGAGAGCTGTGGTGAGTCCCCGGCCCCTGGGGCTCTGCCTCCTCTCTTGTGCGTCCCTGTCCTTCCCTGCCGCTCCCGTGACCCCTACCTTTCCCAAGCTGCTGTGATTTGTTGTTGTTGTTATTGTTTCCTTCTACCTCTCCTCTTCTGTCTGTTCTTGTATGCTCTTCCCCCTTTCTCTCTCCCTTTAAATCTCTTGTTCTACCGCTTCCTTTTGTTTTGTATCCCTGCACTTTTGTTCTGCTCCCTTTCCTTCCTTTGTTTGTCCTCTGTCTCTGTCCTGCGGCCCATTGCTGTTTTTGCCTTTTCCATCTCTTTGTCCTGATCTGCATCCGTCTTCTCCCCCCAACTAATTTCTCCAGCCTGTTTTCTGGCCTGCTTTTCTTTGCGCCTCTGCATGCCTGCCCTGTGCCTCTGCCTTCCTATCTCACTCTTTCTTTTCTTATCTTTCTTTCTCTATCTCTTTGTCTTGCGTACTGTCACTGTTTTTTTTTTTCTGTTCTGTATCTCACTGTCTGTGACGTCCTCTGTGCCCCTGGATGTGTTTGCAGCCCCTGGGTGCAGAGCTGATGGCTGAGGACAGGCACAGGGAAGGGGGTGATGTGCTGTGGGGCTTTGGCAAGGGCCCCTGCTCCTGATGGGCTCCAGCTGGGGCTGGAGGTGGGGCAGCCCCAGATGGGTCCAGTGAGGCTGAGGGTGGCCCTGGCCCTGCTGTATGAGGGGCCTCCAGCTGTAAAGGGGGCCGCCTGGGCATGGCTGCTGGAGGGGACTGAGGAGTGAATCACAGGCAGGTGCCTCCAGCAAGGAGTGGCTGGTCCATCTGAGCCCTCCCTGACAGAGCAGACACCAGGACGCAGTGCCAGGAGCTCCGTGCCTCTGTCGGCCACGTGTGCGAGCCACCACGTTCTGCTACATTTGTCATTCAGCCCTGTCCAGAACGTAGCTGTGGTAGAAGTTAGATAGCATGCATGGTCTTGCTAGAAATGAAGCCTGGAGCATTTGTTTTCTTGTAGGAAGCTAAAGCAGGTGGTTTTTGATAATGTTGTCATTGCATGTAATGACATACTTTTCTAGTTAGCTTGGTATGACACCTATTTTTTCTACCTACACCCCAGAAAAAGTAAGTTGAGCTTTGCGTCTCTCAGCATCTGAAGCACCACGAGCGGCAGTTGCGGCGTCGGACTTCTTGGCAATGAGTGGAGCCGGTGAGCAGAGCACTGCGGCGCTTTTGAGGAGGAGAGTGCCATGGAAGAGATTGGTGGTAAGTGGTGTGATGTTGAAGGGCGGTGCTGTTTGGTAGGTTTTATTTTTGGGGTTTTTTTTTTTGCAGATGGTGATGAGGAGCTGGGCGAGGAAGCGCCATCTTAGTTAGCATGGGGTTGTTCTTTTGAGGATGTAATCTGATTTCTGGCCATTTGAGAGCTAAGTTGAGGGACCACAGCCGAGGAGGGAACAAGGCTGAAAACTGCAGGGAGGGTGTAGTAAATTGATGGGAGGAAGAGGGCTCCCTGGGAACAGTCTCTCTCGGGAAGGTGAAGGGGGAGACGTTACTGGTCAGTGTACGCTGGGCAAGAGTGTTGCAGCCTGGGGCGGTCTGCCTTTTATGCAGTCTCTAGGCTGGATAACGTTTGTGGGCCTGTAGAGGTGCTGGCAAGGGCCGGCGAGGAGCAGCACGAGCTTTCAGTGCTGGCACTTTTGGTGTGGCAGCAATCGTCTGACGTTCGTTATTTTGAGGCCTTTTTTCCGGTGGGTGGCCGTGCGGAGCTGACAGTGAAAGCGGGAGCACTGGCGTCCAGGAAATCCCAGAGCCCTCCTCTGCTCGGAGGCAGTTCACGAGGACAGAAGTGTTGCTGTGCTCCTTAACAAACAAATATTCAACTTGGCACATAGAGGGTGAGGAGATCTCGGCTGTACTTAGGGTTGAGAAAATGTATGTAGGCATCTGTGTCTGTCCCCTGCCTGTATGTAGGACAGCGGTTCGAGTGAAACTAAAGCTGCCAATGAGTCAAAAAAAGGCCTGGGTGTCTGAAAAATGCAAAAGCTTTAAAGGCCGGTATCAGCAGCTGTACCAAAGGTGCTGCAAGATACTCTGTCCTTCACGTGGTTTTAGTCCTGAGAAACCTCGCCCCAAAAGGAAGATTCCTGCCTAGCTTCAAACTAAGGGGTTTTTCCCTCTCTCTGCTGAATGTCTGCTGCCAGCGTTTCACCGTGGTCGCCCTTTCCTTGGCCGTGAAAGTACGAGATGGATGGAAAGGAGCCGCAGCGGTCTGCAAGTACAAGGTACGTCTGCGATGCGTGACTGCATTTTTCCTAAGGGACTTGCCGCATGGATTTTAGAGTGAATGTTAAGAATGTGGTGATTTTCCTTCTGTAGTCTTTTAACTAAATATTCAGACACAGGAAAAATCAAATGAGGTGTGGTCTGGAGCATAGTCTGGCCATGGGAAAAAAAATATTCTGGACAAGGAAAAAAAAAAAAGCCACTCAATTTGGGGATAGTTGGTGTGACCCAGTGGGAGACGGAGGGGTTCTCGCTGGGGATTACGCAGTGTGGGTCCATTGTCCGGTGCGGGTCATCTCGTGCAGGTTATGCCGGGTGAGTTACGTGCTGTGGATTGTCCTGCGTGGACTCCCTGCTATAGGTCATCCTTACGCACCTTTCTTCCCGCACGTACCCCTTGTCCTTGCGTGTCCGTCTCTCCCTCGTATCCGTCCCCACTGTCCCGCTCTGTGTTTCTCAGCCCTCCTGACGCGTGGATCAAACTCTACAACTCGGAGAGAGTTATAAAGCAGGCATGTTTATTTGGCACCGGGTGCGTGGGGGATTGCTTCTCCAAAAGCACGCACACTGACAGCACATTTTACCAAAAATGTATCCGGTGCAGGTACACACATTCCTAGGATTGCACAATACAGACATACATGTGCATAAGCGAGGCGGGGTTATTAAAAAACCACTTGCGTTAGCATTTCAGATCTGTCTCTGGTGGTCGTTTACTTCTTCAGGGGTCTGATCTTCCTCTAGATGAACTTCAGTCATTCACCCATGCTCTCCTTTCACTTGGGGATTTCAGCAGTTTCTGAACGACTCCTGTTATCATGTCCTTTGCTTGACATATTAGTCCTTGACTGAATACCAGTTTCTTGACAAGTACCAGTCCCTGATAAGCTTAAGTGAGTTTCAAGGCAAAGAGGATTGTTAGGCATTGTCTAGCAGACAGTTAGTCTCCTAAATCAAGCAGTATGCAGACAGTCAGTCTTCTAAATCAAGCAATATTTAGCAGACCGTTAATTCCCTGTATCACTTGCAAATGCTTTTCACTAAAACACCCCCCCACCGTGTGAGGTTTTCCTCCCTTGTGAGTTTTTTTTCCCCTGTGTTTTGCCCGTTGCGTGCCCTGCAGTCTTGTTTTGTGTCCCTGTTCGACGCCCCCCTTTTTGGCGCTGCCTTCCCATGACCCCTCTGTCTTGGGATCCTGGGGGCGCTGCCTGTGTTCCCCAACTTGCCCAGTGCCCCCCACCCCCAACGTGAGTTGCCACGTAAGGCGCGCACGGTTTTGGTGGGACTACCCCCCTGTGCTGCCCAGCGCTGAATAAACATACCTACTTTACAATCTTACAGATTGTGGAGTCCGTTTTCCGCACGTCAGTTTGGCGAGCCAGCCAGGAGGATCTCTGCTTGGCTGCGGGATCGACTGCGGAGCGGACGCCCCTAGGCGCGCCCCGAGCACTTTCCTCGGAGGAGCCTCCGCTGCCAGCCGCTCACCGCAGGAGCAGACAACGACCTCCTGAAGCCGCGGACCAAACGGTATGTTTAATGGTAGGGGCCTGTAAGTCGTACGCGTGGCTGGGGCAGCTGGTAAATCGCGCAGAGACGTCTGGCGTGCAGCATAGTCCCCGTTGGTTGGGTACCCAGGTTAGTTTGGAGCATCAAAGGGGACTCGCTGACCGATAGAGCGGCCGCTAGCGATCTTGGGGGTAGATCGAGCGAGTCCGAGGTAACCGCTGCATCCCATTGCTGGGAGCCAGGATGGACCTGCTGATGATCGGTACATGAGAAGCAGGAGAAGGGTAAGCGGGCCTCTTTAACCCGGATTTGGAGATAGTTTAACATCAGTAGGTGAGTTTGTTCTTGCAACCATTTTGCAGCTGCTTTAAAAGGCTGGTATGAATGAGGGATCCCTGTGCTGTATAGTTAAGAGAGTGTGGTTGAGTGATTGATTGTAAGTGTGGTGTGGAGGAGTGAAATAGTTAGTCTAAATTTGAATCATTCCTTGAGACCCTCTCACAGAGGAAATATAAAATGGGCAACACTCAAGGGGGAATATTAAGGAAAAGCCCCCTGGGCTGCATACTCGCCCACTGGAAAGATATTGCCGGGGGTGGAGGTACGGAAAGTAAAAAGACTCTTATTAAATATTGCAATCAGTGGTGGCCATTGTATAAGTTAGAGGGTGAAGTCAAGTGGCCGTTCAATGGAACGTTGGATTACAATACTGTGTTGCAGCTTATGTTGTTTCTTAGAAGAGAAGGGAAATGGGACGAGGTGTCGTATGCAGATATGTTTTTTACCCTACGAAATCACCCAGAGTGGCAAAGGGACTGTGGGATGATATCCCCGCAGGACCCTATGGTACTCGCACTCGAACGGGAGAACAAGGGGGGTGGGGGCAGGTTAAAAAGGTGCTGTTCATCATGCAGCATTGGGCAGAGGTGTACGAAAGCAGATAAAGTACGCCAGGTTCCAGAACAAGATTTAAGTGATTTGTTTAAACCTCCCCCCCCGATCACAGGACCAGGACGCAGACTCGGAAGGGACATCGAATCCCCCTGATAGCCCTGTATCTTCCCGTACTAGACAGAAATCTGCTCCGACAATCTTACAAGCACCCCTCCGGGAGGCGGTGGGGCCGGATGGCGGAACAATGTTAAAGTACCCTTCTCCACCGCTGACTTGGGAGAGTGGAGAAAAATTGCTAAAGATTACAGAAGCGATCCGGTAAGTGTGGCTAAACATTTCCAGTTCATTGTAAAACAACATAATCCGGACTGGAAAGACATACAGCTGCTATTAGAATACATGACTGAAACGGAGAAGCAGTTGATTTTAAAAACGGCAGGAAATCTAGCCGAGGATTATTATAAAGTTACCGGGGGAGATGTTAAGGAACACTTCCCCCTCCAGGACCCGAAATGGGAGGTAAACAGGTCAGTACATATGGAAAGATTGCAGGAATATCAGGAGTGGATTTCGAAGGGGATGGAACGGGCAATCCCTAAGACTATAAATTGGTCAGCCTTATATGCAATTAAACAAGGTCCTTCCGAGTCTCCATCTGAATTCCCGGATCGACTGAGGGATGTGATGCGTCGTAGCACGCCGCTGGACCCGGGGTCTGAGGTAGGGATACAGCAACTAGTTTCTCTGCTCTGTTCCTGGGTCAGTCTACGGGGGACATAAGACGAAAGCTTCAAAAGTTGCGTCCTGCGGAAAGCAGGAATTTAGAGATCTTGCTGGATGAGGCTTGGAGAGTGTTCAGTAATAGAGAAGAAGGGTATCGGCAGGGACAAAGAAGGTTGGTGGCTGTCGTTCGGGGAGATGGGGAGTGGAGAGGTAGGCGAAATCAGCCTCGGTTGGGGTTGGAAAAGGATCAGTGTGCAATGTGCAAGGGCTTTGGCCACTGGAAAAAGGAATGCCCAAGGAACAAGAAAGAAGGCCGGAGGATCCCGGCGAATGTGAGGATAGCTCATGTGATAGAAGACTGACGGGAACCTGGGGAGTCTACCCTAGCGGATCCACTGGTTATAATTAAGCTAGGGGAAAAACAACAACAAGTAGAATTCTTAGTAGATACAGGGGCAACATATTCGGTTCTGAATCAAGCTTTGCTGCCCCTGGGAAATGATTATGTCATGGTAAAAGGAGCGACTGGCCAAAGTGAAAAGGCATATTTTTGTAAGCCTCTAAAATACAAATTGGGAAAACAATGGGGTATCCACAAATTTTTATATATGCCCAACTCCCCGAAAGCACTTTTGGGGAGAGATCTATTGGAACAATTGGGAGCAAAAATTATATTTGAAAAAGGAGAAATTACTCTGGAGGTAAAAGATCAGCAATATATTCAGATATTGAGTCTCACCTTAACCAGTCTCCCCTCAGAAGGAAAAATGAATGAGGAAATCCTAAACCAAGTGTACCTGGGGGTATGGGCTACTGATGTACCTGGAAGGGCGAAAAGTGCTCCACCTGTTGAAGTTAAGGTTAAGGAAGGCCGACGACCGGTAAGAATTAAACAATATCCCCTAAAGAAGGAAGACAGAGAAGGAATCCGGCCGGTGATAGAAAAATTTCTACAGTTAGGACTATTAAAGGAGTGTGAGTCAGAATTCAATACCCCTATATTACCTGTTCGGAAACCCGATGGGTCATATAGGGTGGTCCAAGACTTACGGGCGGTGAATAAGATAACTGAGGACCTCTACCCAGTAGTGGCCAATCCATATACCCTGCTGACTGTGTTGACACCTGAACTAATTTGGTTTACTGTTTTAGATTTGAAGGATGCTTTCTTTTGCCTCCCTCTCCATGAAGCCAGTCAAAAATTGTTTGCGTTCGAATGGGAAAACCCTAAAAGTGGTCGGAAGACCCAGCTCACTTGGACGGCGTTGCCACAAGGATTTAAAAATAGTCCTACCATTTTTGGGAATCAGCTTGCAAAAGACTTAGAATCCTGGGAAACCCCATCTGGGGAAGGAAAATTGTTGCAGTATGTAGATGATATCCTGATTGCCACGAAAACAGAGGAAGACTGTATGGCATGGACGGTGAGTCTGTTGAATTTCTTGGGACTCCAGGGATACCGTGTCTCCAAGAAGAAAGCCCAGGTAATGCAACGTAAAGTGAATTATTTGGGCTATGAAATTAGTGCGGGGCAGAGAACTTTGGGACAGGCCCGCAAAGAGGCAATATGCCAGACTCGGAGACCTCAGACAGTAAAGGAGTTACGGACTTTTCTGGGAATGACCGGGTGGTGCCGATTGTGGATCTATAATTATGGACTGCTTGTTAAACCACTGTATGCTCTGACAGCTACTGAGCAGAAGCACCTTGAGTGGAACAAAGAGACCGAACGAGCCTTTGAGCTACTGAAAAAGGCGTTGATGTCGGCCCCGGCCTTAGGACTCCCAGATGTGAGTAAGCCGTTTCTTCTTTTCTCCCATGAGAAACAGGGTATTGCCCTGGGAATATTAGCACAAGATCTGGGTCCATATCGACGGGCAGTTGCCTATCTCTCTAAGCAGTGAGACGCCACTGCAAAGGGTTGGCCTGGATGCCTACGGGCGGTTGCAGCTGTGATACTGAACATACAGGAAGCCCGAAAGTTTACCCTGGGCCAGAAAATGACTATTTTGGTGTCTCATACAGTATCAGCAGTACTGGAAGCAAAGGGGTGGGCACTGGCTCTCTCCACAAAGGTTCCTGAGATATCAAGCTGTATTAGTAGAACAGGACGATGTGGAAATCGTGGTCACTAACATTGTCAACCCAGCTTCTTTTCTCGGTGGGAACACAGGAGAACCAGTGCACCATGACTGTTTGGAAACCATCGAAGCAACATATGCAAGCCGCCCAGACCTGAAGGATAGCCCCATGGAAAATGGGGAAAACTGGTTCACAGACGGGAGCAGTTATGTCTTAAATGGCAATCGACACGCGGGATATGCCATCACTACCAGCCAGCAGGTAATAGAGTCAGGGCCTTTGCCCATGAACACCTCCGCACAGAAGGCAGAAATAATTGCCCTAACCCGAGCCCTGGAGTTGGCCCAGGGCAAAACTGTGAACATTGACACGGACTCAAAATATGCCTTCGGAGTTGTGCACGCACATGGAGCAATCTGGAAAGAAAGAGGACTATTGAACTCCCAGGGAAAAAATATCAAACATGCAGAAGAAATTTTGAAGCTACTAGAAGCTGTCCAGCTCCCTGAGAAAGTGGCAATTATGCATATTAAGGCACACCAGAGAGTGAGCTCCGATTTGGAGAAAGGGAATGAACTGGCGGACAGAGAGGCAAAACAAGCGGCCAAAATGAAGGTGAGAATAGAAGGGGCTCTAATTCCTGATAGGCAAATCTCTCTAGAAGGTAAGCCAGAATATACCAAGGAAGATCAGAAACTTATCACAGACTTGGAAGGGTCATATAATGAAGAGGGGTGGGCTTATACCCCACAGGGAAGACTAATTATTCCCTCTTGTTTACTGTGGCACTTGATAACGGGAGGAACATAGAAAAAGGCATTGGGGAACAGAGGCTCTGTATAAACATTTGATAAGGGAAATCGTGGCTAGAAACTTATATACCACAGTGAGACAGGTGACTCAACAGTGTGACCTTTGCCTCCAGACTAATCCAAAAAATACTCCCAAACCAGAAATGGGCCAGATTGGGAAGGGCAATGGGCCTGGACAACAATGGCAGGTTGATTTTACAGAACTTCCAAGGAAAGGGGGGTATCGCTATTTGCTGGTATTAACTGATACCTTTTCAGGTTGGCCAGAAGCGTTCCCAACTAGGACAGCCAAGGCTCGGGAGGTAACTAAAGTGTTGGTACAAGAGAGAATACCACGTTTTGGGGTTCCAGCAACCATATCCTCAGACAGAGGACCACATTTTGTCTCAAAAATAGTGCAACAAATCAGCCACCATTTAGGTATAGATTGGCAACTTCATACCCCGTATCGCCCTCAGTCGAGTGGCCAAGTAGAGAAAATGAATCACTTAATCAAACAGCAAATTGTGAAATTGGGACAAGAAGCAAACTTAACGTGGCCTCAGTCACTCCCTTTAGCCCTTCTGCGTATACGAACGAGACCAAGGGCAAAGGAAGGACTGAGTCCCTTTGAAATTTTGTATGGACGACCCTATGGAATACAGAGGGGAATGTCTACGCAAGCTGGGGATGAAATTATGACTTCCTACACGGTGGCATTGGGCAAACAGCTCAATAAAATTGGAAAGCATGTAATTGGGACCCGGGGAAGAGGTCTAGATGAACCTGTGCATGATATACAACCTGGAGATGATGTATATGTAAAGTCTCTTGCAGAAAAAACCTTGGAACCACAGTGGGAAGGACCATACCAGGTACTCCTCACCTCCTTTACAGCAATCAAGATCAGAGAGCAGAATGCCTGGATACACCACACTAGGGTAAAAAAGGCACCACAAAAACTCTGGACTTCTGAAGTTCAGGGACCCCTAAAGCTTAAACTGAGAAGGTAGAATGTGGATTAAGGTTTGTGTAATCCTGGTAAATCTACAAACGATGAACATAGCTGGCAGTAAAAGAATTTACTAATTTTCTAGAAAAGGGGGGACTGAGAGAAGGAGTTAAAGAAATCTTAATAGATATGGCATTGATTAATTATTGCTGTGCATCCTAAGGAATCAAGTTGATAAATAGTGCTTAATGTTTTGTTAACTACTTGCTTAATAATTTGCTAACCATTGTGCAAACTATTTGAAGCAGAAAGTCTTGCAATTCTTCACGAAAGACAGTTCCCGGTAAGGACTAGGGGGGTCGCTTCAAGAACCAGCTAAAACCGACCCTGCAGCTTGAATGAAAGCCAAGGGATAACTGAGTTTGCGCAGGAACAAAAGGTTACTAGCGGTGACGAAGAGGAGTCACCTGCCTTCATCCCCCCGACCCCCGACGACCACCAGCAGGAGGCACTGCGCAAGCCCAGACAGGAGGAGTTTATGAAAATGACCCCTTGGGACTAATTTTAATAGGAAGCGGGGATAGGTCATGCATATGTCTAGGCGTATTGTGAAACTTGATGTATATGTAACATTTGGTTGTATAAATTTAAAGTGAGTTGCCACGTAAGGCGCGCACGGTTTTGGTGGGACTACCCCCCTGTGCTGCCCAGCGCTGAATAAGCATACCTACTTTACAATCTTACAGATTGTGGAGTCCGTTTTCCGCACGTCAGGAGGAACCGGCCGTGGCTCGTCCGGCTGAACACCCAGGCCCGGAGCGGTGGGGGGCTGCTGCCACCTGGTGACGGAAAGCGGGAACTGCAGCTGGGGAGTCGCGCGTGCGCAGTGCTCTGCCCTTCTCCCGGCAGGCACTGTGTTCGGCCTTCGGACTGCGCATGCGGCCGGGAGCAGCATGGCGGTGTGCGGCCGGCGGGTCCCGGCGGCGGTGACGGGTGAGTACCGAGGGCACCCGTGAGGTGAGCGAGCCCCTTTCGTGGCTGCAGCGCTGTCTCCTGCCCGCCCGGGGAGCCTCAAGCCGCCCGCTCGGAGCCGAGCCGGGCGAGGGCAGCCCCGGGGAGTGACCCGAGAGCAGAGAGAAGGGAAGAGGGGCAGGAGGGGGCCCCCCCTCCCGGGCGGAGACGCCGGGCACCTCCCCAGCTCGCCAGAGCTCCCCCCGAGCCTCCCCCGGCCCCGTGCAGCTGCCCGCCGCTCCGGCGCGTCCCCTGAAGCCTGTCCCGTAGCACCGGGCCACGCCCTGCCCTGAAGGCTGCGAGGGGGGACCTCAGTGTATCTGGAGAATCCCCTGCGGCAGCAGGCGCTCCGGCCAGGGGCCGCGTGCGGTAATAACGGTCGCTGCTTCTTCTTTCCCTCTCCCAGAGGCCGTGGCTGTCCGTTCCTCCCTTGGGAACGCTGTTGACTGCACTCGCCTCAGGCTTGTGTGGGCTGTCTCTGCCCGGCCGCGCTCTCCTGGCGGTGCGGGAGCGAAAATGAACGGATGGAGCTGTTACCGAAATCCGGAATAAAACTCCTTAACAGCAATGAGAAGTTAAGAAGCAGGCACTTCTTTATTGCAGCGCTGGGCGCACGGGGGATCGCTCCACCTAGCGTGCGCACCCATTTGATCAACAGCACGGGTTAAATACACATTAATTATACATATTCATTAAATTCCAAGAAATAATATGCATAAACATAAATTTTCTGAGAAACCATTACATCATTTCCCTACCCACTCACGCATGCCCAGTCTTTTGAGTCGAGGGTCTTTTGGTGGTCTTGGTGGTCGTCAAAACGCCCCCTCCTCAAATTCGCTGGTCAAACTCCTCCTTGAAATCTCCATATCTGGTCTTGAGAACAGGTCGCGGTGCTGCTTGATTTTCCTGGCTCCAAAGTGATGGCTCAGGGCCTATTTCTGCAGGTGGTGTTTGGGGGTGTTTGGGACTTACCATTGTATTAAAGATATGCTAGGCTAGCTTCTAACAAATGCGTATTATAATATCTCTAGGGTCCCACTCCCTCTAAGGACAAATAGATTTCGTATAAAACTTAACCTATGTGACTACAGTTCTATAGTTAGCAAGAATCACCTCATATTGATATTTAATTTTCAATGTTTATGTCATGTAACATTTCCCCCCTTTGAGACTTATTTAATTTTTTTTCAATAAGTCTCATTTACTTATAACTAATCTCCATAATCAGTAAACCAAAAAGTATTATTAGCATTACTACTAAAATTCCTTTGATAGATTTCATTATTTTTGATATGATTTTGTCTAATTCATTAAAAATGAGAGACTGTTAACTTTAAATGACATGTTTCTTTAGAAATCCATTGTTTCTGTTTTGGAGGCTGTGCTTCTTGACTCTCAAATAATGAATCCAAGAATCAATATCTTCAAATTTAGGGGCTGTATATATTGCTAGAAGCACCTGATATGGTTCTTTCCATTCTTATTGAAGAGTTTCTGATTCCCAAATTTTCAGGTACACATAATCTCCTGGTTAAAAATGATGAACTGGGGAATCTAAAGAAAGAGGCTCTGTGGCAGTTCCATATCCATATCAGAGTTCTTCCAAGGGATATCAAATACAATTCCATTTCATTATCCCCAGTAGCAGTCACATTTTGAACAAGGGTTAGAGTCTGATAAGATTTTCCATACATTAACATATGGACTAATTTTAGTCCTAGATCTGGATTGAATCTTGATTCTCGGAAGTGCTTAAGGAAGAGCATGAGGCCATTTTAAAGATATTTTCTGACAAATTTTACTTGTCTATTAGATTGTGGCCTTCAAGGAGTGTGTAAATTCAATTTGATTCCCAGAATTTTCCTCAATATTTGAATAATTTCAGACACAAAATGAGGACCTCTATTTGATTATATTCTTTTGGGGATTCCAAACCATGATATTATCTCTTTTAACATATTTTTAGCCACTTCTCTTGCCTATTGGTGCGACAGGAAAAGAAAATCTTTTGGCCATATTTACTAATACCAATAGATATCTATATCCATTTTGTTGTGGCAATTCTGAAAAATCAATCTGCCAATAATTTTCAGGCAAGTTTCCCATATATATGGTTCCTGGGGGTGGTTATTTAATATTTCTCGGGTTATTCTTTAAACAAGTTTCACACTTTTTGTTACTGATTTTATTAGCTTTATCATCCTAACACTAATCACCTGTCTTCTTAAATCACTGATCATTGCCTCTGTTTCCCAATGAATTTTTCTATGCTTTTAGCTTTGATTGTGGTGAGACCACAACTTGATTTTTAGGACTAATGATCATTTTTCATATTTATTTGAATTGATTTAGCTAATTCCAAATCAACCTTACTGTAATTTGGGGTTTGTTGCTCAAATTTCAGTTCTTTAACTAGTATTATTGTCATGATGCCTTTTTCTGCTCTCTTCTTTGCCTTTTTATTGACTAATTTATTTCCAATATTCACTGGGAAATTCCCAAATTGGTGGGCTTTGCAGTGCATTATTGCAACTTCTTTGGGTTTCTGCACCACTTGGAGCAATTGCAGAATTTCTTCTTGGTGTTTCATGGATGTTCCTTGTGCTGTCAGCATTCCTCTTTCTTTCCATGTGGCTCCATGGGCATGTACTACTCCAAAAGCATACTTTAAATCAGTCCATATATTCACTTTTTATGTTCTGTCCATTTTAGGGCTTTTATGAGGGCTAGTTATCAATTCCGCCTTTTGTGCTGAGGTGTTCACTGAGAGCGGCTTTGCATCAATAACAGAGTTTGTTATTGTTATTGTATATCCAGCCAATCTTCTTCCATTTCTCACGAGGCTGCTTCCATCAGTACATATCTCGAATTCTGGGTCAGGTATGTTCACTCTTCTGTTACTTCTGCTGGAATAAACTTGTTTGATGGTCTGTAGACAGTCATGACTTAGAACTTCTTCTTCTATTGAACTTAAAAAGATGGCAGGATTTATTGTTGTAGTTGTTTTTGATTTGACATCATCTTGTTCCAACAGGACAATTTGATGTTTGAGCATCCTGCTTGGGGATAACCAGTGTCCTCCTTTCTGTTCCAGAACAGAAAGTACCATATGCGGTACATAAGCTGTTCTTGGGTGTCCCGTTGTCAGCTTACAAGCTTCTTAAGTCAGGAGGACAGTTGCTGCTACAGCCCATAGACAACCTGGTCATCCTTAGCTAACATTGTCCAATTGTTTGGAGAAATAACCAACCGGTCTTCTTCATTCTCCATTTTTCTGAGAAAGCATTCTTCTGAGGGCCGAATGTTGTCTTTCATGAACAAACAGTTCAAAGGGTTTGGTTAAATCAGGCAACCCTAGAGCAGGAGTGAACATCAGAGCTACCTTTACATTCTGGAATGCCTTTCGAGCTTCAGGTTCTCACACAAGGGGTCCCTCCTTCAATTCCTTTAATCCACAGGTGACACCAGCCAGCCATTCCCAGAAACGTTTGCAGCTCCTTAGCTCCTTTTGGCTCCGGCATTTGGCAAATTGCCTCTTTTCTCTCATTTCCCAGTTGTCTTTGTCCCTGTGTGATTTCAAATCCCAAATACATGACAGTCTCTTTTCCAATCTGTGCTTTCTTCTTGGAAAATCTGTTATCACTTTGGCCCAAGAAATTTAGCAGGTTAGTAGTCAAGTTGAAATATTCTTCTCTGGTTTCTGTGGCTATTAAAATATCATCTACATATTGCAACACCAGTCTTTCAGGATAAATTATTTTGCATGTTTCTAATTCCTTAGCCAATTGATTTCCAAAGATCATTGGGCTATTTTTAAATCCTTGAGGTAGCACTGCCCAGGTGAGCTGAGTCTTCTGCCCAGTTGTGGGATTTTGCAGTTCAAAGGCAAAATATGCCTGACTATTTTTGTCAAGAAGAATACAGAAAAAGGCATCCTATAAGTTCAATACAGTGAACCACTTGTGATTTTCTTTTAAAGCTGTCAACAAGGATACAGGTTTGCCACTAAGGGGTGAATATCTTGAACTATTAAATTTATTGCTATTAAAATCTTGTACTAACCTATATTCCTCACTTTCTGGCTTTTTCACAGGTAAAATGGGAGTATTGAATTCTGATTCACATTCGACTAATAGTCGATATTTTTTTAAAAAATTTTCAATCATTTTCTCAAGGCCTCTTCTAGCTTCTAATTTTAAAGGGTACTGTTTTTGTCTTACCAGTTTGGTGCTCTCCTTTAGAAAAATCTTTACCGGTTCTGCTGCTTTTGAATGTCCGGGAACTTCGCCAGCCCACACCAAAGGGTTACTGCATTGTCCACTTCTTGAGGGATTTCATATGGCTCTGAAGTTGTCTGCAACATAGAAATTCTTGCCTCTCTGGCTTTTGATTAGGGTATATTTAATTGAATGTCACAGTTTTAAAAATTAATTTGTGCTTTCAATTTGCTCAATAAATCTCTCCCCAATAAGGCAACAGGACACTCTGGTATATATAAAAATTGGCCAGTTCCCCATTTTTACCCACCTTAAAGTTAAGGATTGAATGAAAAATTTATTTTCAGCTTTCCCTGTGGCACCAATTTTGTCTACATGCTTTTTACTCAATTTTCTTCTACCAGTACTTAAAATGAATAGCTCCAGTATCAAAATAGAAAATCCATGGTTTGGGTCCCCAGCTGGATTGTAACCAGGGGTTCTGCTGGGGAATTCTCCCCCAGTCCTCTTTGCACCTCTGACAAAGGCATCTGCTGTGCTGCCAGTTTTTTGTTTCTTTTTCAGAATAAGGACACGCATTTTTCCAGTGCCACCATGCTTCACACTTTGCACACTGATATTCCCAATCTCTCTCCTATTGCAGTTATTTTATCCATTCCTCTACCACACCCCGATCTCATCCCCGGTTTGTTCCCCTACTGCTTGTCGAAGTGGTAGGGGGGGCAAGGCTTGAGCCGCTCCTTGTTCTATCTGGTCTTGTCAGCTTCCAGTTCTCCCTGCAATAGGACTGAAACCCTCATAATTCAACTGTCCCACTCTACAGCTCCCACCGGGGGTTCGGTGTTCTGGCCCCTTTTTCTACTGTTTCATTTGTTAAACCTGCATCAACACTTCCAGACCGCACATAAAGATAATACAGAAATTTAACACAGAAATTTAACACCTGAATTCTATGTTTTCCTCTTCAGTTCCACATTTTAAACATCACTTTCTATACTACAAGCCAGGATCTTTTCAACCTTTTTCCTTTTTTTTTTTTTTTTTTTTTTTTTTTAATGCCAAAACCATCGGATCCTTGGGGACGTATCTGCAATCTTTCTGCCACTTGGGATGATTTCCCAAAGTAAAGAACAAATCAACATCGGGGACCACATCTCACTTTCCTTCCCTTCTACAAGATAACATCAACTGTAAAATATTGTATCAATTTTTTTTTCTAGTTACTGGGTCTCCCCTTATATCCTCCCAATGTTTAAGAACACATCCCAGTGGAGACTTCATTAATATTTCCCCTACCATTGAGGTAGACGTAGAAGATATGTGTTTTCCCATATTTTACAAAGGAGTTTTTGGTACCAAAAAGACAATAACACTGTTCTACAAACAAAGTCAATCCCGTCACCAAGAAAAGTTTAAAACCCCAAATGCAATACTGTATATCATTCAAGTCCCTACACTGCAACACATGCATACAGACTTAAAAACAAAACAAAACAAAACAAAACAAAACGCACTGAAGCAACAATTAGCAGCTTGTAAATCACTTCTAAAACACCCTGGGGCCCTTTCCAAGCTATGTACAAATCTTACCAATACTCCCCATACTCTTACTCTTAAACAATTTAGACTAAATGCCAAATACCAGATAAATGCAAATGACAATTGTCCCAAATACAAAAACCAAACAAATGCAAATGACAATTGTCCCAAATACACAAATGTCCAACCCAGCAATAGCTTTCGCTTATGACTTACGGGCAGACGCCTAGGCTTCCAAACCAAACGGGTACCCTCTAAGCCCCAACCCTGCGAAGCTTTCGCCGCGCCTTACGGGCAGGCTATCCAGAGCAGACAGATTTCAAAGAAGAAGTGCCTTACCCTTTTCTCCAGGGAACGTTGCGAGGAGCTTTGTGAGTCGAGAGCGATGGGTCTCCCCGAGAATACCTCGGTGCCGGCTGGAGTTCGATCAACACTCGATCTCGTTCAGTCTCACTCGCAAGGTCCCATCTGGGTCGCCAAAACTGTTACCGAAATCCGGAATAAAACTCCTTAACAGCAACGAGAAGTTAAGAAGCAGGCACTTCTTTATTGCAGCGCTGGGCGCACGGGGGATCGCTCCACCTAGCGTGCGCACCCATTTGATCAGCAGCACGGGTTAAATACACATTAATTATACATATTCATTAAATTCCAAGAAATAATATGCATAAACATAAATTTTCTGAGAAACCATTACATCATTTCCCTACCCACTCACGCATGCCCAGTCTTTTGAGTCGAGGGTCTTTTGGTGGTCTTGGTGGTCGTCAAAACGCCCCCTCCTCAGATTCGCTGGTCAAACTCCTCCTTGAAATCTCCATATCTGGTCTTGAGAACAGGTCGTGGTGCTGCTTGATTTTCCTGGCTCCAAAGTGATGGCTCAGGGCCTATTTCTGCAGGTGGTGTTTGGGGGTGTTTGGGACTTACCATTGTATTAAAGATATGCTAGGCTAGCTTCTAACAAATGCGTATTATAAGATCTCTAGGGTCCCACTCCCTCTAAGGACAAATAGATTTCGTATAAAACTTAACCTATGTGACTACAGTTCTACAGTTAGCAAGAATCACCTCATACTGATATTTAATTTTCAACATTTATGTCATGTAACAGAGCGCTTACTGCCTGTGGAGAGGAGCTGCTGCAGCTGAAGCTGGAGAGGCCACAGAAAGGTAAAGAAGAAGAAGAAACCAAAGGCCAGCCAGCCAGCAGCTGCCTCCCGCTGCAGGCCAGAGAGAGCCTAGCCTGCCTCTCCGGGTGAGGAAGGATCCCTCTTTGTACTCTTCAGCAGGCCAGACCGCCAGTGCGCACTGCACAGTCTGTACGTGGAACCTGAAGCACGGTACGGCCACATAGCGCGCGAGCGAGCGAGCGTGGGTGGGTGGCTACGTGTCTAGGAAGCTTTTTGTCTAAGAGCTGTAGGACACCCACGTATTCTCTTAGGTGGAGGACAGCCAAGTGGTCGGAGTTACAGAAGAGGAGAGAAGCAGAAAGCAGCATCTGACCTGTCAGATTCTCCCAGCAGTGCCGGGAGTGAGAGCTGTGGTGAGTCCCCGGCCCCTGGGGCTCTGCCTCCTCTCTTGTGCGTCCCTGTCCTTCCCTGCCGCTCCCGTGACCCCTACCTTTCCCAAGCTGCTGTGATTTGTTGTTGTTGTTATTGTTTCCTTCTACCTCTCCTCTTCTGTCTGTTCTTGTATGCTCTTCCCCCTTTCTCTCTCCCTTTAAATCTCTTGTTCTACCGCTTCCTTTTGTTTTGTATCCCTGCACTTTTGTTCTGCTCCCTTTCCTTCCTTTGTTTGTCCTCTGTCTCTGTCCTGCGGCCCATTGCTGTTTTTGCCTTTTCCATCTCTTTGTCCTGATCTGCATCCGTCTTCTCCCCCCAACTAATTTCTCCAGCCTGTTTTCTGGCCTGCTTTTCTTTGCGCCTCTGCATGCCTGCCCTGTGCCTCTGCCTTCCTATCTCACTCTTTCTTTTCTTATCTTTCTTTCTCTATCTCTTTGTCTTGCGTACTGTCACTGTTTTTTTTTTTCTGTTCTGTATCTCACTGTCTGTGACGTCCTCTGTGCCCCTGGATGTGTTTGCAGCCCCTGGGTGCAGAGCTGATGGCTGAGGACAGGCACAGGGAAGGGGGTGATGTGCTGTGGGGCTTTGGCAAGGGCCCCTGCTCCTGATGGGCTCCAGCTGGGGCTGGAGGTGGGGCAGCCCCAGATGGGTCCAGTGAGGCTGAGGGTGGCCCTGGCCCTGCTGTATGAGGGGCCTCCAGCTGTAAAGGGGGCCGCCTGGGCATGGCTGCTGGAGGGGACTGAGGAGTGAATCACAGGCAGGTGCCTCCAGCAAGGAGTGGCTGGTCCATCTGAGCCCTCCCTGACAGAGCAGACACCAGGACGCAGTGCCAGGAGCTCCGTGCCTCTGTCGGCCACGTGTGCGAGCCACCACGTTCTGCTACATTTGTCATTCAGCCCTGTCCAGAACGTAGCTGTGGTAGAAGTTAGATAGCATGCATGGTCTTGCTAGAAATGAAGCCTGGAGCATTTGTTTTCTTGTAGGAAGCTAAAGCAGGTGGTTTTTGATAATGTTGTCATTGCATGTAATGACATACTTTTCTAGTTAGCTTGGTATGACACCTATTTTTTCTACCTACACCCCAGAAAAAGTAAGTTGAGCTTTGCGTCTCTCAGCATCTGAAGCACCACGAGCGGCAGTTGCAGCGTCGGACTTCTTGGCAATGAGTGGAGCCGGTGAGCAGAGCACTGCGGCGCTTTTGAGGAGGAGAGTGCCATGGAAGAGATTGGTGGTAAGTGGTGTGATGTTGAAGGGCGGTGCTGTTTGGTAGGTTTTATTTTTGGGTTTTTTTTTTTTGCAGATGGTGATGAGGAGCTGGGCGAGGAAGCGCCATCTTAGTTAGCATGGGGTTGTTCTTTTGAGGATGTAATCTGATTTCTGGCCATTTGAGAGCTAAGTTGAGGGACCACAGCCGAGGAGGGAAGAAGGTTGAAAACTGCAGGGAGGGTGTAGTAAATTGATGGGAGGAAGAGGGCTCCCTGGGAACAGTCTCTCTCGGGAAGGTGAAGGGGGAGACGTTACTGGTCAGTGTACGCTGGGCAAGAGTGTTGCAGCCTGGGGCGGTCTGCCTTTTATGCAGTCTCTAGGCTGGATAACGTTTGTGGGCCTGTAGAGGCGCTGGCAAGGGCCGGCGAGGAGCAGCACGAGCTTTCAGTGCTGGCACTTTTGGTGTGGCAGCAATCGTCTGACGTTCGTTATTTTGAGGCCTTTTTTCCGGTGGGTGGCCGTGCGGAGCTGACAGTGAAAGCGGGAGCACTGGCGTCCAGGAAATCCCAGAGCCCTCCTCTGCTCGGAGGCAGTTCACGAGGACAGAAGTGTTGCTGTGCTCCTTAACAAACAAATATTCAACTTGGCACATAGAGGGTGAGGAGATCTCGGCTGTACTTAGGGTTGAGAAAATGTATGTAGGCATCTGTGTCTGTCCCCTGCCTGTATGTAGGACAGCGGTTCGAGTGAAACTAAAGCTGCCAATGAGTCAAAAAAAGGCCTGGGTGTCTGAAAAATGCAAAAGCTTTAAAGGCCAGTATCAACAGCTGTACCAAAGGTGCTGCAAGATACTCTGTCCTTCACGTGGTTTTAGTCCTGAGAAACCTCGCCCCAAAAGGAAGATTCCTGCCTAGCTTCAAACTAAGGGGTTTTTCCCTCTCTCTGCTGAATGTCTGCTGCCAGCGTTTCACCGTGGTCGCCCTTTCCTTGGCCGTGAAAGTACGAGATGGATGGAAAGGAGCCGCAGCGGTCTGCAAGTACAAGGTACGTCTGCGATGCGTGACTGCATTTTTCCTAAGGGACTTGCCGCATGGATTTTAGAGTGAATGTTAAGAATGTGGTGATTTTCCTTCTGTAGTCTTTTAACTAAATATTCAGACACAGGAAAAATCAAATGAGGTGTGGTCTGGAGCATAGTCTGGCCATGGGAAAAAAAATATTCTGGACAAGGAAAAAAAAAAAAGCCACTCAATTTGGGGATAGTTGGTGTGACCCAGTGGGAGACGGAGGGGTTCTCGCTGGGGATTACGCAGTGTGGGTCCATTGTCCGGTGCGGGTCATCTCGTGCAGGTTATGCCGGGTGAGTTACGTGCTGTGGATTGTCCTGCGTGGACTCCCTGCTATAGGTCATCCTTACGCACCTTTCTTCCCGCACGTACCCCTTGTCCTTGCGTGTCCGTCTCTCCCTCGTATCCGTCCCCACTGTCCCGCTCTGTGTTTCTCAGCCCTCCTGACGCGTGGATCAAACTCTACAACTCGGAGAGAGTTATAAAGCAGGCATGTTTATTTGGCACCGGGTGCGTGGGGGATTGCTTCTCCAAAAGCACGCACACTGACAGCACATTTTACCAAAAATGTATCCGGTGCAGGTACACACATTCCTAGGATTGCACAATACAGACATACATGTGCATAAGCGAGGCGGGGTTATTAAAAAACCACTTGCGTTAGCATTTCAGATCTGTCTCTGGTGGTCGTTTACTTCTTCAGGGGTCTGATCTTCCTCTAGATGAACTTCAGTCATTCACCCATGCTCTCCTTTCACTTGGGGATTTCAGCAGTTTCTGAACGACTCCTGTTATCATGTCCTTTGCTTGACATATTAGTCCTTGACTGAATACCAGTTTCTTGACAAGTACCAGTCCCTGATAAGCTTAAGTGAGTTTCAAGGCAAAGAGGATTGTTAGGCATTGTCTAGCAGACAGTTAGTCTCCTAAATCAAGCAGTATGCAGACAGTCAGTCTTCTAAATCAAGCAATATTTAGCAGACCGTTAATTCCCTGTATCACTTGCAAATGCTTTTCACTAAAACACCCCCCCACCGTGTGAGGTTTTCCTCCCTTGTGAGTTTTTTTTCCCCTGTGTTTTGCCCGTTGCGTGCCCTGCACTCTTGTTTTGTGTCCCTGTTCGACGCCCCCCTTTTTGGCGCTGCCTTCCCATGACCCCTCTGTCTTGGGATCCTGGGGGCGCTGCCTGTGTTCCCCAACTTGCCCAGTGCCCCCCACCCCCAACGTGAGTTGCCACGTAAGGCGCGCACGGTTTTGGTGGGACTACCCCCCTGTGCTGCCCAGCGCTGAATAAACATACCTACTTTACAATCTTACAGATTGTGGAGTCCGTTTTCCGCACGTCAGTTTGGCGAGCCAGCCAGGAGGATCTCTGCTTGGCTGCGGGATCGACTGCGGAGCGGACGCCCCTAGGCGCGCCCCGAGCACTTTCCTCGGAGGAGCCTCCGCTGCCAGCCGCTCACCGCAGGAGCAGACAACGACCTCCTGAAGCCGCGGACCAAACGGTATGTTTAATGGTAGGGGCCTGTAAGTCGTACGCGTGGCTGGGGCAGCTGGTAAATCGCGCAGAGACGTCTGGCGTGCAGCATAGTCCCCGTTGGTTGGGTACCCAGGTTAGTTTGGAGCATCAAAGGGGACTCGCTGACCGATAGAGCGGCCGCTAGCGATCTTGGGGGTAGATCGAGCGAGTCCGAGGTAACCGCTGCATCCCATTGCTGGGAGCCAGGATGGACCTGCTGATGATCGGTACATGAGAAGCAGGAGAAGGGTAAGCGGGCCTCTTTAACCCGGATTTGGAGATAGTTTAACATCAGTAGGTGAGTTTGTTCTTGCAACCATTTTGCAGCTGCTTTAAAAGGCTGGTATGAATGAGGGATCCCTGTGCTGTATAGTTAAGAGAGTGTGGTTGAGTGATTGATTGTAAGTGTGGTGTGGAGGAGTGAAATAGTTAGTCTAAATTTGAATCATTCCTTGAGACCCTCTCACAGAGGAAATATAAAATGGGCAACACTCAAGGGGGAATATTAAGGAAAAGCCCCCTGGGCTGCATACTCGCCCACTGGAAAGATATTGCCGGGGGTGGAGGTACGGAAAGTAAAAAGACTCTTATTAAATATTGCAATCAGTGGTGGCCATTGTATAAGTTAGAGGGTGAAGTCAAGTGGCCGTTCAATGGAACGTTGGATTACAATACTGTGTTGCAGCTTATGTTGTTTCTTAGAAGAGAAGGGAAATGGGACGAGGTGTCGTATGCAGATATGTTTTTTACCCTACGAAATCACCCAGAGTGGCAAAGGGACTGTGGGATGATATCCCCGCAGGACCCTATGGTACTCGCACTCGAACGGGAGAACAAGGGGGGTGGGGGCAGGTTAAAAAGGTGCTGTTCATCATGCAGCATTGGGCAGAGGTGTACGAAAGCAGATAAAGTACGCCAGGTTCCAGAACAAGATTTAAGTGATTTGTTTAAACCTCCCCCCCCGATCACAGGACCAGGACGCAGACTCGGAAGGGACATCGAATCCCCCTGATAGCCCTGTATCTTCCCGTACTAGACAGAAATCTGCTCCGACAATCTTACAAGCACCCCTCCGGGAGGCGGTGGGGCCGGATGGCGGAACAATGTTAAAGTACCCTTCTCCACCGCTGACTTGGGAGAGTGGAGAAAAATTGCTAAAGATTACAGAAGCGATCCGGTAAGTGTGGCTAAACATTTCCAGTTCATTGTAAAACAACATAATCCGGACTGGAAAGACATACAGCTGCTATTAGAATACATGACTGAAACGGAGAAGCAGTTGATTTTAAAAACGGCAGGAAATCTAGCCGAGGATTATTATAAAGTTACCGGGGGAGATGTTAAGGAACACTTCCCCCTCCAGGACCCGAAATGGGAGGTAAACAGGTCAGTACATATGGAAAGATTGCAGGAATATCAGGAGTGGATTTCGAAGGGGATGGAACGGGCAATCCCTAAGACTATAAATTGGTCAGCCTTATATGCAATTAAACAAGGTCCTTCCGAGTCTCCATCTGAATTCCCGGATCGACTGAGGGATGTGATGCGTCGTAGCACGCCGCTGGACCCGGGGTCTGAGGTAGGGATACAGCAACTAGTTTCTCTGCTCTGTTCCTGGGTCAGTCTACGGGGGACATAAGACGAAAGCTTCAAAAGTTGCGTCCTGCGGAAAGCAGGAATTTAGAGATCTTGCTGGATGAGGCTTGGAGAGTGTTCAGTAATAGAGAAGAAGGGTATCGGCAGGGACAAAGAAGGTTGGTGGCTGTCGTTCGGGGAGATGGGGAGTGGAGAGGTAGGCGAAATCAGCCTCGGTTGGGGTTGGAAAAGGATCAGTGTGCAATGTGCAAGGGCTTTGGCCACTGGAAAAAGGAATGCCCAAGGAACAAGAAAGAAGGCCGGAGGATCCCGGCGAATGTGAGGATAGCTCATGTGATAGAAGACTGACGGGAACCTGGGGAGTCTACCCTAGCGGATCCACTGGTTATAATTAAGCTAGGGGAAAAACAACAACAAGTAGAATTCTTAGTAGATACAGGGGCAACATATTCGGTTCTGAATCAAGCTTTGCTGCCCCTGGGAAATGATTATGTCATGGTAAAAGGAGCGACTGGCCAAAGTGAAAAGGCATATTTTTGTAAGCCTCTAAAATACAAATTGGGAAAACAATGGGGTATCCACAAATTTTTATATATGCCCAACTCCCCGAAAGCACTTTTGGGGAGAGATCTATTGGAACAATTGGGAGCAAAAATTATATTTGAAAAAGGAGAAATTACTCTGGAGGTAAAAGATCAGCAATATATTCAGATATTGAGTCTCACCTTAACCAGTCTCCCCTCAGAAGGAAAAATGAATGAGGAAATCCTAAACCAAGTGTACCCGGGGGTATGGGCTACTGATGTACCTGGAAGGGCGAAAAGTGCTCCACCTGTTGAAGTTAAGGTTAAGGAAGGCCGACGACCGGTAAGAATTAAACAATATCCCCTAAAGAAGGAAGACAGAGAAGGAATCCGGCCGGTGATAGAAAAATTTCTACAGTTAGGACTATTAAAGGAGTGTGAGTCAGAATTCAATACCCCTATATTACCTGTTCGGAAACCCGATGGGTCATATAGGGTGGTCCAAGACTTACGGGCGGTGAATAAGATAACTGAGGACCTCTACCCAGTAGTGGCCAATCCATATACCCTGCTGACTGTGTTGACACCTGAACTAATTTGGTTTACTGTTTTAGATTTGAAGGATGCTTTCTTTTGCCTCCCTCTCCATGAAGCCAGTCAAAAATTGTTTGCGTTCGAATGGGAAAACCCTAAAAGTGGTCGGAAGACCCAGCTCACTTGGACGGCGTTGCCACAAGGATTTAAAAATAGTCCTACCATTTTTGGGAATCAGCTTGCAAAAGACTTAGAATCCTGGGAAACCCCATCTGGGGAAGGAAAATTGTTGCAGTATGTAGATGATATCCTGATTGCCACGAAAACAGAGGAAGACTGTATGGCATGGACGGTGAGTCTGTTGAATTTCTTGGGACTCCAGGGATACCGTGTCTCCAAGAAGAAAGCCCAGGTAATGCAACGTAAAGTGAATTATTTGGGCTATGAAATTAGTGCGGGGCAGAGAACTTTGGGACAGGCCCGCAAAGAGGCAATATGCCAGACTCGGAGACCTCAGACAGTAAAGGAGTTACGGACTTTTCTGGGAATGACCGGGTGGTGCCGATTGTGGATCTATAATTATGGACTGCTTGTTAAACCACTGTATGCTCTGACAGCTACTGAGCAGAAGCACCTTGAGTGGAACAAAGAGACCGAACGAGCCTTTGAGCTACTGAAAAAGGCGTTGATGTCGGCCCCGGCCTTAGGACTCCCAGATGTGAGTAAGCCGTTTCTTCTTTTCTCCCATGAGAAACAGGGTATTGCCCTGGGAATATTAGCACAAGATCTGGGTCCATATCGACGGGCAGTTGCCTATCTCTCTAAGCAGTGAGACGCCACTGCAAAGGGTTGGCCTGGATGCCTACGGGCGGTTGCAGCTGTGATACTGAACATACAGGAAGCCCGAAAGTTTACCCTGGGCCAGAAAATGACTGTTTTGGTGTCTCATACAGTATCAGCAGTACTGGAAGCAAAGGGTGGGCACTGGCTCTCTCCACAAAGGTTCCTGAGATATCAAGCTGTATTAGTAGAACAGGACGATGTGGAAATCGTGGTCACTAACATTGTCAACCCAGCTTCTTTTCTCGGTGGGAACACAGGAGAACCAGTGCACCATGACTGTTTGGAAACCATCGAAGCAACATATGCAAGCCGCCCAGACCTGAAGGATAGCCCCATGGAAAATGGGGAAAACTGGTTCACAGACGGGAGCAGTTATGTCTTAAATGGCAATCGACACGCGGGATATGCCATCACTACCAGCCAGCAGGTAATAGAGTCAGGGCCTTTGCCCATGAACACCTCCGCACAGAAGGCAGAAATAATTGCCCTAACCCGAGCCCTGGAGTTGGCCCAGGGCAAAACTGTGAACATTGACACGGACTCAAAATATGCCTTCGGAGTTGTGCACGCACATGGAGCAATCTGGAAAGAAAGAGGACTATTGAACTCCCAGGGAAAAAATATCAAACATGCAGAAGAAATTTTGAAGCTACTAGAAGCTGTCCAGCTCCCTGAGAAAGTGGCAATTATGCATATTAAGGCACACCAGAGAGTGAGCTCCGATTTGGAGAAAGGGAATGAACTGGCGGACAGAGAGGCAAAACAAGCGGCCAAAATGAAGGTGAGAATAGAAGGGGCTCTAATTCCTGATAGGCAAATCTCTCTAGAAGGTAAGCCAGAATATACCAAGGAAGATCAGAAACTTATCACAGACTTGGAAGGGTCATATAATGAAGAGGGGTGGGCTTATACCCCACAGGGAAGACTAATTATTCCCTCTTGTTTACTGTGGCACTTGATAACGGGAGGAACATAGAAAAAGGCATTGGGGAACAGAGGCTCTGTATAAACATTTGATAAGGGAAATCGTGGCTAGAAACTTATATACCACAGTGAGACAGGTGACTCAACAGTGTGACCTTTGCCTCCAGACTAATCCAAAAAATACTCCCAAACCAGAAATGGGCCAGATTGGGAAGGGCAATGGGCCTGGACAACAATGGCAGGTTGATTTTACAGAACTTCCAAGAAAAGGGGGGTATCGCTATTTGCTGGTATTAACTGATACCTTTTCAGGTTGGCCAGAAGCGTTCCCAACTAGGACAGCCAAGGCTCGGGAGGTAACTAAAGTGTTGGTACAAGAGAGAATACCACGTTTTGGGGTTCCAGCAACCATATCCTCAGACAGAGGACCACATTTTGTCTCAAAAATAGTGCAACAAATCAGCCACCATTTAGGTATAGATTGGCAACTTCATACCCCGTATCGCCCTCAGTCGAGTGGCCAAGTAGAGAAAATGAATCACTTAATCAAGCAGCAAATTGTGAAATTGGGACAAGAAGCAAACTTAACGTGGCCTCAGTCACTCCCTTTAGCCCTTCTGCGTATACGAACGAGACCAAGGGCAAAGGAAGGACTGAGTCCCTTTGAAATTTTGTATGGACGACCCTATGGAATACAGAGGGGAATGTCTACGCAAGCTGGGGATGAAATTATGACTTCCTACACGGTGGCATTGGGCAAACAGCTCAATAAAATTGGAAAGCATGTAATTGGGACCCGGGGAAGAGGTCTAGATGAACCTGTGCATGATATACAACCTGGAGATGATGTATATGTAAAGTCTCTTGCAGAAAAAACCTTGGAACCACAGTGGGAAGGACCATACCAGGTACTCCTCACCTCCTTTACAGCAATCAAGATCAGAGAGCAGAATGCCTGGATACACCACACTAGGGTAAAAAAGGCACCACAAAAACTCTGGACTTCTGAAGTTCAGGGACCCCTAAAGCTTAAACTGAGAAGGTAGAATGTGGATTAAGGTTTGTGTAATCCTGGTAAATCTACAAACGATGAACATAGCTGGCAGTAAAAGAATTTACTAATTTTCTAGAAAAGGGGGGACTGAGAGAAGGAGTTAAAGAAATCTTAATAGATATGGCATTGATTAATTATTGCTGTGCATCCTAAGGAATCAAGTTGATAAATAGTGCTTAATGTTTTGTTAACTACTTGCTTAATAATTTGCTAACCATTGTGCAAACTATTTGAAGCAGAAAGTCTTGCAATTCTTCACGAAAGACAGTTCCCGGTAAGGACTAGGGGGGTCGCTTCAAGAACCAGCTAAAACCGACCCTGCAGCTTGAATGAAAGCCAAGGGATAACTGAGTTTGCGCAGGAACAAAAGGTTACTAGCGGTGACGAAGAGGAGTCACCTGCCTTCATCCCCCCGACCCCCGACGACCACCAGCAGGAGGCACTGCGCAAGCCCAGACAGGAGGAGTTTATGAAAATGACCCCTTGGGACTAATTTTAATACGAAGCGGGGATAGGTCATGCATATGTCTAGGCGTATTGTGAAACTTGATGTATATGTAACATTTGGTTGTGTAAATTTAAAGTGAGTTGCCACGTAAGGCGCGCACGGTTTTGGTGGGACTACCCCCCTGTGCTGCCCAGCGCTGAATAAGCATACCTACTTTACAATCTTACGGATTGTGGAGTCCGTTTTCCGCACGTCAGGAGGAACCGGCCGTGGCTCGTCCGGCTGAACACCCAGGCCCGGAGCGGTGGGGGGCTGCTGCCACCTGGTGACGGAAAGCGGGAACTGCAGCTCGGGAGTCGCGCATGCGCAGTGCTCTGCCCTTCTCCCGGCAGGCACTGTGTTCGGACTTCGGACTGCGCATGCGGCCGGGAGCAGCATGGCGGTGTGCGGCCGGCGGGTCCCGGCGGCGGTGACGGGTGAGTACCGAGGGCACCCGTGAGGTGAGCGAGCCCCTTTCGTGGCTGCAGCGCTGTCTCCTGCCCGCCCGGGGAGCCTCAAGCCGCCCGCTCGGAGCCGAGCCGGGCGAGGGCAGCCCCGGGGAGTGACCCGAGAGCAGAGAGAAGGGAAGAGGGGCAGGAGGGGGCCCCCCCTCCCGGGCGGAGACGCCGGGCACCTCCCCAGCTCGCCAGAGCTCCCCCCGAGCCTCCCCCGGCCCCGTGCAGCTGCCCGCCGCTCCGGCGCGTCCCCTGAAGCCTGTCCCGTAGCACCGGGCCACGCCCTGCCCTGAAGGCTGCGAGGGGGGACCTCAGTGTATCTGGAGAATCCCCTGCGGCAGCAGGCGCTCCGGCCAGGGGCCGCGTGCGGTAATAACGGTCGCTGCTTCTTCTTTCCCTCTCCCAGAGGCCGTGGCTGTCCGTTCCTCCCTTGGGAACGCTGTTGACTGCACTCGCCTCAGGCTTGTGTGGGCTGTCTCTGCCCGGCCGCGCTCTCCTGGCGGTGCGGGAGCGAAAATGAACGGATGGAGCTGTTACCGAAATCCGGAATAAAACTCCTTAACAGCAATGAGAAGTTAAGAAGCAGGCACTTCTTTATTGCAGCGCTGGGCGCACGGGGGATCGCTCCACCTAGCGTGCGCACCCATTTGATCAACAGCACGGGTTAAATACACATTAATTATACATATTCATTAAATTCCAAGAAATAATATGCATAAACATAAATTTTCTGAGAAACCATTACATCATTTCCCTACCCACTCGCGCATGCCCAGTCTTTTGAGTCGAGGGTCTTTTGGTGGTCTTGGTGGTCGTCAAAACGCCCCCTCCTCGAATTCGCTGGTCAAACTCCTCCTTGAAATCTCCATATCTGGTCTTGAGAACAGGTCGCGGTGCTGCTTGATTTTCCTGGCTCCAAAGTGATGGCTCAGGGCCTATTTCTGCAGGTGGTGTTTGGGGGTGTTTGGGACTTACCATTGTATTAAAGATATGCTAGGCTAGCTTCTAACAAATGCGTATTATAAGATCTCTAGGGTCCCACTCCCTTTAGGAACAAACAAATTTTATGAAGATTTAACCTATGTGACTACAGTTCTATAGTTAGCAAGAATCACCTCATATTGATATTTAATTTTCAATGTTTATGTCATGTAACATTTCCCCCCTTTGAGACTTATTTAATTTTTTTTCAATAAGTCTCATTTACTTATAACTAATCTCCATAATCAGTAAACCAAAAAGTATTATTAGCATTACTACTAAAATTCCTTTGATAGATTTCATTATTTTGATATGATTTTGTCTAATTCATTAAAAATGAGAGACTGTTAACTTTAAATGACATGTTTCTTTAGAAATCCATTGTTTCTGTTTTGGAGGCTGTGCTTCTTGACTCTCAAATAATGAATCCAAGAATCAATATCTTCAAATTTAGGGGCTGTATATATTGCTAGAAGCACCTGATATGGTTCTTTCCATTCTTATTGAAGAGTTTCTGATTCCCAAATTTTCAGGTACACATAATCTCCTGGTTAAAAATGATGAACTGGGGAATCTAAAGAAAGAGGCTCTGTGGCAGTTCCATATCCATATCAGAGTTCTTCCAAGGGATATCAAATACAATTCCATTTCATTATCCCCAGTAGCAGTCACATTTTGAACAAGGGTTAGAGTCTGATAAGATTTTCCATACATTAACATATGGACTAATTTTAGTCCTAGATCTGGATTGAATCTTGATTCTCGGAAGTGCTTAAGGAAGAGCATGAGGCCATTTTAAAGATATTTTCTGACAAATTTTACTTGTCTATTAGATTGTGGCCTTCAAGGAGTGTGTAAATTCAATTTGATTCCCAGAATTTTCCTCAATATTTGAATAATTTCAGACACAAAATGAGGACCTCTATTTGATTATATTCTTTTGGGGATTCCAAACCATGATATTATCTCTTTTAACATATTTTTAGCCACTTCTCTTGCCTATTGGTGCGACAGGAAAAGAAAATCTTTTGGCCATATTTACTAATACCAATAGATATCTATATCCATTTTGTTGTGGCAATTCTGAAAAATCAATCTGCCAATAATTTTCAGGCAAGTTTCCCATATATATGGTTCCTGGGGGTGGTTATTTAATATTTCTCGGGTTATTCTTTAAACAAGTTTCACACTTTTTGTTACTGATTTTATTAGCTTTATCATCCTAACACTAATCACCTGTCTTCTTAAATCACTGATCATTGCCTCTGTTTCCCAATGAATTTTTCTATGCTTTTAGCTTTGATTGTGGTGAGACCACAACTTGATTTTTAGGACTAATGATCATTTTTCATATTTATTTGAATTGATTTAGCTAATTCCAAATCAACCTTACTGTAATTTGGGGTTTGTTGCTCAAATTTCAGTTCTTTAACTAGTATTATTGTCATGATGCCTTTTTCTGCTCTCTTCTTTGCCTTTTTATTGACTAATTTATTTCCAATATTCACTGGGAAATTCCCAAATTGGTGGGCTTTGCAGTGCATTATTGCAACTTCTTTGGGTTTCTGCACCACTTGGAGCAATTGCAGAATTTCTTCTTGGTGTTTCATGGATGTTCCTTGTGCTGTCAGCATTCCTCTTTCTTTCCATGTGGCTCCATGGGCATGTACTACTCCAAAAGCATACTTTAAATCAGTCCATATATTCACTTTTTATGTTCTGTCCATTTTAGGGCTTTTATGAGGGCTAGTTATCAATTCCGCCTTTTGTGCTGAGGTGTTCACTGAGAGCGGCTTTGCATCAATAACAGAGTTTGTTATTGTTATTGTATATCCAGCCAATCTTCTTCCATTTCTCACGAGGCTGCTTCCATCAGTACATATCTCGAATTCTGGGTCAGGTATGTTCACTCTTCTGTTACTTCTGCTGGAATAAACTTGTTTGATGGTCTGTAGACAGTCATGACTTAGAACTTCTTCTTCTATTGAACTTAAAAAGATGGCAGGATTTATTGTTGTAGTTGTTTTTGATTTGACATCATCTTGTTCCAACAGGACAATTTGATGTTTGAGCATCCTGCTTGGGGATAACCAGTGTCCTCCTTTCTGTTCCAGAACAGAAAGTACCATATGCGGTACATAAGCTGTTCTTGGGTGTCCCGTTGTCAGCTTACAAGCTTCTTAAGTCAGGAGGACAGTTGCTGCTACAGCCCATAGACAACCTGGTCATCCTTAGCTAACATTGTCCAATTGTTTGGAGAAATAACCAACCGGTCTTCTTCATTCTCCATTTTTCTGAGAAAGCATTCTTCTGAGGGCCGAATGTTGTCTTTCATGAACAAACAGTTCAAAGGGTTTGGTTAAATCGGGCAACCCTAGAGCAGGAGTGAACATCAGAGCTACCTTTACATTCTGGAATGCCTTTCGAGCTTCAGGTTCTCACACAAGGGGTCCCTCCTTCAATTCCTTTAATCCACAGGTGACACCAGCCAGCCATTCCCAGAAACGTTTGCAGCTCCTTAGCTCCTTTTGGCTCCGGCATTTGGCAAATTGCCTCTTTTCTCTCATTTCCCAGTTGTCTTTGTCCCTGTGTGATTTCAAATCCCAAATACATGACAGTCTCTTTTCCAATCTGTGCTTTCTTCTTGGAAAATCTGTTATCACTTTGGCCCAAGAAATTTAGCAGGTTAGTAGTCAAGTTGAAATATTCTTCTCTGGTTTCTGTGGCTATTAAAATATCATCTACATATTGCAACACCAGTCTTTCAGGATAAATTATTTTGCATGTTTCTAATTCCTTAGCCAATTGATTTCCAAAGATCATTGGGCTATTTTTAAATCCTTGAGGTAGCACTGCCCAGGTGAGCTGAGTCTTCTGCCCAGTTGTGGGATTTTGCAGTTCAAAGGCAAAATATGCCTGACTATTTTTGTCAAGAAGAATACAGAAAAAGGCATCCTATAAGTTCAATACAGTGAACCACTTGTGATTTTCTTTTAAAGCTGTCAACAAGGATACAGGTTTGCCACTAAGGGGTGAATATCTTGAACTATTAAATTTATTGCTATTAAAATCTTGTACTAACCTATATTCCTCACTTTCTGGCTTTTTCACAGGTAAAATGGGAGTATTGAATTCTGATTCACATTCGACTAATAGTCGATATTTTTTTAAAAAATTTTCAATCATTTTCTCAAGGCCTCTTCTAGCTTCTAATTTTAAAGGGTACTGTTTTTGTCTTACCAGTTTGGTGCTCTCCTTTAGAAAAATCTTTACCGGTTCTGCTGCTTTTGAATGTCCGGGAACTTCGCCAGCCCACACCAAAGGGTTACTGCATTGTCCACTTCTTGAGGGATTTCATATGGCTCTGAAGTTGTCTGCAACATAGAAATTCTTGCCTCTCTGGCTTTTGATTAGGGTATATTTAATTGAATGTCACAGTTTTAAAAATTAATTTGTGCTTTCAATTTGCTCAATAAATCTCTCCCCAATAAGGCAACAGGACACTCTGGTATATATAAAAATTGGCCAGTTCCCCATTTTTACCCACCTTAAAGTTAAGGATTGAATGAAAAATTTATTTTCAGCTTTCCCTGTGGCACCAATTTTGTCTACATGCTTTTTACTCAATTTTCTTCTACCAGTACTTAAAATGAATAGCTCCAGTATCAAAATAGAAAATCCATGGTTTGGGTCCCCAGCTGGATTGTAACCAGGGGTTCTGCTGGGGAATTCTCCCCCAGTCCTCTTTGCACCTCTGACAAAGGCATCTGCTGTGCTGCCAGTTTTTTGTTTCTTTTTCAGAATAAGGACACGCATTTTTCCAGTGCCACCATGCTTCACACTTTGCACACTGATATTCCCAATCTCTCTCCTATTGCAGTTATTTTATCCATTCCTCTACCACACCCCGATCTCATCCCCGGTTTGTTCCCCTACTGCTTGTCGAAGTGGTAGGGGGGGCAAGGCTTGAGCCGCTCCTTGTTCTATCTGGTCTTGTCAGCTTCCAGTTCTCCCTGCAATAGGACTGAAACCCTCATAATTCAACTGTCCCACTCTACAGCTCCCACCGGGGGTTCGGTGTTCTGGCCCCTTTTTCTACTGTTTCATTTGTTAAACCTGCATCAACACTTCCAGACCGCACATAAAGATAATACAGAAATTTAACACAGAAATTTAACACCTGAATTCTATGTTTTCCTCTTCAGTTCCACATTTTAAACATCACTTTCTATACTACAAGCCAGGATCTTTTCAACCTTTTTCCTTTTTTTTTTTTTTTTTTTTTTTTTTTTTTTTATGCCAAAACCATCGGATCCTTGGGGACGTATCTGCAATCTTTCTGCCACTTGGGATGATTTCCCAAAGTAAAGAACAAATCAACATCGGGGACCACATCTCACTTTCCTTCCCTTCTACAAGATAACATCAACTGTAAAATATTGTATCAATTTTTTTTTCTAGTTACTGGGTCTCCCCTTATATCCTCCCAATGTTTAAGAACACATCCCAGTGGAGACTTCATTAATATTTCCCCTACCATTGAGGTAGACGTAGAAGATATGTGTTTTCCCATATTTTACAAAGGAGTTTTTGGTACCAAAAAGACAATAACACTGTTCTACAAACAAAGTCAATCCCGTCACCAAGAAAAGTTTAAAACCCCAAATGCAATACTGTATATCATTCAAGTCCCTACACTGCAACACATGCATACAGACTTAAAAACAAAACAAAACAAAACAAAACAAAACGCACTGAAGCAACAATTAGCAGCTTGTAAATCACTTCTAAAACACCCTGGGGCCCTTTCCAAGCTATGTACAAATCTTACCAATACTCCCCATACTCTTACTCTTAAACAATTTAGACTAAATGCCAAATACCAGATAAATGCAAATGACAATTGTCCCAAATACAAAAACCAAACAAATGCAAATGACAATTGTCCCAAATACAAAAACCAAACAAATGCAAATGACAATTGTCCCAAATACACAAATGTCCAACCCTGCAATAGCTTTCGCTTATGACTTACGGGCAGACGCCTAGGCTTCCAAACCAAACGGGTACCCTCTAAGCCCCAACCCTGCGAAGCTTTCGCCGCGCCTTACGGGCAGGCTATCCAGAGCAGACAGATTTCAAAGAAGAAGTGCCTTACCCTTTTCTCCAGGGAACGTTGCGAGGAGCTTTATGAGTCGAGAGCGATGGGTCTCCCCGAGAATACCTCGGTGCCGGCTGGAGTTCGATCAACACTCGATCTCGTTCAGTCTCACTCGCAAGGTCCCATCTGGGTCGCCAAAACTGTTACCGAAATCCGGAATAAAACTCCTTAACAGCAACGAGAAGTTAAGAAGCAGGCACTTCTTTATTGCAGCGCTGGGCGCACGGGGGATCGCTCCACCTAGCGTGCGCACCCATTTGATCAGCAGCACGGGTTAAATACACATTAATTATACATATTCATTAAATTCCAAGAAATAATATGCATAAACATAAATTTTCTGAGAAACCATTACATCATTTCCCTACCCACTCGCGCATGCCCAGTCTTTTGAGTCGAGGGTCTTTTGGTGGTCTTGGTGGTCGTCAAAACGCCCCCTCCTCAAATTCGCTGGTCAAACTCCTCCTTGAAATCTCCATATCTGGTCTTGAGAACAGGTCGTGGTGCTGCTTGATTTTCCTGGCTCCAAAGTGATGGCTCAGGGCCTATTTCTGCAGGTGGTGTTTGGGGGTGTTTGGGACTTACCATTGTATTAAAGATATGCTAGGCTAGCTTCTAACAAATGCGTATTATAAGATCTCTAGGGTCCCACTCCCTCTAAGGACAAATAGATTTCGTATAAAACTTAACCTATGTGACTACAGTTCTACAGTTAGCAAGAATCACCTCATACTGATATTTAATTTTCAACATTTATGTCATGTAACAGAGCGCTTACTGCCTGTGGAGAGGAGCTGCTGCAGCTGAAGCTGGAGAGGCCACAGAAAGGTAAAGAAGAAGAAGAAACCAAAGGCCAGCCAGCCAGCAGCTGCCTCCCGCTGCAGGCCAGAGAGAGCCTAGGCTGCCTCTCCGGGTGAGGAAGGATCCCTCTTTGTACTCTTCAGCAGGCCAGACCGCCAGTGCGCACTGCACAGTCTGTACGTGGAACCTGAAGCACGGTACGGCCACATAGCGCGCGAGCGAGCGAGCGTGGGTGGGTGGCTACGTGTCTAGGAAGCTTTTTGTCTAAGAGCTGTAGGACACCCACGTATTCTCTTAGGTGGAGGACAGCCAAGTGGTCGGAGTTACAGAAGAGGAGAGAAGCAGAAAGCAGCATCTGACCTGTCAGATTCTCCCAGCAGTGCCGGGAGTGAGAGCTGTGGTGAGTCCCCGGCCCCTGGGGCTCTGCCTCCTCTCTTGTGCGTCCCTGTCCTTCCCTGCCGCTCCCGTGACCCCTACCTTTCCCAAGCTGCTGTGATTTGTTGTTGTTGTTATTGTTTCCTTCTACCTCTCCTCTTCTGTCTGTTCTTGTATGCTCTTCCCCCTTTCTCTCTCCCTTTAAATCTCTTGTTCTACCGCTTCCTTTTGTTTTGTATCCCTGCACTTTTGTTCTGCTCCCTTTCCTTCCTTTGTTTGTCCTCTGTCTCTGTCCTGCGGCCCATTGCTGTTTTTGCCTTTTCCATCTCTTTGTCCTGATCTGCATCCGTCTTCTCCCCCCAACTAATTTCTCCAGCCTGTTTTCTGGCCTGCTTTTCTTTGCGCCTCTGCATGCCTGCCCTGTGCCTCTGCCTTCCTATCTCACTCTTTCTTTTCTTATCTTTCTTTCTCTATCTCTTTGTCTTGCGTACTGTCACTGTTTTTTTTTTTCTGTTCTGTATCTCACTGTCTGTGACGTCCTCTGTGCCCCTGGATGTGTTTGCAGCCCCTGGGTGCAGAGCTGATGGCTGAGGACAGGCACAGGGAAGGGGGTGATGTGCTGTGGGGCTTTGGCAAGGGCCCCTGCTCCTGATGGGCTCCAGCTGGGGCTGGAGGTGGGGCAGCCCCAGATGGGTCCAGTGAGGCTGAGGGTGGCCCTGGCCCTGGCCCTGGCCCTGCTGTATGAGGGGCCTCCAGCTGTAAAGGGGGCCGCCTGGGCATGGCTGCTGGAGGGGACTGAGGAGTGAATCACAGGCAGGTGCCTCCAGCAAGGAGTGGCTGGTCCATCTGAGCCCTCCCTGACAGAGCAGACACCAGGACGCAGTGCCAGGAGCTCCGTGCCTCTGTCGGCCACGTGTGCGAGCCACCACATTCTGCTACATTTGTCATTCAGCCCTGTCCAGAACGTAGCTGTGGTAGAAGTTAGATAGCATGCATGGTCTTGCTAGAAATGAAGCCTGGAGCATTTGTTTTCTTGTAGGAAGCTAAAGCAGGTGGTTTTTGATAATGTTGTCATTGCATGTAATGACATACTTTTCTAGTTAGCTTGGTATGACACCTATTTTTTCTACCTACACCCCAGAAAAAGTAAGTTGAGCTTTGCGTCTCTCAGCATCTGAAGCACCACGAGCGGCAGTTGCAGCGTCGGACTTCTTGGCAATGAGTGGAGCCGGTGAGCAGAGCACTGCGGCGCTTTTGAGGAGGAGAGTGCCATAGAAGAGATTGGTGGTAAGTGGTGTGATGTTGAAGGGCGGTGCTGTTTGGTAGGTTTTATTTTTGGGTTTTTTTTTTTTGCAGATGGTGATGAGGAGCTGGGCGAGGAAGCGCCATCTTAGTTAGCATGGGGTTGTTCTTTTGAGGATGGAATCTGATTTCTGGCCATTTGAGAGCTAAGTTGAGGGACCACAGCCGAGGAGGGAAGAAGGTTGAAAACTGCAGGGAGGGTGTAGTAAATTGATGGGAGGAAGAGGGCTCCCTGGGAACAGTCTCTCTCGGGAAGGTGAAGGGGGAGACGTTACTGGTCAGTGTACGCTGGGCAAGAGTGTTGCAGCCTGGGGCGGTCTGCCTTTTATGCAGTCTCTAGGCTGGATAACGTTTGTGGGCCTGTAGAGGCGCTGGCAAGGGCCGGCGAGGAGCAGCACGAGCTTTCAGTGCTGGCACTTTTGGTGTGGCAGCAATCGTCTGACGTTCGTTATTTTGAGGCCTTTTTTCCGGTGGGTGGCCGTGCGGAGCTGACAGTGAAAGCGGGAGCACTGGCGTCCAGGAAATCCCAGAGCCCTCCTCTGCTCGGAGGCAGTTCACGAGGACAGAAGTGTTGCTGTGCTCCTTAACAAACAAATATTCAACTTGGCACATAGAGGGTGAGGAGATCTCGGCTGTACTTAGGGTTGAGAAAATGTATGTAGGCATCTGTGTCTGTCCCCTGCCTGTATGTAGGACAGCGGTTCGAGTGAAACTAAAGCTGCCAATGAGTCAAAAAAAGGCCTGGGTGTCTGAAAAATGCAAAAGCTTTAAAGGCCGGTATCAGCAGCTGTACCAAAGGTGCTGCAAGATACTCTGTCCTTCACGTGGTTTTAGTCCTGAGAAACCTCGCCCCAAAAGGAAGATTCCTGCCTAGCTTCAAACTAAGGGGTTTTTCCCTCTCTCTGCTGAATGTCTGCTGCCAGCGTTTCACCGTGGTCGCCCTTTCCTTGGCCGTGAAAGTACGAGATGGATGGAAAGGAGCCGCAGCGGTCTGCAAGTACAAGGTACGTCTGCGATGCGTGACTGCATTTTTCCTAAGGGACTTGCCGCATGGATTTTAAAGTGAATGTTAAGAATGTGGCGATTTTCCTTCTGTAGTCTTTTAACTAAATATTCAGACACAGGAAAAATCAAATGAGGTGTGGTCTGGAGCATAGTCTGGCCATGGGAAAAAAAATATTCTGGACAAGGAAAAAAAAAAAAGCCACTCAATTTGGGGATAGTTGGTGTGACCCAGTGGGAGACGGAGGGGTTCTCGCTGGGGATTACGCAGTGTGGGTCCATTGTCCGGTGTGGGTCATCTCGTGCAGGTTATGCCGGGTGAGTTACGTGCTGTGGATTGTCCTGCGTGGACTCCCTGCTATAGGTCATCCTTACGCACCTTTCTTCCCGCACGTACCCCTTGTCCTTGCGTGTCCGTCTCTCCCTCGTATCCGTCCCCACTGTCCCGCTCTGTGTTTCTCAGCCCTCCTGACGCGTGGATCAAACTCTACAACTCGGAGAGAGTTATAAAGCAGGCATGTTTATTTGGCACCGGGTGCGTGGGGGATTGCTTCTCCAAAAGCACGCACACTGACAGCACATTTTACCAAAAATGTATCCGGTGCAGGTACACACATTCCTAGGATTGCACAATACAGACATACATGTGCATAAGCGAGGCGGGGTTATTAAAAAACCACTTGCGTTAGCATTTCAGATCTGTCTCTGGTGGTCGTTTACTTCTTCAGGGGTCTGATCTTCCTCTAGATGAACTTCAGTCATTCACCCATGCTCTCCTTTCACTTGGGGATTTCAGCAGTTTCTGAACGACTCCTGTTATCATGTCCTTTGCTTGACATATTAGTCCTTGACTGAATACCAGTTTCTTGACAAGTACCAGTCCCTGATAAGCTTAAGTGAGTTTCAAGGCAAAGAGGATTGTTAGGCATTGTCTAGCAGACAGTTAGTCTCCTAAATCAAGCAGTATGCAGACAGTCAGTCTTCTAAATCAAGCAATATTTAGCAGACCGTTAATTCCCTGTATCACTTGCAAATGCTTTTCACTAAAACACCCCCCCACCGTGTGAGGTTTTCCTCCCTTGTGAGTTTTTTTTCCCCTGTGTTTTGCCCGTTGCGTGCCCTGCACTCTTGTTTTGTGTCCCTGTTCGACGCCCCCCTTTTTGGCGCTGCCTCCCCATGACCCCTCTGTCTTGGGATCCTGGGGGCGCTGCCTGTGTTCCCCAACTTGCCCAGTGCCCCCCACCCCCAACGTGAGTTGCCACGTAAGGCGCGCACGGTTTTGGTGGGACTACCCCCCTGTGCTGCCCAGCGCTGAATAAGCATACCTACTTTACAATCTTACAGATTGTGGAGTCCGTTTTCCGCACGTCAGTTTGGCGAGCCAGCCAGGAGGATCTCTGCTTGGCTGCGGGATCGACTGCGGAGTGGACGCCCCTAGGCGCGCCCCGAGCACTTTCCTCGGAGGAGCCTCCGCTGCCAGCCGCTCACCGCAGGAGCAGACAACGACCTCCTGAAGCCGCGGACCAAACGGTATGTTTAATGGTAGGGGCCTGTAAGTCGTACGCGTGGCTGGGGCAGCTGGTAAATCGCGCAGAGACGTCTGGCGTGCAGCATAGTCCCCGTTGGTTGGGTACCCAGGTTAGTTTGGAGCATCAAAGGGGACTCGCTGACCGATAGAGCGGCCGCTAGCGATCTTGGGGGTAGATCGAGCGAGTCCGAGGTAACCGCTGCATCCCATTGCTGGGAGCCAGGATGGACCTGCTGATGATCGGTACATGAGAAGCAGGAGAAGGGTAAGCGGGCCTCTTTAACCCGGATTTGGAGATAGTTTAACATCAGTAGGTGAGTTTGTTCTTGCAACCGTTTTGCAGCTGCTTTAAAAGGCTGGTATGAATGAGGGATCCCTGTGCTGTATGGTTAAGAGAGTGTGGTTGAGTGATTGATTGTAAGTGTGGTGTGGAGGTGTGAAATAGTTAGTCTAAATTTGAATCATTCCTTGAGACCCTCTCACAGAGGAAATATAAAATGGGCAACACTCAAGGGGGAATATTAAGGAAAAGCCCCCTGGGCTGCATACTCGCCCACTGGAAAGATATTGCCGGGGGTGGAGGTACGGAAAGTAAAAAGACTCTTATTAAATATTGCAATCAGTGGTGGCCATTGTATAAGTTAGAGGGTGAAGTCAAGTGGCCGTTCAATGGAACGTTGGATTACAATACTTTGTTGCAGCTTATGTTGTTTCTTAGAAGAGAAGGGAAATGGGACGAGGTGTCGTATGCAGATATGTTTTTTACCCTACGAAATCACCCAGAGTGGCAAAGGGACTGTGGGATGATATCCCCGCAGGACCCTATGGTACTCGCACTCGAACGGGAGAACAAGGGGGGTGGGGGCAGGTTAAAAAGGTGCTGTTCATCATGCAGCATTGGGCAGAGGTGTACGAAAGCAGATAAAGTACGCCAGGTTCCAGAACAAGATTTAAGTGATTTGTTTAAACCTCCCCCCCCGATCACAGGACCAGGACGCAGACTCGGAAGGGACATCGAATCCCCCTGATAGCCCTGTATCTTCCCGTACTAGACAGAAATCTGCTCCGACAATCTTACAAGCACCCCTCCGGGAGGCGGTGGGGCCGGATGGCGGAACAATGTTAATTAAAGTACCCTTCTCCACCGCTGACTTGGGAGAGTGGAGAAAAATTGCTAAAGATTACAGAAGCGATCCGGTAAGTGTGGCTAAACATTTCCAGTTCATTGTAAAACAACCTAATCCGGACTGGAAAGACATACAGCTGCTATTAGAATACATGACTGAAACGGAGAAGCAGTTGATTTTAAAAACGGCAGGAAATCTAGCCGAGGATTATTATAAAGTTACCGGGGGAGATGTTAAGGAACACTTCCCCCTCCAGGACCCGAAATGGGAGGTAAACAGGTCAGTACATATGGAAAGATTGCAGGAATATCAGGAGTGGATTTCGAAGGGGATGGAACGGGCAATCCCTAAGACTATAAATTGGTCAGCCTTATATGCAATTAAACAAGGTCCTTCCGAGTCTCCATCTGAATTCCCGGATCGACTGAGGGATGTGATGCGTCGTAGCACGCCGCTGGACCCGGGGTCTGAGGTAGGGATACAGCAACTAGTTTCTCTGCTCTGTTCCTGGGTCAGTCTACGGGGGACATAAGACGAAAGCTTCAAAAGTTGCGTCCTGCGGAAAGCAGGAATTTAGAGATCTTGCTGGATGAGGCTTGGAGAGTGTTCAGTAATAGAGAAGAAGGGTATCGGGAGGGACAAAGAAGGTTGGTGGCTGTCGTTCGGGGAGATGGGGAGTGGAGAGGTAGGCGAAATCAGCCTCGGTTGGGGTTGGAAAAGGATCAGTGTGCAATGTGCAAGGGCTTTGGCCACTGGAAAAAGGAATGCCCAAGGAACAAGAAAGAAGGCCGGAGGATCCCGGCGAATGTGAGGATAGCTCATGTGATAGAAGACTGACGGGAACCTGGGGAGTCTACCCTAGCGGATCCACTGGTTATAATTAAGCTAGGGGAAAAACAACAACAAGTAGAATTCTTAGTAGATACAGGGGCAACATATTCGGTTCTGAATCAAGCTTTGATGCCCCTGGGAAATGATTATGTCATGGTAAAAGGAGCGACTGGCCAAAGTGAAAAGGCATATTTTTGTAAGCCTCTAAAATACAAATTGGGAAAACAATGGGGTATCCACAAATTTTTATATATGCCCAACTCCCCGAAAGCACTTTTGGGGAGAGATCTATTGGAACAATTGGGAGCAAAAATTATATTTGAAAAAGGAGAAATTACTCTGGAGGTAAAAGATCAGCAATATATTCAGATATTGAGTCTAACCTTAACCAGTCTCCCCTCAGAAGGAAAAATTAATGAGGAAATCCTAAACCAAGTGTACCCGGGGGTATGGGCTACTGATGTACCTGGAAGGGCGAAAAGTGCTCCACCTGTTGAAGTTAAGGTTAAAGGAAGGCCGACGACCGGTAAGAATTAAACAATATCCCCTAAAGAAGGAAGACAGAGAAGGAATCCGGCCGGTGATAGAAAAATTTCTACAGTTAGGACTATTAAAGGAGTGAGTGTCAGAATTCAATACCCCTATATTACCTGTTCGGAAACCCGATGGGTCATATAGGGTGGTCCAAGACTTACGGGCGGTGAATAAGATAACTGAGGACCTCTACCCAGTAGTGGCCAATCCATATACCCTGCTGACTGTGTTGACACCTGAACTAATTTGGTTTACTGTTTTAGATTTGAAGGATGCTTTCTTTTGCCTCCCTCTCCATGAAGCCAGTCAAAAATTGTTTGCGTTCGAATGGGAAAACCCTAAAAGTGGTCGGAAGACCCAGCTCACTTGGACGGCGTTGCCACAAGGATTTAAAAATAGTCCTACCATTTTTGGGAATCAGCTTGCAAAAGACTTAGAATCCTGGGAAACCCCATCTGGGGAAGGAAAATTGTTGCAGTATGTAGATGATATCCTGATTGCCACGAAAACAGAGGAAGACTGTATGGCATGGACGGTGAGTCTGTTGAATTTCTTGGGACTCCAGGGATACCGTGTCTCCAAGAAGAAAGCCCAGGTAATGCAACGTAAAGTGAATTATTTGGGCTATGAAATTAGTGCGGGGCAGAGAACTTTGGGACAGGCCCGCAAAGAGGCAATATGCCAGACTCAGAGACCTCAGACAGTAAAGGAGTTACGGACTTTTCTGGGAATGACCGGGTGGTGCCGATTGTGGATCTATAATTATGGACTGCTTGTTAAACCACTGTATGCTCTGACAGCTACTGAGCAGAAGCACCTTGAGTGGAACAAAGAGACCGAACGAGCCTTTGAGCTACTGAAAAAGGCGTTGATGTCGGCCCCGGCCTTAGGACTCCCAGATGTGAGTAAGCCGTTTCTTCTTTTCTCCCATGAGAAACAGGGTATTGCCCTGGGAATATTAGCACAAGATCTGGGTCCATATCGACGGGCAGTTGCCTATCTCTCTAAGCAGTGAGACGCCACTGCAAAGGGTTGGCCTGGATGCCTACGGGCGGTTGCAGCTGTGATACTGAACATACAGGAAGCCCGAAAGTTTACCCTGGGCCAGAAAATGACTGTTTTGGTGTCTCATACAGTATCAGCAGTACTGGAAGCAAAGGGTGGGCACTGGCTCTCTCCACAAAGGTTCCTGAGATATCAAGCTGTATTAGTAGAACAGGACGATGTGGAAATCGTGGTCACTAACATTGTCAACCCAGCTTCTTTTCTCGGTGGGAACACAGGAGAACCAGTGCACCATGACTGTTTGGAAACCATCGAAGCAACATATGCAAGCCGCCCAGACCTGAAGGATAGCCCCATGGAAAATGGGGAAAACTGGTTCACAGACGGGAGCAGTTATGTCTTAAATGGCAATCGACACGCGGGATATGCCATCACTACCAGCCAGCAGGTAATAGAGTCAGGGCCTTTGCCCATGAACACCTCCGCACAGAAGGCAGAAATAATTGCCCTAACCCGAGCCCTGGAGTTGGCCCAGGGCAAAACTGTGAACATTGACACGGACTCAAAATATGCCTTCGGAGTTGTGCACGCACATGGAGCAATCTGGAAAGAAAGAGGACTATTGAACTCCCAGGGAAAAAATATCAAACATGCAGAAGAAATTTTGAAGCTACTAGAAGCTGTCCAGCTCCCTGAGAAAGTGGCAATTATGCATATTAAGGCACACCAGAGAGTGAGCTCCGATTTGGAGAAAGGGAATGAACTGGCGGACAGAGAGGCAAAACAAGCGGCCAAAATGAAGGTGAGAATAGAAGGGGCTCTAATTCCTGATAGGCAAATCTCTCTAGAAGGTAAGCCAGAATATACCAAGGAAGATCAGAAACTTATCACAGACTTGGAAGGGTCATATAATGAAGAGGGGTGGGCTTATACCCCACAGGGAAGACTAATTATTCCCTCTTGTTTACTGTGGCACTTGATAACGGGAGGAACATAGAAAAAGGCATTGGGGAACAGAGGCTCTGTATAAACATTTGATAAGGGAAATCGTGGCTAGAAACTTATATACCACAGTGAGACAGGTGACTCAACAGTGTGACCTTTGCCTCCAGACTAATCCAAAAAATACTCCCAAACCAGAAATGGGCCAGATTGGGAAGGGCAATGGGCCTGGACAACAATGGCAGGTTGATTTTACAGAACTTCCAAGAAAAGGGGGGTATCGCTATTTGCTGGTATTAACTGATACCTTTTCAGGTTGGCCAGAAGCGTTCCCAACTAGGACAGCCAAGGCTCGGGAGGTAACTAAAGTGTTGGTACAAGAGAGAATACCACGTTTTGGGGTTCCAGCAACCATATCCTCAGACAGAGGACCACATTTTGTCTCAAAAATAGTGCAACAAATCAGCCACCATTTAGGTATAGATTGGCAACTTCATACCCCGTATCGCCCTCAGTCGAGTGGCCAAGTAGAGAAAATGAATCACTTAATCAAGCAGCAAATTGTGAAATTGGGACAAGAAGCAAACTTAACGTGGCCTCAGTCACTCCCTTTAGCCCTTCTGCGTATACGAACGAGACCAAGGGCAAAGGAAGGACTGAGTCCCTTTGAAATTTTGTATGGACGACCCTATGGAATACAGAGGGGAATGTCTACGCAAGCTGGGGATGAAATTATGACTTCCTACACGGTGGCATTGGGCAAACAGCTCAATAAAATTGGAAAGCATGTAATTGGGACCCGGGGAAGAGGTCTAGATGAACCTGTGCATGATATACAACCTGGAGATGATGTATATGTAAAGTCTCTTGCAGAAAAAACCTTGGAACCACAGTGGGAAGGACCATACCAGGTACTCCTCACCTCCTTTACAGCAATCAAGATCAGAGAGCAGAATGCCTGGATACACCACACTAGGGTAAAAAAGGCACCACAAAAACTCTGGACTTCTGAAGTTCAGGGACCCCTAAAGCTTAAACTGAGAAGGTAGAATGTGGATTAAGGTTTGTGTAATCCTGGTAAATCTACAAACGATGAACATAGCTGGCAGTAAAAGAATTTACTAATTTTCTAGAAAAGGGGGGACTGAGAGAAGGAGTTAAAGAAATCTTAATAGATATGGCATTGATTAATTATTGCTGTGCATCCTAAGGAATCAAGTTGATAAATAGTGCTTAATGTTTTGTTAACTACTTGCTTAATAATTTGCTAACCATTGTGCAAACTATTTGAAGCAGAAAGTCTTGCAATTCTTCACGAAAGACAGTTCCCGGTAAGGACTAGGGGGGTCGCTTCAAGAACCAGCTAAAACCGACCCTGCAGCTTGAATGAAAGCCAAGGGATAACTGAGTTTGCGCAGGAACAAAAGGTTACTAGCGGTGACGAAGAGGAGTCACCTGCCTTCATCCCCCCGACCCCCGACGACCACCAGCAGGAGGCACTGCGCAAGCCCAGACAGGAGGAGTTTATGAAAATGACCCCTTGGGACTAATTTTAATACGAAGCGGGGATAGGTCATGCATATGTCTAGGCGTATTGTGAAACTTGATGTATATGTAACATTTGGTTGTGTAAATTTAAAGTGAGTTGCCACGTAAGGCGCGCACGGTTTTGGTGGGACTACCCCCCTGTGCTGCCCAGCGCTGAATAAGCATACCTACTTTACAATCTTACAGATTGTGGAGTCCGTTTTCCGCACGTCAGGAGGAACCGGCCGTGGCTCGTCCGGCTGAACACCCAGGCCCGGAGCGGTGGGGGGCTGCTGCCACCTGGTGACGGAAAGCGGGAACTGCAGCTCGGGAGTCGCGCATGCGCAGTGCTCTGCCCTTCTCCCGGCAGGCACTGTGTTCGGACTTCGGACTGCGCATGCGGCCGGGAGCAGCATGGCGGTGTGCGGCCGGCGGGTCCCGGCGGCGGTGACGGGTGAGTACCGAGGGCACCCGTGAGGTGAGCGAGCCCCTTTCGTGGCTGCAGCGCTGTCTCCTGCCCGCCCGGGGAGCCTCAAGCCGCCCGCTCGGAGCCGAGCCGGGCGAGGGCAGCCCCGGGGAGTGACCCGAGAGCAGAGAGAAGGGAAGAGGGGCAGGAGGGGGCCCCCCCTCCCGGGCGGAGACGCCGGGCACCTCCCCAGCTCGCCAGAGCTCCCCCCGAGCCTCCCCCGGCCCCGTGCAGCTGCCCGCCGCTCCGGCGCGTCCCCTGAAGCCTGTCCCGTAGCACCGGGCCACGCCCTGCCCTGAAGGCTGCGAGGGGGGACCTCAGTGTATCTGGAGAATCCCCTGCGGCAGCAGGCGCTCCGGCCAGGGGCCGCGTGCGGTAATAACGGTCGCTGCTTCTTCTTTCCCTCTCCCAGAGGCCGTGGCTGTCCGTTCCTCCCTTGGGAACGCTGTTGACTGCACTCGCCTCAGGCTTGTGTGGGCTGTCTCTGCCCGGCCGCGCTCTCCTGGCGGTGCGGGAGCGAAAATGAACGGATGGAGCTGTTACCGAAATCCGGAATAAAACTCCTTAACAGCAATGAGAAGTTAAGAAGCAGGCACTTCTTTATTGCAGCGCTGGGCGCACGGGGGATCGCTCCACCTAGCGTGCGCACCCATTTGATCAACAGCACGGGTTAAATACACATTAATTATACATATTCATTAAATTCCAAGAAATAATATGCATAAACATAAATTTTCTGAGAAACCATTACATCATTTCCCTACCCACTCGCGCATGCCCAGTCTTTTGAGTCGAGGGTCTTTTGGTGGTCTTGGTGGTCGTCAAAACGCCCCCTCCTCAGATTCGCTGGTCAAACTCCTCCTTGAAATCTCCATATCTGGTCTTGAGAACAGGTCGCGGTGCTGCTTGATTTTCCTGGCTCCAAAGTGATGGCTCAGGGCCTATTTCTGCAGGTGGTGTTTGGGGGTGTTTGGGACTTACCATTGTATTAAAGATATGCTAGGCTAGCTTCTAACAAATGCGTATTATAAGATCTCTAGGGTCCCACTCCCTCTAAGGACAAATAGATTTCGTATAAAACTTAACCTATGTGACTACAGTTCTACAGTTAGCAAGAATCACCTCATACTGATATTTAATTTTCAACATTTATGTCATGTAACATTTCCCCCCTTTGAGACTTATTTAATTTTTTTCAATAAGTCTCATTTACTTATAACTAATCTCCATAATCAGTAAACCAAAAAGTATTATTAGCATTACTACTAAAATTCCTTTGATAGATTTCATTATTTTGATATGATTTTGTCTAATTCATTAAAAATGAGAGACTGTTAACTTTAAATGACATATTTCTTTAGAAATCCATTGTTTCTGTTTTGGAGGCTGTGCTTCTTGACTCTCAAATAATGAATCCAAGAATCAATATCTTCAAATTTAGGGGCTGTATATATTGCTAGAAGCACCTGATATGGTTCTTTCCATTTTTATTGAAGAGTTTCTGATTCCCAAATTTTCAGGTACACGTAATCTCCTGGTTAAAAATGATGAACCGGGGAATCTAAAGAAAGAGGCTCTGTGGCAGTTCCATATCCATATCAGAGTTCTTCCAAGGGATATCAAATACAATTCCATTTCATTATCCCCAGTAGCAGTCACATTTTGAACAAGGGTTAGAGTCTGATAAGATTTTCCATACATTAACATATGGACTAATTTTAGTCCTAGATCTGGATTGAATCTTGATTCTCGGAAGTGCTTAAGGAAGAGCATGAGGCCATTTTAAAGATATTTTCTGACAAATTTTACTTGTCTATTAGATTGTGGCCTTCAAGGAGTGTGTAAATTCAATTTGATTCCCAGAATTTTCCTCAATATTTGAATAATTTCAGACACAAAATGAGGACCTCTATTTGATTATATTCTTTTGGGGATTCCAAACCATGATATTATTTCTTTTAACATATTTTTAGCCACTTCTCTTGCCTATTGGTGCGACAGGAAAAGAAAATCTTTTGGCCATATTTACTAATACCAATAGATATCTATATCCATTTTGTTGTGGCAATTCTGAAAAATCAATCTGCCAATAATTTTCAGGCAAGTTTCCCATATATATGGTTCCTGGGGGTGGTTATTTAATATTTCTCGGGTTATTCTTTAAACAAGTTTCACACTTTTTGTTACTGATTTTATTAGCTTTATCATCCTAACACTAATCACCTGTCTTCTTAAATCACTGATCATTGCCTCTGTTTCCCAATGAATTTCTCTATGCTTTTAGCTTTGATTGTGGTGAGACCACAACTTGATTTTTAGGACTAATGATCATTTTTCATATTTATTTGAATTGATTTAGCTAATTCCAAATCAACCTTACTGTAATTTGGGGTTTGTTGTTCAAATTTCACTTCTTTAACTAGTATTATTGTCATGATGCCTTTTTCTGCTCTCTTCTTTGCCTTTTTATTGACTAATTTATTTCCAATATTCACTGGGAAATTCCCAAATTGGTGGGCTTTGCAGTGCATTATTGCAACTTCTTTGGGTTTCTGCACCACTTGGAGCAATTGCAGAATTTCTTCTTGGTGTTTAATGGATGTTCCTTGTGCTGTCAGCATTCCTCTTTCTTTCCATGTGGCTCCATGGGCATGTACTACTCCAAAAGCATACTTTAAATCAGTCCATATATTCACTTTTTATGTTCTGTCCATTTTAGGGCTTTTATGAGGGCTAGTTATCAATTCCGCCTTTTGTGCTGAGGTGTTCACTGAGAGCGGCTTTGCATCAATAACAGAGTTTGTTATTGTTATTGCATATCCAGCCAATCTTCTTCCATTTCTCACGAGGCTGCTTCCATCAGTACATATCTCGAATTCTGGGTCAGGTATGTTCACTCTTCTGTTACTTCTGCTGGAATAAACTTGTTTGATGGTCTGTAGACAGTCATGACTTAGAACTTCTTCTTCTATTGAACTTAAAAAGATGGCAGGATTTATTGTTGTAGTTGTTTTTGATTTGACATCATCTTGTTCCAACAGGACAATGTGATGTTTGAGCATCCTGCTTGGGGATAACCAGTGTCCTCCTTTCTGTTCCAGAACAGAAAGTACCATATGCGGTACATAAGCTGTTCTTGGGTGTCCCGTTGTCAGCTTACAAGCTTCTTAAGTCAGGAGGACAGTTGCTGCTACAGCCCATAGACAACCTGGTCATCCTTAGCTAACATTGTCCAATTGTTTGGAGAAATAACCAACCGGTCTTCTTCATTCTCCATTTTTCTGAGAAAGCATTCTTCTGAGGGCCGAATGTTGTCTTTCATGAACAAACAGTTCAAAGGGTTTGGTTAAATCAGGCAACCCTAGAGCAGGAGTGAACATCAGAGCTACCTTTACATTCTGGAATGCCTTTCGAGCTTCAGGTTCTCACAGAAGGGGTCCCTCCTTCAATTCCTTTAATCCACAGGTGACACCAGCCAGCCATTCCCAGAAACGTTTGCAGCTCCTTAGCTCCTTTTGGCTCCGGCATTTGGCAAATTGCCTCTTTTCTCTCATTTCCCAGTTGTCTTTGTCCCTGTGTGATTTCAAATCCCAAATACATGACAGTCTCTTTTCCAATCTGTGCTTTCTTCTTGGAAAATCTGTTATCACTTTGGCCCAAGAAATTTAGCAGGTTAGTAGTCAAGTTGAAATATTCTTCTCTGGTTTCTGTGGCTATTAAAATATCATCTACATATTGCAACACCAGTCTTTCAGGATAAATTATTTTGCATGTTTCTAATTCCTTAGCCAATTGATTTCCAAAGATCATTGGGCTATTTTTAAATCCTTGAGGTAGCACTGCCCAGGTGAGCTGAGTCTTCTGCCCAGTTGTGGGATTTTGCAGTTCAAAGGCAAAATATGCCTGACTATTTTTGTCAAGAAGAATACAGAAAAAGGCATCCTATAAGTTCAATACAGTGAACCACTTGTGATTTTCTTTTAAAGCTGTCAACAAGGATACAGGTTTGCCACTAAGGGGTGAATATCTTGAACTATTAAATTTATTGCTATTAAAATCTTGTACTAACCTATATTCCTCACTTTCTGGCTTTTTCACAGGTAAAATGGGAGTATTGAATTCTGATTCACATTCGACTAATAGTCGATATTTTTTTAAAAAATTTTCAATCATTTTCTCAAGGCCTCTTCTAGCTTCTAATTTTGAAGGGTACTGGTTTTGTCTTACCAGTTTGGTGCTCTCCTTTAGAAAAATCTTTACCGGTTCTGCTGCTTTTGAATGTCCGGGAACTTCGCCAGCCCACACCAAAGGGTTACTGCATTGTCCACTTCTTGAGGGATTTCATATGGCTCTGAAGTTGTCTGCAACATAAAAATTCTTGCCTCTCTGGCTTTTGATTAGGGTATATTTAATTGAATGTCACAGTTTTAAAAATTAATTTGTGCTTTCAATTTGCTCAATAAATCTCTCCCCAATAAGGCAACAGGACACTCTGGTATATATAAAAATTGGCCAGTTCCCCATTTTTACCCACCTTAAAGTTAAGGATTGAATGAAAAAATTATTTTCAGCTTTCCCTGTGGCACCAATTTTGTCTACATGCTTTTTACTCAATTTTCTTCTACCAGTACTTAAAATGAATAGCTCCAGTATCAAAATAGAAAATCCGTGGTTTGGGTCCCCAGCTGGATTGTAACCAGGGGTTCTGCTGCGGAATTCTCCCCCAGTCCTCTTTGCACCTCTGACACAGGCATCTGCTGTGCTGCCAGTTTTTTGTTTCTTTTTCAGAATAAGGACACGCATTTTTCCAGTGCCACCATGCTTCACACTTTGCACACTGATATTCCCAATCTCTCTCCTACTGCAGTTATTTTATCCATTCCTCTACCACACCCCGACCTCATCCCCGGTTTGTTCCCCTACTGCTTGTCGAAGTGGTAGGGGGGGCAAGGCTTGAGCCGCTCCTTGTTCTATCTGGTCTTGTCAGCTTCCAGTTCTCCCTGCAATAGGACTGAAACCCTCATAATTCAACTGTCCCACTCTACAGCTCCCACCGGGGGTTCGGTGTTCTGGCCCCTTTTTCTACTGTTTCATTTGTTAAACCTGCATCAACACTTCCAGACCGCACATAAAGATAATACAGAAATTTAACACGTGAATTCTATGCTTTCCTCTTCAGTTCCACATTTTAAACATCACTTTCTATACTACAAGCCAGGATCTTTTCAACCTTTTTCCTTTTTTTTTTTTTTTTTTTATGCCAAAACCATCAGATCCTTGGGGACGTATCTGCAATCTTTCTGCCACTTGGGATGATTTCCCAAAGTAAAGAACAAATCAACATCGGGGACCACATCTCACTTTCCTTCCCTTCTACAAGATAACATCAACTGTAAAATATTGGATCCATTTTTTTTTTTTTCTAGTTACTGGGTCTCCCCTTATATCCTCCCAATGTTTAAGAACACATCCCAGTGGAGACTTCATTAATATTTCCCCTACCATTGAGGTAGACGTAGAAGATATGTGTTTTCCCATATTTTACAAAGGAGTTTTTGGTACCAAAAAGACAATAACACTGTTCTACAAACAAAGTCAATCCCGTCACCAAGAAAAGTTTAAAACCCCAAATGCAATACTGTATATCATTCAAGTCCCTACACTGCAACACATGCATACAGACTTAAAAACAAAACAAAACAAAACAAAACAAAACGCACTGAAGCAACAATTAGCAGCTTGTAAATCACTTCTAAAACACCCTGGGGCCCCTTTCCAAGCTATGTACAAATCTTACCAATACTCCCCATACTCTTACTCTTAAACAATTTAGACTAAATGCCAAATACCAGATAAATGCAAATGACAATTGTCCCAAATACAAAAACCAAACAAATGCAAATGACAATTGTCCCAAATACAAAAACCAAACAAATGCAAATGACAGTTGTCCCAAATACAAAAACCAAACAAATGCAAATGACAAAATGGCGCCGTGTCCCCCAAAATGCGCTCTCACCCCAAAGTGGTCTCCTGCCCCCCAACTTGCGGGGGGGTCGCCGAGCTCCCGCGCATGCGCGCACAGCTGGACCTTGAGGGGCGGGAGACCGGCGCGGAGCCGGTTGGGGGGGCGTGGGCGCATGCGCGCTGAGGGGCGGCGGGCGCGCCGGTGGCGGAGAGAAGA